>NC_064920.1:939571390-940197015 GCF_023897955.1 Schistocerca gregaria
GATATGGGCGTCGTACAGGATGGTTAAGGTCGATAGCACATCTGGTCCTGTTGAATTCACAAACTTCACCTTCTGCATTCTGTTCTGTTATCACGTTACACATATGAAATACAACACTGTGTTGCACAAGAACACATGTTATTCGTACGCATAACGCAGACGAACACTTGGCATGCCAGTCCAAGAACGGAACTGGAACCACGCCAAATTGGTTGAATATTCCACAATCACGTATGCAAATGCTTCAAAATGCTTTAGTTCCTTCTAACGAGTGACTACAGATACGTCTCATCATCAGAGTCCTGTGCCTACAACTGGCATTCGACGGGGAGGTCGGTAGAGACGGAGCACAAACCGTGAATGGAGAAGGAAATCGGCAGTGGTTTTTTTTTCCAAGGACACATCGCAGCATTTGCCTTATGCGTATTTAGGAAAACAAGGAAAACCTAAATTCACATTGTCGATTGGGGGATTGGAGTGCCGTTCTCCCATATGGGAGCCCAATGCCTTGCCACTTCCATCTCCTTCCTCGCTTTTGACGGGTCTACGAAATGTCTGGGTGTGTCCTTTAGTTGTTTAACAATGAACAAAATAAAAACAAAAACACATAAATTTCGTATTAATGTCTCTGTGACATCTATCGTTGGTCATGTATAAAATAACCAAGTCGTCAGATTTAAGGTTTATCAAGGACACTTAAAAATTTCATAACATAAGTGCTGTTAATATTATATTTAAACCAACTGACATATTACGCTGTTGATCTACGTCTACAGCATTGTTTCGCTAACCTTTGTGAAGTGCGTGACAGAGGCTACTTGTCACTGTACCATATATTAGGGTTTCTTCCTCTTCCATTCACGTATGGAGCTCGAGAAGAATGATTGTTAAATTCCTGTGTGCACAGGGTAAATGAGATTAAATTTGTCTCCGCGCTCCCTACGGGCGCAATGCTTGGAAGACCGTAGTTTATTACCAGATTCCTCACTTAATACTGGTCCTTGAAACTTTGTGTCTGATTTCAGGCATTTGGCGCTTCAGGTTTTTCAGCATTTCCATAACTCTCTCGCGAAGGACGAACAAATCTATGACTATTCGTGCTGCACTTGTGCGTATACATTCTATATTGCCTGTTAAGACCTTTTTGGAACGGATTCTACACAAATGAGCGATTTGTAAGTAATCTCGTATGTAGACTGACCGTATCTTCTCAGTATATTACCAGTGAACCGAAGTCTGTTGGCTGCTTTACCTAGACTGAGTCTACGTGATTGCATTCAGATCCCACATATTTTTAAACCCAGGTATTTGTATGAGTTAACTGACTCCAGTTGTGACTTGTCGATATTGTCGCTATAGGACACGACACCTTTTAATTCTGTGAAGTGAATAAACTAAAAGCCTATCGATTTTTTATTTCAGTTTTAGATTTACCTTTTTTTTATTCACAGAAAAACTACACGTCTGATCGATATGGACTATTCTGTTAGTTAGAACTGCTGCAACTTCCTGGCGTTGATTTCGAAAGTATGTCGTGGGACTAAGTCAGACTGCACATTGACAGCAACTGACAGGAAGATACGTATCCAGTTCTTACTGCAGACGTCAGTTTCATCTAAATGCATCATTTGCGAAATAGGTAGGATAAATAAACGGGTAAGCATCTCGATATTTGCGCAGCGTATATCGATGTAAATTTACAGCCGTCTAAATAACGGTGCGCCTTCTCCAACAGGAGAATCGTGTTCCCGTTACACCTAGATACAATTACGTATACGCTAGCAGGCTACGAATCAGTGCAGATTGCATGTAGAACATTACTAGAACCACGAGTTTCCCCATCTGTGCGCGGTGGAGCGTGAAAAGAACGCCCAGTATCCTGAATAGTAATTATCGAAAGTATTTGTAAACAGTCGTCATTAATATGTTTCGTCTTTTCATTTAATGAAATGCGTAACCCAAAGTAATAATGCAAAATATTCCGTTCCGGTCGTTACATGATATTAGTACAGCTCACGATCTTCAGCCTTAACTCTGGTAACTGTTCTATCAGTGAGATTCTTTTATTTCGTGTCCATCTTTCAGATTTTTCTATTGTGTCCCAGTGTATTATATAAAGCAGACGTGATGAAATGAACGGCAGCTTCATTTATTACTGCAAGCAGGAGAACTGAAGTAGGTAACTCGTGGAATCTAGCGGAAGTTTGTCTGCTGAGAAACAACCCATCCCAAAATAAAACTTCTGATGATTGTCCTATGAGTCACATTTCAAAAATTTGTAACCTGAGTAATACAAAAGCATTTCTTTCTACATGGCATACATAGAATATTATGTGTAAATCAATTTAATCCAACTAAGGGAACCAACGCTGAGCTAACTGTAAGGAAACAACAGTACGCGTAAGGCAAATTATCGACCAGGTTCACAAGCTAGACGTCACAAATTCTTTGTGCTACTTTTATGTTCTCTGGCCTTGTACTGCAATTTACCCACTAAATCGAAAAAAACCTATATTATGATTCTGTTTTCACTTTCGCAGGAATGTCTTGATTTCCTTCCTTTGGAGTGAAAATATAACGTACGCCTCTCTTTTAAACTAACAGAATTCCACTCTTGTATCAGCTCGGCCTTCACGTGGGGAGTATTATCGATCCAGCAGCCACCCAGAATGAATGGGTCGGGCCATTGATATGCGACACGTCCAGACATTCCAGCAGTGGAACGAGCGCGCATTAGGCGGCCAGATTGCTTATCCAGCAGCGACACGTATTAGGCATGAGGACGCCTTGGCCCTGTCCCTTGCTGATCACGTCGCACAGGGATTTCCTGTGACACCTTTCTGCGGTAGACATTTTTCTCCACGCAGGGGTTTCCTACAAAGACACTTGAGGTCAACTTTACCGCGAATTATTGTCCCCAGCACTTCGGCTGCCTCATGTACGGTCTATTGAGAAGCAGAGTGGACGATCCTAAATCTAGCTGTTCTTAACAGATGCAAAATTATGTGCTTGCGAATATAACATCCAGATATTTATGTGACGCATCCTTCGGTTTCTTTTTTGTGTATCACGGTTTTACTCTCTTCATAGCCAATGCTTGTTTATCATCTATACCACGTTGTGCATTGTGCATCATTACCGAACATAGGTGAATTACAGCACCCCATTAACTAAGTTTATATCTGTTTGAGAGAATTCATTCTTTAGGTCTTCAGTGTGCAGAACGAATTTGTAAAACGAAAAATTTCCGCACCTTTTTTTTTAAATGTATTGTTTGCAGTTTCGTCAGTATTACTTCGCGTGTAGCTTTCGCTTAAAGTGTTAGGGAAACCTACTTAATCAATCTTACTATCAACAATCTTTTTCAGTTAGGAAGCACTTATTTCATGAATTTGGCAAAAATTTTATATTTTGTGTCCGTGTGTTCTGTGGGCAGGGGAGAGGGGAAACCTCACGAGAATTTTAGTAACTATAGCACAGCACACATCGTATCTTTACAAGAATATCCAGAGAAACATCTTAATGTCATACAACAGCCATGATCTCACTGTTGTGTGTCACCATTGTAAATCATTATCAGTTTCTAAATTCTAAAGCAGGTTCATTGCTTAAAGACCTATCATTGCACTTATTCTCTTTCCTATTTTTGTTTTTTTTGTTTTCAGAAATTAAAAAGTAGGAGACTGCAGTGGGCTAGACATGTGGCTAGAATGGAAAACAACAGAATCGCCAAGAAAGCATTTGAAGGAACTCTCCAGGCAACAAGACCATTGGGCCGACCCAGTACAAGGTGGAAAGATGACACAGAGAAGGACATCGCAACATTAGGAACTTGCACAGGGTAGAGAGAAGCTGCGAGAGATAGAAGGCGGTGGAGGCAGATCTTTGATGCAGCGCGTGGTCTACAGGGCCTGTGATCGCTGTGAAGAAAGAGAGAGAGAGAGAGAGAGAGAGAGAGAGAGAGATGTTCCTGGTCATCAGTGAGTCTTGGAATATTTTATAAAGTAGAAATACGACTTTTTTATCCTCTGAAGACTTAAACTTGCAACACAGATTTATGAAATGAACTAGAAACCAAATGCAAGTAAAGAAAACATGTGCTTGTAGAAACCGAAAAGAGTGAACAGTGGAAATGAAATCAAAATATTATCCACTGGAATCACTGCTATCATGAAAGGGAGAAACAGTTGCCTTTTAAACATATAAAATGGAACAATAAACACCGTAAGTAATGCGACAAAATATCACATTCGGAAGCAGAACTGTTGTTAACTCTATAGGAGCCAAAATGTTTAAACATACTGTGTGTGCAATATTTTCACGAGTCACCACTGCTGATGCCTTACTAATAAAGGGAAAAGCTTCTGGTGAAAAACTGTTTTAATTTGCTGTACGAAACAAATAATACTTGTTATATAATTGTTTCTATGGAAATGGCCATCTAAACAGGCAATTTATTGACATTATTTTCTCGCAATTCATATAGGTTCCAACTCCCCATCGCATCCCTTTGCAATGGGGAAAGGAAAACACTCATATCTTAGGCACCTTCGCTCTTGAATGGCGTTAAGTATAGTGAAAGGTAAATGTACACGTTTTACATAGATTACAGTACTGCGATTCAAAGCGACACTGCAGTATTCCAGATGAAGTACATGTGAAGGATAACAGCTTCTTGAAAGAAGGCCGTATGTTTTTCCGTGCTGGATCGACCTGCTACGCACCTCGGAGGAATTACATCAAGATCGTCTTACGTTTTTTTTATTGCTCTTCAGCGATTTCCTGCATATGTTCTGCCAGTTTCTTCAGAAACATCAATGTAAACAAACTCGTCTTCATGTTCCTTTCGTAGAAAGTGTCAGGGAGAAATGGATTGTATTTTAACTAGTGAATTGTTAGTCTGACTTTAGTTTCCTGTATCCTCAGTGAGAATATCTCTTTTTCCTCCTCACGGTACACTTTTTTTCTCGTCACCTTTTTCGCCATACGTCTCCAAACCGCAAGAGTCACTAATTGTAGCCATTTCGTATCAGCTGTAAACGCAGAGGACATGTAACTTCAATGAAACGCAGTCATGATCAAAATCTTGAGGCATTTAGCATGTCATTAACAATTTCACAGTTTTTTAAATCATGATGAATGTGAATTCGCCGAAGTATAAGTGACTAGTTACAAGTCTCCAACTGTGTTTTCAACTGAAACAGACATGGGAGAACCTAAGCTATAACTTTTCTGTGGTTACAAATATCTAAGCTTCACAACAATGAATAGGGCTAATTTATACTTATCAGCCAGAACATTATGACCACCTACCCAGTAGCCGGTACGTCCACTTTGGGCACGGACAACAGTGGCGACGCGTCTTGACATGGAAACAATTAGGACTTGTTAGATTGTAGGAGGGAGTTGGCACCACATCTGCACACACAAGTAAATTCCGGGGAGGGGTCGATAAGCTCTGACGTCACGTTCAGTCACCTCTCAAAAGCGTTCGATCGGGTTCGGATCTGGTGAGCTGTGGAGCCAACACATCAATTGGAATTCGCCACTACGTTCCTCTAACCTCTCCATCACACTCCTGTCCTTGTGACAAGCCGCATTATCTTGTTGAAAAATGCCACTGCCATTGTGAAACATGATCGTCACGAATGGGTGTACGTGTTCTGCAACCAGTGTACGATATTCCTTGTCCGTCATGAAGCTTTGTACGAACTTCACTGGATGCATGGATGCCCGCGTGAATGTTCCGTAGAGCATTAATGGAGCCACCGCCAGCTCGTCTCCGTCCCGCAGTCCTGGTGTCAAGGAGCTGTTCCCCTGGAAAACACCGCATTTGCGCCCTCCCTTCGGCCTGATGAAAGAGATATCGGGATTCATCATACCATGCAACGCTCTGCCACTGCGCCAACATCCAGTGTCGATGCTCACGTACCAATCTCAGTCGTATTGCCGATGTCGTGGTGTTAACAATGGAACAGGCACGGGTCGTCGGCTGCAGATGCCTTTCGTTAGGAGTGTTCGGTGCACTGTGTGTTCAGTCACACTTGCACTCTACCCAACACTAACGTCTGATGTTATTTTCCCCACAGATCGCCGCCTGTCATGTTTTACCAGTCTGTCCAGCCTACGACATCCGACATCTGTAATGAGAGGTCGTCGCCCAACCACACGACGTCCGAACGTGGTTTCAACCAGCACTCCTTGAACTGGACAAGTCTCGCAGTTTCCGAAATGCTTGTGCCGATCCTCCGGGCTACCAAAATCTGTCCTTGGTCAAACTCAAATAGATCGCACGCCTTCACCATTCTACACACGGTTGTAACGCTCACTGATGCTACATGCACCGTGCATGTGTCTGACTAGAAGTCTTCCCTCGCCAGATGACGCTGCTATCGCCTGGGTGGGTTTATATCGATAGCAGGTCGGTGATCTCTGTACTTCAGTGGTAACATGACTATTACCTTTTGCCAGAGGACATTTTCAAATCTCCAAACCTCAACTCTAAATTTACGTGTAAATTTTGAGAATGTGTAACATGTAGGTTGCTGTAATAGAACACGTTCCTTTTTTTTAACTCTGTCACTGAAGAAACAGCAAGAATCTAGCAGTAAAATCGAAGGTCATGTGTTTAGGTACAGTCATGGATTAATTCTCTTTACAGCTGTGTAGAAAGTTTAGGGGATCTGTTCCACGTCTGAGGCAGAATTCTCTCAGTGGTACTATCAAGTACTGTGGTGATACCTTTGAGGCGTCAGCAAAATGTTGGAATGATATCTTTGATGTATGAGTAAAGTATTGGAAAACTTCTATGTCTTGAGAAACGTTTTGAATCTTTTCACCTTCTTTGAAGTCTTCTGTTATTCATGACTATCTTTTTTCCCTTAGTAACAAGAAGATTTTTACAATTTATTCATAGGGACTCACAGAAGGCATAGTTATTTCTCTCATAGCATAAACGTTGTGACTTTTTATTTGTTAGAACTGATTACTTTGGCAAGCACCTAAAAGTATAAAAATAAATAAATCTTTTTTATATAAACACTGTGGTAGTCTCTGTTGGTTCCATTACACAGGAAATAGTGTGGAGATGGCGAACCAAAGGTCGCCAAAGGTTGTGTTTTATTGCTAGAATAGTCAGAAAGAACAACATATCTACTAAAGAGACTATCTACACTACGCATTTCCCTCTTTTTGTAATACGACATCCTTATCAGACAGGATTCAAGGTGAACACCGAAAAAGTATAAAGAAGTGCAGATCGTTTTGTATTATTTAGAAACAGAGATGAGTATAGGGATATGATAAGCAAATTGCGGTGACAATCACTGAAAGAAAGTCGTTTTTCGACATTACAGTTACAGTTACCAACTTTCTTCTCCGAGTGCCAAAATATTCTGTTGACTCCCAGTTACTTATGGAGTTTAATGCCGGCTCCGAATTTTTCTTTTGTTTCCTTCACTGCTTGCTCAATATACAGATTGAATAACACCGGGGATAGGCTGGAACCCTGTCTCACTCCCTTCGCAACGACTGCTTCACTTTCGTGTCCCTCGACTCTTATAACTGCCATGCGGACCTTATACGCAAGTAATTTTTCGAGCTCTAATTGATTGAAAAGATTAAGTTGATGTGAGGCTGGTAGCAAAGCTGCGGTAGGAGACGCCGAGCGGCAGTGGACGCTGGGGGCGAGGAAAAAAGCCGTCCCCGCGCCTGAGGCTGGCGGAATACAAATGGCGGGCAGGCGCCAGTGGCAGCGCCGGCGCCGCAATTAATAACCGGACGACTGGTGGCGGCGCGGAAGACGCGCTGCGGCTACGCCCGCTTCGCGACCTCGTGATGCCGCTGCCGCTGTTTACGTGGGTTTTTCTTCCATTTGCAGGCGGCGCGGAGGTCAGACGTTATCACTGGATGCAAACGAGAGAGCTACCCGCCGCGACCGCGAACGGGAGAGATACGCGGCCGGCGTGTGGCGGGGGGGAAGGCGGGTGAGAGGAGCCTCGGCGGGTGCCGTAAACAGCTATTTTACTGGCCGGCCGATGCAGCGCGGTCTCCAGTCTGGTGCACGGAGGAGAGCCTGCAGTCGAGCAGCGGCTTCCAGCGCAGCTCGGTCCGGTGGGCAGCGAAGAGTGGCGCGAGGTTTTGCGGTGCCGGTGTGGCGGTGCGCGGGCAGAAGTTTCGTAGCAGACGGGAGTGGCGCCAAACGCTGTCGTTATCTCGCGTACGAATACCCGGGGGAGCGCAGGCGGTCGTAAGAAGAGGCGCATTCCAGAGCGGCAGGCGAGGCGTAGGCGCCTCTCGGCGCGTGGGCGCCCGTCCCGATAAATCTCCATCTCGATTGCCGCCGGATTCCACGGCGCCTCCGCGAGGACACCGTCCCCGCCCCGCGCGCAGGCATTCCCGTCCCCGGCCGCCTCCGTTTTTCTCCTCCCGGTGCGGCCGTTCTCGTTCGTAATCTCGGCCGCCTCTTCGTGTTTGTGGTCCTGCTCCTCCTCCTCCTCCAGCGGCCGGACAGACCCCGCCATTGAGCCGGGACACGCGCGCGCCATGTCGCGTGACTCATCGGTACGGAGCCCCCGCGGATACGGAGCCCTGCCGCAGCGGCGCCGGTGAAACGAGTCGGTGGCGCCGCTCCGGCGTCGACGCGCGCGAGGGCCCCTAATTACCCGCTCAGCTGCCGGAGGACGGATCGGCGCGCAGTTCTCCGTCTCCGGTCGTCGCGCGTAGCGGTGTCACTCCCTGGTGAGGACGCTCAGTGACACACACACACACACGCACGTACACTCGCCCGAGGGGACTTTCCGGCGGCGCGGTAGGGGGAGGTGCGAGTGAATCCGACGAAGCGTATAAAGTTGCACCGCGACGCCCGTCGCTCGACACTCGGCGCGGCGTCACCGGCCTACGCGAACGCGCCCGTCCGGCAAGTGCCCGTCCGCAAGTGGTCTGTGGCGAAAAGGGCGTGGGAACCGCGAGGACGCCACCGCAGCACTCTGCCCCGAAGGTGCGTCGTCGTCGTCGCCGCCGCAGCAGGGAGAGGGACGCGCAGCGGGCGGAGAGGGAGGAAGCGGCAGTCGGTCACCTGACCCAGAAAGCGCGGCCCGGCGGCAGTGCGATGCTGGGGACCGCCACGGTCATGTCGACGTTCCTGTACACGCTGCTCGGCCTCACGGTGGGCTCGTCGCTGCACTGCGCCGTGCGGCGCGAGATCTCGCCCTGCTCGTGCCGGCAGCGCGACGGCTCTCTGCAGGTCGCCTGCGAGCGCATGGCGTCGTTCGCGCAGGTGCGGGACGCCGTCGCCGGAAAGTTCGCGCCCGAGCAGCGCGTCACGCTCCGCATCGCCTACTCCAGCCTGCCCGACCTGGGTCAGCACAGGTTCGACGAGCTGGGCTTCACCGTCACCAGCCTCAAGCTCAACCACGACAACCTCAGGTGGGTTCGCAGCACCGGCTACGCCTCAGTTACCCATCGGAGTCAGTGTCATCCTTAATAAATGAAACTGTACGAAATGTCCAACCCGTCTTTCACTACCTAAATTTCCGAGTTTATTAAGAATTGACTTATTGTCAAATGTATATTCAATAAAATTTTTATTGCAAAATGCTTCTTATGCCTATACCGTGGTTTTCAGTAAACCATTACAGCACGATGAATAGTTTCGCTAGTTTTCTACAACCACTTCAGATCGTTCACATCGTGAAAAAGTGGTGAACATTCACTGACTGTAGTCGTGCAATGAAACGCATTCGTATTGTGGACCGACCCACAATCGTATGTAGCTAGAAACTTCATCGTGAACGAGCCAGGTTGTAAACCGTACTTTCGCATGATGACTTTGCGTGTGAAATCTTATGGGACTTGACGGCTAACGTCATCAGTCCCTAAGCGTACAGACTACTTAACCTAAATTATCCTAAGGACGAACACAAACACCCATGCCCGAGGGAGGACTCGAACCTCCGCCGGGACCAGCCGCACAGTCCATGACTGCAGCGCCCGAGACCGATCGGCTAATCCCGCGCGGCAGTTGCATTAGTAAAAAACAAAATGCATCACTTTCCCGTCATTTGCAATTGTACAGCAGGTATTATAGTGAGAATAGCATATGCAGCGGTACAAGAATTGTCAGATGTTACTTCTTACGAGTTTTCCCAGGCACGGAGGACTTGTGGCATTTTACTTTTAATCAACTTGTGAAAGTTTTATAAAGATGACTAATTTACGTGCCGCGCTGGATAACTCCTTTGCAAGCCAGGCTAACAATTCGTGTACCGTTCCATATACTGTTCTCACTACAATATCTGCAATACAATTGCAAATCACGGGCACGTGATGCAAGCTTCACTGATGCAAGTGACTATTTTCTTTCTTTGTTAACCACAGCTTGGGAGATTATGCTTTACAACCTGGCTCGCTCATGATGAAGTTTTTAACTGTATAGTCTTGTTGGTGCACAATACAAATGGATTTCTTTGCATGACTATAATCAATGATTATGTTTTCCAATGCATTTTCACCGCTTTTTACGATTTGAATAATCTGAAGATGTTTGTAGAAAACAACCGAAACTAGTCATCGTCCTGGAATTGTACACTGAAAACTGCGATCTAGACATAAAAAGATTTTTCCAATAAAATTTTTTATTTGATAAATTATATTAAGACCGCCGTCTCCTCCTTGACGCTATCAGTCTTCACTATTGTCAAATGCAAGCATGCGACCTAATGACAGCTTACTACGTAAGGGTCACTTAGTTACTGCAAATGTTCACATTATCTGTTTCAGCATCAAATCGCGATCTTCGGATGTAATAATCTACAAAACAGTTTTGTTATAATGTGTAATGGATGAAACTAGAGTTTATATCTCATGGCGAACATGATTACGGCTTAATTATCACGTCTGATAATGACAGTATTATACTGAAAACAGTAATATGAACATCTGAAGTGGTTGGGCGATATTGACGTAATAAATATTTTATAAATTTACAAGGCTGTTTGGGGATGTTTTCTGATATTTTGGTACCGTGGTCCTGTGGACTCCGGTGGCTCTTAGGAAAGTGATTGCATTTCGGGTGATTTTTACCTCGATTTATCTTCGTACCTGTATTGCACTGAAAAGTGTGCAAATATCGAAACAAACCAGTTTCATTGACTCACCGAACATGCGGCTGATAACAGCAATGCCCACTTCATTCTTCATCCTCAAACTTTCTTTCAGCATTGCTGGGCTTTATTATTCTGTTGGTGTTAGCTACACGTTAACGGTGATGCACACCAGTAAGGATGGATTTACCGATCAAGAATGGCTTCACTGAATACAATAGAAAAGTGGGACAACGACGCTACGTTGATCTGTTACCACAGCGACAGGAACCACTTCACAGCACTTTTGCATCTGTACATACGTGTCTACTGATCCTTCCATGTTAGCTTTGGCTGATTGCATATTACAGGCTTCATCACTCTAGTGAAGGCATTTTCAGGGGAACAAAGGAGACAGCGGTAACAAACCGAAAAGATCCTAATTACACCGTTTTCCGTAAAGAGTCGCCGAAACCCATGGGTTCCTTATACCAGTACATTCAGAAAATGTCCCTGAAAAATCTCCGGCATTTTGTCAGTGCAGTTCGAATTCGACCTGCAGAAATTCTGTGAATCTCATGGATGCAAGCATTTAAACATGACATAATACGGAACTACAAAGACAACAGTGAGCAATGTGTTAAATCGATTATAGCGAAAAGACAGAGAAATAATTTTTTTTTATTTACACTAATCTTCACTGTTGTCCTTAAAACATTCAGTGACATTCGTAATTCAAGAGATAGCATAGTGTTGACCTCCTTAGCGTGTACAGCTTTTCAAGTGATTTGTTATATGCTTAATTTTTTCCCTTCTTGGTCCCATATCGTCTTCTTCTTGGAAGTATAGAAATCAAATCGCCTGTAAATTAGGGAACTCATTTCAGCTTGTATCTGGTGACGAAACACTAAGCATTCTCTTTCAGACTACAGTAGTAACATTGTAGAGATATAAACGACCATATAGTCACGTTGTTGGATGGCCCATGTACCAGTACTGCTCCAGCGTAAGGGATTCATATCAGATTTGAATAACAGGGGATATAGAGCATTTACAAAGGAAGGGATGCCAAGCTTGCATGACTGGAGAGAGAGAGTAAAATAAATGTCGAAATCTTAAGTGGTAGACAATCGAAGAAACCTACTTAGAATACTTCGAAAACTTTCTTTCCGGGTCAGGAAGTACTCATATTCTTCATCCTCCGAATTATCTATCCCACAGAGGTCATAAAAATAAAATTAGATTAATAACAGCTCGTGCAAAGAGGTACAATCAGCCATTTCATCGAACACTAGATGCCTCAGAACATATAGCAGTATAGTCACCTTGTACTTTCCTTTAATACATTTCGATCAAACACTTCTGCCGTTGCTCAAACTATTTAATAGTTCTTCAGCTCTAATTCCCTCAGTTTCCTTGCTTTTTATAAATGTTTTTTCAATAACTTTATCCAAATGATTCTTTATCTATATTACACCTGTAAATATTTCGCTCATTACGAATGTTTGGAAAAAAGAAAAAAAAAACATCACTGAGTAATCTTCTAAGCCAATTTTTTAAACATCAATTATGAATAGCGATTACGCTCTGCTGCTATTTTGTAACAGACTCAACATTATTCAGATACTTCGCTGCAACACCACTATACCCTTTTAACTATATACATGATGCACTTTAAGTGTAGCTCATAAATTTTAATTATGATTGTAAGCTAAGAGACTAACCGAGAATCTCGTTAGTAGCCTTCCTGTGTCATTCATCCAGTGTTAATGAAACATCACATAGATCGAGATAAGAAGCATACGGTTGGATGTAACTTCAGTGCATGCAATGCGGATTGGATAGGACTGTTTGGGGGAGGAGACCAAACAGCGAGGTCATCGGTCTCACCGGGTTAGGGAAGGATGCGAAAAGAAGTCGGCCGTGCCCTTTCAAAGGAACCATCCCAGCATTTGCCTGAAGCGATTTAGGGAAATCACGGAAAACCTGAATCATATTGGCCGAACACGGGATTGAACCGTCGTCCTCCTGAGTGCGAGCCCAGTGTTCTAACCACTGCGCCACCTCGCACGGTGTGCATGCAGTAACTGATTACAACCAGGAAGAAGTATATATACTCCAACATTTTGTGGTCTCTTTCTGGAAGTCTGATGAACAATGTGGGTGCTTTTTGAACATACTTTAAGATTAATAAAGTTTGATTTTTTTTCCTAAAGCAATATTTTGAACTTCAAGACGGCATTCAGAAGGAAGTAACATGGCAAAAAGGGGTATGGTTTATTCCAACAACAGACCGGCGTCAAGATCACTGTTGTACTGCTTCTGAGATGGAATGATTGTATTAAGTTTGACAAGATACTTACTTGGCACTATGGTAAATATAGGAAGTCCCAGGAGGAATGGTCAGTATTCAGGGTTATGACAGGAACGATGATTCCAAGCAAAAAGTGTAGTAAGTATGGGCTTTACAATGCATACCTTATGAGCACTTATTCACCTTCACTGCTGTGAAACATATCTCTCCCACTGAACAAGTGCTCATGGTTCTTACGGTATTCACATTAGAGTCCATGTTTACAAGACTTTTTTGCTTCGAATGATCATTCCTGTCGTATCCATGAATATTCATCACTCCTCCTGGAACGCCTTGTATTAGTTGGCGCTATCAGTTATGTTGCCACCATCCTATAATCTTGTTCCCTGCTGCAACCATTTTCTCCGTAGAAGTAACCTACACGCGTCCCCTGCATAACGCATTCCGGAACATTAAATAGACACTGTAAAAATATGTAGCAAAATGTAAAAGGTCTTAGCACGAAAAAGGAAAGGCTTTTTTTTTTTTCAAGTACCCATTACTGTTACAACAGGTACCAGACATATTCGCCTAGGAATGTATGGTAGCAATCTTTTCTGGCTGAATCATTGGTTGCGTAGTTTAATAGATCGATCTGCACTCGTATTCGGTAGAAAAATGGTTCATATACCTGTTTGGCCAACCGGAATTAGAGTCTTCGTAATTTCTCTAAATCGCTGAAGGTAAATATCGGGATATCGGGATGGCTCCTTTGAAAAGGACACGACCGATTTACCCTAGTTTGTACTTCGTCTTTGATGACCCAACCCTTCTATTGTGAGTAGTGAGCGTGCTAGGTTCAGAATATTCCTTAGATCAATTTGCGCCCACTGTTGGCAGTCTTCTTTGTCCATTCCTTTGCTACACGCAGTATCTGCAAGACGCGACTTCGCGAGACAGAGTCCAATGCCAAAATATATGACTGCTTCATTTGCGAGAGTACTTAGTCGTTACAATCTACCGTGTGATGTTTATAGCTGTTTGCCGTAAACGATTCTCAGCCTCTCGCTCGTAACGGAAATGGTGCCAGGCAAAAGACAAAATTTGGCAACGCACGTTCAGTAAACGCAAACGATGTGATAAATGAGCGCAGTTGACATATGCCTGACAGTCTCTTATCCAATTACTTACCATTAATGTGATCCTGCAACAGTTTGGGAAAAACTGTGCATTCGATGCCCTGTTCGATCATGAGATGCTACCTACTACGTTTCATCAGAAATTCCGATGTACGATGAGTAGAATTCGAAGAGCAATATTGTGTCACCGTGGACTAGCGATCCAAGCCAGATAAAGTTCAATTGTTTTA
The DNA here is from genome assembly GCF_023897955.1 of Schistocerca gregaria. Lineage (NCBI taxonomy): Eukaryota > Metazoa > Arthropoda > Insecta > Orthoptera > Acrididae > Schistocerca > Schistocerca gregaria. The sequence goes on from NC_064920.1 coordinate 939,586,134, forward strand.
GTCTGTTTTAGTGGTCTATCACTATTTTGTATCGCTAAAGCTAGTAAAATAATCGCGACATTCTGTTATGAAATATCTACGAGACAATCATTAGTGTAACAGAGTAAATATTCTAAATAAAAAGGGGTTCTGAGCAACGTTACAAAGACCGATATGTTCTTTAACGAAAACAAAAGGAATGTTTAAACGCAAGCTCAGATATCTGGTGATATGGTGGGGGGGGGGGGGGGGGGGGGGGAGCTAATCAAGAAATCTATTTCATTCAGCTGATAATGAAACTTCATGTATCCTGTGCTTCGCGGTGCATGTACTGCACAACACAGGAGCAGAAGTCTGCCTAAAACAAGTTTGATACAGATTTTTACATCTGGAATAGTGGCCCAGAAACATTGAGGTAACATTTAATTTATTAGTAATGCATGTTATTAATGGGTAAGAACAGCCACATCTATTCATTAGTGTATCAGATACTTTTATCACGTTTAACAAAATAAACAAAGAAGAAGAACGAATAAATTACAAGTAACTGAATCAGAGGTAACGCAAATTTCTACCCTGTATTAACTTCGTTCTTTGTACTCCTAGCAACAAGATAATAGCTGTTTGTTCATCAGCTGTCCACGTATTCAAAATGACACGTAAAGCTGTTGTGAAACGAGATTTTGTCGGTTTGTTGATTCCTGTTTACTAGTGATCCACTTTCTTGTTGACAACGAAGTTCCCTATCAGCTAAAAGAATACTGTTTTTTTCGAGATGACTTGCTTCGCTGTATATCTCGTCACAGAATATCACTAAAACTACGTTACTGTGAAACTGAAGGCTCTGTTACGTGGCTACAAAGACGGTATATGTATAGTAAACTCAGTAGCTGTGTGTCTACATAAATTATTTCTCGAGAAGCAGGATTCTTAGGAATCCTCTGATAGTGAACATTCTGTATGATGATGAACAGAAGTTGACGGGAGGTGCCACAGCGGATTGTAGTAACCGACAGAAATTTTCTAAAAAAATATTTTTACATGATCATAGACGTCATTAGCAGCAAAGCATTGGCTCTTTAACTGGACAAAAGAAGCCGGGGTGTTGTTATTGGCTTCCACGTTTTCACCTGATTAATATAAATGTCTAAAACTTACTTTATGATGGTGGACCGCATTCGTAACTCATTGGAATATTGTATTCTCAGTGCATCTTTCCAATCCCTAAAAATCTGATACTTGTATGCCATCTTACACATGCTCTGAGTCTCATCTCATATCTTTGGAGCGATGAAAGCTAAACATAAACTAGACCGCGTGAAGCACGTTGCAACGAATTTTGCCAATACCGATTGATGCAAAAGTTCCGTACATGAATTTCGGCAGTAGTGAGTCCCACCTTCATTTTAAGAGAAAAAAATGGCTAAAGTTAAGCACAGCGGCGTGCTTCTGTTGCTTGTTTGTGGTTACAGCACGCCTCACCGGATAGTAGCCAAAAAGTTGGTTGCTAAAATATTACTTTCAGATGAATACATAGTGTATCAAAGTAAACCCACAATTGCAATTGATTCGACACAGTAAATAGAAATGACTGAGCAAATGGTCTGTAGTACTCGGATTATGATAATAAGAACATTCTCTTCGGGATATATGCAACGGATTTCTTCAGCTAAATAACAATATTATTTTGATATATAACAAATTACACAAATTAAGAAAACACACATTATGATTTCTGTGTAGTAATCTACTTATAGCCGGCCGTGGTTGCCGAGCGGTTCTAGGCGCTACAGTCTGGAACCGCGCGACCATTACGGTCGCTGGTTCGAATCCTGCCTCGGGCATGGATGTGTGTGATGTCCTTAGGTTAGTTAGGTTTAAGTAGTTCTAACTTCTAGGGAACTGATGACCTCAGAAGTTAAGTCCCATAGTGCTCAGAACCATTTGAACCAATCTGCTTTCACTTTTCAGTCGAATTTGAGAGAGTAGGGGAGAGAGCCCGATTGAAGCTTTGAGTCGAGCGGATAGCAACGACGTTGACTGCATACACAATGTTTTTGGCTCTCGTCCTAGTCAAACACACGACTTCAAACGCTCCTTGCGAATTTTTGTTTTCCCGTTTAGAAAGCTGGAACTGATAATATTTTTCAGACTCCTTCAGAGGTATCAGCAATAAAGAGATTAAACACACTAGGTACTTCGAAAACTAGCACCAATATCAAACTTTCATTCTTTCAGGGGAATAAACGCTGTGCGGCTGAGCTGTTCGACACCTGTTACGTAATGGATGGTCTCATCATCTGAGACGGTTGACCCTTTTATCCGAATTTTTACAGAACTTGTCATTGTATTCCAGCAATAGTACAATTTTATTTCTCCTTTTTTTTAGCCAACTGTTAGAGCTAGAGCACTTACTTTAGGCAAAAAATTGCACGGAGAAAAGAAAGATAGAAAATCAGATACCTCTCTTAAATTCAACATCAACAAGAGGAAGAGCTCTTACTTTCCTTCCTATTTCTTTTCGTGCAACGTGGCTTAGTAATCAATGAACTGGTCTCGTATTGAGAAGATCAGAGTTCTTTTCTCCGCTCAATTAGCTCAGTTCAGTTCTTTTTCTGAACTAGTACTGTGCAAAATGTCGCACTTTACAGTGCATGGAAGTGTGGTTTCTTTGAGTCCAGCGTTGATCGGTCACAACGTCAGTCATGCCACATAAATATTTTGGAGTGAAACTGTAGACTCCGACCATAGTGACTCAGCTGTTGGTGAACAAATGGCAGGCTAATATTCATTGGCAGGATAATGTGAAACTGCAGTTGGCTGCAATAGAGATTGCAGCCAAAATATCTGTACCGCCCAGGCGCCAATACTGCTCCAGTGTAAGGGACGAATATCAGGTCGGAATGCAGGAGACATCGTGCGTTTGCAAAGAAAGGCGGTGCCAAGGGTCACAAGAACGTGTGATCTGAGAGAGAGTGTAAAAGAAATGTTGAAATCTAAGCTGGCAAACACTCGAAGAAAGAAGCTGAACATTACGCGAGAATCTGTTTAGAACACTTCAAAAACTATTTTTCGGTGCAGGAAGTATGATATTCTTCAGGCACTTATCTATTCCGTGGATATTGTAAAAATAAAATTAGACAAGCTGTCATCCTTCTCACACTCCATCCGTGAATCAAAGGGGAAGAAACATTAATTAAGTTTCTGCCAGGTGCTTCATAGTGATTCGCTGCGTATAAATGTTTATGTAGATACTCTCACCTCTTAACACCGTAATTTTCACGTTTTTCACGCTGCAACAAAGAAGGCATGAGCTCACTGAACTGTTTTGGATTTTAGTATGTGGAGGCTCTTGTACGATTTGGCAACCAGCTACCTAGGAAATTTCCTATACTCAGCACTTTCAAAAATGAAATACAGGGTGAGCACAAAGTCTTGCCCTGATTATAAAAATTTATAACAGAATAGCCGTTTGACATAATAAATTACATTTGAAGCCGTTACATAGGTTAGTGTCACTAGCTGTTGTGACCAATAGATGGTACTAGTGCTCCACAACACCGACGCGGTCTGTTAGGTCTCGTTAGTTGCTGGCGAAATGGCGTCGAAGCAGGACAAAGCGCAATATGTGCTTTGGTTTGACGAAACAAAATCGCCCATCAGTGTTCTACGTAAATTTGGGGCTCCTCATTGACGCAGCCCTCCTCATGTTAAATCAATAAAGCGATGGTATGCAAAGTTTAACGAAACAGGCAGCGTTGAAAATTGCCCTCGAACTGGCAGGCATCGTGTGAGTGATGCAACTGTTGATCGTGTTCGGCAGTCATTTCAACGGAGTCCATCTAAATCAACTCGTCAAGCATCACGTGAACTTCAAATACCGCAAGCAAGTGTGGTGAAGATTCCTCAAGAAAGGCTTAGGTTGCATGCTTACGAAGTGCAAATCGTGCAGGCCTTGCAACCGAATGATTTGCTGACAAGTGCTGAATTTGCAACTGAGATTCTCAACAGGATTGATGGCGCTAACTATTACTTGAATTGCATATGTTTTACTGAAGAATCCACCTTTCATGTCAGTGGAATGGTTAATAGGCACAATGTCCGTATATTGGGTTCAGAGTCTCCACATGCTACTGTACAGTTACAGCGACACAGCGAAAAAGCGAATGTTTGGTGCGGTTTTTGGACCGTTTTCTTTCGCTGAAAAATCCGTTACCGCTAACAGTTACTTAGACGTTGTGCAACAGTTAACTGCCCCTCAGTTAGAAGAATATCAACTATGGATAATTTTCCAGCAAGATGGAGTATTCCCCCCTAGCCCCACTCCCTGCCAATGGGCTTTGATAGTGCATGATTTCCTGGATGTAACATTTCCGGATCGGATGATTGGAAGGAACGGTCCAACACCCTGGCCACCCCGCTCTCCAGACATTACGCCCCTTGACTTTTTTTTCTGGGTCTATATCAAGGACAGAGTCTTCGGCACACGAGTTGCTGACGTCGACGAACTGAAGGCTAGGATACAAGCTGCTGTGGATACTGTGACAGATCACATGTTACGAAACACCTGGTGGGAATTGGTATACCGCCTCGACATTCTCCGAGCTACCAAGGGAGCACACGTTGAGGTCTACTAACGTAAGTGGTCTTAAAAAAACTAGTAACACTGACCTATGTAACGACATCAAATGTAAATTATTATGTCAAACGGTTATTCTGTAATAACTGGTTACAGTCAGGGCAAGACTTTGCGCTCACCCTGTATTTCGATTTCGTCTTTTGCTGGAGCTTGTGTAAATCACTCAATAAAATTGCTCAAATACTTTGATCACATTTTCATGAAGTGCCTCTCCAGTTGTTAATGCGATCTTAATTTTAGCCCACGACCAGTTTCGGCTTTTATATTTAAGTTATTTATATTCTAGTGGATCAGAAACTGCAAATATAGGTGAAACATGCATTTATGGATTCAAGGAGACCGAATATCTAAGGTCATCAGTCTTTTGTTATTTACAAGCCTCCCGCCCATCCCCCACACCACCCCAAGGACAGAATGAGTCCACCCACCCGTCTCACCCGTCTCCATCTAAATTCTCTTTGCAAGTGTGAGAAAGTTTTCTTATCAGGCGTGAATTGGGTACCAGCCGGTTATCGAATAAGTGGCTTGTGGTGGGAAACCACCCTAAAAACCACATACAGGCTGGCCGGCACTCCTACCATTGTCGTTAATCCTCAGGGGGTCCTCTTCAAGCCACGGAGGAAGACGCTTTAATGTGTAAGACTATACGACCGGGTAGCTGCTCTTAAAGCTAAATTATGCCAGTACTTTCGATGTATGAAAATGTTCAATCTTTATAATCATGACATGTCCAGTTTGTCTGTGACATCATCTGGCATACATTTTAAATCTGCTCGATTTTTACTCTCATCATATTTGACGTTGCTTCACCACAGCACAATGTAAGCTGTATTTTTTTTCTTTTTTCTGTATCTGCACTCTACATGTGCGGCCGCAGTGTGTCTATTTTGTTATGCCACAAATTGCAATGAAGCAACATCTCTCTGTTCAACCATTGTGCAAGATGACAAGTTTGCTTACGTGGCGTGGAAAATCTCTTCAGCAAGCACAGTAATATTTGTTTCCTTACAGCAATTTATTTTATTTATCCCAGACGCCTTTCGTTTTTTGTACTTTAAGGCAGCTTCAGTGGGATCTAGAATGATACAGTTTTGTTTTGATATATGTTATTAGTAGATTATAAAACAGTTAATGTCTCGTTTTTTATGTAAATAAGTGATTACTTACAATTCTTCGCGTTTTTGGGTTGACATCTGCGTTTCCTCTCATCTGGTCACAAGCTGGAGGTCACACTACAACTTCATTTACGCAACGTAAGCACGTTTTTACGTTCCAAAATCTTTTCTAAACTTTTCATATTGTTTGTCCTTATCGACAACTAGTGACAGAAGTCTAATAAAGTACCGCAACAAAATTTCGGAACATAAAAACGTGCTTATGTTTCGCAAACGAAGTTGTAGTGCGATCTCCAGCAAGTGACCAAATGATAGGAAACGCAGATGCCAACCAAAAACGAAAAGAACTGTAAGTAATCTCTTATATACATAAAAAACGAGACGTGAACTGTTTTATAATCTATAAATAACACAAAACAAAACTGTATCATTCTAGATCCCACTGAAGATGTCTTAAATTAAAAAAGGAGAAACCCGTCTGGGAGAAATAAAATACAGTGTAGCAAGAAAAGATGGCTTTTATTTACAAAAAAAAAATTGTCCACGATGTTTTGAAGGAGAGAAAAGTGTGTGCAAAGTTTGTCCCGCACTTGACTCCCGAACAGAAACAACGACGTGTGTGGAAGTCCGCCGCGACTTGATTGAAATGCAAAATAAAGAACATATTAGCAATTGAAGCAGCTGTTGATTAATTCAGTACACAGCTGCTAAGCTGGAGCGCTCTCCAAACACAGAGAAACTAGTGCTCCAAATACGCGTTGTCACGGTCCGTGCTGCTTCCACCGACGGAGGTTCGAGTCCTCCCTCGGGCATGGGTGTGTGTGTTGTCCATAGTTTAAGTTAGATTAAATAGTGGGTAGGCTTAGGGACCGATGACCTCAGCAGTTTGGTCCCTGTAAGACCTTACCACAAATCTCCAATTTTTTTTTTCTCCGAAGACAAGCAAATGCACAGTGAAGAGTTTGCGACAAACAAAACCATCCGTCTCTAATTACCTCATTGTCGACGTTAAACGCTAACCATTCTTCTTCCTTTAACAACGTCGGAATTGAAAGAAATTTATCGTCACGTATACACACTCCCAAGAAACTCGGTCGTTCGAGCCACAGAGAGGTTCTCGACATAGGTCTGTCGCACAGTAGAATCTCAGGAGTTGGTATTGGAGTATGTGAGATAATATGCACCAATAAGCACCTGTGAATTAGCCGGTATACTGCACACGTCGAAGGATACAGATAGGCGAGTACTTGAAGAGTACCAATTACCCCTCCATCATAAACGATGCGACTAATGAGCTCAAACGATTCGAGGAACCAAGGTTTCAGCTCTGTCAGTGGAATATATCATAACGCATAATTGAGACTGGCGGTTGTCGCCTGAGCAGTTACAACGCGCTTAAGTTGTTGCTGAGAGACCGTAGTTGCTCATGTCAATAAAAAAACTAAACATTCATTTCCAATTGTTAGTGCCTTATTTGGAAGTACTCAATTTAAAAACTGTGTGATTTTGATCCGAACGATTCGGGCATACCTGTATTTATGTAGTCAGTAGTGCTTTCACTGTCAAGCCTGGAAAAAATAATAGAAAGTTATGTGTTGTTTCTGCGACGTACATTATTTCCGCGACTTCAACAACATTACATAACGGCAGTCAAATGAAAACCGAACTCCCACTACATAGGGACAGTGCAATGGTTCCATTCAAAAGTAATCCCCACAAGCGTTAAGGTAATTATCTCGCTGGCAGACAAAACCACACTCACTCTTGCTCTTCCTCGTCCCACTGAAACCGAAGTCCACGCATATCTTTCTTCAGCTCGCGAAAGACGTGAAAATCTCACGGTGAAAGATCCGGGCTGTGCAGAGGATGTTGCAGTGTTTCCCAACCAAATCGCTGAAGCGCAGCCTTCGCCCTACTGTCAGTGTGGGGGCGGGCATTATCATGCCATATGATGTTCTGTCCAACAGCATTCCTGGACGTTTCGACTTAACAACGCATCGCAGTCTCTGCAAAGTGCCTTCATAGCACTGCTCATTGATTGTGGTTCCATGCTCAACGAACTCGACGAGCAGAAGGCCCCCTGTATTCGAAGAAGGAAGTCATCATGCCCTTACAGGAACGTGTGCGAACGCCTGTGAATTTCTTTGGCGGGAGAGATGTGCGATGTTTACACTGTTAGCTTTGCCGTTTGTCCTCGGGCTGTCGAAATGCTGGCGGACGGAATCATTCTTTTGCGCGATAACGCCCACCCCCACACAACGCGCAATCGGACGAAGGATTTGGTTGGGAAACACTGCAGCATCCTTCGTATATCTCGGATCTTTCACTGAGTTATTTTCGCTGCTTTCGCAACCTGAAAAAAGACATGCGGGGACGTCGGTTTCAGTTGGACAAGGAAGTGCAAGAATGGGTGCGGTTGTAGATCCATCGGCGGCCGACCGACGTCTACGAAACAGGAATTTACAGTCTCGCCTGCGAGTGGAATAAATGTTTTAACGCGTGTGGCGATTACTTATGAATGGAATCATTACATGCTCCTGTTGCGGTGGATGTTCGGTTTTCATTTGACTGTCCCCCATACTATACTGGTGGAGAAAAGGGAAATAATTCGTTGGGGATTCGATCTGCAATATTTTTAAACTTCAATTGCGAAGTACTAATTAGTAATTCCCAGGTAAACAAAAACGAGTACAGAAACAGTCTGTTCAAAAATCATCAAAACTAACCGGGAATTGTCATCCAGATTTGAAGGCGTAATAGATATTCGATACACATCACGGCAGCAAACTACTATAACTGGGTACTGTTTTATTGTGAAACAGGACACAATGAAGGTACTTGTTTTCCCAAATGTCTCTGTTTCATACAATGGACTTCCATCAGTAGGATATTGTTCATTATTCCTGGACCTTATCAGGTTGGACTAATAGAAGAGATAGAGAAGAGCGGTACGTTTCGTTTCGGGATCGTTTCATTGGCGCAAGAGCGTTGCGAAGACGAACATAAGCGCCGCGCCATATTGTAAAACAACTCTCACTGAATAAATCAGACGCAGAAGGAGGAGATTAGAAGTTAACGTCCCGTCGACAGCGAGATCATTAGAGACGGAGCAGAAACTCGAAGTATGGAAGGATCGGGAAGGAAATCGGCCGTGCCCTTTTCAAATGAACCATCCCGGCATTTGCCTGGAGCTATTTAGAGAAATCACGGAAAATGTAAATCTGGATGGCCGGACGGGTATTTGAACCATCGTCCTCCATAATGCGAGTTCAGTGTGCTAACCACTGCGTCACTTCTATCCGTGAATACAAACAAAACGGACACTTTAGGTCTGGTTTTAATAGCTTTGCTCTAGGTCCAGATGACAGTATGACGCGGCACCAGACTCAGAAAACTTTTGTGTTAATTATCTCTGGTCGTAGAAGTCTACGCACTTTCGTCACGGAGAAACTCAATAAACTACAGTGGCAGAGAAGCGCTGTTCAACACGGAGAGCCACACAGCTGAAATTACGAGGGCATTCGTTGCACGAAGAGAGGAGGCAACATATTACTTCATCACACATACACAGTCCGTCCAAAGAGTTTCGAGACTGGTTTTATTGGCTATGGCTCTGAGCACTACGCGACTTAACTTCTGAGGTCATCACTCGCCTAGAACTTAGAACTAATTAAACCTAACTAACCTAAGGACATCACACACATCCATGTCCGAGGCAGGATTCGAACCTGCGACCGAAGCGGTCGCTCGGCTCCAGATTGTAGCGCCTAGAACCGCACGGCCACTCCGGCCGGCGACTGGTTTTATTCCTGGCGTGTAACCAACGTCAGAGCAGTAACTACGGTGGCAGTTTTTACTAACTGAGTTGCATTCGACCAGTCCAGTGTTAAGTCATGGACGTGCGGCCGTAGTGTGTCGACGTTGTTGGCTCACAAATCGCGAGGAAGCAACATCTTTCTGTTCAAGAAATTCTCCAACATTTTTGGAAGAAGAGAAAAGTGTATGCAACGTTTGTGCTACACACCTTGACTCCCGTACAAAGACAACGATGCCTGCCGCCACTTCTTTGAAATTCAAAACGCAGAAAAAACTTTTCTGGAAAAAATCATCACGGGTGACGAGACTTGGTGGTGCTCGTACGAAGCTACCACAAAACGACAGAAGTGCAGACATTGAAATCAATGTGAAGTGCCAGTTGAACAACGTCCTAAAGAAAGACTTTTCTGACAATTTGAAATGAACTTTCTGCGCGCTGTACTCAATTTGGGAGGGGGCAGGGCACGGGGGAGGGGGAGACTATATAAAACACGGAAGCAGTATAACAACCCTCTTAACTTTCCTCTGTTTTTATTTATCCAGTCTCGAAATTTTTCTGAAATGACTGAGTACATCTCATGGAATGACCGCAGCGAGAAATTCAGAGAACTTAGAGCTGATACGAAAGATTACCTACAGTCACTGCTGCCACACGTGCTTCGTGAATGTAACGGGGAAGGAGGGAAAAGCTAGCGGCACCAGAAGTACTCTCAACGACTCATCGTAATGTGGCTTGCGGAGTATAGACGTAGGCGTAGATGTATATGGTTCCTTTGAGACGGACATACTCGAATTCCTGGCGCGTCTTTTCAGAACCCGATCTTTTGCACCGTCAGTAATGACCTCGATGCCGACGGGACGTTACACCCTCACCCCCGTTCCTACTTTCGGTTTCTTCTGACTCGCGCTTACACTTTCCAACTAGCCTTTCCTTCCGGAGGAGAGCGCCACACGTGGACAGTGGGTATGCGCCTGCGCGGCTAGCAGCCACTGCCGCTGGGGGCCGCAGCCTCTTTGTGGCGGCGCCTCGGGCGCGATAACCCGCCGCTCGCCGGCCCTCGGCCCCCGACACGCTGCCCGCTGTCCGCTCCGATAGCGCGAATCGGGTTTGCAGCGGCTGACCCGGCGCCGGCTACGGGCCTCTAGCCGGCGCTACGCGGCAAGCGACCCAGCCTCGCCAGCTTCGAGTACCCACCTCTCAATCCGACCCTCTCTGCTCCTCTCTCTCTGTAATTGTACAGTGAAGCAACTACCTTTCTGTAAGCAGGGACTTTTACTGTCGACTGCCCGTGTAAACGCTAGAATATTATCTTACCACGCTAGTAACAAACATGCCTCTTAGCTGCCATTATTTTTCAATTAAGCCTCCTCGTCTTTAATATCCAAAACATAAGAATATATTGCACCAAAAGCACAAACATGGCTATAACGACTTCCGCATATTCTGCAGGCATTACCCGTGTGAGTTGTAGAAACTGAAATAGTGTATGAACTCTAGTAATTATAAACAAGCATCGCGCTAATATGTGAAATGGAGAGCAGATTCAGACCTGTGTCGGATCAAGAGGAGGGTTAACGACTGTTGAAGTAAACAATTACCTGTGAAATGCCTCAGTCGCGTTTATATTTATTTTAATAAGCCTTTCAGTAGTCATACAGCCATCTTCAGGTATATTTTGGCACCTTTACGTCGCTGAATTTTTTTGTGACATTGTGGTTGCTGTTGTCTTCAGTCCTGAGACTGGTTTGATGCAGCTCTCCATGCTACTCTATCCTGTGCAAGCTACTTAATCTCCCAGTACCTACTGCAACCTACATCCTTCTGAATCTGCTTAGTGTATTCATATCTAGGTCTCCCTCTACGATTTTTACCCTCAGCGCTGCCTTCCAATACTAAATTGGTGATCCTTTGATACCTCAGAACATGTCTTACCAAACGATCCCTTCTTCTAGTCAAGTTGTGCCACAAACTCCTCTTCTCCTCAATTCTATTCAGTACGTCCTCATTAGTTATGTGATCTACCGATCTAATCTTCAGCATTCTTCTGTAGCCCCACATTTCGAAAGCTTCTATTCTCTTCTTGTCCAAACTATTTATCTTCCATGTTTCACTTCCATACATGGCTACACTCCACACAAATACACTCCTGGAAATTGAAATAAGAACACCGTGAATTCATTGTCCCAGGAAGGGGAAACTTTATTGACACATTCCTGGGGTCAGATACATCACATGATCACACTGACAGAACCACAGGCACATAGACACAGGCAACAGAGCATGCACAATGTCGGCACTAGTACAGTGTATATCCACCTTTCGCAGCAATGCAGGCTGCTATTCTCCCATGGAGACGATCGTAGAGATGCTGGATGTAGTCCTGTGGAACGGCTTGCCATGCCATTTCCACCTGGCGCCTCAGTTGGACCAGCGTTCGTGCTGGACGTGCAGACCGCATGAGACGACGCTTCATCCAGTCCCAAACATGCTCAATGGGGGACAGATCCGGAGATCTTGCTGGACAGGGTAGTTGACTAACACCTTCTAGAGCACGTTGGGTGGCACGGGATACATGAGGACGTGCATTGTCCTGTTGGAACAGCAAGTTCCCTTGCCGGTCTAGGAATGGTAGAACGATGGGTTCGATGACGGTTTGGATGTACCGTGCACTATTCAGTGTCCCCTCGACGATCACCAGAGGTGTACGGCCAGTGTAGGAGATCGCTCCCCACACCATGATGCCGGCTGTTGGCCCTGTGTGTCTCGATCGTATGCAGTCCTGATTGTGGCGCTCACCTGCACGGCGCCAAACACGCATACGACCATCATTGGCACCAAGGCAGAAGCGACTCTCATCGCTGGAGACGACACGTCTCCATTCGTCCCTCCATTCACGCCTGTCGCGACACCACTGGAGGTGGGCTGCACGATGTTGGGGCGTGAGCGGAAGACGGCCTAACGGTGTGCGGGACCGTAGCTCAGCTTCATGGAGACGGTTGCGAATGGTCCTCGCCGATACCCCAGGAGCAACAGTGTCCCTAATTTGCTGGGAAGTGGCGGTGCGGTCCCCTACGGCACTGCGTAGGATCCTACTGTCTTGGCGTGCATCCGTGCGTCGCTGCGGTCCGGTCCCAGGTCGACGGGCACGTGCACCTTCCGCCGACCACTGGCGACAACATCGATGTACTGTGGAGACCTCACGCCCCTGGTGTTGAGCAATTCGGCGGTACGTCCACCAGGCCTCCCGCATGCCCACTATACGCCCTCGCTCAAAGTCCGTCAATTGCACATACGGTTCACGTCCACGCTGTCGCGGCATGCTACCAGTGTTAAAGACTGCACTGGAGCTCCGTATGCACGGCAAACTGGCTGACACTGACGGCGGCGGTGCACAAATGCTGCGCAGCTAGCGCCATTCGACGGCCAACACCGCGGTTACTGGTGTGTCCGCTGTGCCGTGCGTGTGATCATTGCTTGTACAGCCCTCTCGCAGTGTCCGGAGCAAGTATGGTGGGTCTGACACACCGGTGTCAATGTGTTCTTTTTTACATTTCCAGGAGTGTACTTTCAGGAACGACTTCCTGACACTTAAATCTATACGCGCTGTTAAGAAAATTTTTTTTCTTCAGAAACGCTTTCCTTGCCACTGCCAGTCTACATTTTATATCCTATCTACTTTGACCATCATCAGTTATTTTGCTCCCCAAATAGCAAAACTCCTTCACTACATTAAGTGTCTCATTTCCCAATCTAATTCCCTCAGCATTACCCGATTTAATTCGACTACATTCCATTATTCTCGTTTCGCTTTTGTTGATGTTCATCTTGACCTTCCTTTCGAGACACTGTCCATTCCGTTCAATTGCTCTTCCAAGTTTTTTGCTGTCTCTGACAGAATTAAAATGTCATCGGCGAACCTCAACGTTTTATATCTTCTCCATGGATTTTAATACCTACTCCGAATTTTTCTTTTGTTTCCTTTACTGCTTGCTCATTACACAGATTGAATAGCATTGGGGAGAGGCTACAACCCTGTCTCACTCCCTTCCCAACCACTGCTTCCCTTTCGTACCCTTCGACTCTTACAACTGCCATCTGGTTTCTGTACAAATTGTAAATAGCCTTTCGCTCCCTGTATTTTACCCCTGCCACCTTCAGAATGTGAAAGAGAGTATTCCACTCAACACTGTCAAAAGCTTTCTTTTGTTTGTGAAGACGTGTAAAAATCACAAAAGTCTATGGTCGGAAAAATTCGTTTTATTCAATCTGCAGATTGCTCTGTATCCTTGAAGTTAGCAGAAAAGGCAAATGGAATATATAGCCATGTTTACCATCGTCACACAGTATAAGACAGGAAAAAATATTGTTAACTGTTGTGGTTTTTCGTACTGTCAAACAATGGATCGCTGTTATCTTTTCAGTGACCATTTCACATCTCATAACATTTGTTGTCTGTTTGGGAAACCAGGAGCGTGGCAAGGAAGTAAAGTATAGTCTTATATTACTTTATAAACGTTAGTGTCATTTACAGTACTGAAAGGATTTATGCAGTTTGAAAGCTGTACTTTTTGCATACCGAATTTATATATTGCGGAAATCAAGAAACTAATAATAAAATTCCTATATGTTTGGCTAACGTCAGTGACCAGCTGTAGGTTTGCCGAAATGTCTGTTCCGGAAAGGGTGGGCAGAATAAGACTGACCAAGTAAATATTTATAAGTTTGACACGAAAAAGTTAATGCAATTAACGATCAACTGAACCGCACTGTACAGTATGTCTTGAAAATGACCCACTGCTGTCGTCAGTGTAGCCCTGTGCACGATTTATCAAACTGGGAGACACGTCTAACATTTCTGACAGATAATTGCAACAGCGTTTGCAATGCTCTGCTGTAGCTCCTCCCGTGTTGGCAACTATTTCATTACATACCTACATGCGAAAATCACACACACACACACAGAGAGAGAGAGAGAGAGAGAGAGAGAGAGAGAGAGAGATATCAGGCGATCTTCGAGGCCAGCCGCTTTTACTACCTTTTTAGACTCTTCTCTCTTTACCGAACAACTGGTGTATCCTTGCCAGTGTTAAGTTGACTGTGTTCCCCGTTACTCCATCTTTCTGAAAATATCCATACATTTTACATCGTTGACACGAATTGCTGAAAACACTTTCTTGCGAAATTTTACTTGACTACCACTCACTGAGTGAGTGGCGCAGTGGTTAGTACAGTGTACTCGCATTCTGGAGGACAATGGTTCAGGTCCGCGTCCGACCATCCAGATTTAGGTTTTCCGTGATTTCCCTAAATCGCTCGAGGTGGATGCCGAGATTGTTTCTTCGAAAGAGTATGGCCGATTGTCTTCCCCATCCTTGAAACAATCCGAACTTGTGCTCCTCTTAATGACCACGTATTCGACGGGACGTTAAACCCTAATCTCCCTTCTTTCTTTTTGACCATCTTGTCGCTAGACACATGTCGTACAATAAACGCTTCTACTTTCTCACACTGAATTTACGCAACCCTAAACGTTCAATGAAGTGACAAAAGTCCTGGGATAGCGACTTGCAGACATACAGATGGCGGTAGCATCGCGTACACAAGGTATAAAACGGCAGTGATTGGTGGAGCTGTCATTTGATTCATGTGACAAGTTTCCGACGTGATTATGGCCGCACCGACGTGAATAAACAGACTTTGAAAGCGGAGTGATAGTTAGAGCTGGCCGCACCGACGTGAATAAACAGACTTTGAAAGCGGAGTGATAGTTAGAGCTAGACACACGGGACATTCAATTTAGGAAATCGTCACGGAATTCAATATTCCGAGCTTTACGGTGTTGAGAGTGTGGCGAGAATATAAAATTTCAGGCATTCCCTCTCATTATCGACAACGCAGTAGCCGTCGGTCTTCACCTAGCGACCGAGAGCAGCGGTGTTTGCGTAGAGTTATCAATGGTAACAGACAAGCAACACTGCCTGAAATAACGGCAAAAATCAATGTGGAACGTACGACGAAAGTTTCTGTTAGGAGAGCACGGCGAAATTTGCTGTTAACGAGATATGGCAGCAGACGACCGACGCGAATGCCTTTGCTAACTGCACATCTCCTGTGCGCCTCTCCTGGGCTTGCCACCCTAGACGACTGGAAAATCGTGGCCTGATGAGCCCCGATTTCAGTTGATATGAGCTGACGGTAGCTTTCGAGTGTGGTGCAAACCCCACGAAGCCATGGACCTGAGCTGTCGACAAGACACTGCAACCTGGTGGTGGCTCCATAATGATGTGGGCTGTGTTTAGAGGGAATAGAATGGATCCACTGGTTCAGCAAAAACGATCATTGGGTAGAAATTGTTTGTTCGTCTACTTGGAGATCACTTGCAGCCATTCATGGACTTTATGTTCCCAAACATGTCACTCGGCCACAATTGTTCGCAAATTCTCCTAGTAAACATTATTTGGACGTAATCGAGATGTCAGTCGTGCACTGGTAATACTTTCAAAATGAAGGACGTCTGTAGAGGCAACATGGCTCAAAATTTCTGCAGGGTATTTTCAATGACTTGTTGAGTCTATGCCCCGTTGAGTTACTGGACTTAGACGGACAAAAGGAGATCAGAAGCTGTCCCATGGCTTTTGTCAGCTCAGTATATATGCAGACTGAAGCGACGAATGAGAATTTTTACCAAGGCCGGGATTCAAATCTAGGTCTCTTGCTCATGAGGCAGATGTGCTAACCACTACGTCACCCTGACACAGTGGCTTTGCACAACTGTCTATCCTGGGGTCGTCACCGTGTCGGTTGGACCCCAGGCGACGGGAAATTGTGCCCTGCGTTTACATGGAATGGACTGGGCCCTCTGGTCCAACTGAACCGATCACTGGTTTAAAATGGTTATGTTCAGCTACCTGAAGAACATTTGCAGTCATTCATGGACTTCATGTTCCCAAACAACAATGTCATGTTGACGCCTACAAGTGTTCGCGATTGATTTGAAGTGCATTCTGGACAATTCGAGATAAAGATTTGACCACCCAGATCACCCGACGTGAATCCCATTTATGGAACATAATCGAAACGCTAGTTCGTGCACCACATTCTCCACCGGCAACACTTTCACAATTATGGACGGCTACAGAGGCAGCATGGGTTAATATTTCTGCAGGGGACGTCCAACGACTTGTTGAGTCCATGCCAGGTCAAGCTCCTGCACTACGCCGGGGAAAAGGAGGTCCGACACGATAGTAAAAGACATCGCGTTAAGTTTTTCTTCTTAGCGTATTTCGGAAGCTGTTATCTCTGAAGATACTAGAATATTTTCGCGTATCTCCTATTTCCTTGCTATACTTACGTGGTCACTTCTCTGATCGTTGCCGTTGTCACCAGACGTCATCTGCTGTCTAACAAGCTATATGATGCCCTTCACATATTTACAAAGGTAGTCGCCGAAGGCTCTGTACGGACACTGCGGACCGCTTCGAATCCTGGAATCCTGCCTTGGGCATGGGTGTGTGTGATGTCCTTAGGTTAGTTAGGTTTAAATAGTTCCAAGTTCTAGGGGACTGATGACCTCAGGAGTTCAGTCCCATAGTGCTCAGAGCCATTTGAACCAGACACTGCGTGCCGCCCGGGGTAATGGGTGTGTGTGTTGTCCTTAGCTTAAGTTATTAAGTTAGTTTAATTTAGGTTAAGTAGTGCGTAAGCTTAGGGACTGATGACGTCAGCAGTTTGGTCCCATAAGACCTTACCACAAATTTTCCAAACACTACGTAGAGTCAGAAATCACAATTGCTAGAACTGAAATGTTTAGAATGAGGCTGAAAAAATATTGATTTAATAAGTAGCAAAAATGTTTCTACAATTAAATTTCCAAAATAATTTTGCACGTCCACTCTGGGATCAGAGCCATTTAGAATTTGAAGCGCGTTGCGCTTTGTAAAAATTTCTAGGCCTAAGAGTGAGACCTTGGGCCTGACATTCAAAGAATAGGAATGTTGAGGTACCCCGAGGATTTGGCTGACGGCGTCGTTTGTAGACTACGAGGACCGCATCTGAAATTCCTGGAGTCGGGTAACGGTTCCAGATTGCTGGCACGTTACACGCAGTGAAAGGTAGCCTCCCAGACCGCGAGGTGCTTCTTGATTCACACCGTGCCTCGTCCGCAGACAGACTACAACACAAACACTGGCGACCTTGGAGAGCATCTTGACTGTCCTGGCTTATCCTTCGATCACGTGACGCATACTCATTTCGCAGCTGACGGTTGCTCGCATCGTTCTCTTGACGCGGAACGTCCACGCGTAGACACATGTACGGAGCAACAATTAGGTTAGTTGCGTCAGCATGAGACTCCTGATAAACTGTTAAGCGGTAAAGAGTAACTGTGCTTCGCGCTGTCTCAAGCAAGGAAGCAATATACGGGATGTTTCAGTAAGCAGCGAAATTGCGCGCTTATGGAATATCGTCTCAGTTATGTGACTGGATTTGTGATTTTCTGTCAGTGAGGTCACAGTTCGCAATAATTGACGGAAAATCATCGAGTAAAACAGAAGTGATTCCTGGCGCTCCCAAAGGTAGAGTTTTAGGCCCTTTGCTGTTCCTTATCTATATATACGATTTGGGAGATATTCTGAGCAGCCGTCTTCGGTTGTTTGAGGATGACGCTGTCGTTTATCGACTAATAAAGTCGCCTGAAGATCAAGACAAACTGCACTACGGTTTAGAAAAAATATCTGAATGGAGCGAAAACTTGCAGTTGACCCTAAATAACGAAAAGTGTGAAATCATCCACATGAGTGCTAAAAGAAACTCGTTAAACTTTGGTTACACGATAAATCAGTCTAATCTAAAAGCCGTAAATTCAACTAAATACCTAGGTATTACAATTACCATCAACTTAATTTGGAAGGAACACATAGAAAATGTTGTCGGGAAGGCTAACCAAAGACTGCGTTTTATTGGTAGGACACTTAGAAAATGTAACAGATCTACTGAGGAGACTGCCTACACTACGCTTGTCCGTCTTCTTTTAGAATACTGCTGCGCAGTGTGGGATTCTTACCAGATAGGACTGACGGACTACATCGAAAAAGTTCAAAGAAAGGGAGCACGTTTTGTATTATCGCGAAATATAGAAGAGAGCGTCACAGAAATGATACAGGATTTGGGCTGGAAATCTTTAAAAGAAAGGGGTTTTTCGTTGCCACGGAACCTTCTCACGAAATTCCAATCACCAACTTTCTCCTCTGAATGCGAAAATATTTTGTTGACACCGACCTACATAGGGAGGAACGATCACCACGATAAAATAAGGAAAATCAGAGCTCGCACGGTAAGATATTAGGTGTCATTCTTTCCGCGCACTATACGAGATTGGAATAATAGAGAATTGTGAAGGCACTTAAATGTGATTTGCGGAGTATCCATGTAGATGAAGAATATACTATTACAAAGTATTATGTCGTCAAAACTTTCGATCTCTGCGCTACGGCTCGGTTATTGGAGGAACGAATACACTGTCTAGCTTACATTCATTGCCGTTAGATGTCGGTTGTCTTCTGTTTGCTTGCTTACTGTCACATGCTACAAAATGGCTACTCCGCAGCAGAAATCATTTCGTGTTCTCGAGTTTGCGAAGCGTAGTTCCGTGATTATAGTGCAAAGACTTGTCAGTTTCAGGTACCAAACTGATCCCTGGAACATGTACAGAAGGTATCAATAGTTGGTGGACACATGTGTGTGTAAAGGGAAGAGTCCTGGCCACTTTCGTATTTTCGACGAAAATGTCGCACGATTTCAAATTTCTTTCCAACGTACCGGTCTTGACTACCACGGAACCTAGAAGAGTTGAAAAACTGGGTCCGTACTTCCATAAAATCAGTGAAGGTGGACATGCTTACAAGAGTATGGGAGGAATTCGAGTAACAGTGTGATATTGTTCATGTCGTTGGTAGAGGAGATATAGAAAATCTGTAATCTAAATATGTATCCCAAGTTTTATAGTTGTATGTCTTACAATTTAATAAATTTATGCGTTCGAAACACGTATATTTTTTTTGAAATACGCTGTATTACTGCGATTACCACTGATCAATACTAAGGACGTACTTGTACAGGCAGAGTATCCCAAGCTTTCAGAGATGAAATTAAACGGTGTCGAAATTAGACAAGTGGTAGGGCGTCTTAACGCCTTAACGGCGGTGATAACCACACGGCGTTGACTCACGTGATTCGGTATCTTCCCCACGAGAAAGCTCCACTGAATGCGGAAATAATTAACACTATCAGAGACCGGACGCATGACACAAGCCTAGACGCGACGAAAGTAAAGTTCGATCTGTCGTGAAATGGAAACCACAGCGAAAATCAAAAATGTTTTATTTGCAACGTTTAGCCACACGTTCTAGCTTCTTCTCTATGTAGTCGCCGCTCCGTCTTCGATATTTGTCGTGGCGTGGTACCAACTTTCCAGTACCCTCATCGTAGAAGGCAACCGCCAATGCTTTCCTCCAATTCTCTACGCAGTCTGCAGCTTGTTGTCTGTGCCAAAATCGTATTATCATAGCCAGCGTTTCATACGAGCAGAGACAAGAAGCCAAGTCCTGTGTGTATTGTGGATGATCTAACACTTCTCATGGATACCGCTATAGGACAGTCTTTCTTGCAGCTGCAGTGTGAGGCCGAGCATTGTCACGAAGAAAGACAATGCCTGACTACAATATTCCTCTTCGTTTGGTCTGAATTGCCCTTCGTAGACGATTTTCTCGAATCGCCTGATCCACTCGCTGAACAAGATCATCAGCTGACACTCGCTTCCTTCCCTGACGTCATGAATGCCTGCTCATTCTACTTCAAATTTCTTGCACCATTGTCGCACGTTGCTGTCATTCGTGATAGTTACGTTATTTTAGTTGCACGGAATCAGGCGGAACCCTAGAACATGAAAACATTTAATGGGAGACTATTGTGCTAGGTATCTTTACTTCCTCACTGTGCGCACAGAACTGAGAAGTGCAACGTTAGGCGATCCACGGGCATACTAGAGACACTCCGCAACGTATTTGCGCAAACCCTCATCGGATTTTCACTGTGGTTTTTATTTCACGACTGATCTAACCTTGACAAAAAAAATAGCGCTCATTACATATTCCCCATCTTCGTTTTGAATACAGTCTTTGGCCCGGCACTAGCGAAATTACAAATAGATATTTCTGTCGTTTGTCATGTTTTGCATTACAACGGCGCATAAAATTTTGCCTCTCTTTCCCAAATTTAGATGTTGTTCTGTTTAACAGAGACACAGACTCCTGGAACCTAACTGGCTGGTTTCTCTTCAGCCTCTACCGGGGTTTCATACACCAACAATTTCATGTTAGCACAAAGGAAAAAATTCATATTAGGCAGATCCTTCTTTCGCGCTGGGAATGGACACCACGTCACCTCCTCATCCAGTGGCGATTGTATCCGTTGTTCAAATACCATGGACATTAATACCTGCTTTCTAGCCTCTGTTGGAACCAGTGCACACTACACATCTTCCTTACACGATCGGTACAGGAGATTGGTATTGCATCCAATAAGCAGACGGATAAGATAAATCCTTGGTGCAACAGAGGCTGTTTTCATGTTCGTTGAAGACAGCACTCATACTCATCTGCTTGACTAGGCTGCTAGAGAGAGTATCAGGAAATGAGCATTCGCTGGGGCTGTATCCCACGCAGCATGGGTTGTGAAAGCGATTTGCCGTTACTTACTTATAAGCCGATACACACACGTAGAATTCAAAAATAAATAAAAATGGAATAGCGCACGACGAAGAAATAACAATGGTCCTCAGGAATTGATAAAGGGACACTAGATTGTGCCTAAAGTGAAATTTATAGTCAAAAATCTTGACCTTTTTATCTACAAGCATTTAACATTCACCAGCGATGTGTACATAATTCACAAGCAATATATGAAATAGCGCAATGGTTAATATTAGTGGTTAACGGCTGAGTGTTCAAAATCGGACATGCAATTATGCACCGACCACCACGTACATAATAGTTAGAACTGATGACATACAGACATTTATGCCACAAATGAAGGCAGAAAATTTAAATTCTATCAAGAAACACAATGAGAGCATCATCTGAACTTTACAAATGATAATTATGTTGTGGTAGACATAGCATAATTCGTAATGCCTACAAAAACTTACTAACTAGACAGAAGCACTCTGAAATTGTATTTTTCGCTTCATCATGACTAGATACACTTGAAGAAAACTGTTTACCAAAGCTCGGGATACAAGCTGCAGAACCCGATCGATGGATACCGGCTGCGTTCGCCTCGTCCGTCCCCAGAACCAACGGCCCCGAAAGCTGAGCGCCAACTCCGCGAAAGTAAGCACATCACGTCAAATAACTCGCAAACTTGCGACCTTTTTGCGAGTCAATGATGTTTCAGCTTTCCTAAGTACCTGTAATAGTGAGAGGAGGCGAAGTAATAGAGAAAGAGATGGAGATGTTCATGATGTGGGCCGTACAAGCACGAATTCGGTGTCTCGTTTTTCGTCAGTTACAAATCGATAGATGTTAATCTCTTAAAGCTCCTTTATGAGGAAAAGTATGTGAAACTGAGAGATACACTTCGGTTATACGCTCTCATGTAAGGACAACAACACCTCGGATCTTCTGAAATCGCAAAACACGCTGCTTACTGATTTCTTCACATAGTTTGGATGATGACTATTCTTATCTTCACTAACAGCTCAGAATATTTTTCTGTATCAGATGCCACAGACACAAATTTATTTCCACCTTGGCGCCATTACAATGACAGTTATTTACTTCACATTATCAGCTGATTTCGGTGGAGAGCCATTTTCAAGTGCTTTATCATATCCTCCTAATTATTACAATGTACATATTTAAATGACAGATTTACGTTATAATAATTGCGAGGATATGAGTAAGCAATTGAAAAGACTGATGGTATAAAATGAATGACAATAACCATAATACAACTAAGTTGTAAAGTGCCTTTGTCTCTTTAGTTCAGAATATAGATATCTGTATGTAACTGAAAAGTGAAAATGTCAGACGTTCTAACTGCCAAAGCTTACATTTGTCAGGAGAAACAAAAATCAATATATTTCTTTCTTACATAGCTTATTTGTAAGGAAAAAATTCAGAAGGTGTTCTGATACCACAAAATAACGAGACAAATGAGAAAATAAAAAGATTTGTTAAGAACGTTCTAGGTGCCCTCCCAGAGAACTTTGCAGTTCTAAGTGCCAATAAGAAAGTTTTTGTTATGAAAATTCAAGGGAGGGGGGGAGGAGGAAAGGAACTGATAATATCAGCTGCATCAGGACTTTATGAGGAATCGGCAGCAATGTACGAAAATGTGTGCCGGACAGGGACTCGAGCTCAGGATCTCCTAGTTTCGTTAATGACCACGCCATTCAGACACAGACTTTATCTCAAATGCGTGGAGGATATCTGGAGCTCCCCTGCCGCCCACATTCCTACGTAGCACCACCTGTTCGCAGTCCACTTTCATGTCCTCCATGCACGCTTATTCTGTTTTAGATTCCCAATGGAGATCAACATTATTTTGCATCCGCACTGAAGGTTGTGTATTCATTGCCCACCGAGGCGAATCAAATATATGAATTCGTAGTGTCTATTCTTTCGGACAACAGAGACCGTGCATTCATATACAGTACGTTTTGTTTGAAATGTCATTTATACTGAGGCACTACGTTTTATTTGACATAATACAAGTACAGGAATACCGCAGTAATGTTTTAACTAGTGGAACTGTAGTCAACAAAAGCCATGTCTTATATCTTTTCAATTTTTAGAAGAGAGTATCAAAATTAAATTCGAAAGAAAAAGTCTGGCTGGTCCTGGCAGAGGTTCGAGTCCTCCCTCGGGCATCGGTGTGTGTGTTTGCCTTAGGATACTTTAGATTAAGTAGTGTATAAGCTTAGGGACTGATGACCCTAGCAGTTAAGTCCCATAAGATTTCACACACATTTGAACATTTTTTGAGACAAAGTCTTTCAGTATTGACATTTGTTTCGTAGACAATACGGTAGTAGGTTGCAAAGTTTACTGTAGAAATCCTTGTGTTGTTGAGAAAAAGATGGATTTCATAACATTTTCCAGAAGTGTTGTTTTTTCTGCTCATTTCTGGACCATTTTTACTCTTTTTGAAGCCCAAATTATGTCCTTCCAGTACAGAGGATTTTTCTTCCCTCGGAGGTTACATGTGCTCTGCTTACCACTGCTTGGAGCAAAGACCGTGAGTAATCCACTACGGAAAGTTTTAAAGATTTTATCGATGGAGGTTCAAATCCTGTGGGTTGTTAGATCGCGTCGTATTTCTTCAAACTACCGACGTTTGGGCGCCTCTGCTGACATCTTCTTCGGGATCTTATAGTGTCCACTGCAAATTGAGAACTGTCAGAGACCAGTGTCAAAGGCAACACTGGTCTCTGACAGTGCCCAGTCTACAGTGGACACAACAATATCCTTAAGAAGATCCCAGCAGAGGGCTCGAAACGTCGCTTGTTTGAAGAAATATTGCCGAACTAACAACGCAGAGTATTTTAACTTCACTGACAACGGACGCGATAGTCTGCAGATTTCCGTATTTTCTCCACGATTTAGCGCTTGAAACAAGTTTAGGGAAATGCAACAGAGAACGGAGAACGTAACAGCACTGAAAACAGGCTTTATGAGAGAGTGGCACTTGGAACGGCTGAAATTTCCACTCTTCTCTGTCCTGCATCCACCCACTAAGAGGAATGCCGTATCGTGTCTCGGGCGTACACGTGATCTTCGAATGTTGCAGTAGCCGCATTAACAAAAACTAGCGGGTGAGACGGGCTGGGTGGTTGGTAATTGGCGAGCAGCGGCGCGCCGGCGCGAAGAGCGGCCGTGCTTCGCAACCGGCGCTGCCGGCCGATGTCCGTATTTGGAAGGCGGCGGCGCCGCGTGGTCGCGCCGTGGGAATGCCGGCCGGCGGCGGCGCCGGCGCCAGCGGGGAGGGGTTCGAGACCTCGCAAGGCCGCCCGGCCCTCCTTCCGCCTGCGCGCCGTCCCGTTACGCGCGCGCCGCCCGCCAGTTGCATAAAGTAATCAAACGCACGCGGAAATGGAAAGTGCTACACCGTGAGGCTCCTGTCCGATATTACGTTTGTTTGCATGCTCATCTTCCGCAGCAGCTGTTAAAATCTGTTACTATCCTCTTGAGATGTCTGCAATTTAATTAAAAAGAATTACACCAGACGCGTTATGCTTTTATTTATAAAGCATCTTCCATGGGAAGAAAAATGTGCAAACGTATGTATCCAATTTGTAGATAAAAGCGAAACGCGTCTGGTGTAATTCTTCTTAATTAAACTGCAGCCAGCTCAAGACGGATAATCAATAGTAACAGATCCTGTCTGATATTTATCAATCGTTGTCCTCGATGGTGAGTCTTCGTCGGAGGTGAGGGTATCATCTGGAGTGCCCCAGGGAAGTGTTTTCTATCTACATAAATGATCTTTTGGATAGGGTAGATAGCAATGTGCGGCTGTTTGCTGATGATGCTGCGGTGTACGGAAAGGTGTCGTCGTTGAGTGACTGTAGGAGGATACAAGATGACTTGGACAGGATTTGTGACTGGTGTAAAGAATGGCAGCTAACTCTAAATATAGATAAATGTAAATTAATGCAGATGAATAGGAAAAAGAAACCCGTAATGTTTGAATACTCCATTAGTGGTGTAGCGCTTGAAACAGTCGCGCCGATTAAATATTTGGGCGTATGAAGTGGGACATGCATGTAATGGCAGTTGTGAGGAAGGCGGATAGTCGTCTTCGGTTCATTGGTAGAATTTTGGGATGATGTGGTTCATCTGTAAAGGAGACCGCTTATAAAACACTAATACGACCTATTCTTGAGTATTGCTCGGGCGTTTGGTATACCTATCAGGACGTATTGCGGGAGGACATAGAAGCAATTCAGTGGCGGACTGCTAGATTTGTTACTGGTAGGTTTGATCATCGCGCGAGTGTTACAGAAATGCTTCAGGAACTCTGGTGGAACTCTCTGCAGGAAAGGAGGCGTTCTTTTCGTGTATCGCTACTTAGGAAATTTAGAGAACCAGCATTTGAGGCTGACTGCAGTACAATTTTATTGCCGCCAACTCATATTTCGCGGAAAGACCACAAAGATAAGATAAGAGAGATTAGGGCTCGTACAGAGGCATATAGGCAGTCATTTTTCCCTCGTTTTGTTTGGTAGTGGAACAGGAAGAGAAGATGCTAGTTTTGGTACGAGGTACCCTCCGCCACGCACCGTATGGTGGATTGCGGAGTATTTATGTAGATGTAGATGTAGATGTAGATGTTCATCACAAAACGGGTATTAAAAGCCCAGCAGAAAAATGTCCCTATCGGAGCACGAAAATGCGAATTTGTTCCTGTTTATTTTTAAAAAAAACTATGAACAGTAGGGTACCAACTGTCCTCAAACTTCCACAAGCTCCACTAACCGTAGCTCACACGCCCCATTAGTCCATCGCTCATACACATCCACTCTCAGCTCCCCTTTCTCACTCACTGGTTCAGCCCAACTTATTGTCACTATCTCTCTGTGTCTCTCTATCGCTGTCTCCTGTCACAGCCACAGTAACTTCCATTCTGTCCTACCACTTCAGTCTCCTCTCTCTGTCACTGCCTCCCTCTGGTTCTCTCGTACTGATGATATCTTATTCTTTCCTTCCTACTGCTGCTGTCTATACCCCCTGTCACTGTCTCTCTCTTCCTCGCTCTCATTGTCATATACTGTGTCTCTCATCACCACTGGCTCTCACCCATTACACTTACTCCTTCTCTTTATCCCTATCCCACTTCACTCTTTTTCTTGCACAGTTCTGTTATTATCAAATATGTTGCACCGCCGCTGTGTCCCTCTCTTTCTCTCGCACTGTCATTGTCTCCTTCGCTCTTTCTATACCACAGCCACTGTCTATTATATTCCGGTTTTCATTACTTTTCCGTCTCTCTTCCAAACCGCAGCTGTCTTCTTCTATCTCAGTATAATAAAGGTCGAGTATGTTCACATACCAAAAGTTCGGGGAAAATTTTTGAAGGTGCAGAAGGAGGTACAATGAGACAGCTGGTATTCTACTTTGAGATAGAGTCTTTTATACAGCAGCATATTAGCCTTTTATGTGCTCCAATATGAGCATTTTTCCGCTGGTTTCCTTCTTTTCCCTGCTGGAGCAGGACATGTAATTCACACGAAAACATATGTATTGCTCAGTAACATTCTGATAGTTTACTTATGTGAGACTGAAATAATGCCAAACTAATTTTACACCTGAGACGGGATTTTTCGTCCAAAAACTTTTTCATGTGCTTGAGTTCTACAACATGGCGTTTCCAGATCATAACAGGATACTTTACAACATATTTCTCCATGGTACATCGCTTTATAACTACGTTTTCGCCTCACATCGGGATTTACAAGAGTATTTTACGAGTACTACTAGGCTACGTTGAGACTTTCGTATCTCGAAAACGGATAAAGGAACGAAGAAAATTTTCAAGGCTATTCGAGACCGGGATCTTAGGAATACATCGTAGAGATTACAGCCATTTTCTGTGCATAGCCGTCTAGAAATCCACGGCTTGGTTTTAATACCAAAGAGCAAGTTTTTGGAGTGTTTCTCGATAACAGATAAAGATTTTTGAAAACAGGCAGATGGCACTTCTAGATAAATGCCTAGAGAACATACGGTTAAAATATGAGCCGTTTGGTGCGGCTCTTTATTATTTAGATTTGGCGTGTAGAAATGGCGTAACTGTGAACCTCGATATCTTGGAAACCGATAAAGCTACCAATAAAATTTTCAAGGTAATTCGAGCTAGAGATCTTAGCAATATGTCGTAAAAATTTCAACCATTTGTAGTACATAGCCGTCTTGTAATCTTCGCCTGGGTTCTGGTCCGCTGGTGATAGCGAAAATATCGTAGGGGCAAAAAAAAATTTTGTGTGGTTTTCCGACGGACCGCCCATGAATTAATGGTGCCTCCATAAGTCCCATCAATCTCAACGTAGACCACATCAGACGTAAAAAGAACCAACCAATCCGTTCCGCTTTCTTAAGCAGGAGGAAGTGTATAATATTCATACTTAGGTCCCCTACTGTAGGATAGTGACACTAAGACAATCCTGCTGTTGCATATACAAATGATCCCTAGCCTAAGGGCTATCCAAAACACGTGACCCAGTCTTTTTAGCGCAAAATCCATCATACCGATTAAACTTCCACTTTATTCGGAACTGAAGTTCATAATCATGGTGTACGAGGTACGATAATATCGGATGCATGCTTCCTGGGAGAAAAATGGGGGGGGGGGGGGGGAGGGGGACCTGACAGAACAGCCGAAGGTCCGTACAGTCCTCACACCGTTTGTGGTGTGAACTGCAGGGTGGGGTTTTGCATTATAATGCTTGAATATGCCATTTGGTACTCTCGTAATAGAAGTTATGGTAGCAGGGTTTACTATTTTTGACATATACCGCCGAGCATTTAGCCTCTCTTCAATTACTCCCAAACCAGTCCTATATTCACATACAATATTTATTTTTTTTTAGTCCCGCATGGGCTCAGGGTCGTGTGGTTATTACCAAATCAGCCCTTTATTCATATAAAATTTTCCTATTTGTCTTGTGTCTTTGTTCCGCGACGGCGAGAATCGGCATGGTTCTTAACGGAACTGGTACTCCAATGGTGGAAGTTATGGCAGGAGGGTCTACCATTCTTGACATTTAGTGCCGAGCACTTAGCCTCCCTTTAGTTACTCCCAAACCAGTCCTATATTCACATACAATCTTCTTTTTCTTGTTTCTTTGTCCCGCATGGGCGCAGGGTCGGGTGATTATTAATGGATTTGCCATGGTTAATTTAATGGATGGCTGGACGCCCTTCCTGTTGCCATTTTGTTACTCCTGCCCCCTGCCCCCCTTTCCAGTATGGAATATATGTACGCCAACTGTCCGTGCGTTGTGTTTTTCGTGTGAAAGTGTGCGAAATTTTCTAAATGTTTGCCACTCGTGTAACACAGGCGGTAGCTGGGCACCAGCCCGGTATTCACCTAGCGGGATGTAGAAAACAACCGAAAAAGCAAATCAAGGCTAGGGTCGGGTCTGTTTTTTTGTACACTGACGTACCAAAAGTTATGGAGTACCTCTTTTTGCCCGGCGTAGTGCAGCAACTCGACAAGTCGTAGGAAGCCCCTGCAGAAATGCTGGGCCCTGCTGCCTCTACAGCCATACAAAACTGCGATAGTGTTTCTGGTCCAGCATGTTGTGCATGAACTGACCTCTCGATTATGTCCCATAAATGTTCGATGGGCTTTATGTCAGGCGATCTTGGTGGCCAAATCATTTGCTAGAATTGTCCAGAGAGTTCTTCAAACCAATCGCGAACAACTGTGGGCCAGTGCCATGATATCGTGGTTTGGGAACATGAAGTCCATCAATGGCTGCAATTTGTCTCCAAGTAGCCGAACATAACAATTTCCAGTCAATGATCGGTTCAGTTAGACCAGAGGACACAGTCCATCCAATGTCAACACAGCCCACACCATTATGGAGCGACCAACAGCTTGGACAGTGCCTTGTTGACAACTTGGGTCCATGACTTCTTCGGCTGTCTATTAACGCCAAATTTGCCCTCACTGTCCTAACAGATACGTTCGTCGCACGTCCAACTGATTTCTACGGTTATTTCACGCAGTGTTGCTTGTCTTTTTGCACTGACCAGTCTACACAAACGCCACTCCTCTCAGTCACTAAGCGAAGGCTTTCGGCCACTGCTTTGCCCGTGCTGAGAAATAATGCCTGAAACTGGGTATCCCCGGCATATTCTTGACACTGTGGATCTCGGAATATCGAATTCCTTAATGATTTCCGAAATGGAAGGTGCTATGCTTCTAGCTCCAAATACCATTCCGCGTTCAACATCTCTTAATTCCCATCGTGCGGCTATAATCACGTCGGAAATCTTTTCACACGGACCGCATGAGTATAAATGATAACTCAGCCAAAGTACTGCCCTTTTATACGTTGTATACGCTATACTACTGCCACCTCTACATGTGCATATCGCTGTCCCAGTACTTTTGTCACCTCAGTATATAATATTTCTGTACATCTTGATTTCAAGAATTGGAGCGGTACAGATCACGAGAATCGGAGCATCCTGTGACTTTTCACCAGGGCCCTCATGCTAATGATTCAATCTTTTTCAAAAGTCCGAAAGATGGCGATAAGCTGTACGTACTCTGGGCATGCTGTGTTACGTTCTCTAGATGAAAAGTTTCATTAGTTTTAGACTTGCCAAATATGCATCATGCACTCAGAATCATTCTTCACCTGTAGGAATGGGACCAAAAATAAGCTTGCATAAGGATCGTATTTTAATCAACGTATTCCACAGGCGTGGAAGTTGTAGAGTATCAGTTTCGTACCGTTCTGTCAAGGCGTCCATGGGGCGGTACTTTCGACCTCCGTCAATGTATTTGCTAGTGTGGTTGAGTGAGATGATAAGTGTGCTATCAAATTATGAGGTCATCGAGTGAGGCACTGCGACACTAGGATGACGCAAGTTGCTGTATGAAGTACCGTCATGGATTTCTGTTGTTGACATATTCTCTCCATGATAATCTCCATTCGCTGTGCACCAAGGCAAGGCTAACAAGTTTATCATATAAATGAAAGACATTTAGACAAAATATCAGTGTATGTCGAGCTCAGCATTATTCCCGAAACAATAATCTGTCGTCTGTTTTCGTTAACTTCGTTAGTAATGGTCTGAAAGTGACGAGATTAATACACTGATGGGGAAAAAAATCTTAATACCAAAAATTTGTGCGAGATAAACGAATGTTAGTAGGCGTGTTTCTACATCCGAAAGATGAAGTCTATTCAAATTACAGTTGCATAAGTGTGGCGCTAGTAGCACAGCTATGAGGACGCAAATCAAGTTTGCTTTCAATGGTTCAAATGGCTCTGAGCACTATGGGACTTAACATCTGAGGTCATCAGGCCCCTAGAACTTAGAACTACCTAAACCTAACTAACCTAAGGACATCACACACATCCACACCCGAGGCAGGATTCGAACCTGCGGTCGTAGCGGTTCCAGACTGAAGCGCCTAGAACCGCTCGGCCACACCTGCCGACTACAGCAGCGTAATAGATCGGAGACGATGATTGTATCAGTATTGTAATGAGCCTTATCTAAAGCAGCACCTGTGTGGCAGTGGTTTGTGGACCAATATTTCCTGAAATAAGACTGGCCTGCCCAGAGGCCTGACCTGAATCCAACGGAACATCTTCGGAATGAGAACGTCGACTTCGCACCATGCTCCGGTGTCAACATCACTACCTTCTTTGGTTTTGGCTCTTGAGGAAGAATGGGCCACCATTCATCCACAGAGTTCAAGCCCTTATAAACGTGAAGGGTGGACACATCCCACCTTGATGTCCGCTAACACATGCCTGGTCACTTTTGATCAGATAGTGGATACTCCTGAAAGTACATCGATTTATTGGATTCCAGCATTCTTTGCTGAAGTTACTACAAGACTGACAAGTTCATATAAATAGCCAAAAATGCTGAAGAGCACATTGAGATACCCTAAGGGCTAAGGTACCTGCTTGTGAAAAATAGGAAATCTTTGAACCTCACGCTGTCTCAAATGTTTAGTTATCACGAATTATTCATTACACTACACGTTCAACTTACATTCAGACCAGTGTCACTTTGTTCCATTGCATCTTATTAATAGCATCCATATTAAAATACATATTTCATTTCATTGTTTTTAATTCATTTCAGAATAAGGTACCTTATTCTAAAGTGGGAGAAAAACATTGACAGAAAATATCTTAATACCAAAAAAATTAATGTAGAGTAATGAAATTACGGAATATATTACCTAGGTAACATGTTTCAGTGAAGTGATTTCAAGATCAGCCCGTTAATGTAAGCTCGGCACAAGCCATTGCAAATGTGAAATTCTGGTACATTAATAACCGGTGTAGTCGCCCGATTGTTGAATGCAAGCATACAAACGTTGCATGCATTGTGTTGCACAGGTGCTGGATGTCAGTTTGCGGGACGGAGTTCCGTGCTGTTGCACTTGGCCGGTCAAAAGATAGACGATTAATGCTGTTTGTGGATGACGCTGGAGTGGTCGTCTGATTACGTCCCACATGTGCTCTATTCGAGACAGATCTGGCGATTGTGCTGGCCAAGGCAACAAGTCCACAATCTGTAGAGCATGTTGGGTTTCAACAGCGTTATGTGGACGATCGTTATCCTGTTGGAAAGCACTTCCTAGAATGCTGTTTATGAATAGCAGCACAACTGGTCGAATCACGAGATTGACGTACAGCTTTGCAGCTAGGGTGCGTGGGACAACCACGAGAATGCTTCTGCAGTCGTACGAAATCGCACCCCAGACCGTAACTCCAGGGGAGGTCTAGTGTGTCTAACACACAGACAGGTCCAACGCACGTTCTCAAATGGCCTGCTTCTAACCAACAAATGGCCATCTCTGGCACCGAGGCGGAACCAGCTTTCATCAGCAAACGCAAACGGCCTCCACCCTGCCCTCCAATGAGCTACCGCTTGACACCATTGAAGTGGCAAATGGTGATGGTTTGGAATCAGTGGAATGCAGCTGTCCTTGAAGTAATCGATTTGTAACAGTGCACTGTGTCGCTGTTTGGCCAACTGCTGCTCAGGGTGCTGCTGCAGATGCAGTACGATGCGCCAGAGCCATACGCCGAAGACGACGGTCTTCCCTCTCGGCAGTCCCACGTGGCCAGCCGGAGCTCGGTTTTCTTGGGAATGTAAATTCTCGTGACCACCGTTGCCAGCAATCATGTAGATCGACTACATTCCTGCCTAGTCTTTCTGCAATGTGTCAGAAGGAACACCCAGCTTCTCGCAGCCCTTATACACGATCTTGTCTAGACTCGGTGAGGTGTTACTAACGGCGTCTTTGTCGCCTTAAAGGCATTCTTGACTAACATCAAGTCACTAAGTGGAATCTCAAAGGTAACTACAGCTCAGGACCGTTACAGGGTGTATTTAAAGCAACTCTGATTTGCATTCTTATAGTGGTACTACTAGCGCCACCCTTATGCGACTGTCACAAAATTTGAAAAGACTTCATCTTTCAGATTTAGAAACACGCCTACCAACTTTCGTTTGTGTCGTACAACTCGTTTCTGGTTCTGCGATTTTTTTCGTCAGTATATATAATGTAGTCAGTCACAGGCCATTTTCCTTGCTATCATTCTCTTCTAAGAAAGCAATTTATATGAGAGTATTAAACGTCGTAGAAAATATTATAATTTGATGTCAGGTATGCGTTTTGACTTAAGGAAAGATACAACAACAAAAAAATACATTTATTCTTTCGCGTGTGAGGCACTTGTAGGACTAAACTGTAAGTTACGGACAATAAGTATTTTCTTTGATGAACGAAAAGCATTCGATTGTGTGAGAGATGATATATTTTGCATGGGTTGGAGCATCATTCAATTAAGGAAAATATCACCAACGGTTCATTTGGATCTTGAGGTCAGGTAGCAGAAGCAGAAGTGTTAACAACTAGAAGTCACATTTGAATCTGACGTAGGTGCCGTGACTTCCAGGACACCACATGTTTCTTTTCTACGCCTACGTGTTTAGTTTTCTGGTTAAAAACATGATATTTACTTTTGCACAAGTGTCATTGAAAAAAACCTTAATTAAACGAAATGATTTAGCAAACAAGTGGTTAGAATTATTTCGTCGATTGTAGAGAACAGATTGCCCCTCAAATAAAACGTAGTGCATACAGTATCTGACTTAGAGTCTTCTTAAAAGTGATGTTTTACTGTTTGCTGACTCTGGACGGAAGCCTACGTTGCCAGGTTGAGACACAAAGTCATGTTTGAAAGTCAGATTTTATAAATGTTTAAACATAAGTAGTAAGAAATAAAATGTAATCTAACTGAAAGGGCCTTTTCGCCCGCATATGCAGTGAGACATCAATTCGCGTTGACAGTGACGTAAATATCACTGTCACTCGCCTCGGCGGAGCTAGTTTCCGTGGAGACCGACATAAACTAACAAGAGGTGAACCATTCAAACGCCTAAACAACACAAAAATGTGCGTATTTAACACATTTTTAATCCGTAATTGCTTGTCAGACTTACAAGAGAGTTGTGTTGCTAACTGTAGATTTCCTATTCTGGCATAAAACCCCAATTTCATTTTAAAAAACATTTAAGGCCAGTATCTCGATGAATAATGAATTTACAAAACCGCATTAGTCTTTGATTCATGAGACCCTGGTCACTGTTCGTTTACTTGGAAAGAGAGTGCAAATATCTTGCACGAGACAAAAGTTTTTTTTCTGCGAAAAATTTCCGCACTTTACGTCGATAGCTAAAAATAATGTGGAAACACATTTTAGAGATAAGCAGGAAAGGGGAGATGCGACCGTCATACAAAATACCCTTGGCACCAGACAGGTGGGCAGCACTGTAAACGTGAGAGTAAATAAATATAAATTAATTCAAAACAAGAAATCTAAAGAACAGTTCAGTGATTATAAATTTCTGGATATCAGACAAGTTTCATACGTTTTCAATTACATGTGGAAGGACTGTAGACTTGCACATAAACACAAACATAAATTAATCAAATAAGTTTATTTTTCGATGTGATAATTAAAACCTAATGACTACTACTCGTATTGACGATAAGTAATATTTACAGAATTCCACTAAACAATGTGATTTTCTTAGCTTTCTGCTGAAAAATGGCGAAGGACGGTACTGACGGGCAGTATCCAGCAAAAGCTCAGCAACCAAGAGCAATTCCGCCGCTTAACGGCTTCAATGAGGCAGGCAGCTGTGACGTAACAGCTCCCGGCTCGACCTGTTAGTCACGCCGGTCAAGGTAGCTCTGAGGCCACGCGCACCGGCCGGCCCCAGCGCATGCTCCGGAAGCGCCCGCTCACCTCCAGCAACACTTCGCGCGGACGGAAGGCAACATCACAAAATCTCTCCTCTCGTCTGACTCAGATCACTCTTCTTCGTGGTTCGTTTCGGCTGAGCACTATTTTGCATCAACTACGAGTTCCCGCGTTGTTGTCTCTCTCCCTCTCTCTGGCATCTACCTCTACTAACGTCTACCACCTCCTTTGTTCAATGCTTTTAAATGTCTTTACATCTACGTCTGTTCTCCGCAAGGCTTCTAATGGTGTTCGGCAAAGTTGCTTTGTGTGTTTGTGTGTGTGTGTGTGTGTGTGTGTGTGTGTGTTTGTGTGTGTGTGTGTGTGTGCGTGTGTCTGTGTACACCAGAGTCGCTTCTCCCCTTTCCTGTTCCAGCAGCGAATGGTGCGTGGGAAAAAATGATCGTTCGAATGTCACTAATTTTACGATCGTGGTGTTTCCGCGAGGTGTACATACGAGGAAAACATTTATTGGTTGACTCTTCTAAGAAAGTACGCTCTCGCACTTTTAACACTAAACCAAAGGGGGCGCACAGCGCCATTCCTGTAGAGTTTTTGACTGGAGTAAGATGAGCATAGCTGTGACGCTTTCAGGCCTACTAAATGAACATGTAACAATACACATTTCTCTTCTTTGGATCTTCTTTATTTCCTCTATCTGCGACAGGCTTTCAATAACTAATGCAACAAATTATTTTTGCAGGCCAATTTCGGTTGAAAAATTAGGAATCTTTTGTGGGACATAGTGGCATACTCCTGCTTCATCCCCTACAGTTTCAAGAAGTGCCGATAGGTTGCCACGGTATATATAGACTTCAAAATGGCGACTGTAACGTAGGTGCGACCCAACTAGAGAGCTGTAATTTAGTTTTATTTGGCGGAAAACCAGAGTATCGCCCATATTCATAGGCGCTTGCAGAATGTCTACAGATACCTGGCAGTGAATAAAAGCACGGTGAATCGTTGAGTGAGGGTCTGTCATCTTCCCGCGTGCCGGCCGGCAGCACACAGCTGCGACTCCTGCAATGCTGAAACGTGCGGACACTCTCATTCGAGGAGATCGATGGATCACAGTCGAAAACCTCGCTGCTCAGTTGGTCGTATCTGTTGGTAATACTGCTGGGGTGCTCAACGATGTGTGCCGGTGGGTTCCTCGCCGCCAAACAGAAGACCAAAACGAGCAAAGAAGGACCATCTGTGCGAAATTGCTTGTGCGTTACGAGGCTGACGGTAAGCGTTCTTTGTCGAACACTGTCACAGGTGATGAAACGTGGGTTCATCACTTCGAACGGAAACAAAACCCTCCCCACAGCCGGTAAAGTCATGGCGGCGGTCTTCTGGGGCTCTGAAACGGTTACTCTGTTTGATGTCGTCTCTCAACTTTGACGTATACAGTGCTACACCCAGGAAACTGCAGAAACGACTCCATCGAGTTCGTAGCCACAAAAATGGAAATGGACTTTTCTTTCTCCACGACAATGCGAGGAATCGTACAGTTCTGCACACCTGCGAGTAGATCACAAAAATTCATTGGATTGCTCTTCCTCATCCACTCTAAAGCCCGGATCTCGCACCTTCCGACTTCCATCTGTTTGGTCCAACGAAGAAGCATACATTCCGCGGGATACAGTACTTGGATGATTGGGAAGTTATTGATGCAGCAAGACGTTGGCTTCGACGTCCACCATTGGAGTGGTACCATGCGGGCAAGCAGGTCCTCTCATTAAGGTGGCGTAAGGGAGTCACACTGAACGGAGATTATGCTGAAAAATAGGGTTTTGTAGCTAAAAGAGTGGGGAATAATATGGTATATTGGCATTCTGAATCAAACAAACCTGCATTCAGAAAAAAATGTTGTTGCATTACTTATTGAAGGTCCCTTGTATTCTATCTAATGTGAGTCCCAGACTGACAATCAGTGCTCAAGTATGGGTCAAACAATGGTTTTGCAACTTCCTGGTGGATTAGAACTGTGTGCCGGACCGAGACTCGAACTCGGAACCTTTGCCTTTCGCGGGCAAGTGCTCTACCATCTGAACTACCCAAGCACGACTCACGCCCCGTCCTCACAGCTTTACTTCTGCCAGTACCTCGTCTCCAACCTTCCAAACTCTCCTGCAGGAGAGCTTCTGTAAAGTTTGGAAGGCTGGAGACGAGGTACTGGCAGAAGTAAAGCTATGAGGACGGGGCGTGAGTCGTGCTTGGGTAACTCAGATAGGAGAGCTTCTGTAAAGTCTGGAAGTTGGAGACAAGGTAATGGTAGAAGCAAAGCTGTGAGTCGTGCTTGGGTAGCTCAGATGGTGGAGCACTTTCCCGCGAAAGGCAAAGGTCTCGAGTTCGAGTCTCGGTCCGGCACACAAGTTTAATCTGCCAAAAAGTTCCACATCAGCGCATACTCCGCTCCAGAGTGAAAATCTCATTCTGGAAACATCCCCCAGTCTGTGGCTAAGCCATGTCTCCGCAATATCCTTTCTTTCAGGAGTGCAAGTACCTTGTCTCGTACCTTCCAAATTTACAGAAGTTCTCCTGCGAACCTATCAGAAGTAGCACTCCTGAAAGAAAGGATAAAGCGGAGCCATGGCGTAGCAACAGCCTGGGGGCGCGCACCCTGCTGCACAGTGAAAATCTCATTCTGGAATGATTTTGTAGCTATATCTTTCATGGGTGGTACACACTTCCTGATGGTTCTCCCACTGACTCTGGTAACTGGCTTTCCTACTACAAATTTAATGTGGTCGCTCCACTTTACGTCACTCCACACGAATATTCCAAGATATTTGATGGATATGGCTGTTTTAGTGATTTATTAGCAATCGTGTAATCATATAATAACGAATCTCCCCGTTTAATTATGCACAATGTGTTAGATTTGTATCAAGTGCTGACCCTCTACAGATCTTCTTGCTTTTCTCTACAGTTTTCTAGCGTTGCGTCTTCTCTATGTTCAACAAATTCATTTGCGAACAGTTCAGATGGACTTTCGACTACATCCGCTAGGTTTCTTTTATCAGGCTTCTGACTGGTTTGATCGGTCCACCACGAATTCCTCCCTAGTGGCAAGTCCGTCATCTTGTAGCAGCACTCGTACCCTACACCGTCACGTATGTGTTGGATGTACTCCACTCTCTGCCTTCTCCTACGGCTTTTACTCTCTACGGTATCCCCTATTATCACTGAAGTTATTCTCTAATTTCATAACACATTCCTTATCATCCCTTCCCTTCTTCTTGTCAGTGTTTTCCACATATTCCCTTCATCGACGATCCTCCGGAGAACCTCCTTTTTTTTATCTTATTAGTCCACTTAATTTTCAACATTTTTCCTTAGCGTTTCGATCCGTTTATTCCCTATTTTACCTTCAGTTCTTGATTCATTATCGACAATGATGTGATCAAAATGTACATTCTTAGAAATTTATTCTTCAAAATAACGCAGGTGTTTCATACTATCTGACTTCTCTTGGCCAGAAATGCCCTCTTTGCCCTGTGCTAGTCTGCGTTTTATGTCCTCCTTGCCTCGTCCGTCACGTATTATTTTGCTTCCAAGGGAGCAGAATCCCCTCGCTTCGTTTACTTCGTGGTTCCCAATTTTAATGTCAAGTTCAAGGCTAATCTCATTTCTGCCATTTCTCACAATTTCGTCTTTTTTCGGTTTCCTCTCAATCTGTAAGTGTGTGTTTTTTAGATTCTTTAGTCCATTCCACAGGTCCAGCATTTCTTTCTGACTTTCACTGTGGATAGCGATGCCATCAGCGAATCTTAACAATGGTATTATTTCACCCTTTCACATTCTTGATCCTTTCTTTCATTTCCGTCACTGCTACTTCGATATATAGACTGAACAATAGGGGCGAAAGACTGCACCTTTGTGTTACTATCTTTTTAACCTGAACACTGTATTCTGGGACTTCCATTCTTATTGTTCCGTCTTGATTCTTGGCCATATTACATACCAGCCATGTTTCCCCATGGCTGAGACCTATTTTCCTGACTATTTCGAACATTTGGCACCATTTTAAAAGTCTAATTCGACCTAGACTGAAATGTGTTCTAATTTTTATTTACTCTTGTTTTCGTTATCGAGCACAGCGTTAGAATCGTCTCTCTGGTGGCTTTCCTTTTTCTATAGCTAATCTGACTATCTAACAGCTCCTTAGTTTTCTTTTCCGTTCTTCTGTATATTATTATTTAATTTGTTATTCATTATATAGAATATAACGGGTATAAGTGCGGATATTTCTATTGGAGACTGAGGACGGTGTACTGAGCAATGTTGCATCAGTGTTTACATCACTTGCAGGCTAATAATTATAGCCATTGTAAGTCGATTATTTTAAGGTTGGTTGGAAGCTTTAGGTATATGTGGCAAGAGCAAGCCATTAATGCTTATTTTCCCCTGGTCAACTGGTCAGCTGTTGAAGTATGAATGAATGGACGCAAAACGGCTAGTCTGTATTGACAGGCGTAGTCTTCTTATTGGCGCAGACTATGCAGAAATCATCAGGTCGTAAAAACTGTAAAGTGTTTGTGGGAAGACAGCTCGACACAGAGGAAATACAACCAACGCACTGATGTGTACATACT
This sequence comes from Schistocerca gregaria, assembly GCF_023897955.1. Taxonomy (NCBI): domain Eukaryota; kingdom Metazoa; phylum Arthropoda; class Insecta; order Orthoptera; family Acrididae; genus Schistocerca; species Schistocerca gregaria. Next base: position 939,625,342 of record NC_064920.1, read on the forward strand.
AAGGTACCACATATAAAAATATCTGCAATTATATCCGTTACAATCTCTATGTTGTTCTTCACTTCTTTAGCTTTGTTATTATTATTCTTTAATTTTTATTCGCCTTTCCTTATTGGTTACTCTTATCTACCCCAGAGTTTCGAACAGCTTGCGCCATTTTACATTGTCCCACGCTGTTTCAATGTCGACAGACCTTTTGAACATGTTTCGATTTTTCTTAAGTCATGCTTCCATTATCGAGTGTTGCTTGAGAACTACCTCTCTGGTGTCTTTACGTCCCCTAAAGCCATACTGACAGTCATCTAACAGGTCGTCAAATTACTTGTCACCAACCTCGATGCATGAGCTGTTAAGCTGATTGCGCGATAGTTCTGACATCTACATACCCTTTCTGTCTTCTGGATAGAGAGGATGACAATTTTTCGAAAGAGTGATTGTATGTCTCCAGTCTCACCAATTTGAATAGTCGTTTACTGAATCTCCCATGTCTTCCATATCGTCTCCCATTTCTTCTTCTGCCACGCCCCCAGAGAAGTCCTCCCCCTCCCAGGAGCCTTCAATGTTCTCTTTCCATCTGTCCACTCTCTCCCCTACGATTAAGAGCGGAATTCCTGTTGCACCCTTAATGTTGATATCTTTGCATTTAATTTTACCGAAGTCTGTTTTTATTTGTCTGTATGCCGAATCAATTTTCCGATGACCATTTCTTTTTCGATTTCTTCGCATTTATTCTGTTGCCATTTCGCCTTGTCTTTCCTGCACGTCCTGTTTATCTCAACACTAAGTGAATTATATTGTTGTATTCACGTCTGTTTTGAAGATTTTTGTACTTTCTTCTTTCTTCGATCAGTTGAAGTCTTTTTTTGTTACCCATGATTTTTTCGCCGCTACCTATGTTGGTCTGTGTAGATTTTGTTATCGCCCATTTTAGGGATGTCCATACCTCTTCCGCTGAATTCTCTACTTCTGTGTCTATATCGCATTATCTGTCGTCTTAGAGAACTTCAAACGCATCTCCTCCTTCGTCAGTACATTACTTCCCACTTCATTCCACGTCGATTCTTCTGAGTGATTCTCTTATTATGTTACTGCCACGAGACCGCCGGAGGCCACAGCAGACGCCGTGTGTCCCCTGGCGGCCACAAGCTCCACTTATTTAGCATAGTATACTATATAGTGTAGTATTGTGCATTAATTTTACCATTAATTTTTACATTTTTATGGGGTTGCTTTCTTGTATATCTCCCCGTTTTTTTATTTCCTAATTGATTTTCAACTACCTTCCCGAAGACTTAGAGACTTGAAATTTTAAACAGAGCTCAAAACTGGATGACAAAGCAATGGTGTAGGGTAAAGGTCACATACTTGGCGTAGGGGAGAGGTTGTGATGAAAACGGAGAGACAAAGAAGCATAACATAGAGCATCACCTGACCAACTGGAGTTCCTGCACGACTGCTGTGCTTAGCAGATTGCGTCATAGCCCCTACTGGCGCAATGTGAGTAAATTACATCTACATCTACATGGTTACTCTACAATTCACAACTGAGTGCCTGGCAGAGGGTTCATCGAACCACCTTCAAGCTACTTCTCTGCCGTTCCACTCTCGAAAAGAGCGCGGAAAAACCGAACACTTCAATCTTTCACTGCGAGCTCTCATTTCTTTATGATGATCTTTTATCCCCATAGAGGTGGACGCTAACAAAATATTTTCACACTCTGAAGAGAAGGTTGGTGATCGAACTTTCATGAGAAGGTCCTGCTGCAGCGAAAAATGCCTGTTTTAACGGCTGCAACCCCAATTCACGAATCAAATCCGTTGCACTCTCTCCCTTACTTCACGATAATACAAAACGAGCTGCCGTTCTTTCAACTTCCTCCGTCAGTCCTACCTGATGCTTATCCCACATCGCACAGCAATGCTCCAGAAGAGAGCGAACAAGCGTAGTTTCAGCAGTGTATTTAGTAGACTTGTTACATTTTCAGAGTATTCTGCCAATAAATCGCAGTCTGTGGTTTTCTTTCCCCACAACATTACTTACGTGATCGTTCCAATTTTTAAATTATCCCTAATTGAAATCCCTAATTATTTAGTTGAATTTACAACCTTTAGATTCGTGTGATTTATCGTGTAACGGAAATTTAACAGGTTCCTTTTAGTGCTCATGTGGATGACTTTAAAAAAATGGTCCTGAGCACTATGGGACTTAACACCTGAGGTCATCAGTCCCCTAGAACTTAGAACTACTTAAACCTAACTAACCTAAGGACATCACACACATCCATGCCCGAGGCAGGATTCGAACCCGCGACTGTAGCGGTCGCGCGGTTCCAGACTGAAGCGTCTAGAACCTCTCGGCCACCCCGGCCGGCGGATGACTTCATATTTTTCGTTATTTAGAGTCAATTGCCACTTTTTGCATCATACAGATATCTTGTCTAAACCGTTTTGCTATTTCTTTTGATCATTGATGACTTTACAAGATGGTAAGTGACAGAATCATCTGCAAACAATCTGAGACAGCTGCTCGAATTGTCTCCTAATTCCGTTATGTAAATCAGGAAGAGCAGAGGACCTATAACACTTCCTTGGGGAACGCCAGATATTACTTTTGTGTTACCCGATCACTTTCTGTCAGTTATTTCGAACTGTGTCCTTTCTGACAGGAATGCACGAATCTACACTCCTGGAAATGGAAAAAAGAACACATTGACACCGGTGTGTCAGACCCACCATACTTGCTCCAGACACTGCAAGAGGGCTGTACAAGCAATGATCACACGCACGGCACAGCGGACACACCAGGAACCGCGATGTTGGCCGTCGAATGGCGCTAGCTGCGCAGCATTTGTGCACCGCCGCCGTCAGTGTCAGCCAGTTTGCCGTGACATACGGAGCTCCATCGCAGTCTTTAACACTGGTAGCATGCCGCGACAGCGTGGACGTGAACCGTATGTGCAGTTGACGGACTTTGAGCGAGGGCGTATAGTGGGCATGCGGGAGGCCGGGTGGACGTACCGCCGAATTGCTCAACACGTGGGGCGTGAGGTCTCCACAGTACATCGATGTTGTCGCCAGTGGTCGGCGGAAGGTGCACGTGCCCGTCGACCTGGGACCGGACCGCAGCGACGCACGGATGCACGCCAAGACCGTAGGATCCTACACAGTGCCGTAGGGGACCGCACCGCCACTTCCCAGCAAATTAGGGACACTGTTGCTCCTGGGGTATCGGCGAGGACCATTCGCAACCGTCTCCATGAAGCTGGGCTACGGTCCCGCACACCGTTAGGCCGTCTTCCGCTCACGCCCCAACATCGTGCAGCCCGCCTCCAGTGGTGTCGCGACAGGCGTGAGTGGAGGGACGAATGGAGACGTGTCGTCTTCAGCGATGAGAGTCACTTCTGCCTTGGTGCCAATGATGGTCGTATGCGTGTTTGGCGCCGTGCAGGTGAGCGCCACAATCAGGACTGCATACGATCGAGGCACACAGGGCCAACACCCGGCATCATGGTGTGGGGAGCGATCTCCTACACTGGCCGTACACCTCTGGTGATCGTCGAGGGGACACTGAATAGTGCACGGTACATCGAAACCGTCATCGAACCCATCGTTCTACCATTCCTAGACCGGCAAGGGAACTTGCTGTTCCAACAGGACAATGCACGTCCACATGTATCCCGTGCCACCCAACGTGCTCTAGAAGGTGTAAGTCAACTACCCTGGCCAGCAAGATCTCCGGATCTGTCCCCCATTGAGCATGTTTGGGACTGGATGAAGCGTCGTCTCACGCGGTCTGCACGTCCAGCACGAACGCTGGTCCAGCTGAGGCGCCAGGTGGAAATGGCATGGCAAGCCGTTCCACAGGATTCCATCCAGCGTCTCTACGATCGTCTCCATGGGAGAATAGCAGCCTGCATTGCTGCGAAAGGTGGATATACACTGTACTAGTGCCGACATTGTGCATGCTCTGTTGCCTGTGTCTATGTGCCTGTGGTCCTGTCAGTGTGATCATGTGATGTATCTGACCCCAGAAATGTGTCAATAAAGTTTCCCCTTCCTGGGACAATGAATTCACGGTGTTCTTATTTCTATTTCCAGGAGTGTAGTTGCAAAACTGACGAAGTTCTCCATGGGCACACAATTTGGTTAGAAGTAGCTTGTGAGGAACGGCGTCAAAAGTGTCCCGGAAATCTAAAAATACGGGATCAATTTGATGCCTCCTGAAGATAGCACTCATTACTTCGTTAGAATAAAGAGCTAGTTGTGAATCACAAGGACGATATTTTCTGAATCATTATAGTTTGATTGTCAATAAATCGTTTTCTCCGTGGAAATTTATGATGTTCGATAATAGTTTATGTTCCAGAAACCTGCTGTAAATCGACGTTAGTGATACAGGTCTGTAATTCAGTGGGTTACTCATGTTTGCTTTATTGGGTATTCGTGTGATTTGTACAACTTTCCGATCTAGGGGTACGATTCTTTCTAAGAGCGAGCGGTTGTATATGATTGCTAAGTAAGAAGCTATTGTATTAGCATACTCTGCAAGGAACCTGACTGGTATACAATCTGGACCGGAGGCCTTGCCTTTATTGTTTTAAGCTACTTCCCTACACGGAGGATATCTACTTCTACGTTCATCGTGTTGGTAGTAATTCTCGATTCAAATGCTTGAATATTTTCTTTGTCGTCTTTGGTGAATGAAGGTATTTTGGAAAATCGTGTTTACTAATTCTGCTTTAGTAACACTGTGATCAATAACATCATCATTGTTATCGCACAGTGAAGGTACTGATCGCTTCTTGCGGCTGGTCTGCCAGAATTTCTCGGGATTTCCTGCCACATTTCGAAAGAGAATTTCGTTGCGGGAACTATTAGTAACATCTCGCACTGAAGTCCGCGCTAACTTTCGAGCTTCTGTAAAGCTTCGCCAGCCTTGAGGATTCTACTTTCTTTTAAATTTGGTATGCTTTTTTTCGTTACCTCTGCAACAGTGTTCTGATTTATTTGTGTACCATGAGAGATCAGTGCAATCTCTTACCAATTTATCTGGTGTATAATTGCTGAAGAAAGAGTCTGCGATGATACATTCTATTTATAGGAGCACCTCTGTAGTCCCTGAATCAATTTCTACAAAACTGAGCACACGTATCACTTCCAACCTGGCAAAAAATTACTCTGTCAGAAAAGTTTCCATAGCACCCCTGCAGCTAGGGTGGGGTGGAAAGGGGTGATGTAGAAGCATAGCTCAGGGATGTCTGTAGCAATTTCAACCAAATTTGTCTTTACATGACTCATTTTACCAAGTTTTTACTAACTCGCTCTCTTGTCTATCTAGTCGTCTGTACGATACAAGTTTTGCAATTGATTTTAAGGTAATTTTAAGAGCTAGAGACTTCAGACTTACAACTTAACTCAGAACTGAGTGGCAATGTAATATTAACTCGCGTTCTTGCTTGATGGGTGGCGGAGGGTACCTTGTGCACCACTGGCATTTCCCCTTTTCCTGTTCCAGTCAGGAATAGTTTGTGGGAGGAACGTTTGCTGGTAAGCCTCTGTGTGAGCATAAATCTTCCTCTTTTTTAACGTCATGGTTTTTTCGAGAGATATCCTTAGAAGGAAGCAGTAAAATTGGTTGACTCAAGTGAAGCGCAACTGAAATAAACGTGAAATTTACTTCATCGTAATTTCAGTAAAATGTTTAAAATCGATTGAAAAGTTTTCCACACACAATATTAAAAAACAGAAAATAATTATTTAAATAAAATCAATTCTTAATATATCATGTTTTAAGTCGGACTGAAACGTATAAAATAATTTCTCCAAGTCCCATACATATTCCTACCCCCCCCCCCCCCCCCCCCATACAGAAAATCGTAAAAATTAGTGATTGTGAAATTTTAAAAGCTGTGAAAATACTTGTAATATTTAAAGCGAAAAAAGTGAGGCGCATGCAGTATATAATTGATTCGTGAATAGAACACCTCATTACTATTATCTTTTGCATACGTCCCACGTTTTCGTTTTAAATCTTACAAGTATTTTCAAAGTTATTAAAATTATACAATAAAGGTATTTTAGTTCTGTCGATGTATATGATGTTAGGAATCTGTATGCGGCTTGGAGCAATTAATTTATTCATTTTAGTGTGATTTAAATACGTACGATATTAAAAATTAATTTTTATGGAAACAATTATTTATTTCTTGTAAAACTTTAACTGAAATCCACTAGAAGACTTGGCCTGCGATAGACACTGCGCACGAAGGCAACTGTCACACTCAGAGGCAACGCTTTACGATATCGGAATAGCCCATTTTGCGGTTTATATGGGTATTCGGCTCCATTAGACAGAACCATCAAGAACGTGCAGAGCTGTTAGCACAAAGACAGCAATGATGCCAAGCATCTATATGGTACTGACGATCCATGTAAATTTTACTTTCCTCTTTCTTACTGTCTAAGACCTGCAATTCATTTCAGGTAGGACAGTAAATACGAGGGGGAGTCAAAAGGGGACTTTTGAGAAAAAGAATATTTATTCTAATAACATAAAACTCAAACATACATTGTTTTGTACATAATCTTCCTGCACTTCAACGCACTTTGTCCAACATTTCGCAATTTTTTTGAATTCGTCAGAAAAAGTTGTTAGGTTGCATCTGTTACCAATTTTGTACCACATCAATCACTTCTGCATCGGTAGCAAATCTCCTTCCACTGATCGCTTCCTTCAATCATTCAGACATATGAAAAGCGATGGAACCAGGTCTGGACTGTATATCGGGTGTTCCAACGATTCGAATCCCAACTCCTTTATTGTTTCGGCCGTCCATTTGTCAGAACATGGCCGAGCGTTATCTTGCTGCCGGATGACACTAAAAATGGTTCAAATGGCCCTGAGCACTATGGGACTTAACATGTGTGGTCATCAGTCCCCTAGAACTTAGAACTACTTAAACCTAACTAACTTAAGGACATCACACACATCCATGCCCGAGGCAGGATTCGAACCTGCGACCGTAGCAGTCGCGCGGTTCCGGACTGAGCGCCTAAAACCGCACGCCACCGCGGCCGGATCGGATGACACCTTTTCGCAGTTTTCCATATCACTTGGATCTGATTGCAGGTTTCGGTTTAGTTCGCAACACATCACAATAGTTCTCACTGTTCACAGTTTCGCCTGTTGGGGTGAAATAACAGGTACCACACCTTCCAGGTGCCAGAATAGTGTTAGGATAATCTCATCAGCTGATGGTTGACGTTTAAATTTCGTAACTTCTGGTGATGATGGGTGTTTCCAAACCAAGTTCGCTGCCTTACTTTCCAGCTGGTGATGATGCACCCACGTTTCGTCTACAGTAACGACTTTCTGTAAAATTCCATCTCCTCGCTATGATAACGAACCAGATGCTTACCAGAGATGTCTATCCTTTGCGCCTTACGTTAGGCTGACAGTTCTTTCGGAACCCACTTTGCACACACTTTCCGAAAGTTTACTCTACAGTGTAAGATAGAATACACTGAACCATGACTGATATGTAAAGTATTGACGATTTAGTCCACGGTGATTCATCTGTTTTCCATCACCATACGCTCAACGACTTGCATATTGTCCTCAGTTGTTGACATCGATGGACTGCTCGATCTTCCCTCGTCACATAGAGAAGTTCATCCTTCTTTGAAGCGCTCTTTCCATTTGTAGATCTTTCTTCGCGATAAACAGCTGTCACCATATTGCCTTTGCATTCGACGAATAATTTCCGCAGATTTAACACCTTCCACAAGCTACTCACTGCACTCCTTTCCTCCTTAGCGCAGATCGACAGTGGAGCTGCTATGTTTACGAGCTGATACAATTCAGCGACTAATGCGGAAATAAGAGCGACATGTTGCATGGAAGTGTTGCAAACGACAGTACTTAAGCCCTGAATACTAGCAGTGTTACCAAGCCCTACGGCGAGAAACTGCAGAAGTCCCTTTACTTTTTGACTTCCCCTAGTATATTAGGAGGTGGTAGTATGGACTAATTCGAACAAGAAATTCCGCGTAACATGTGTCCAATATTTACAGAGGTACAGCTTTTACATTGCAACCCTAAAAAATACTCACAGGATGTCAGAAGCAAAGGTAAATGATTACGTTCAAAGATGATTTTCAGAAATTCCATTTCCAATTTGAATGCGCTTACGAATTCTCTTGACATCACATGTTCCTCTTCTGAAGCCGTCTTGCTGCGATTTTATTAGGGGAACACTATTCATAATCCTATCAAAACACGTCTGTACTTTTTCTTTGTAGTCTTCGTCTTTCAACGATTCCCACGGGCAAAAATCTAAAGGGTTAAGGTCCAGGGACCTTGGCAACAAGAAACGTGACTATTTCTTCCTATCGAACTTCCGGGAAATGTTAAGTTACATGGTGTCACCAGACGACTGGAATGTGCAGCGTCTCCGTCATTCTGGAAGAACGTGTACCCACTGTTGTAGCCAAAGAAACTTCCGCCAATAATGCTGGAATGTCATTTACAAAAAAGTCTAGATAATAAGTCATGCAAGATGATGCAGCAACGAAACATGCCCAGTCAACTGATTGTCTATCATACCACACCATACTTTTAGAGACTAACTTTCTTGAAAACGTGTCTCAACGAAAACGATAAGTTTTCGTCGGACAACCGATGTGAGTTACGACTATTATTTATACCGTCAAGAGTGAAAGTGCCTTCATTAGTAAACATTGTTAATGGGATTAGCGGCGATCTGCAGTTAGCCAAAGATTAAATTCCAATCGTCTAACTTCATCTCGTTCTCGCAGCTGCTGAATCTACTATAAATGATAAGAATAGAGGCCGTGCACCTGTGCCATCTGCTAATGTGGGAAACACTATTATGCGTAGGGATTTGGCTTGTGCTTGTTAAAGAGCTTGCTCAGCGAAACTTCCTGGCAGATTAAAACTGTGTGCCGGACAGAGACTGGAACCCGGGACCTTTGCCTTTCGCGGGCAAGTGCTCTACCAACTGAGCTACCGAAGCACGACTCACGCCCCTTCCTCACAGCTTTAATTCCTCCATTACCTCGTCTCCAAACTTCACAGAAGCTCTCCTGCGAACCTTGCACAACTAGCACTCCTGGAAGAAAGGATATTGCGAAGACATGGCTTAGCCACAGCCTGGGGGTTGTTTCTAGAATGAAATTTTCGCTCTACAGCGGAGTGTGCGCTGATATGAAAATTTCTGGGAGATTAAAACTGTGTGCAGGGCCGAGACTCTAGTTCGAGTTCGAGTCTCGGTCCAGCAAACAGTTTTTATCTGCCTGGAAGTTTCATATCAGCGCACACTCCGCTGTAGAGTGAAAATTTCATTCTAGCTAGCTGAGTAATATTTTCCACTTCATCCATACTGTTCATATGCAATATGACTGCTAGGCACAGAGCAACTCTCACGTAGTTTAAAGAAATTACGAGTAAACACTGCTCCACAAGCAGAATGAGCGTTTCCGTCACAAAACACATACAAAATCAATACCGTCATATTCAGCATTTGCAAATACGTGCGTTACTGTACAATTAGTCAACAAATCACTGTCACAGTTAAAATATTAAAATATGTAAACTCAAGAACAACTCCACTTCAGATCAAACTGACAGTCGATAAATAAACCTAAATATTTTATATGTAACGTTTTATCCCATCTATACTACAACCCTTTCTACATACACAACGGTGGCAAAAGGCTCAGAGTAGCACACATAGAAATGCCGGTAGTGTCGTGTGCACCAGGTCTAAAAGAGCAGTGCATCGGTGGAGCTGTCATTTGTACTCAGGTGATTCATGTGAAAAGGTTTCCGACCCGATTATGGCCACACGACGTGAATTAACAGACTTTCAACGCGGAATGGTAGTTGGAGCTAGACGCGTGGGACATTTTATTTCGGAAATCATTAAGGAATTAAATATTCAGAGATCCATGGTGTCAAGAGTGTGTTGACAATACCAAATTTCAGGCATTACCTCTCACCAGTGGCCGACGGCCTTCACTTAACGACAGAGAGCAGCGGCGTTTGCTTAGAGTTTTCAGTGCTAACAGACAAGCAACACTGCGTTAAATAATCCAGAAATCAATGTGAGACGTACGACGAACGTGTCCGTTAGGACAGTGAGGCGAAATATGGCGTTAGTGGCCTATGGCAGCAGACGACCCACGCGAATGCCTTTCCCAACACCACAACAGCGCTTCTCCTTGGCTGGTGACCATATCGGCTGGACCCTTGATGACTGGAAAACCCTGACGTGGTCATATAAGTCCCGATATCACTTGGTAAGTGCTGATGCTAGGATTCGAGACCCCTGAAGCCATGGACACAAACTGTCAACGTGGTAATGCGCAAACTGGTGGTTGTTCCGTAATGGTGTGGGTTGTGTTTACGTGGAGTGGGCTGGGTTCTCTGGTCCTACTCAACCGATCGTTGGCTGGAAATGGTTCTGTTCGACTACTTGGAGGGCATTTGCCGCCTTTTATGCACATCATGTTCCCAAAAACGATGGCACTTTTATGGATGATAATTTGCCACGTGATGGGCCACACTTATTCGCGATTGATTTTACGAACATTCTGGACCGTTTGAGCGAATGGTTACGCCATCCAGATCATCTGACATGAATCTCATCGACCGTTTATGGGAGATAATCGAGAGGTCAGTTCGCTCACAAAATTTGCAGCGGCAACACTTTCGCAATTATGGACGGCTGTAGAGGCAGTATGGATCAAAATTTCTGCAAGGTGCTTCCAATGACCTGTTGAGTCCATGTCACGATGAACTGCAGCGTTACGACGGGTGAAAAGAGGTCTGACACGATATTAGGAGGTGTCCCATGAATTTGTAACCTCAGTGTATAGAAAGAAGAGTGTCCGTTTGTTTATTTGTAGTTCATACAAATCTACAGTTTCATTACTATCTTGATGAAATTTTGCATACTTCACCTTCAAGACAAGAGGTAGAATACTATCTACAAAATATTTCGTAATCAAACTTGAAACATGTATATATAATCAATACATAGAGGGGAAAGTTTGTTACCAAAAATCTCTGAAATTTCTTGGCTGATTTATTTCAAATTCCTACACGTTCCCCTATTGAATATTTGTGCGAACATAGGATTTATAGGAGAAACATTGTTACCAAACATCAATACTCGACCGATTTACTTCAAAGTACTTGGCCGATTGGCTTCTCATTTCTGCATTCAAATGAGACAATTACGAAAATTAACCAACAATTAACTGTCTAACAAACGAAATAAAACATGGTAAACTGACTTTAATTGTATAGCGATAATAAATTACAGCGGAAATACCCGTCTTGGAGATAGTACCATCAGACTTCAGAAGATCGCGGCCGAGAGAAAGCTCGAGGATTCGACAGAACATGATTAAAAATTCTTATTTATTCATTAGTTGCCGTTGTTACATATGACATATATCCTAGAAGATATTTTAATCCGTGTTTCGCAGTTGTTTACATTATTAAATCCATACTAACGCTAATGTAGGTCGCGGATATAGTACCAGCAAAAGACAGTAGATCACGGGCCGATCAAGAGATAGAACAGAACCCGAGATTTCCCGAACTGTTCGAACAGTTCGAGTCGTACTCAAAGACAGCCCTACCTGAAATAGTTAAAACTGAGCTGAAACTGGAGAAAGATCGGAACTGTATGGAGATGTATAAGGGCTTCCCAGCGTACCTTCAGCAGCGTAGATGAAGCGACCTATGCAACCTATGTGGTCATTTATTTCATGTCCCCACAAATTGTTCCCCTGCGTATTTGTATGAATTGACTGATTGTAGATGGTGATCACTGATTTTGTGGTCATAGGATACTACGTTTTAAGCGTTTTTTGAAGTCCGTAATTTTACACTTCGTAACATTTAAAGCAAGTTGACAGATTTCGCACCACTCCGAAATTCTATCATAATTTAACTTGATATTTGTGCACCTTTCGTGCACTTAGTACTTCGTTATAGACATCCGAATGTCTGCAAAAGTTGTGAATTTACTATTAACTAACGAACTCCCAATTGCTAAATATGTATGGGAAGTGGATATACGTCCTAATCTCCTCCTGACCCCTCTCCCTGTCCATGGCCCCCCCCTGTCACTGTCTGTGACCTCCTCCCCCTCTCTCACTCCATCTCCTCCTTCGCCTTCTCTATGTCCATTTCCTCCCCCAGCCCTCTATGTCCATTTCCTCCTCCTGTCCTTGAGCCTGGTTTTTTATTATTGCAAACTAAACCTAGAACGAAGACACTTAAAATGAATGGATAAATATGTTGGCATAATTAATATACGGGGTATGCGAGACTTTTCCAGTTGCTGGATCTTTGGGGATAGTTGCTTAGTGACAGTACTTTGCGTAGTTTCAGCCTGCGAGCGCGAAGGATTACAAAGTTTAAGATGTTTCAGATTTCGTAGTAGTATTCTAACCATAAGCTAATAAGCCATAAATACAGATTTCTGTATTCTGTTAGAGCCGACTGCGGAAGTGAACAAAACAGTGTCTAGAATAACACATAACTGAAATAATATATATGGGAGAAACAATTTAACTAATATCATGCCACACTAAAAGCCGGCCCCGAGTACAGACTACTCACCAGTTACCCTCAAATTGTTCCCCGCCAGATCCAACAATAAATATATAAGGTTATAGTATTTAGATAATAAAGAAATAAAAAATAAGCAAGTGCAAGCAACAACTTCGAAGCAATAGATGACAATTGGCGGGTATTAATAAGCAGTCTGCTACTCAGGGCCGGTTTTTCATGCGACATCCTTGATATATTGTTTGTGTGTGAGTTTGTGTTTGTGTGTATGTGTGAAAATATCTGTAACCTATCTCCGTGCCGGCCGGAGTGGCCGAACGGTTCTAGGCGCTACAGTCTGGAACCGCATGACCGCTACGGTCGCAGGTTCGAATCCTGCCTAGGGCATGGATGTGTGTGATGTCCTTAGGTTAGTTAGGTTTAAGTAGTTCTAAGTTCTATGGGACTGATGATCTCAGCAGTTAAGTTCCATAGTGCTCAAAGCCATTTGAACCATTTAACTCATCTCTGTTCGGACCTTTATTAGAGTAACGTGTAAAAATTTGAAGTAAACCGGCCAAATAAAACAAGTTTAGATTTAAAAGGAAAGGAATAAAAGTTTTCCTGGAAATCAACGTAGGAATAAAAGTTTTCCTGGAAATCAACGTATTTAATGTAAGACAAATAGATGTGTTGTGCTCTTACTAAACTTTTAGCCTTTCCCATTAGTTTCGGCGTCAGTATTTATAGTAGAGCAAGGAAAGTCTGTTTCGTTTCTGATTGATTTTTCTTCTGTTACTTCAGTATTTTCATTATTGTTTTATACGACTGGCGGATATTGCAGGGCACGTGTCGAACTGCTGGTTGGAGCAAGGTTTAAAGTCCTGCCCAAGCAGAGGTCATCGAAGGCGGCGTGTCAACGCAAGTTGTTATTCCTTTTGTCGTACACACGCACTCGGCTGTTGAGATCTTGTCTCTGTATGACAATGAGGGTCCGGGGCTTTCTGATTTCCAGGCTGTTCGTGAATGACATCCTTCGGTTCACAACCCATGGTTTGAAGTGGTATCTCAATCTTATCCCTATCATACCGTCATTTGGGAATCACTCATCCTTCATAATTACTTTGCAGCTGTAATGTGATGGAAGGCCTATAATGCGACGTCAGAACTAAGAGGATGGTGAGAAATAGGGTCTCCGCTTCAGCCTCGAGCAACATGCGTGTAGTGAACTAGTTGGTGCCTTCTCTTGCAGGGGGAGAGTGCAGTATATGTGATCAGAACGCTTAAGGATTTGGGGCCTCCAATCTGATGCTAATTTCTGAAGCAGCGAGATGTGGTGTTTTTTAAAACTGTACTTTTGGTAGAAATCCGTCCTCATTGTTTTGCGCTATTTCCGAAACGTCGTGGTATCACATGGCACGCAGAAGAGGCACATGTGTTTTCTGCAGTTGTCTTATGACATTGTAGGTGATAGTCTTTGGGTACCAAACGTTGTGGCGTTTTGTCAAATGTAATTAATCCTCCTGGACTAGCACGAATGCAAAAGTATGTGATTTCAAATGACTCATTCCTGCTTGTCGATAGCTTGGGACATTTATTCATTTAGACATGGTGTTCTCAGAACTGTAACCTGAAGCAGAAACTTCGTACAAATAGAATAATTTAACGAGAATACGTTACCAAAAAATCCATTAGCATTTTAAGAATCTTGAACTTGTAGCTACATATTATTAATAAGAGATTCTTTATGTTATTACGAAGGGCATTTATTATCTTCATTCTTAATGTGTTTATACCACGACTGGATGAACAGTTTCCTTAAATCACGAAAACTTGTTTCTTTAAAAAAAAGTCGTTTTTCTCTTTATGCAGATAAGCTGCAGATGTCTGTGCAGTGCATGAGCGTTATAACGCTGCGCATAATGTGTCATCAGAGTGCCTCGTAATTTTTCTGACATTTTCATTAAGGATGGTGGTCGAGACCCAGAGGCGCGGCATTAATTCACATCAAAGATAAAACTAATCGTTTATGGATAAAAAGAATGCCAAGGAACTGTCAGAAGAGAGATAGATGTTATTGTTGATCGCCTCATGGCAAAGTTCCAGAGCGAGGTTATCCGCTGCAGTGTAACAGCACGACATTAAACAGCCTTCGGCTTACCCCAAGTCATAGTAAATTCTTACGGGGCATGAAGTTTTATTAGCATCAAAGTATTTCCCGAGGAAGTAAATAAAATAACCAGCCGTTTGTACACTCTCATTTTCTTTTTGTGCTCTTGAATTCACCATATATGTGTAAACACAACCATATTGAGGTACGCCACCAGATTGTTTTTTTTTTCTGTAGTGCAAATGAATGCCTAATGAGTAAAGAAGTTACTGCCGCCTAAAACGTTGAACTTCTCTTTCGAGTTTCGTTGCAATGTATCATAAGACTTGTCATGTATTGCAAAAATGTATCATGTGTAATGGGAAATATTGTACAATAACTGGCAATTTACTATCAGAAAAATTTTCTTGAATGTAATATATTTGTTCTCTATTACGTTACTGTTTTATTGTTGTTATTATCAAGTTCTTCATTACTATTAACTAATTTGTGGACGTGAGACAATTTTCCTATTAAACTTCTCAAATTAAGATGTGATAACAAACCTTTCTATTGTTCATTTCCCTGCTAATTACTACTTTACAGAGAGGTTTTTTTTTATAAAGAGATCGTGGTGATGACTTGCTACAAACTCGGTGTCAGCAGTGATTCTGTTTGTGCAATTCAGAGCTGAAAAGTACAATATAAGAATTTATTTACAAAGTGTACATTGTTTTCCCTTAGCCAGTACGCTTGATCTGTGTAACTTTCTACTCATTCTGGAGTTAAAAATTCCTTTTCAGTGGACCACAGCTTTATTTTAATTGTATGAATGTTCAGATTTTTGTCACGCTATAAGTGAAACAAGGTAGCTGTTATTTTTACATCTATTAAAAACGAATATAATTTAGTGCAGGATGAATTTAAAACTGAAACCTTTGTTATCATTTGAATCGATGAAAACACATTTTAGTACGCTTCTACACTTTTCTTCATTTCCAAGATGCTACTCCAGGCGGGTGTAAAATGAATGTGGCAATGGGAAATACAGAACGCGAAAATGGAGATTTGGCCTTGTCTGATTATCCCCTGAAGCAGATCTTAGGATCTCTTAATGGTGAGATTATCTCCTCCTTCTTGCTCTTTAACATATAAATTACAACATAAACATAAATGAATGTTTAAGGTAACTAGTAACTACAAAATGATAAATGCTGTTTCTGATTATACATTTATTTTAGATTATAACCCCTTTTATATATTACAAATGTTTATATATCAGTGTCCAATGGACACAAAGAGATACAAAAGAGTTTCCTAACTAATATGATTGATCAATTGCCCAAATCTGCCCCTTTTTTATGGCTACGCGACCTAATATAAATAATGAGAGATGACTAACATTATCTACGCACCAAACAGTACAAGACACTACCTTCAAAGATGATCTGCAGTGGTGTGCAATCTCAGTGGAAATAAAATTTATGTGGTCACAGCTGTTTAGCTTTATATCCCTAATAAGCCGAAGCAACCAGCCGTATCACCGTATGTACTGCGTCCATTGTGTCGGAGTGATTGTTCTCATACACGTCTGCGACAACGGAAGAACTACAGCCACAAAAAAACAAAAAACAAAAAAAAACTGATTCAAACTCTAGGACGGCAGAAGACGCTCCTCTGACTAGTATTATCTAATACTGTCTTCTCCTCTCTGTGTTCTACAGACGAGAAACGCGAACTCCCAGCCACAAGGACGGAGTTCAGATAACGTCTCAATGTGAGTATAGGCAGAAAAAGTGCTCTCAATCACTGAACGCTGAATACTCAACAACGACTCCCTATCTGGAGGCGAAGTCCAGAATCGTATTAGTTCGCAACAGTGCAGCGCCAATCTGTTCAAACTATAAAATCTCCTGAGAGCAAAGACAGCAAGTCCATCTGTAGCAACGAAGCTGATACTGAGCGACCGTCAGACACGGGCGCTCAAAACGGAAGACCTCTTTCTCTCCACCGCTGGCTTCCCAGCAAACCCCGACTCCCCTCCCCATAACTGCAGAAGGCGAAACATATTCTCGAAACCACGCAATATTCTCCCTTTCTACAGATTCTTCCGAACGCCTACCAACCATATTTTAATCTTTCGTCGTCCAGCACGGAAAGTTTGCAAGGAAATACCTATCCTCATTAATTAGGAATACTTACAATGGTACGCTTCTCAGAGTAAAAATCCCCGGAAATAACCCAACCTGCGTGATTTCCGAAGTAACGCTTCATCGTTCCTCTCTGCTGCGTGCAAGATTTTCAGAGTTTCAGAAGTATTATCTGTTTATCCTCCCAGCCCCGCTGCAATACGTGCCGGCGGCCGCTGATTTGTACTTCAGCGCTCAGGTGCCCCGACCGTCCATCTTGGCTGCTTCCTGTGTTAAGCAGGACCAACACACCTGTGCGGACTTTTCCACCCAGGGCTTGAGCTACGCCTGCTGTTTCATTTCCACTGGCGTTCCAACCTCTACTGGTATAGGCAATCATTCATTACGCCGTTTTGATAGTAAAGATACCCCGACACCTTCCATACAATAAGCGTTAACAACTATTTACAAGGTGTATGTGACACTGTCAGTCTTCTTTAAATACTCCTAAATACGATGTACAGCCTATCAGATGAAACCTAATTCTGCTTGTAAATCACGGCAAAGTGTAGATGAGTGCTTGTAAGGTGCGAAATTATAGCGGCCTTACACATATAATATTAAACTCATATACTGCATGATTCAAATTACAGCTGCATGTTTGTACCTATATACGAGACATTATTTTTAAAAGTACCGTTTTGAAATAAAAATAAAACAAGTAGACTTTTCTTAGCAATTTTAATTTTACATGAAACCCTGTACTTTCATCCCCATTTCGACATAATTCCCACTATACCGGGGCGCTTATCGCATTGAAAAATCAGCCCTTGAAAACCATCCTCGTAGAAATATCCCGCCTGATTAGACAACCATTGCAACACAGTCGTTTTGGCATTTTCGTCGTCGTCGTGGCGCTGATGCTTCATCAAATACACGAACACATGGTAGTCACTGAGCGCTAGATCGGTGCTGTACGGAATCAGTCAGTAATGGCTGAAGATCGCCACTTCGTTCCTCATCATGCACATTAGTACGGCCATCTTTAAAATCTCTCACCCATTTCCGTACCGTCTCATCACTGATAATGTTTTCTCCATACACTTCTACTAAT
Organism: Schistocerca gregaria; assembly: GCF_023897955.1. Taxonomy (NCBI): domain Eukaryota; kingdom Metazoa; phylum Arthropoda; class Insecta; order Orthoptera; family Acrididae; genus Schistocerca; species Schistocerca gregaria. The sequence continues at coordinate 939,643,260 of NC_064920.1, forward strand.
CTGACGATGAATTTCAGCCGCTTTCATGCCTTTAGTACTAAGAAGACGAATTAAAGCGCGAATTTCACAGTCGGAGGGATTTTCAGTTGGAGAAGCCATTTCAAATAATCACAAAAAAACGCAAATACGCCGAATGACGCGTCTGTAGTTTGCCAACAAAGTGCGGTACACAGCGCACATACGCCACACGCCGACCGTGGCGCTGCAGTGGCAGAATTTCAAAACGGAAACACACCTCGTATTTACAGAACATTTTCACAGTTTACAGTATTTTATGTCAGAATGGTTCCACATTTAATACTTTTTTTCACTTATGTTTCTGATAAATGCATCTCTTGAAGGAAACTGGCGAATGACATGTTTCTTGCAGGCCATTCAAATCAGGCTGGGTGTGACATTAAACTGGCAGCTATCACAGAGCCTGCTGTGGTAACAAGTACCCTTAAAGGCAGTGTTAACTGCACATACTAAGGGCCTTAAAAAGTTTTTAATTCGTGAACCATTGTCTGTCCCATTAAACGTCAATACGCGTTGTCGACGCCAAAGGTCGCCTCTCGACCAAGTTACGAAGTTAGAGCATGTACGAATAGTTGGCTTTGTTGAATGTGGTTTGCCGTGTCGGAAATGTAACACATACGTGGTCTAGGCCGAAGACATGGATCAAAGCGAATCCCATGAGCAATAAGGTCAATGTCAAAGCATCAAATCTACTAGCTTAGGTTTCACAACATTCTAACATGTATGATATCCCAGACATTAATGCAAGGGGACATCCAGTTATAAATTGGCTTATCCGTATAGACAGTGCCGTCGTCACTTACAATGAGTGTAGAGCGTCCGAGATCCGATACGGTCGTGGACGAGTTACCCATCATTGTTCCCGAAGAACGCCCTCTCTTGATGATCTGCGTTCTACGTGTTTGTAGTACTGTATTAGAAATGGACTGCAGGCTGTAAGGAATGTTCGCTCGCGTTATCTTCTGCGCACTATACTGTCTCCCTAAATAAAGAAACTTATTCCCGACACGCTCGACATGAACTTCTCTATCAGGTACCCACAAAGCAGCTAATTCTGCTATCTAATCAAGAAGAAGTACTGTCACGGTCGCCACTTTATAATATAATAAAATAATGGAATAGATAATAATAAAATGTTGAAATGCGTAGCTTTTTAAAATGTATTGAATTAATGAGATTAATTTTTCGGCATGAATGACAAGCACAATAAGCTGAGCTATGCCTGGAAATAATTTCGTATTAGTTCACATTATTTTGCAGGGCGAAGTAGTTTCTTTCTCCGCTGTAGATCTGTGCTTACCATTGTTTATAATGCTACGTTTGGTCGCCGTGTTCACCTTTGAAGTCTTGACCGTGTTCCCATTAAGCTTATCGGATCTTCGTAATTTTCCGAAGTACACAGGTGGGCTTCAGTTCTTGTAATTATTGTACTATTTGAAATAACAACTCACACGACCTTTCTGTTAATAAAACAATACTGTATTTTTCTAAACGGTGCACATATGAAATACATACTCCTCACTTAATTCATAGCGACCCCAAAATGGCGGCCTACGATTACTCGCTAAAAATGGCGTGCTTCTCACTCGTTCACTAGCTGAGCGCGAATCCTTCCTTCCTCCTACTGGCACCAGAAAAAAATCCTCTGTTTTTTAACAACTGAAAGTTAAAAAATACATGACGGTAAGCATAGGCTCTATGATGGGCTACCGCTTCATCTTCTCTCTTTGCCTTTAAAGATGACGAAAACATAAAGGAAATACAAAAGGTTTATCACAGCACATGTCTCTTCCTCTCTGACTACCGCGTTTACTTAGCAGGTCAACTATTCAACTAGTCTGAAATTTCGTGTAGGATCTCGCTTGTGACGTTCGTCCAGTCCCATATAGAACCGGAATAAAATTTCTTAGTGACAACGACTATCACGCCATAGGACTTGTTGCGTCAAACAAATTTTTGTGACTGTATTTTGTGACTGTGATATTGATTCATGCCGTATAGATTTAATTGAAATAATTTATCGTGAATTATTTCACAAATAATGGTTTCGTGTCGGTGGGTGGGGGGAGGAAAGGACCACGAGGTACTTATTCGTGTGGTGTGGAATAGAGAGGTACCGGAAAATCTTAAACAGAGGGGGGGGGGGGGGGGTAACGGTACACAGGATGATTCCTCCACGCATTGTTGTGGATCTTTCTCCATCTCTGCGGAATTATAATGTGCGTTTTCAAATACGTCATGCAGGGTGCGACCCACTCACGTCTCTTAAACAGAGAAATTCAACACGCGGCGAATACGCAGAGGAACCGTATGCTTTATATAAAAGAAGTTATTTGTGTGAAAATAAGGAAGCTTTTTTTCTTTTCTGTTACTAAAAACATTTGCTTGACCGATATGCCTGCATCTTGCATATGTAGGCTCCTACGAGATTATTCCGAATCCAGTCCCCACTATCTGTGTAACATCGACCAGACTTAAAATATACACTCCTGGAAATTGAAATAAGAACACCGTAAATTCATTGTCCCAGGAAGGGGAAACTTTATTGACACATTCCTGGGGTCAGATACGTCACATGATCACACTGACAGAAACACAGGCACATAGACACAGGCAACAAAGCATGCACAATGTCGGCACTAGTACAGTGTATATCCACCTTTCGCAGCAATGCAGGCTGCTATTCTCCCATGGAGACGATCGTAGAGATGCTGGATGTAGTCCGGTGGAACGGCTTGCCATGCCATTTCCACCTGGCGCCTCAGTTGGACCAGCGTTCGTGCTGGACGTGCAGACCACATGAGACGACTCTTCATCCAGTCCCAAACATGCTCAATGGGGGACAGATCCGGAGATCTTGCTGGCCAGGGTAGTTGACTTACACCTTCTAGAGCACGTTGGGTGGCACGGGAACCATGCGGATGTGCATTGTCCTGTTGGAACAGCAAGTTCCCTTGCGGGTCTAGGAAAGGTAGAGCGATGGGTTCGATGACGGTTTGGATGTACCGTGCACTATTCAGTGTCCCCTCGACGATCACCAGAGGTGTACGGCCAGTGTAGGAGATCGCTCCCCACACCATGATGCCGGGTGTTGGCCCTGTGTGCCTCGGTCGTATGCAGTCCTGATTGTGGCGCTCACCTGCACGGCGCCAAACACGCATACGACCATCATTGGCACCAAGGCAGAAGCGACTCTTATCGCTGAAGACGACACGTCTCCATTCGTCCCTCCATTCACGCCTGTCGCGACACCACTGGAGGCTGGCTGCACGATGTTGGGGCGTGAGCGGAAGACGGCCTAACGGTGTGCGGGACCGTAGCCCAGCTTCATGGAGACGGTTGCGAATGGTCCTCGCCGATACCCCAGGAGCAACAGTGTCCCTAATTTGCTGGGAAGTGGCGGTGCGGTCCCCTACGGCACTGTGTAGGATCCTACGGTCTTGGCGTGCATAGTGCGTCGCTGCGGTCCGGTTGACGTCCAGTGTTAAAGACTGCGATGGAGCTTCGTATGCCACGGCAAACTGGCTGACACTGACGGCGGCGGTGCACAAATGCTGCGCAGCTAGCGCCATTCGACGGCCAACACCGCGGTTCCTTGTGTGTCCGCTGTGCCGTGCGTGTGATCATTGCTTGTACAACCCTCTCGCAGTGTCCGGAGCAAGTATGTTGGGTCTGACACACCGGTGTCAATGTGTTCTTTTTTCCATTTCCAGGAGTGTATTTCGTTTGGTTATCTACTGCGTTACTGAAGTAAAGGGATTGCAGGGAGTTTGTTGGTTTTCACCTGATGTTATCAGCGGATGATATGTGATTACGCCGCTTCTGTTATGTGGTTAGAACTGCGACAGAACTTGGGAGACTGACTAAATCCAGCTTGTTTCAGACATCGTTTTCAGCATATACTCTAGGAATCACGAGGAATCGAAGCTGCACGCTTCCAACAATGAGCAGTACTAACTACTACATAACAGATGCCTTCTCATAATTTTGTTTTTAACTTACATCATGAAAATTCTGCCCTAAAACAAAATTGTGGTCAGAATGGGGCAGGTTACTAACATTGCAAACGTATTAGAACCACTTTTCCATCAGTAGCTGCACAGTACAATTTCCTGCAATAATATAGGCGCCCAGTACAACCAAAGTTTAAATGTAGATCGTTCAAGAATGAAATATACTAACATCCAAAAATTTATGTTGAAGTGGTTTTTACTCCGACAGGACAATGTTAAGCTGACTAAATTACTACCCCTTCTTTGTCAAATGAAATAATAAAGCTGTGCCATCCCCTTCCCCGACTGCTTGTCAAATGTCTGCAACTCTTCCACAAGAATATTCACGTCAAAATTAGTAATTTTTTCTCAGGTCGCTAGGTTTATCTACCACACTCAACCTGCAAATAATGAAAAAATATGCCTGTTTTGGTGCGATTTAAATAATGACTCAGTTTACACATGAATCAGTTCAAAATTCTCAAGCACCGGCTACAAATACACCAACCATCACAAGAATAAAAATTAAATTCTTCTGATTATTTCAATTTGACAAGAGCATTTTTGCTCAGATGTTTTTCACCTATGGTTTGATTACATGTAATCTTATGTAATTTTTATCCTGATAAAGACCGGCTTAGAGCTGTCGAAACCATAGTCAATTTGACAACAGTTTTATGCAGCCGACGTTGCTATACGTACATTTTGCAATTTGCTCGATTTCAGCCTATAACAATGTTTAAAATTTCAAAACTCCGAAATTTGCTACTAGTAATTAGGACATAGTCTACAGTGTTTTTGCAGATGACGAAGTTAAAATTTGTGTAATAGGAGTGTCCGCATGTTAAGAGCTACCGTGGAAACCAACCACGTGGACACGGTACACGAAACACGTTGGTGTAGATGTACGACCGTGTTTCAAAAGCATCACTGCCTTAACAAACATGGCAGCCGTTATATGGGGTGAACAATAATAAAACAGACAAATAGCAGAGGCGGATTCCTGGCTGGAAATGGAAGAAAAAAGCTCCTATGAACATGTGTCTGGAAATGCATCGTTGTCGCGGTAGATGGCTCTGACGAACGACAGTATTGTAAGCAGCAGAGTGATCCGGTATTCATGTTGGGAAAAAGCCGAGATGGTGTTTGTTTACGTCCAAGCAAATAGAAACGACCGAGAGGCAGCAGGACTACACTAAAACAAGTATTCTCGCAGACACCAACAAAATCACTCAACATTTCCAGCCCTTTTTGGGCGTTTGTGTGATCATGGGTCCTTTCAGGCGGACAAACATGCAGAGAGGCGGCGGACTGTCCGTATACCAGATTCCTACAGGATATTGAGAAGAACCCTAGTACAAGCTCCAGGCAAGTGGCTCGCCAACATGGTGCAAGCCAAAGTACGATTAGAATTATATATTAATACCTTCGGCTGCTGAGAGGCGTTGATATATATCAACGGCAACAGGTGAAAATTGTGCGCCGACCGGGACTCGAACCCAGGATCTCTTGCTTTCATGGCAGATGCGTTATCCATCTGAGCCACCGAGGGCACAGATGATATTGCGACTGCATGGACTATCTCGCGCACGCCTCCCGCGAGATCCACATTCTCACCTTATATGTCCACACACTATATTCGCAGTGTCCCTACCCAACACACTCACTACTCGTAGATGACATTCTTACCAAGCCCCGTAAGAGTTAGGGTAATATGTGTGCATCCGCACAGAAGAAGTAGGCCATGGCCGGTATTTCCAGAACTATATACTTAAATGTCCGAAAGAACAGACACCATATCCATATAAATACACTCCTGGAAATTGAAATAAGAACACCGTGAATTCATTGTCCCAGGAAGGGGAAACTTTATTGACACATTCCTGGGGTCAGATACATCACATGATCACACTGACAGAACCACAGGCACATAGACACAGGCAACAGAGCATGCACAATGTCGGCACTAGTACAGTGTATATCCACCTTTCGCAGCAATGCAGGCTGCTATTCTCCCATGGAGACGATCGTAGAGATGCTGGATGTAGTCCTGTGGAACGGCTTGCCATGCCATTTCCACCTGACGCCTCAGTTGGACCAGCGTTCGTGCTGGACGTGCAGACCGCGTTAGACGACGCTTCATCCAGTCCCAAACATGCTCAATGGGGGACAGATCCGGAGATCTTGCTGGCCAGGGTCGTTGACTTACACCTTCTAGAGCACGTTGGGTGGCACGGGATACATGCGGACGTGCATTGTCCTGTTGGAACAGCAAGTTCCCTTGCCAGTCTAGGAATGGTAGAACGATGGGTTCGATGACGGTTTGGATGTACCGTGCACTATTCAGTGTCCCCTCGACGATCACCAGAGGTGTACGGCCACTGTAGGAGATCGCTCCCCACACCATGATGCCGGGTGTTGGCCCTGTGTGCCTCGGTCGTATGCAGTCCTGATTGTGGCGCTCACCTGCACGGCGCCAAACACGCATACGACCATCATTGGCACCAAGGCAGAAGCGACTCTCATCGCTAAAGACGACACGTCTCCATTCGTCCCTCCACTCACGCCTGTCGCGACACCACTGGAGGCGGGCTGCACAATGTTGGGGCGTGAGCGGAAGACGGCCTAACGGTGTGCGGGAACGTAGCCGAGCTTCATGGAGACGGTTGCGAATGGTCCTCGCCGATACCCCAGGAGCAACAGTGTCCCTAATTTGCTGGGAAGTGGCGGTGCGGTCCCCTACGGCACTGCGTAGGATCCTACGGTCTTGGCGTGCATCCGTGCGTCGCTGCGGTCCGGTCCCAGGTCGACGGGCACGTGCACCTTCCGCCGACCACTGGCGATAACATCGATGTGCTGTGGAGACCTCACGCCCCCCGTGTTGAGCAATTCGGCGGTACGTCCATCCGGCCTCCCGCATGCCCACTATACGCCCTCGCTCAAAGTCCGTCAACTGCACATACGGTTCACGTCCACGCTGTCGCGTCGTGCTACCAGTGTTAAAGACTGCGATGGAGCTCCGTATGCCACGGCAAACTGGCTGACACTGACGGCGGCGGTGCACAAATGCTGCGCAGCTAGCGCCATTCGACGGCCAACACCGCGGTTCCTGGTGTGTCCGCTGTGCCGTGCGTGTGATCATTGCTTGTACAGCCCTCTCGCAGTGTCCGGAGCAAGTATGGTGGGTCTGACACACCGGTGTCAATGTGTTCTTTTTTCCATTTCCAGAAGTGTATAAAGTACTTTTATGTTTATCCTGCACGGCGACCGCTACTATCCCTATCACTTGCAACGAGTGTAAGGATTATCAGACGCGGATTTCCCTGTATGAGATGTATTTTGTCGATTGTTTTTGCAGCAGACCCTCACAATTATGGGATTTCTGTCATCAGTCCTATTGACAGTACGCTGCGTCAGTCACACATCCTACAAAACACATGGAACGCATGGCACGGGGTTAGAGGATGTCTTTCGTCAGTGGCATCTACCTTGGCAACGATGTATTTCCGGACACATGTTCATGGGACCTTTTTCCTCCATTTCCAATCGAGAGTCCGATCCTGCAATTTGTCGGTTTTGTTACTATTCAATCTGTATAGTAGTATTCAATTAAATGTGGTTAACACGATCAGAGAATTATTAACATCATGTTAACCCATAAGCGAACAACCACAGCAGAGCTCACCCTTCACGTTGGTTTAAACTAAAAATTAAGCAAAATACTTTAAAAAGGCAGCGAAATTTAACCATCGCTGTAGTACAAACACGATTTTTGTCATTAAAACTTATTAAGACTTTATTGCTGACAAAAACCGAGAAATAACATGGATGTAGCTTAACCTGGGACTACTAACTTGAATAGAAAAATTTAAATTTTTGTTATTTAATCTAATACTATCGATTGTGAAGCTGCAGTTCCAAAGTAACTTGGGAATTTGTATTTGAGGATATCCCAAAATTATACAGATATAGTTTATTTCACCGAGGAGTGTGTTGTGTTGTTTATTTTTTTATGTTTGGTTTTATACTTTATCGTACTGTGTTGCACCTGTTGTGATTTATAATTATGTTCTGCAAAGCAATTTATTTGTTACAAGTCATTAAGCATTTTAGGTGTCATCGTTTAAGACACAAATTTTGTTTTTTTATTGTTTCTGCATCAAAGTCTGCATCGACTGTAGCATCCTACACGAGAGATCACAGGAATGACAGCTGCAAACCGCTGCGTATGTAGCGGCTCCATAAACGCTTACTAAAAACTTCATGCAGAAGATGTGAAGTAAACAGGCATTAACATTTCCAGACACGGTTCACTAACTGAGTTAATCAAACATGTGTTTACCAGCTGCCGTCAGTCGCGCTAGAACGTTCACGAGACGAATTTTATCTTAAGGACAATATTCCCTCGCTGGCATGTGTACATTACTCTTGATTTTAGTATCACGATGCTTTGCGTCAGCCTTTGCCGACAACAAGAAATCTCTGCTCGGATAAGGAAGGCCACGGAGATCAAGTTTCCAGCTCACTTGTTGCGTAAATTGCATGCTTCAGCACATACACAAGAGCCAGTGCTGTCTATCAAAGCGTCATTAACAATAACCGTAGCAAGGAATCCTCCATTCTCAGAATCCATGCTTACGATTAGCAGTGGAATCGATGACGCTTTAGGAACAAGACAGCAATTGAAACTGCAACGGGGGGTCCTTGTCGAATGGTATCAAGTTCACGATTTCCTTGCAGTTTTGGTTAATATGGCGGTGTTAATAAATTTTCCCGTAACTCAGATGAATTTCAAACAACTGCGCCGTTTGTGTTTCGCACTGTTAACCAATGCCGGCAGTTGAGTCCGTAATCGTAGATCGGTATTTGTCCACAATGCGTTGCAGCACGTACTTCAAGAGTTCGAAACTGGTGAGTGGCAGACGCCTTCAACATTCTTCGTCAAGGACACCTGGATGACTTTCAGAAAACGATTAGTTGGTTGTGGAGGGGACCAAACAGCGAAATCATCGGTCCCCTCGGATTAGGGAAGGACGTCGGCCGTGCCCCATCAAAGGATCCCACCATTTGTCTGAAGCGATTTAGGGAAATTACGGAAACCCTAAAGCAGGATGGCCGGACGCGGGTTTGAACCGTCGTCCTGCCGAATTCGAGTCCAGTGTGCTAACCACTGCGCCAGCTCGCTCGCTTCGGAATACTGCCTCTACCATTAACGCCTCCTGGTGTTTGGTCATACACTTACACCAGAGGTTCCCAGACTTTTTGACACTACGTACCACTTGATCTTTTTTGAAATTTGGGGGTACCACTACAGCTTGTTCCCTTTTTAACGAACCCTGAAGTTGGGCAGAGGAGTGCAGAAAGTTGAGCGACGACTGCCGCAGGGGTGAGGCACGGTATGGGGAGAATAATTTTCGTCATCTTGCTCAGTGCTGACAACACTCATAAGGTTTTTGCTTCGTGCCGGTTAAATAGTATGAATGTGACACTCAAAAGTAATAAGCTTTCGCAGAAGCTTAAAAATCGCTTCATGGTTAACGTAAAACCCAACTACGTATATGACACCAATCAAGTTAAACTTCACATCACAATTATAATAGTCAAGAATCATCTCGTTGTAGACTACTGGCCAATAAAATTGTTACACCAAGAAGAAATGCAGGTGATAAAAGGGTATTTATTGGACAAATATACTATGCTAGAACTGACATGTGATTACATTTTCACGCAATTTGGGTATATAGATCCCGAGAAGTCAGTACCCAGAACAACCACCTCCGGCCGTAATAACTGCATTGATACGTTTGGGTATTGAGTCAAACAGAGCTTGGATGGCGTACACAGGTACAGCTGCCCAAGCAGCTTCAACACGATACCACAGTTTATAAAGTGTAGTGACTGGCATATTGTGACGAGCCAGTTGCTCGGACACCATTGACCAGACGTTTCCAATTGGTGAAAGATCTAGAGAATGTGCTGGTCAGGGCAGCAGTCGAACATTTTCTGTATCCAGAAAGGCCCGTACAGGACCTCTAACATGCGGTCGTGCATTATCCTGCTAAAATGTAGGGTTTCGCAGGGATAGAGTGAATGGTAGAGCCACGGTCATAACACATGTGAAATGTAACGTCCACTGTTGAAAATGCCGTCAATGCGAACAAGAGGTGACCAAGACGTGTAACCAATGGCACCCCATACCATCACGCCGGGTGCGTTCACCGCGATGTTGCCAAACACGGATGCGACCATCATGATGCTGTAAACAGAACATGGATTCATCCGAAAAAATGACGTTTTGCCATTCGTGCACCCAGGTTCGTCGTTGAGTACACCATCGCAGGCGCTCCTCACTGTGATGCAGCGTCAAGGGTAACCGCAGCCATGGTCTCCGAGCTGATAGTCCATGCTGCTGCAAACGACGTCGAACTGTTCGTGCAGATGGTTGTTGTCTTGCAAACGACCCCATCTGTTGACTCAGGGATCGAGACGTGGCTGCATGATCCGTTACAACCATGCATATAAGATACCTGTCATCCCGACTGCTAGTGATACGAGGCCGTTGGGATCCAGCACGGCGTTGCGTATTACCCTCCTGAACCCACCGATTCCATATTCTACTAACAGTCATTGGATCTCGACCAACACGAGCAGCAATGTCGCGATACGATAAACCGCAATCGCGATAGGCTACAATCCGACCTTTATCAAAGTCGGAAACGTGATGGAAAGCATTTCTCTTCCTTACAAGAGGCATCACAACAACGTTTCACTAGGCAATGCCGGTCAACTCCTGTTTGTGTAAGAGAAATCGGTTGGAAACTTTCCTCATGTCAGCACGTTGTAGGTGTCGCCACCGGGGCCAACCTTGTGTGAATGCTCTGAAAAGCTGATCATTGGCATATCACAGCATCTGCTTCCTGTCGGTTAAATTTCACGTCTGTAGCACGTCATCTTCTTGGTGTAGCAATTTTAATGGCCAGTAGTGTAATACGCACAGACCAGTTCAGACGCACGCTCTCTTCGTACCACGATGCCATTTAATGTAACGCCCAACAAAGCAACAATAACAACAGTAAACCGTTAATTGCTTAATTGCTACTCCAGAATCACTCACTCGTGTATTGCGACAGTTAACAGCAGTCGCAAAGCGGCAAGAAAACTTTCGAATAACCACCGACTCGGTTCCAGACAGAGGCGCCATTTGACGTAACGCCCAACAAAGCAACAATATAAACAGTAACCGTTCACTACTTAATGACTACTCCAGATCCACTCATTGGTATATCGCGGAAGTTAGTAGCAGTCGCAAAGCGGGACGAAAACTTTCGAATAACCACCGAAAAGATTCGATCAAAATATCGCCAACATCAAAACAGATTAATCATTCCCGGCCAAGGCAGCAACAACTAACGAAGGGAGGGATGGGTAGGGTACAATCCGACTTTCCTGTGCCCTAGATACAGTCCGAAACAAACGGTAAATTCATTTTCTTTAACATTATACAGATGCTACTTTTATCAGTCGGTTTTCTATCACCGTACTTTAAAAATAAGGTACCATAAAAGAGTAATTTTAGTTATACCGGTATGTGTTTTATTTACTTGTACGTGTACAATCTGAAATGTCCTTACGTACAACCAGTAAGCCCCGTACCATCGTCTGGGAACGCTTGCACTAGACAGAATCTACGATGAAATGTGGATCGCCAATACGTGATACGAGTACACATACGCTGCCACAGGATAACTCCGCTGTTAATGGGTGAAGGACCCACCAGAACTTCAAAAGTCGCTTCTACGATGACACTAATGAACGAACTAAGAAAATGCACAAAGAGCACTATTTGACAATAACACAGTGGTGAATTTATTTCAGTCTTCATACAGAAAATATGTCAAGGACTGTAGAGAGTGTAGAGTACTGAGCAGAAAAATCGTGTCAATTCAGAAGTTAGCCTTTAAACAATCCCCATAACAGCGACAGATATCTAAGAGTTACAGCTGCCGGTTAGAATTAGGACACAGGGTAGGTCTGTAATTAAGGTACGTTGTGAATACAACGTATGAAACAACATTTTCACTTGGTGTAATGAATGTGATCCCTCCTTCCGCCACAAGGAGACGCAGTACAGCCACTTTTTCTGCTTTTGAAGCCTCCGTTTCTCCGTTTTCAGCAGCACGAGTGCGGTCGACACGCACGTGCTCGCTTTGTCGTCACGTGGGAGTGCGCCCATGCCCCTCTAGCGGCGAGACTGGGGCCTCAGCGCTCTCGTGGGGACCTCACCTTCTTCCGTAGGCAACGGCATTACGATCCTTCACCGGTTTTCATTTTACTGCTTCCGGTTCGTTTCTGTTTGATGGTCCTAGAGCATATCAAACGGGTTTGCCACCGACAGAATCAGAACCATTTTCGCAGGCACTTTTTGTCAAAATGATTAGAGACAAACGACAAAAAAAAATCCAAGGACCGATCGATGATTGAACCCCTTTAGATTTGTAGTAAGGCACTTACACACAGATCTACGTTTTAGAACAGTTTTGAAGTGTTCAGAAGTCTTATCACATAGAAATGGAGGATAAGAGCTAATGCATTCAGAGCATCCTGTCGAAGTAGTAACTAGCCACCAAGCGATGTAACATAGTTCACACGGTGGACTAGTGTTCGGTAGGGTGGTAGCTCATATTCGCCTGCGAGCATTAAGATTTAAATTTCCCGTAGTTTCCTCAAAATGTTAACGTGAAGATGGGGATGGCACTTTTCAAGAGGATACGGCCTTTTTCTTCCCCCATCTGTGCTTGTGCTCCAACTCCAAAAGCCGCTGTAAACGATCAAACAGCTTAACAAAGTTCGTTAGTTTGTCAAATTACTTGGCCGTTGTAACTCTGACGTTTTATACTGTACTTGACATGTTTTAGAGAAATTGTGTTGTTTCGCTGCGCAGGTTTTGCGGGAAAGAGATTTCTCACTGCATCGTGGGTTTCCACAACATTTGTGGAAACGACAATCAAAAGATATATGAATAAAAACAAAAGAGCACTGGCAATTACCAAAATTGTTGAGGTGTTGCTTTTCCCAAGCCATATATTTCGCAGAAAGACCTTAAGAAGGATTTCAATATTCTACGCATAACATAAAAACGGGAGTGCAATGAAATAAAAATCGAAATTCTCTCATTCTTCCACAGACGATATATATGCCCGCCGTTGTGGTACTTTAATAAACTTTCATTAGATTTAGTATATTTGAGTATATTTGATAGTTTCAGGGACAGTGTCTTGTTTCTTTTTTCAATGCAAGAAATGCATTGTTTGCATTGCTAGCCATTCCAGCTAATGCCAAAATACTTCACGACAGCTGCTTCAGAACTGAGGTTTATTTTGATAAACTCTGTTGACACGTCTGCGCGCTTGTTTGACAAACCCATGAATAGGAAACAGCTTCTCCTTTTTCTTTTTCTTGTGCCTTTGTCCCGCATCTGCTTAGGGTCAGCTTGGTTGTTAACGAATTTGCCACGGTTAATTTAAGGGGTGGTCGGATGCCCTTCCTATCGCCACCCCGTTATCCCTCGGAACGGAACGCGTGTACCCAACTGCCTGCGTGTGAAAGTTTTATAAATCGTGTAACTGAGGCGGAACTTGAGTGTCAGCCCGGTGCCACCCAGTCGGATGATGAGAAAAACCACCCTCGTCGTTAATCCGTCGCGCGGATTCGAACTGGGGCCGGCGCACCTCCTCGTCCCGAATGCGGCGCTTCAAAACGCACGGCTACCCTGGTGGGTGTGAATAGAAAATAGCCAATTTGACTAACTATCTGTTGACGGTGAGGTTATTTCAAATGATGTACTTCCTCAGGTGGACAACGTTGACTAAGAAATTGGGAATGTTAAAGGAATCATACCGGAACCCGCCAGAAATTGGTTAGGGAAGCCACGGAAACGTCCAAATTTTGGGTCCGAATGGGATTTCAAGTCCTACCCCTCCAGAATACGAGTCTAGCGTTTTGTCCTACTTTTACGTAAATCTGATATGACAGCTAGACAAACCGTGGGTTTGGAAACGAAATTATGTGTCCCACGTCATCATGCCTAGAATGTTCCACATATAAATGTGTCCCTACAAAAGAAAACTCTCCGAACGTCAAGTTGAACACAGAATAATTACTCCCTAGAAAACAAAATTTGATTATTTTTGTTTGACATCAGTTCTACTGACGCTCAAATCGTTATAGGCACTGAAAGTTGGCTAAAGCCGGATATAAGCTCAGCTGAAATTTTTGCGTAGAAGTTAACGGTATTCCGAAAGGATAGGCTTAACGATGTTGACGGTAGCGGGTTTCTTGCTGTTAAAAGTAGTTTATCTTGTCGCGAAATTGAAGTAGATAGTTCCTGTGAGTTAGAATGGGCAGAAGTCATTCTTGGCAACCAGAATAAAATAATAATTGGACCCTTTTACCGACCTCCCAATTCAGATGATACAGTTGCTGAAAGATTCAAAGAAAACTTGAGTTTCATTTCAAACACGTACCCGTCTCATACGATTATGGTTGGTGGTGACTTTAATTTACCCTCGATATGTCGGCGAAAATATATGTTGAATAAAACTCATCCGAATTTGTGCTAAACGCATTCTCTGAAAATTATTTCTAGCAGTTAGTTCATGAACCCAAGCGAACAGTAAACTGTTATGGAAACACACTCGATGTCTTCGCATCAAATAATTCTGAGTTAATAACGAGCATCAAAACGGATACGTGGATTAGTGAACACAGGGTTGTCGTAGCGAGATTGAATATTGTAACTCCTAAGTCTTCCAAAAATAAACTAAAAATATACGTATTCAAAAAAGTAGATAAAAATTCACTCGGCGCCTTTCTGAGAGTCATTCTCCAGTCCTTCCAAATTAATAATATATAAGTGTAGACCAGATGTGACTGAATTCAAAGAATAAGTATCAGCAACAATTGAGATATTTATACCAAACAAATTAACAAACGACGGACCTTATCCTCCTTGTTACTCAAAACGGGTTAGAACACTGTTGCAGAAACGACGAAGCAAACGTGCCAAATTTAAACAGACGCAAAATCCTCAAGATTGGCGATCTTTTACAGAAGCTCGAAATTTAGAGCGGAGTTCAATGCGGGGTGCTTATAACAATTTTCCACAACGAAACTTTGTCTCGAAACCTGGCAGAAAATCCAAAGAGATTCTGGTCGTATGTGAAGTATGTTATTGGCAACAAACAATCAACGCCTTCTCTGCGGGATAGCAATGGAGATACTATCGAAGGCAGTGCTGCCAGAGCCTTCCGAAATGCCTTCACAAAAGAAGACGAAGTAAATTTTCCAGAATTCGAATCGAGAACAGCTGCCAACATGAGTAACGTAGAAGTGAATATCCTCGGAGTATTAAAGCAACTGAAATCACTTAACAAAAGCAAGTCTTCTGGTCCAGACTGTATAACAGTTAGGTTCTTTTCAGAGTAAGCTGATGCATTAGCTCCATACTTAATAATCATATACAACCGTTCGCTCGACGAAATATCCGTACCCAAAGACTGGAAAGTTGCACAGGACACACCAACATTCAAGAAAGGTAAAGGGGGTAATCCACTTAATTACAGGCCCATATCGTTAAAGCGGATATACAGCAGGATTTTGGAACATATATTGTGTTCGAACATTATGAATTACCTCGAAGAAAACGGTCTATTGACACAATCAAGATGGGTTCAGAAAACACGTTCTTGTGAAACGCAGCTAGCTCTTTGTTCGCATGAAGTGTTGAGTAATACTGACAAGGGTTTTCAGATCGATTTCGTATTTCTGGATTACCGGAAGGCTTTTGACACTGTACCTCAAAAGCGGCTTGTAGTGAAATTGCGTGCTTATGGAATGTCATCTCAGTTATGTCACTGGTTTTGTGACTTCCTGTCAGAGAGGTCACAGTTCGTAGTAACTGACGGAAAGTTATCGAATGAAACGGAAGTGATTTCTGGCGTTCCCCAAGGTAGTGTTGTAGGCCCTTCGCTGTTCTTTACGTATATAAACGATTTGGGAGACAATCTGACCAGCCGTCTTAGGTTTTTTGCAGATGACCCTGTCGTTTATCTACTAATAAAGTCATCAGAAGATCAAAACTAATTGCAAAACGATTTAGAAAAGATATCGGAATAGTGCAAAAATTGGCAGTTGACCTTAATTAACGAAAAGTGTGAGGTCATCCACATCAGTGGTTAAAGGAATTCGTTAAACTTCGGTTACAAGATAAATCAGTCAAATCTAAAGGCCGTAAATTCAACTAAATAGTCAGGAATTACAATTACGAACAACTTAAATTGGATGGAACACATAGAAAAAGTTGTGGGGAAGGTTAACCAAATACTGCGTTTTACTGGCAGGACAGTTAGAAAATGTAACAGATCTACTAAGGAGTCTGCCTACACTACGCTTGTCCGTCCTCTTTTAGAATACTGCTGCGTGGTGTGGGATCCTTACCAGATAAGAAAGACGGAGTACATCGAAAAAGTTCAAAGAAGAGTAGAACGTTTTTATTATCGCGAAATATGGGAGAGAGTGTTACTGAAATGATACAAGATTTGGGCTGGACGTCATTGTAAGAATGGCGTATTTGTTGCGACGGCATCTTCTCACGAAATTCCAGTCACCAACTTTCTCCTCCGAAAGCGAAAATATTTTGTTGACAGCGACCTACATAGGGAGAAACGATCAGCACGATAAAATAAGGGAAATCACAGATCGTGCGGAACGATATACACTCCTGGAAATGGAAAAAAGAACACGTTGACACCGGTGTGTCAGACCCACCATACTTGCTCCGGACACTGCGAGAGGGCTGTACAAGCAATGATCACACGCACGGCACAGCGGACACACCAGGAACCGCGGTGTTGGCCGTCGAATGGCGCTAGCTGCGCAGTATTTGTGCACCGCCGGCGTCAGTGTCAGCCAGTTTGCCGTGGCATACGGAGCTCCATCGCAGTCTTTAACACTGGTAGCATGCCGCGACAGCGTGGACGTGAACCGTATGTGCAGTTGACGGACTTTGAGCGAGGGCGTATAGTGGGCATGCGGGAGGCCGGGTGGACGTACCGCCGAATTGCTCAACACGGGGGGCGTGAGGTCTCCACAGCACATCGATGTTGTCGCCAGTGGTCGGCGGAAGGTGCACGTGCCCGTCGACCTGGGACCGGACCGCAGCGACGCACGGATGCACGCCAAGACCGTAGGATCCTACGCAGTGCCGTAGGGGACCGCACCGCCACTTCCCAGCAAATTAGGGACACTGTTGCTCCTGGGGTATCGGCGAGGACCATTCGCAACCGTCCCCAAGAAGCTGGGCTACGGTCCGGCACACCGTTAGGCCGTCTTCCGCTCACGCCCCAACGTCGTGCAGCCCGCCTCCAGTGGTGTCGCGACAGGCGTGAATGGAGGGACAAATGGAGACGTGTCGTCTTCAGCGATGAGAGTCGCTTTTGCCTTGGTGCCAATGATGGTCGTATGCGTGTTTGGCGCCGTGCAGGTGAGCGCCACAATCAGGACTGCATACGACCGAGGCACACAGGGCCAACACCCGGCATCATGGTGTGGGGAGCGATCTCCTACACTGGCCGTACACCTCTGGTGATCGTCGAGGGGACACTGAATAGTGCACGGTACATCCAAACCGTCATCGAACCCATCGTTCTACCATTCCTAGACCGACAAGGGAACTTGCTGTTCCAACAGGACAATGCACGTCCGCATGTATCCCGTGCCACCCAACGTGCTCTAGAAGGTGTAAGTCAACTACCCTGGCTAGCAAGATCTCCGGATCTGTCCCCCATTGAGCATGTTTGTGACTGGATGAATCGTCGTCTCACGCGGTCTGCACGTCCAGCACGAACGCTGGTCCAACTGAGGCGCCAGGTGGAAATGGCATGGCAAGCCGTTCCACAGGACTACATCCAGCATCTCTACGATCGTCTCCATGGGAGAATAGCAGCCTGCATTGCTGCGAAAGGTGGATATACACTGTACTAGTGCCGACATTGTGCATGCTCTGTTGTCTGTGTCTATGTGCCTGTGGTTCTGTCAGTGTGATCATGTGATGTATCTGACCCCAGGAATGTGTCAATAAAGTTTCCCCTTCCTGGGACAATGAATTCACGGTGTTCTTATTTCAATTTCAGGAGTGTAGGTGTTCGTTCTTTCCGCGCGCTATTCGGGATTGGAATAATAGAAAATTGTAAAGGTGGTTCGATGAATCCTTGCCAGGCACTTAAATGTGATTTGCAGAGTATCCATGTAGATGTAGATGTAGATGTAGAACTACATCGTTATCTCTAGTCGAAACGTTGCCGTATCTCAACGGTACAAACGGGCTGGAAGTGCGAGGGCTCTTCATCAACTACGTCAGTTCACACAGCTATGAATTTTAAACCAGTGTGGAATCACGCATTCGTTTATTGTCAAAGTCTAAACAAAAATCTTTTACAGTTGTCATCATCCGACAAGTGAATTATGTGTTATGTGTTATAAGAGAGAAATAGATATCTCGGTTCGTCCTGGTCCGTTATACGCGTGGATTAAGTTTTTCCTGTATTGTTGTGTTTGTTTCATCGTGTATTAGCATGCAACGAGAGAAAGTAAGAGAATGCATCTCCCTGAAAGTAGGAGGGGTACGCCGAAGTTGACTCTTTATCCAACCGAAGGTTTACCTTAATCAGTATTTTAGCCATTCCGTGTAAAAATTACAATTTACAATGTACGATGTTGAACAATTGGCTTATTTCCTCATCCATATTCTGACGAAAAATCTGGTAATAATAGTATCTCTTGCGATATGAGTTCGACTTTTCTGGCTGTTAAAAGGTGAAACCACGTAACTGCAATTTTCTGATAAATGCGTACTTCTCGATCACTCGTATTGTTAGTCTTTAAGACCACAAGAAGTGGAATCGAATATTGTCGCTTACTCACCATTGAGTCAGTCGGTAGACCGACACATAGGAACTTCCCGACCTACTTATCTGACATATTTCTCAAGATGCGAAGTTTCATAGGCCGACGTAAATAAAGTTTTGACGCGGCTGTTTTCCTTAACCGCAGCCTTAAGTAGACCGTTCAGTCTAGCTCTGATAAAAAAGAATATTTTTTCAATTAAGTGTAATTAGTCCACAATTACTTGCACAAACAATGATGTACGAGGACTGGCAGCTGTCATTTTTTGCCGTAAGCTATTCTCGGACAACAGTATCCCTCTCAAAGAAATTATGTCCCATGAACGTCAGCTGCAAATAATAATTTATCATATTCTTCTGCGAAAATCTTCTTTTATCAGTACTGTATCTGTAGGGATTAGACTACTAATTATAACTTGGCTCCGTTCCAGCAGTTCCAGCAGGCATATTTTTCAAGACAGTGAAAATAATTGTTGCTCCCGTCAGTTACGCTAATAATGAGATATTTTCTTATCGCATTTAGAGTAGAAAATCGATCTTAATTGATGTTATGGATTGTGCAAACTAACAAGTCTAATAGTGTAGCAGGACTTACGGTTAAGGGTTAACACGAGAGAGATTGTTTCACAAACTACAGTTTACACCACTCTATCCCAAAGCTGATGTTTGTTCCAGTGGAAGTACGAAACAGTAGCAAATGGTTCAAATGGCTCTGAGCACTATGGGACTTAACTTCTGAGGTCATCAGTCCCTAGAACTTAGAACTACTTAAACCTAACTAACCTAAGGACATCACACACATCCATGCCCGAAGCAGTATTCGAACCTGCGACCGTAGCGGTCGCGAGGTTCCAGACT
Organism: Schistocerca gregaria; assembly: GCF_023897955.1. NCBI lineage: Eukaryota > Metazoa > Arthropoda > Insecta > Orthoptera > Acrididae > Schistocerca > Schistocerca gregaria. Next base: position 939,663,088 of record NC_064920.1, read on the forward strand.
GTAGCGCCTAGAACCGCTATGTCACCCCGGCCGGCGAAACAGTAACAAGCAAAATTTATTTCACGTGTTGGCTGCCCTGAACTTTGATCTGTCTGATATCGTAAAGACACACGCCTCAAAAGTGTCGTTGTGCCGTCTTACTGCTGTCGAAGCTGTCTGGAAGACTAACGATAAACTGTCGTGAAAAGCTTGATAGCAAAGATTTAGCTTCAGAACAGCCGTTAACTTAAGGTTGTTACGTGCCTTTGTTTCTTCACACACAGGAATTTCAGAGTGCACAGACAGCGACATCATTACAGTATTAATTGTACATAAGCGGTTAATACGGGAATCTCTGCCAAATTACATAACAAAAAAGTTCCACTCGCAATATCTCTCTCCACTTTCCTAAATGTAAAAAAATCCTCCAGTAACAATATTTTTAATGTCAATCTTTTGTCGCTTTGAAGGATTTAAAGTTTCATGTAAAATGAACGCTGCACTTACCCGTCTGAAAATATGGTTATCTTGGTCCTAAGTATTCCTTATAATTTTTTTTAACGATTCCACTATTTATTCAAACATGTCACAGCGTTTATCTGAAGAATCGTGAGCATTCTCCTCTGTGTCGACTCCTCCAGTGGAATAGTTTAAAAAACACTGCACGAGCATGAAGATGCGCGTATGACTTTCCTTTCCTAAACACTGCACGAGCATGAAGATGCGCGTTTGACTTTCCTTTCCTAAACACTGCACGAGCATGAAGATGCGCGTTTGACTTTCCTTTCCTAAACACTGCACGAGCATGAAGATGCGCGTATGACTTTCCTTTCCTAATGAGTGATGCAGCTGGCCAGACCAGCCTCAATGAATTGTGGCGGCAGTAGAGCGCTCGTGAAGGAAAGCGTTGTGCTTTCATTGTTTCGTGGTGTCCATGCCATCACGCGCCGCGGCAGCGAAAGAATAGTATTACTTGATAAAGTGAACGGTTATATCAAAATTGCACCCAGTGAAATCTGTGCCCTGTGTTCCTGAAAACTACCTGCTCTCTAAATTGCAGCCTATCTGCAGTTGGAGAAGACTCCTGGTCCAGCCGGAGACGTGCTGTGCCGCCATGGCCGAAAAGCGTCGACCACACCGGGAAAATGGCCAGCAACGTAGCCGTCTTGCTGCCGGAAGAAGAGTGTCAGACTCATCCCGCATATGATACAGACCGCGCATGACTTCACTCTACCGAAACCATCTCGTTCAGCTGACTGAAATCACGCCGCTAAAGAACGTGCAGCGACTGTTGCCAATAACATTACGCGGCTGTTTGTTGTTAACGCCGTATCAGTCGGCCGACTGGGAATATCACACCAGACAATTTTAGAGCCGTTGCAGTGCCACACTATCGTGGCGTGAAAAAACACTAATAAATTCGATGATCCGAACGTACTGAACTCATGTTATATGAAACGTTTAGCCAACGCAGGTTTCTTAATTGTTCGTATTGTGACGTATACAAGGCGAATGACCTAAAATATTGCGGAAACGGGAAGTGCTATTGATGTGCGGTTTTCACAGAATAGTTTGGTAGTCAGGGGCTAGTACTGTTAGCAAATAAAAAGGTTGTAATAATGCTTAGAAAGTGTACTTCTTGTGCAAATATGTTGTTGTTGTGGTCTTCGGTCCTGAGACTGGTTTGATGCAGCTCTCCATGCTACTCTATCCTGTGCAAGCTGCTTCATCTCCCAGTACCTACTGCAACATACATCCTTCTGAATCTGCTTAGTGTATTCGTCTCTTGGTTTCCCTCTATGATTTTTACCCTCCACACTGCCCTCCAGTACTAAACTGGTGATCCCTTGATGCCTCAGAACGTGTCCTACCAACCGATCCCTTCTTCTAGTAAAGTTGTGACACAAACTTCTCTTCACCCCAATTCTATTCAATACCTCCTCATTAGTTATGTGATCTACCTATCTAACCTTCAGCATTCTTCTGTAGCATCACATTTCGAAAGTTTCTATTCTCTTCTTGTCTAAACTATTTATCGTCCATGTTTCACTTCTATACATGGTTTCACTCCATACAAATACTTTCAGAAACGACTTCCTGACACTTAAATCAATACTCGATGTTAACAAATTTCTCTTTTTCAGAAACGCTTTCCTTGCCATTGCCAGTCTACATTTTATATCCTCTCTACTTCGACCATCATCAGTTATTTTGCTCCCCAAATAGCAAAACTCCTTTACTACTTTAAGTGTCTCATTTCCTAATCTAATTCCCTCAGCAGCACCCGTCTTCATTCGACTACATTCCATTATCCTCGTTTTGCTTTTGTTGATGTTCATCTTATATCCTCCTTTCAAGACACTGTCCATTCTATTCAACTGCTCTTCCAAGTCCTTTGCTGTCTCTGACAGAATTACAATGTCATCGGCGAATCTCAAAGTTTTTATTTCTTCTCTATGGATTTTAATACCTACTCCGAATTTTTCTTTTGTTTCCTTTAGTGATTGCTCAATATACAGATTGAATAGCATCGGGGAGAGGCTACAACCCTGTCTCACTCCCTTCCCAACCGCTGCTTCCCTTTCATGTCCCTCGACTTTTGTAAGTGCCATCTGCTTTCTGTACAAATTTTAAATAGCCTTTCGCTCCCTGTATATTACCCCTGCCACCTTCAGAATTTGAAAGAGAGTATTCCAGTCAACATTGTCAAAAGCTTTCTCTAAGTCTACAAATGCTAAAAATGTAAGTTTGCCTTTCCTTAATCTTTCTTCTAAGATAAGTCGTAGGGTCAGTATTGCCTCACGTCTTCCAACATTTCTACGGAATCCAAACTGATCTTCCCCAAGGTCAGCTTCTACCAGTTTTAGCATTCGTCTGTAAAGAATTCGCGTTAGTATTTTGCACCTGTGACTTATTAAACTATAACAGTGCCTAGTGACATTAAAAAACTAAACGTAAGGTAAAGTAGAATGTTAGCGGTGTTCGTTGAAGGATTCTAGTGCGAGTCGTTTACGAGATATCGTATTTTGAAAAGTTTCCACATCGACATTTGTTTGTGCTACTCAACTTGTATAGTTACTAGTACAATGTTATTAGGTTTGCTTAGCGTTTGCTTGCTTCCTCGAGTGCATTGCAACTTGCTAGTCAGTTAGTGTTTGACACTCCCAGGGAAACAAGTGACGACAGAAGAGGACTAAATTAATTGTTGCATTTGTTGCAGTTGATTTGCACGTCAGCTCTCGGCAAATCTCACGAGGGAGTGTTATGAGTCAGGCAAGTGTCCTACGCATTCTCCATCGAGATAGGTTCTATCTCTAACACATCTCTCTCCATCAAGAGCTGCATAGAACGGATTATGAGAATTGCGTTAACTTCTGTACTTGGGCTTTAAGACAGGTCTTGCCATGGGTTAAGCCTCTTCCACTTTTGTCTGTCCATAGCCAGTCTTTTCATTTCTGAATATTTGTCTCCTTTGATATTATCCAGCATTTGATATCATCTTTTTCAGCTTCCCCTTTTTCCCTCCACCATTCCTTCTATTCCTTCCTTCAATAAACAGTCCCTCCTCAAACATTGTTCAATCCAATTCCGTTTTCTCTGTCTGATGACTTTCAGCATGTTTCTTTCTTCTGTAACTCTTCTTAATATTTCTTCATTCCTTACTCGGTCTTCCCATCTCACTTTTTCAATTCTTCTCCTTATCCATATCTCTAGTGCCTCCAATCTTCTTTCATCTTCCTCAACAGAAATTAGGAAAAGAATTGTAATGGCAAAAGGAGGATGCAAGAGGAAACAGAAATTACTTTGTGGACCACTAAATCTGAGGAAAAGACTTGCAACAGTAGCGAAGTTGCAGAACAACGGTGAGAATTATGCGATTTATTTGTCGTTAGTAGAGCTTCTAATGCAATGTGCTTGCTATTATATACGACCTGCACTTGTGAGACATCGCTAAAGATCATGTTTGCCATTTCCCGTGTGGAAACAGGCTTCCGTCGAACTGTGTCCACGCGGTGCTTCTGTCCTCATGCGCAACGCTGATGCACGGGAACAAAAGCGCACGTACGAAAATTAGAAGAAAGAGCGCACGTACGTACGCTAGTTGTTCCACATGTTGCCTCATTATTCAAGCAGTGTGTGACAGGAGACAGCAGAAGAAAAAAAAAACACAATACGAATATGAGCAAAACAGTCTCTAAATAACAAAAGTATGAGAAATACAAAGTGCCGGTTTGCAAATTTCAGAAGGTCACACTGAGATTTCAGATTTTCCGTTTGGGCAACTATAAGGTTAACAATAACATGTCCATAGCTGGCAACTTATAAGCCCGTTTGAGCTATTTATTTCGCATTTCAATACAAAGCATTTCGGCGAGTGTTCGTGAAAACAAAATAGGTTATTGGACGTTTTGTGAAGAGTAGTAGACTTTCAATACTTCATTTGTATTTTTGTTATAAAAAGTTGTTTACGCAAACTCAATCAAAACACATTATATCTAGAGTAAAATCCTCGTACTCGACCAATTCAGTAATACCATAGATTGCAGAATTCAATAGTACGGAGGCAGTGTTTTCCTATTGTGTATTTTTTGCATCATCAATCTCCTTCGTTTCAATTTCTTGTATTTTGTTGAGGAACTCCAACTACCCATGTTTTCTTTTGTTGAGATGTTAGACTTCCCAACTGTTGTGCTATGAAGTCGCCTTAACACGAATATTCGTCCACAGTTTCCATATGCACTTTTCATAAATTTCTAGGCTTCTTCCTCTCTGTTTTCCTACTTCACAACTTATCTTATTTTTTACAATGATATGGTTGGAGACTTTTTATGTAACACTTGACGTTCAACTGAAATTTTTTTCTACGTATCTCTAATAGTGCAATTCCATATGACTTCTCTTTGCCTGTAATCAGCTACAAATTTCAGCACTCTTTCATTGAAGTCAAAAGACATTGTTGCATCTAAATCACCTTAAAGCATAGCCACAACACATTACACAACGAGTCACAAATGGGCCCCCACTGTGTCTGTCGTGTGTCGTCTGCAAGCAAGCGCAAAAGATACCCTCAGAAATCGGGAAGCAATGAGCTTTTATGCACGCCCTCCATTTCGAGGAAATTATAAATGAGCATGCGTAATTGCGGTCTTGGAACTTTAAATGCATGACGAAAGTTGAACAGAAAAAAGGCTCTTGTAGATGCAATTTTGTGCTCGTTAGCGGAAATATGAAATTACAATCTAAAGTACGTAAAGTGTTTCACAAACGTATTAAAACACAAATTGATTCCATTAGAACTAATTTATGCTTTGTACTTAGCCAGAACTATCAATACGGTATACAATAACAAGACTAACAGATGTTTACCGCATATTCATAGACAATAACAGATCAGTGTGTTCTCATTTGTTTATCGCAAAAGAGCTTGCAGTAAAAGAAACGAGTTTCACAGTAACGAAGATGAAAAGTGCTCATAGTAGTTAAGGTAAGCGTTTTAGAGCACATGTTTAATGACACTTTCGTCTTGTTTCTGTCCACCATAGCACCTCTGAAAATATGGAATACTTTTTTAACACACTTTGTGTGTGGATTTAGACAAACAATGAACATTTAACGGTGTTGGAATTTACTGATCCTAGGATGTCGTCCTGGTACATCAAGATTCTTTACTGAAAAACTGAAATAATTTTAACTTATCGTTCCGTTTGACACAAGTTAGGCAATTAGATTTAACAGCATTACAGTATCAACATGAAACCCAAATTTACTGATATGTTCTCCGCTCACGAAAAAATCTTTCTGCACTCCTTCCGAGTCTTAAAAGTCGACAACAGAACTTCAGAGTAAAATAGGATGCCTGTAGCCATTACCAGTTCCAGTTTCTCATTTTTTTTCCATTCGCTACTCAGAATTTATTACTTGTTGCTTGCTCGAAGACAACAAATTCCTCTGACGTTCAGATCCTGTTTCGAAAAATCCAGTATATTTCAACAAAAGCGACAACTTTCTTTTTTTATACTTTTTTCTCTTCGGACTTGGGCATGAGTAATCTCCGGCGTGTGGAAGAGACTCAGTTACCGATAAAAATACAATGAATGTAGAAACTTGGCATTTGTCTTGACTTTCTTAGCCTCATCTATATTTGTGTAACATTTGGTTGTAATTCGGTTAAGAAAGGAATTGGCACTCAGTTTTCTCTTTCAGAGAATAAAAACATTAAAGAAGATTCTTTTTCAGGAGAGTGCCAAATACATTTCTTTGCATACGTTGAATATAATAACTTTATCTCAACGAATCTGGTGTTTAGACAACATTAACCGTCCATATGTACGATTTTCTAATCATTTATGGTTGAAGTTTAATGAAACAAATTGCTGAAGCTTACTAAGATCGTTCAGCTAAGCTGTTATCTGTTACTACATGTCGACATTTTTAGTTGTAGCCTTCGTCATTGCCAATTACCTTCGCGTTCAGCATATTTTAACGTCATCAAACACTTCAACTATTGGGAAATACGGGTTTGGAATGTTTCTACATCCCTCACACATTGAAGACAGAATAGACCGTCAAAAGGACTTCCGAGTTATATAATGATTGCCTTTTCCTTAGTCTGAAGGTTATCACAGAATGATGAAGACGTTCGCGTGGCGTGCGATGCCCGCTGGAACAAAATTCTGATTACCGCAAGAAGTCATATAGTTCATTTGGTGACATACGGACTCACAAAGCAATTGTGCATATTGAAGTAATAGGCGTAACGAGGGGAAGCAGGACCCAGAAGCAGGCTGTAACATACATAGCTCATAAAAAATATCAGATTGTGCTCATTGCTGCTCAAAAATTACAGTTTAATGCTGCAATTAGTATGGCGTCACGTAGCACTACCGCGACTATACAAAACGCTGTGGAACCGAAGGGTCGTCGATGTCCTCCTGAAAATATATCAACATAACCTCAGCAACTATTGCTCCAATGAATTTATTTGACACTGGACGCAGTCGTACACCCATACGATGCTAAACATATGTAATAGATATTTTGCAAACGTTCGACACCACCTTAGCTGCAATAACTCCATATTCCCGTTGGATGTTTTGTTCTAGTGCCGCTCTAGAAAGTGAGCGCAGAGCGTTTCCTGAACATAGTTTGATACTATTAGTGTTCTCTGCGTCACAGCTACAGTGGAGAGAAAATCTTAGTCTACGGTAACTCACATGATGACGCCAAACGACAATTGTGTGGTGTAAAACAGTAAACCTTAGAGTTGTGCGCTCTTCCGAAGTTTTCAGTTCATGTAACTGGTTATCTTATTATGAACAAAATCAAAATTCGTTCCTGAAATTCAATACAGTTCCATGGATGAAATGCCAACAATATTAAAGCTTGAAGTAACCATTTTCTCTTGTATTAGAGAAAATCGGCATAGGGCCGTCCAAAAATGGATTCCATTCTGCAAATATCGATGTCACAGAAGTGGCATGTGGAGTATTGTTTACCGACAACATCTACAAATAGATAGCAATGAACTGGTATTGGTTACTACGTGATGAATTATGAGTTAGTTGAGAACGAAAAATAATCTACGATAGAGTTCCTTGCACCCGAGCATTGCGTTGTATTCCTAGCATCGTTGTACAGAAATAACCCAAGTGTAGAAACTACTTTGAAATTAAAAGTCTGTCCTCTCACTGCACGGTATTCTCTGCTATACTTTCATAAATTTCACAGTGCTGCGTGCTTACTCTGCAAGTGAACGACAGTGCGATTGAGAAATAAGATAGTGAATTATTCTTCTGCGCCTTAAACCTAAAATATGAGCTGCCGATACATATCACTTCAGTCAAAAGTATACAATTGTCTCGACATTTCCGATGTCGAGAAGAAACGTACTGATCTATCTGCATGTGTCATATTCTGATGTATTTCACTCATGCAGGCACCAGTCGCGGAATCCTGTGGCTAAGGGAACCATTATGGCTCCTGATTTCAACCTTCGATTTTTTTCAGTTATGCTGAAGGTGATATTGCCTTTCTGTTTCTCTGGAGATCATACTGTCATTCTATTACCCCCAAGTGACCATACGACGAAAGTGTCAAATTCAGATAGCAAATGGTTCAAATGGCTCTGAGCACTATGGGACTTAACTTCTGAGGTCATTAATCCCCTTTAACTTAGAACTACTTAAACCTAACTAACCTAAGGACATCACATACATCCATGCCCGCGGCAGAATTCGAACCTGCGACCGTAGTGGTCGCTTGGTTCCAGACTGAAGCGCCTAGAACCGCTATGTCACCCCGGCCGGCGAAACAGTAACAAGCAAAATTTATTTCACGTGTTGGCTGGCGAAGCATAGCGCAGTAATGTTGGCCAGATACACTACGAGTCTTTGGTCCTTGAGCACCAACCAGTTAAAAAAAGAATGGGCCAATGACGAATGTAGCCATACAGAGGAACTTCATGCACAGTGACTGGAGGTGAATATCCCACACACGGCAATCCTGTGTGTTCACCTCACTCGTCAGAGGATGATGAGCTTCGTCTGTCCATAGGATGGTCCAGGGCCAGCCCTCGTCAACTTCAATGCTTGCCAGAAAGTGGAGAGCGAGGTCAACACGTCGTTGTGTGTCCTGTGGTGCAAGCTGCTGTACGGTATGGATCTTGACACATACCATTTGAGACTGGTTTGAAACACCTTCCGTATAATGGACCACGGGATTTTTAACTGTCGCGACACAGCACGCGCAATGCCTGACGATCAGAAATTGCACAGCGGTGTCTGAGACAGCAACAGCGATTTCATCAACCACCTGTGGTGCATCCGGTTGCCGGCCTCTTTCCGGAGCAACGCCTAGTTCTCCAGTTGATTCCAACTTCTTCAGCATACTCCGCACAGCAGATGGAGAAAGAGGACACTTCCGCAATCCTTTCAGCCGGCGATATTCTCGAAGTGCAGCTGCAGCATTACTGTTGATCTGATAATAGAATTTCACTAATAATGCTCTGCTCCTTTTGTCCAAGCTCATGTTGACACGTCAACAAGTGCACTGCTCAGGTGTATGTAAGACTATGAATCACAATGACTGACCGTGGCACCTGGTGGCCATAATTCGAACTGGACGATCGTGCCGTGATACATGGTAATTATGTACCCCATACTCTGGAAATTAATGCTACCAAGTTTGGTGCTCGTACGGTAATTAGATTCCGCGTCATAACGCGTTAAATAGGGAAAGTTTAATTATAACGACGCGGTAGTTGGCAGCACGTCACTGCGGCTGGACGCGACGTATTTGGTACTTACATTGCCCGAATGTCATGGTGAATCTATGCGCAATTTAGACGTTTTGTCCACAACAGTCGAACTGTCCCGCGTACTTCAGCTTTGGAGTAAGTTTTCAGTTGCTGCACAATTTGCCACGCACGCTGTGATGCACCTGTTATCCGTCCCGCAGGAGAACTGTGTCTACGCGGAACCCGGAATATGTTCTCTGCTGACAATGCGCCACTCTTGTTGCGCATTTGTCTTACCGTGGAACGATATGCGTAACTTACTTTTTGAAGCCCCTGCGTATAACTGAGAGTGAGAAAACAGTACTCAGATTTTATCTAAAATAAAAGCAAGTTCAGCTTTTTATTCTGATGTTTGATTCCCCTACAACAATATTTTGGTGGTTATCTCGTACCCCTTTTGTCGGTTAACCGAAATTGTAGCATATTGTGAGTGACTCTAGTGAATTATCACAGTCAGCAAGTTACGCACATTTTTTACACGTGCTTATAAGAAGTCTCAGTTTACCTCAGTCAATTGATTATCTTTAATCTTTCAGGATTTCGCGTTAATTGCTAGAGATACTATGTTTTTTTGTGCATACACGCGGAATTGTTGACATTATCCATTACGTCATTGAGGCCCAAGTAACAGGTTCAGCAATGGAAAGGATCAAACATAAACACGTGGAAGGGAGACCCATGAGATAGTTCTTTGTTTTCACCAAATTAACATTTATTTAAGAAAAACATACTCATCAATTAAATTCCAGATTGATAACAACATGAAAATCATCATAATTATAGTGACATATAAAGTGACAAACTACTGAAATTTACCAATATAAGCAAAAGAAAATAGTATTCAGTAAACACATATCATCTGAGTTTATAAACAGTAAGAATGAAATGTGATTCATTCAGTGAAGGGAAACTACATTTACCAAATACAGAGTACATCCGATTTTGTGAAGAACAGTTAGTAGAGAATTTGAACACTCTCTTTTGTGGACAGTAAGAGGACCAACGGCTTGATTATAATTTACAGAAGATCATGAGTTAATCCTGCTAAACTGCACAGCCTACAACTCTGGCGGCAGTCGCTCAACCCAAGTACAGCTCCAAGGGACAAGAATACTACTCAACTTTTGCTAGGTATGGCAGACGACGCGGCAAAGCGCCCCAGCGTCAATAATTCGACGTCGGGAGTTGGGCAGGATGCCGCCAAGGTAGCGGCCCAGTAGTCACGGCTGCAATCACTAAGGTAGACTCGCGTGTTTGGAATCAACTGTGAACATAAATCACACGCGAGGCAGTACCCTCAAACAATAACAGAGTATACACTAACAAATGATGAGACTCGCTTTACCTAGATAAATAAAACTCGTAACCTCAGATAAAACAAGTACTTAAAGCCAAACTTATATATATATATATATATATATATATATATATATATATATATATATATATATATTATGCCTCCACAAGCCCTTTGTCAGGTCAGGGAAAACTTGAAACCTTGCTAAGACTGACAGAGATAATTAGAATGGATATATATATATATATATATATATATATATATATATATATATATATATATATGCCTCCACAATGCCTTTGTCAGGTCAGGGAAAACTTGAAACCTTGCTAAGATTGACAGAGAAAATTAGAATGGATTTGGTCGTATACAATAAATACATACGCGTCTGTCTAGGTAAGATGATAAGCGAGTACATATAACTGACAAGGACCAGATACAAACAGAGCAGTTGCAATTAAACCCCCTGAGGCATGAATAAGTATTGCTAAAACGCCTTAAGAAACACTAATTAAGGTGAGTTTAAGCAAAGCAGAAAATTTCATTCAGTAGTAGCCCTACGTAATTCAATTATGACTAAAAAACATCAACGTCGGTTAGAATAAATACACTTTATTAAATGAGTATTAGATTTCAAGTTCATATACAGCACCATGACATTGCCACCGGGTACAGTGCCACTCACCGGTGGTAGTACTTCAATTCATAACATCGCCCCCCCCCCCCAAGCCGGTGCACACCAATTAACAGAATCATATGGCTTCAAAGAAGACGCACCAACAACTATTGGTATTGGTCACTCTCAAGCCAAGGCACACTGCAGAACAAACAAATACATATTATTCACTGAACAAGACAAAATAATATTGCCCCAATTTTCCTTTAAACAATAAAACCACAGCGTCAGAATATCAACAGGCAGTATGTTACAATGCACTCTCCCCACCGTCAGTCATCCTTTTAACTCCTTTTCAAATAACAGAAGGAGACCCCCGTCACCAGAGCTCCTGGGCAGGACCTTCGTCACCTTCTGTAGCTGCTGTCCAACATTCGACAAGTCACGCGGCAATCCGGCTGATACGTGCGTTGTCAAACCCAAATCGGCCCAACCAAACCCCGCCGCCAGGCACTGCAGCTCCAGCCCTCCTCCCTCTGTCACCTACCGTTCACCACTCACTGCCTCCGAGCCGAGCCTCCACACCTCAACCAGGAAACCCCAAGATAAGTCACAAGGGAGGTGACTATCGAGCCCGGTGCCAGAGGTAGTTAGGCCGGCAAACCGAGCCGCTACGGCTCAGTCACTTACATATATTGAGAGAAGCAAATTTTTCTGCCCTTTTCTGAGACGCACTTAAGATTAACGTTCGTTTCTACCGTCTGCTAATCGAGATAGAGTTAGGACGCAGTGATTAAAACGCTGGTCTCGCATTCAGGTGCAGTGGAATTCGAATACCCGTCCGACACCCTCAGATTTAAGTTTTGCATGGTTTTCCTAAATCAGTTAAGGCACATACCAGATACTTCCACTGAAGGAGACCCGACCCTTTTCCTTCCCCTTTATCCGAGTTCGTAGGCCCTCTCCAGCGACGCTAAACCATACATTTCTTTCCTTCTTCTCAAGCCACAACGATGTACTTGGTTCAGCTTAGTACAGATTTGGTACAGTCTTAATTCCCAGCTGGTTATTTCAGAAGAACTATTTTCTATTGTAAGTGACTCTGTGGAACCACACTTAAGCGTTTCAGTGGTCAAGAAACGCATAACCCTGTTTGATCGGCCACATATCGATGTTAGCACCCTGGGCGTTGAAAAGCAATTAAGACTACTTAAAGCGAAAAGGGCACATGATCCTGTTCGAATATCAGTTAGTTTTGACAATGAATTCGCTGCGGAAATAGTTCTTTTCCTAACTCACATTTATCGAGAGTTTCTTGCACAACAAGTAGTGCTGTGGGGCTAAAAAAGAGCCCTGGCTAATGAGTGCAGACAAATAAATGATTACTATTTCAGAAAAAAATGGATGATTTATGCAAGAGAATGAGCTTCACAAACTGGACAAGTCAATAACGCGTTAGTCCACCTCTGATCCTTATGCAAGTAGACACCCAGCTTGCCACTGATTGATAGAGGTTGTTGGATGTCCTCCTGAGAGATATCATGCCACATTCTGCCCAATTGGCGCTTTAGAGCCTCAAAATCCCGAGCTGGTTGGAACAAAATCCCGAGCTGGTTGGAGGGCCCTGTCCATAATGCTACGGCCAGGAATCTCATTGACTGGAGTAAAATCATCTTAAGTGATGAGTCCCGCTTCTGACTGAATTCCCGTGACCAGCGAAAACTTGTCTGCAGAAGCTCCAGACACCAATGGGATACCAACCTCACTGTTGCCCACCATACGTCCCGACAACCAGGAGTGATGGTCTAGGGAGCCATTTCACTTCATAGCAGAACCGCCCCCCCTTTTTTTTTGTCATCCACGGTATCCTTACAGCACAGTGGTACGTCGACATTGGAGCGTACTAAGCAAAATAAGATAATGTAGAGTATCTTCGTAAATACGTGATTGACTCAGGGATATTTGACTGCTAGAATTTAGTACTTTATACTGAACGGCGAATGTTCTACAGAAAGGAAAATGACGTGGTGTGTGCCCCAAGGAAGAGTGATAGGACCTGAAATGTTCTCAGTATAAGTAAACGGTTTGAAATTTGCCTCAAAGGTACCTACAAACCTTCCTCTGCAATAGTGCAAAATCGTGGCGCCTTGTGACGTTACCGTGGGCTCGGTCACGTTTCAGACAGAAATGTGTTGACACATCAGAAAAAAGACCAGAGCTCAGAAGTTTATGTGAGGTTTAACGTGGGTTAGTGATGTCACATTGGCATCAAATTTCACCACAATTCTGCCCAACGACACTGTGGACATCAGCCACCCATACTTCACCATTTGTCTTGACGCCTCTGCAATGGAGGTCAGAACAGAGATGCCAGCGTTGAAATACACCGTATTCGTATGAGTGTGGAGGAAAACATTTCAGACAGACCACCGTTCAGAACTGACATAAAAAGGGCTCAGGTGTTGGCACAAAGGGCGACAATGGAACCACCCCTTTCCTAGGGGCAGTATTTCTCATCATTTTCTACCTGGTACCACCCCCCCCCCCTTTTTGCAACCAAGAATGTCTCTTGCCCCTATGTTCGATAAAATATTATTTGACAATAATCTGCAATCCACAGTCAAGTAAAAGAGCTTTATAGAATGTAGAGGAATACAAAACTACAAAACTATAGTATTTCAAAGGAGTCTATGGCCAAAATAGAATTGTCTTGATGACTTAAATACCTAGTGGTATTGTTTTTTACTTGAACAACACTTTCAACATCCAACTTTTTTATGTGATGAAAGTCCAAGAAAAATTCAGAGCATCAGTGAGACAGTTGAAATGGTTATTTTTCCAGCAGCACTTGAATGGTTTGTTTTAAACTACTTAAAGCATATCTAACGTCTCTTTCAATGCTCTGGCTACTGCGGTATTCGAATTTCTTGATGGCTAGTGTGGAGGATCTGGTCTCACATAGGTATGTAAATGAGAACTGTACGAGGATTTTTAAGGCTTCATTTGCCACTCATGGATAAACAAAAAGGTAAGTGGCCATACATTCTTCCAACCCCATTTATTGAAAAACTGTTCTTTAACACTCGAATCACATTGAATTCGCCGGCCGGGGTGGCCGAGTGGTTCTAGGCGTTACAGTCTGGAACCGCGCGACCGCTACGGTTGCAGGTTCGAATCCTGCCTCGGGCATGGATGTGTGTGATGTCCGTAGGTTAAGTTAGGTTTAAGTAGTTCTAAGTTCTAGGGGACTGATGACCTCAGAAGTTAAGTCCCACAGTGCTCAGAGCCATTTGAACCATTTGAACATTTGTTTTCAATCTAGCCACTTGTGTTTCACTAGGGATCAACACTTTCTCGACGGAAGCCGAGTAGGACTCGTGCGACGGCCGCGAGTCTCGCCCACGCAATGCGCAGAGCTTCGCAGCTACCAGTGCGCTTCCTTTCCTCTATCGGTGACCATGTAGACAGCACAAGATAGGCTCTCTGCAGTGTGCTCCGTGTAATGTTTGAACTCCGACTTATCTGTACTCGGATATAGCACGGTGAATGACTGTTCGTATATCTGCTGATTTTATTATGTCGTAATCCACCTTCTACGGTAAGATAAAGCAGGTTTCATCGTTCCAAATGACACACACACGAATTTATTGCATTTATTGTTACAGTGTTAAAATCGTCGGAAAACGTATTAAAAGCAGCCGATCAGCTGCCCCAACCACGGTCACTGAGGCCAAGTTCATGCACAGCTCTGTGACGAGATGCTCTTGACAGCCCAATCTGAAGTGTACCGTGGCGCAACGATTTTCTCAAATTTCTTTCCAATGCAGTGAACAAATCATACATTTCCCTTTCAACCGATACACCACCTGCGACGGTCCGAGGAAAGGGCCGAATCAGATGCGGCCGTCAGAGCTTGCCGCTGCCTCCCAGGCACTGGGAACACGTCGCTTGTGTTGCACGCGAGACTCTATATACAGTTAGGTATGCGAAACAACTAAGTACCTTTCACAAGGGAGATGATGAATCTGGCTGCAGAGTGGTGCGATTGTGAGACTGCCGTATACTTCTGTGAATCTAAGCACCCTGGGCAAAGAAACTGTCACCTCCAACCTTCATGGCTAATGGCTCTGAGCACTATGGGACTTAACTGCTGAGGTCATCAGTCCCCTAGAACTTAGAACTAGTTAAACCTAACTAACCTAAGAGCATCACACACATCCACGCCCGAGGCAGGATTTGAACCTGCGACCGTAGCGGTCGCTCGGTTCCAGACTGTAGCGCCTAGAACCGCTCGGCCACCCCGGCCGGCCCAACCTTCATAACGGCCTCAAGTTGGCGATATGAAGTCCACAAGTTTCTTCAGATATGCCACAAGCAGCTGGAACCACTCATCGATGACTAGATCCCATACAGTGACCAAATCATGGGGATGTTGATTGCTACGTTTCACCCTCTGTTTCAAACAATCGCCGACATTTTCTAAGGGCATAAGTCGTGTCACGAAAAGCTCCAGACATCAAAGAATCAAGTCTGGCTTAATCTTTATTTTATTTTAATTTATTTGCTGCCATTTATATCTGGCATGCTACCTAGTGACTGAATAGGTCGAGTTTTCACAATATTATTAGGTTTCTTAGTGTTTTAACAATGTGAAAGTATCTAATCAAAAATATTTAACGATGTAAATCGTGGGAAGTATCTAATAAAATGAAAATTTCATTTGGAAATTTCTAATGAAAGAAATTTTGAACATTGACACTATTAAATGAACTAGCCGTGTACCGGAAATGCTCATTCACAGTGGTTATACATTGTGTATGGAGAAGGTATTCTCGTCTAATTTATTTCACTGTACGCAACAAAGAAATTTCCTTCCATTTGAGTCCTATAATTATGCCCTCATAATATCTTACCTGCAACGGACGCTCGGTTCTGTTCTGTATCAACGTATCTGTCAATGAGAAGGCTGTTGTGACATAATAAGCTGAAAGACAAGAGCGCTGTGCCGCGTGCTATAATTTACCAGTTGTCAAGAAAGGCAACACCCTATCCACTCGTCGTTCTGTTCATTTTCTAACAATTCTCTTAGGACTCATTGCATTCGAAATGTATATCATTTAAGAAAAGGGAGAGGCTGATTATAAATGAAAAATAAAATGAAATCAGAACTTATTTAATTTTCTCAAACTTGCAAAGCTAACATTTAAACTCTTTTAATAAAATTACTTACTCTTTTTAACCCTATCACAGGCACTAAGCATATTGAAGTATAAAATTTCTATCAGTTTTACTTTTAAATTATTAAATCAAAATTTCCTTTTAGTTAAAGAAGTGAATTGAACTTGCCAACACCTTGGACATATGACTGATAAATCGTCTACTGTACCTAACACTCGAAATTACTTAACAATGAAAATTAACAAACTACAATAATCGCTAAATGCGTGCAAAGCAATGCCATAAACACTTTTCGGTTGCTGGGTCGTATCTACGTCAAAATCGAATTCCACAAATCTTCTGTCTAGTAATATTCAATTCTTAGCTACTCTCTACTTCCCAAAATTTCTCATCTTGAAAACGGAGCCTCTTGCTCTGATCCAGAGCTCCTCAACGAAGTCAACCAATCACCGATACATCTCGCCCAAGACTCGACTACGACTTGCTCTCCCCTCTACAGCTGTTGTGCCTAGAGCGAGCTATTTTACTCAAGAGTGTTTTTTTTTTGTTGTTGATACTTTCATGTGTCCAAGCATTACTAACGAAGGTATAGGAGTTAACGTCTTTGCAGTCGATCTGTTACACAAACGACTGATAAACTCATGCTATGGAAAATTATATCTCAGTAAATCGATACATTAGAGTAAATCGATACATTACAAATACAGTGGGCAAGCTATTTTTTATAATTAAAGTTTCTTCGTGATGTAAGTGGCAGACAATGTGTTTTTCTAATAGTCTTCCAATATACAAGCTGAAGTGATCTATAAAATGTTCCAGTATCGTACAAAGTAGGTGGCTTTCTCCTTACTACATAAACCTTTCAAACGTTGCAGTTTTATACACTTAGAAACTCAAAATTAATTACGAATCGAAAATGCTTAAAATTAACAATTTATGTATTAATAAGATAGAAAAACAGGAAAGATTCTTACACTGCCACCACAGATACTGCCCAGGAGAGAGCATTCCATACAGACGCTGCCCCTGGGCAGCCACTGCCCAGTCTACAACTACTCGTCACCCAAGGGCAAGCACCTCAGCAATACTTCGAGCCCCTCGCTGTTGTTCTACATCTTTCATCTACTCTACACAGCAATGTGTGTTGACCTTCAATTCTACATTTGCGTTACTTGCGTTACAATGTAATGTTACTGTCCAATGAATACTGCCTGACAAATAACATGAAGCACCCAGAAAGGGAGGAGGAAACGAAATGAAACTTCACGGGTCGAAAGAGTAAGTGATGTTATTGCAGTGACTACAAAGTCAGGTCAAATTTACAAAGAAGATGGCAGTATGGGTCCACTTATCTGCAAGACATTGCACCTCCTCTTACCTAGACATACAGGGTGTCCCACTCAAAACTCCCTGATTTCAAGGACCCAGGAGAGATTAACCAGGGCAGTGAAAAATGCACCACATGATGTCCATCCCAAATACTGTATCATTTCATTGACACTCACTCCCATATTTCGCGATAGTACGAAACGTGATGCTTTTCTTTGAAACTTTCGATTTACTCCGTCAGTCCTATCTGGTAAGGATCGCACACCGCGCAGCAGTATCCTAGAAGAGGATGGACACGCGTAGTGTAAGCAGTCTCTTTAGTAGATCTGTTACATTTTCTAAGTGTCCTGTCATTAAAAGGCAGTCTTTGGTTAGCCTTTCCCACAACATTTTCTATGTTTTCCGTCCGATTTAAGTTGTTCGTTATTGTAATTCCTGGGCATTTAGTTGAATTTACGGCCTTTAGATTTGACTGATTTATCGTGTAACCGAAGTTTAACGAATTCCTTTTAGCAATCATATGGATGACCTCACTCTTTTCGTTATTTAGAGTCAACTGCCAATTTTCGCACCATTCAGATACCTTTTCTAAATCGTTTTGATCTTATGATGACTTTATTAGTCGATAAACGACAGCGTCATCTGCAAAAAACCTAACACTGCTGGTCAGATTGTCTCTCAAATCGTTTATATATAGATAAAGAACAGCAAAGGATCTATAACACTACCTTGAGGAACGCCAGAAATCACTTCTGTTTTACTCGTTGACTTTCCGTCAATTTCTACGAACTCTGACCTCTCTGACAGGAAATCACAAATCCAGTCACATAACTTGGACGATATTCCATAAGCACACAATTTCACTACAAGCCGCTTGTGTGGCACAGTCTCAAAAGCCTTCCGGAAATCCAGAAATACGAAATCGATCTGAAAACCCTTGTCAGTATTACTCAACACTTCATGCGAATAAAGAGTTAGTTGTGTTTCACAATAACGACGTTCTCTAAACCCATCTTGATTGTGTGTCAATAGACCGTTTTCTTCGAGTTAATTCATAATGTTGGAATACATTATATGTTCCAGAATCCTGCTGCATATCGACCGTTAACGATTGTTGTTGTTGTGGTCTTCAGTCCAGAGACTGGTTTGATGCAGCTCTCCATCTTACTCGATAATGTCCAAGGTTCTTCATCTCCCAGTACCTACTTCAACCTACATCCTTCTGAATCTGTTTAGTGTATTCATCTCTTGGTCTCCCTCTGCGCTTTTACCCTCCACGCTACCCTGCAATACTAAATTGGTGATCCTTTGATGCCTCAGAATATACTCTACCAGCCAATCCCTTCTTCTAGTCAAGTTGTGCCACAAATTTCTCTTCTCTCCAATTCTATACAATACCTCCTCATTAGTTATGCGATCTACCCATCTAATCTTCAGCATTCTTCTGTAGCACCACATTTCCAAAGCTTCTATTCTCTTATTATCTAAACTATCTATCGTCCATGTTTCACTTCCATACATGGCTACACTCCATACAAATACTTTCAGAAACGACTTCCTGACACTTAAATCTATGCTTGATGTTAACAAATTTCTCTTTTTCAGAAACGCTTTCCTTGCCATTGCCAGTCTACATTTTATATACTCTCTACTTCGACTATCATCAGTTATTTTGCTCCCCAAATAGCAAAGCCCATTTACTACTTTAAGTGTCTCATTTCCTAATCTAATTCCTGGAGCATCACCCGATTTAATTCGACTACATTCCATTATTCTCGTTTTGCTTTTGTTGATGTTCATCTTATATCCTCCTTTCAAGACCACTTCCATTCCGTTCAGTTGCTCTTCCAGGTCCTTTGCTGTCTCTGACAGAATTACAATGTCATCGGCGAACCTCAAAGCTTTTATTTCTTCTCCATGGACTTTAATTCCTATTCCAAATTTTTCTTTTGTTTCCTTCACTGCTTGCTCAATATATAGATTGAATAACATCGGGGTTAGGCTACAACCCTGTCTCACTCCCTTCCCAACCACTACTACCCTTTCATACTCCTCGACTCTTATTTAACTGCCATCTGCTTTCTGTACAAATTGTAATTAGCCTTTCGCTCCCTGTATTTTACCCCTGCCACCTTCAGAATTTGAGAGTATTCCAGTCAACATTATCAAAAGCTTTCTCTAAGTCTACAAATGCTAGAAACGTATGTTTGCCTTTCCTTAATCTATTTTCTAAGATAAGTCGTAGGGTCAGTATTAACTGATGGGTTCCAACATTTCTACGGAATCCAAACTGATCTCCCCCGAGGTCGGCTTCTACCAGTTTTTCCATTCGTCTGTAAAGAATTCGTGTGAGTATTTTGCAGCAGTGTCTTATTAAACTGATAGTTTGGTAATTTTCACATCTTTCAACACCTGCTTTCTTTGGGATTGGAATTATTATATTCTTCTTGAAGTCTGAGGGTATTTATTTCCCCTGTCTCATACATCTTGCTCACCAGATGGTAGAGTTTTGCCAGGACTGGCTCCCCAAAGGCTGTCAATAGTTCTAATGGTTAATGATATGGGCCTGTAATTGAGTGGATTACTCCTACTACATTTCTTGAATATTGGTGTGACCTGTGCAACTTTCCAGTCTTTGGGTACGGACCTTTCGTATAGCGAACGGTTGTATATGATTGTTAAGTATGGAGATAATGCATCAGTCTGTGTTTAATATGTGTATGCATCTTCACATAACAATGTAATATGAAGATACGGACGCCTTACAAACACAGACGCTGTAACCATCAATAACGTATCCACGCCTCGACGGGTTGAAATGGTGATAAAATATTTATCGCTTCCTGTACAGAAATCACGAAATGCGCGAATGTAACGGTTGTGGATTCCATAATATTCTTGAGACGTGCACGGATAGCCGAAGTGGTTAAGGTGACCACTCGCGATAAGTGAGGAATTCTCGTTCGTTTGCCGGTCGGGAACAATATTTTCTTGTGTCCCAAATAGCTGACGTCAGTCGAGATTCGCAAAATGCGAATCTATTTCGTAAATATGGGCAGGGAGGCCATTACTTTTTCTTCTATAGCAGGCGCAGTTGTGAACGGGTTACGATATGTTTGGTGGGCACTACCGCGATTCTCCTAGTGGTGTTCAGAAGTGGTCGACTGAAATCCCTGTCAGGTCTCCACAGTTCAAACCCTCTCATGTGTTGGTAACGCTGTCTCACACGAGAAGTGGCATCTCCGTGTCCTTCACGGTGATTACTCAACATCTAATGCTTTTCACGCGCCTAGTATAACGTACTAAACCTTGTAACAACACTAAACACGAAAGACGCTAATGCACTCCGGTGCCGTTCTGCCTGTTGTAGAGAATTGCAATTCTAATCATTTACACACACTCCTATCGTCTGTACGTCTACGAAGCTGCATTGACATACCTTTACTTCTGAGTGCATCATTTTTATTGTTAGGCGGCATACATGGATACGTTTAATCATAACCATGTTTATAAATATACTATTTTAGGTTCCTTAGACATCTACCATATGTGTATTTATATAACGTAGTGGGAGGTACTGTTCCATGCCTAAGCTATAGCATTCATCCTCGTTAGAAGTTAGCAATTCTAATATATCATCTATGCTCTGTTAATAGTTTAAATTTAGTCTGTATTCTCTGTCGGTCCGTCTTCGTCAGTGCCGCTGTTGTCCCATCTTCTACTACTACTAGTGTTGTCTGTTCGCTAACACTGTCTGCTGAGTTATTCGTTTCCTGCGCTCGTTGTCGCTTGTATTCTTTTCGCTGAAAGTAAGTGTAATGTAGCGCACTAGGTACTCTGTCTACATTATGGTTGAGATCGGTCCCCACGATCTGGTCTCTAAGTGAGTGTGATAGGGTGCTAATCAGAATTGTTTATGGCCGGTACCGGCTACTTTCAGCCATCTCCGTAGCTTACAAGTACTCAATTATGAGGTGTTTATTTAATGCAAACCTTGAGAATTAGCCAATGTAATCCATATTATTACAGCTCTGAAGATGGCTTGCCCATGTGCCATCTCTTTCTGTGGAATTACATTGTTGTGAAAAATAGTGTGTCCACAACAGACCAAAGTAATGAGTGATTATATACTCTCTTAACTTATTTTAACAGTCAAACAGTTTCACTGCTCCCACGTCAAGATGCTGGTATGTGAGGGAAGTTGCGCATTCAAAAAGATTGGAACACGAATATGGAAACTGGACGCTGTGCATGACGCATGATAGACCCTGGGTACGTGGAAGTCAAGGACGGGATCCGATGTGTAGTTATGTCACGTTCGCTCTTCCTTAACGTGAGAAACTGATCCAGCCCCATTGAGAGTTGTTAGCTCTGGTACGTGCTCCGTATATTCGCCCAGTCGCTATCAGTCTGACCACTGCCGTAGTCGCAGGTTGCCACGGAAATTCTGCCGACTGCGGCGCTGGAATTAACGTCAGGCAGCGCGAGACGTGGTGTTCGTCTCCTTTTCTAAGATTCAAAAAGAGATTGCTGAAAACATCTCATGTGGTGTTTCATGAAGAACAAATTCATGAGTTGCTGGATAATTAAGAAAATAATGGAAAAGAGTATATGGCAGCACATGGATTTAAACTTGGTTACTTGAGGCAGCCATACATATAGCTGCAAGTCTGACACGCATGCGTGATCAAGTCTTTGCTGCAAACTTGCCAAACCCCTTTCGCCTCCAACCACATCAGTACAAATATTAGTATGTGATTCGAATTTGTGGAGCTCGGACGAAACTCATTTTGCTTTGGTGATGCCGAGAAAAAGAGCGGAAGAGGAAACAGGTACATGGTGTGAAAACAGAACAATATTTCATGTTGTCCAGTACCGTTAAAAAGCGTTTTCTGATGCAATGTACACATATAAAGAGTAAAACAGTCGTCTGAACCAGTCTCCTACTGCTTTTACAAGCTAACAGTCACGCTTAGTGACCAGCTTTTGTATATTGGCAAGTTACGCTTAGTGACGATGTTGTGCTTGTTAACACTATTTTTAGATACGAATTACATTGTAAGCATGATATCATGATGGTTGCTAGTCGACCGAAGCCGATTGTCACCTAGTTGTTATTACATTATGTTGTGATTAAGATCATTAAAATATTTAAGAGATAATACGCGTCGCTGTGTCTCCCTCATCTGATGATGTCAGATACATACGCGCTTACCTCCCACCAGTTGTACATCTACATCTAGATCTACATGGTTACTCTGCAATTCACACTTAAGTGCCTGGCAGAGGGTTCATCGAACCATTTTCATACTGTTTCTGTACCATTCCACTCTCGAAGGCGCGTGGGAAAAAGGAACACCTAAATCTTTCCGTTCGAGCTCTGATTTCTCTTATTTTATTATGATGATCATTTCTCCCTGCATAGGGGGGTGTCAACAAAATATTTTCGCATTCGGAAGAGAAAGTTAGTGATTGAAATTTCGTAAATAGATCTCGCCTCAAAGAAAACCGCCTTTGTTTCAGTGACTGACACCCCAACTCGCGTATCGTATCAGTGACACTCTCACCCCTATTGCGCGATAACACGAAATGAGCTGCCCTTCTTTGCACTTTTTCGATGTCCTCCGTCAATCCTACCTGGTAAGGTTCCCATACTGCGCAGCATTATTCCAACAGAGGACGAACAAGTGTAATGCAGACTGTCTCTTTAGTGGGTTTGTCGCATCTTCTAAGTGTTCTGCCAACAAAGCGCAGTCTTTGTTTCGCCTTCCCGACAATATTATCTATGTGGTCTTTCCAATTTAAGTTGCTTGTAATTGTAATTCCTAGGTGTTTAGTTGAATTGAAAGCCCTTAGATTTGTGCGATTTGTCGTATACCCAAAATTTATCGGATTTCTTTTAGGACCCATGTGGATGACCTCGCACTTTTCTTTGTTCAGTGCTGATTGTCACTTTTCGCACCATACAGAAATCCTCTCTAGATCATTTTGTAAATGGAATTGATCATCTGATTATTTTACTAGACGATAAATTACAGTATCATCTGCAAACAATCTTCGGGGGCTGCTCAGATTATCACCTAGATCATTTATATAAATCAGGAACAGCTGTGGGCCTATGACACCACCTTGCAGAACGCCAGATATCACTTCCGTTCTATTCGATGATTTACCTTCTATCACTACGAACTGCGACCTCTCTGAGAGGAAATCACGAATCCAGTCACACAACTGAGACGATACTCCATATGCAGACAATTTGATTAATAGTCGCTTTTGAGGAACGGTATTAAAAGTCTTCTGGCAATCTAGGAATATGGAATCGATCTGAGATCTCTTGTCGACAGCATTCATTACTCCATGGGAATAAGGAACTAGCTGAGTTGCACAAGAACGATATTTTCTGAATCCGTGTTGGTTATGTATCAATAAGTCATTTTCTTCAAGGTGATTCACAATGTTCGAGTACAGTATATGTTCCAAATTCCTACTGCAAATTGAGGTCAGTGATATGTGTCTGTAATTCAGTGGGTTACTCATATTTCCCTTCTTGAATACTGGTGTGACCTGTGCTACTTTTCAGTCTTTGGGAACAAAAAAATGGTTCAAATGGCTCTGAGCACTATGGGACTTAACTTCTGAGGTCATCAGTCCCATAGAACTTAGAATTTAGAACCTAACCTAAGGACATCACACACATCCATGCCCGAGGCAGGATTCGAACCTGCGACCGTGCGGTTGCGCGGTTCCAGACTGAAGCGCCTAGAACCGCTCGGCCACACTGGCCGGCTTCTTTAGGAACAGACCTTTCGCCAAGTGAACCGTTGTATATGATTACTAAGAAAGGCGCTATTGTGTCTGCATACTCTGAGAGGAACCTGATTGGTATACCATCTGGACCGGAACACTTGCCTTTCTTAAGTGATTTGAGTTGTTTCGCAACACCTAAGATATCTACTTTTATGTCACTCATGCTAACAGCTGTTCTGGTTTCGAATCCTGGAATATTTACTTCGTCTTCTTTCGTGAGGAATTTCGGAAACTGTATTTAGTAACTCCGCTTTAGTGGCTCCATCATCGGTAACGTTTCCATCGCTTTCGCGCAGTGACGGTATTGACTGTTTTTTTGTTTTTTGTTTTTTGTTTTGCCTCTGGTGTACTTCACATACGACTAGAATCTCTTTGGGTTTTCTATCATATTTTGAGACAATATTTCATTGTGGAAACTATTAAAAGCATCTCGCATTGACGTCCGCACTAAATTTCGAGGTTGCGTGAAACTTAGCCAGTCTTGGGGATTTTGCGTTCTTTTGAATTTGGCATGCTTTTTTCGTTGCTTCTGCAACAGTGTTCTGACGTGTTTTGTATACCATGATGGATCAGTCCCGCCTCTTATTAACTTATGCGGCATGAATCTATCTACTGCTGTCGATAATATATCTTTGAATTTGAGCCATATCTTGTCTACACTTACATAATTAGCTCGGAAGGAATGGAGACTCCCTCTTAGGAAGGCATCAAGCGAAGTTTTATTTGCAGTTTTAAAGAGATATGTTTTGCTTTTATTTTTAGTGGTTTTGGTTGATATGGTTTTCAGCCATAATTTCGTACTGGTCATTGACCTGGTGCAAAACTTTCAATTGGACGCCACATCGGCGACTTGCGTGCCCCTGACCTACCCCAGTTAACAATCCGGGGAAAGGAGACCCACAGTTTACAGTGGAACCCGAACCACGTGTTGTTTCCGGCGAGTCCTCACATCGTTTAGTGGTGTAGGATGAGTTAAAAGTCAAAGTGAAAAATCCCTGGTCCAGCCGGAATTCGATCACGCAAACTCTCGGTTTTACCGCTAGACTATCAGGTACGACTATTTCGTACTTACGGATGTTCAGTCTGTCTCTCTCCCCCCCTCCCCCTCCCCCTCCCCCTCCCCCTCCCCCTCCCCCTCCCCCTCCCCCTCCCCCTCCCCCTCCCCCTCCCCCTCCCCCTCCCCCTCCACCAGACACACTCAAACACACATTACGCATCCATAATTTTTTCTGTGGAGTTGAAGGAGTTGTTAACCATTCATGATTTAAATTTGTGTTTGAAGTTAATTTTTTTAGCTATTAGATTCTGTGCATCACGGGGTTAAACTTTTGGTTAGATCGAAAAGTGTCGTATTTAAAGAACAGCATCTTTAACTATCAGCGTACAAATAAACCTTTATTCTCTACCTGTTTTGTCTCTCAGACCATCATCACAGGAAGAAAAGGAGAAAACGTTAGATGAAAAAGCAATTCATCTTTCTCTTAGATGGTTCGAAAGCCCACAACACTACAATAAGTATAGAAGACCATCTATCATACACAATGACCTTACACAGCATCAAGCTGGTGTTGCAATAATATAGAGCAAACGTGAAGGAACTATCATGAAGAATGATCTCAGGTGACAGTCGTAGACTTAGGTATCATCTCGTTGCTTTCACCGTAAATTCGATTCACGGTTGATCTACAGCGCAACGCCCGTCTAATCTGTCTTTCCGGTGTCAATTGGGATCATTCTTCATAATGGTTTCTTCATATTTAGAAAGACGAATTTGACGCGCGTTGCGCTACTGACTAGCCGTGACTAGAGTGTACGATGAAAATAAAGAGGTGACATTTAAGTCTACGACCGTTTTGCTTTACGCATGTAGTATTTCCAATACGACTGACTGTGTTCTGCGGGGTCTGTAAATAATGATCTGGGTTAGCGTGAGGCGGGTATCTACCATATCCCTTGCTGCTGTGGGATGTCGTATATTGGTCAGACCATCATGACCACGGAGACCGGTGTACTGAGCATAAGCGTCACACACGCTTACAATTGCCGAGCAGATCTGCTATTAAAGAACATTGTTCTGGCAATGGTTCAAATGTGTGTGAAATCTTATGGGACTTAACTGCTAAGGTTATCAGTCCCTAAGCTTACACACTACTTAACCTAAATTATCATAAGGACAAACACACACTCCCATGCCCGAGGGAGGACTCGAACCTCTGCCGGGACCAGCCGCATCTGGCAATGGTCATCCTGTGGAATAAGCACAGAGATTCTGGCGAGCGGGTTAAGCTGTTGGGACAGTGTTGTTCGGGGAGCACCTGAGATTAAATTATCAAGTGACCTCATAAATCACCAAGGGCCTTGCAGCAGTGGTAACACCCGTCCCCGTCAGATCACCGAAGTTAGAGCGGTGTCGAGCTGAGCCAACACTTGGATGGGTGACCATCCGGACTGCCGAGCGCTGCTGGCAAGCGGGGTGCACTCAGCCCTTGTGGGCAAACCGAGGAGCTACTTGATTAATAAGCAGCGGCTCCGGTCTCGCATACTGACAAAACGGCCGGGAAAGCGCTGTGCTGATGATGCTGTGGTGTACGGCAAGGTGTCGAAGTTGAATGACTGTAGGAGGATACAAGATGACTTAGGCAAAATTTTTAATGGTGTGATGATTGGCAGTTGCCTCTAAATGTAGAAAAATGTAAGGTAATGTGGATGAAAACGATAAGCAAACACGTAATGGAAGGAAGGAAGGAAGATTGGATTTTACATCACGTCGACATCGAGGTCATTAGAGACGGAGCACAAGCTCGGATCGTGTCAGGGATGGGGAAGGAAATCGGCCGTGATCTTTCGAAGAAACCATCACGGCATTTACCTGGAGCGATTTATGGAAATCACGGAAAACTTAATTCTGTAAAACCGTAATGTTCGGATACATTAACTGTAGGGTCCTGTTTGACACAGTGACGTCTTTAAATATGTGGGTGTAACGTTGCAAAGCGACATGAAATGGTTTATTGGTAGAATTCTACGAAAGTATGGGTGATCTATAAAAGGAGACCACATATAAGACGCTAGTCCGATGTATCCTTCAGTACTGTTCGAGTGTTTGGGATCCGCACCACGTCGGATTAAAGGAAGACATCAACGCATCGCAGAGACAGGCTGCTAGATTTGTTGCCGCTAGGTTCAAACAACACACAAGTATTACGGAGACGCTTCACGGACTCAGGTGGGAAGCTCTAGAGGGAAGGCGACACTATTTTCGGGGAATACTTCTGAGAAAATTTAGACAGCCAGCATTTGGAGCTTACTGCAGAATGATTACACTGCCACCAACGTACATTTCGCATAAAGACTACGAAGATAAGAGCCGAGAAATTAGGGCTCATTTGTAGGCATACAGATATTCGTTTTTCCCTCGCTCTATGATTAGTAGTCGTACAGAGTACCCTCAGCTACTCACCGTACGGTGGCTTGCGGAGTATGTATGTAGATGTAGAAGACACCATCAGTGGCGTAGGGGTTGGGGGTGGGGATGGGGGGGGGGGGGGGGGGCAAGGAGGTCTATTATGTCCCGGACGCCACTTGCAAAGGGGCGCGAAATGGTCTCCAAGATTTTCCGGAAAATATATTATTAGTAGAGTAAATTCTATATGTTATACCGTCTTACTATATGTGTTTCTGTAGGGGGCGGAGGAGAGGGAGCGCTAATAAAGTGTAGAATCGTACCTCGGGTGCCGAGGACGGTGGGGACGGCGGCAATGAAATGTTGTGACCCGGGCGACAGTTATGTTCACTAAGCCACGGGGCAGCAAGCAACAAACGTCGAACTGGAGTGAAGTGTACTTGGATGTGCAAATGATTTGAACTTGAACACAACGGCACAAAGTAGGTAGCAGTAATCATACAGCATTGTGCCTATGATGACAGATTACACATCAGGTTTCTCATTCAAAAAACGCATTTGAGTTTTAATCTTCATGTTTCTCAGGGCATATTACTTTATCCATAAAATTGCAGGAATTCTGTCGTAACCAAACTTGGTCGTCTGCAAATATTGCGGCTGTAACGGTTTGCATGCGAAATATTAGCAGAAGACAAAGTTAAGGGACGGTCGAATTTTCACATGGGTCAACGCGTTTGAATGTTTGTTATTTACTGAGTAGATTGTGTTACGTGTCGTGCAAGAAGGAAAACGTCTACCAGCGCGTCTAGGACAACGGCAATATCAAGCCCTATTGAAGTTGTGGTTTATTGCGCCGCGATATTGCTATTCACATTGGTCGAGATCCCACGACTGTCACGCTATTATGGAATAGATAGGTACAGGAGAGCCATCCTCATCACCATGCAGAATCTCGACGTCCCCACGACGCTATACTTTGTTTACTATAAGAATGGACCTGATGTAAGTAAAAACAAATGCGGTGACTGGTCAGAAGCTGTGGCACACGACGCTGGTGTTGCTCCACTTTTGGATGTTACTTATGTATTCGGTAACTTATTACAAAGTTACAGTAAATGAAACTTTCAGACATTCTAATCAACGTATTTTTAATCACACTTCAGCTATGTAGTTTTTATTCTGAAAATCGTGTAAAGTCGCAGCACAATCTACTAAATACAGTCACGACACTGGTGCGTAAGCTGTTACCATTTGACAACTGGAGCGACATTAGCTCTCCAAGCGGTGAGAAAGCAGATAGCTACATTCTTCGTAATGACATTGCTTGTTTTTATTTATTTTTCTACTTAATTAACGAAGTAGGTGTTATGTTTCGCATTCCATGCATTAGCAGATTACCAAGAGACATAAATTGTTGTAAAAAAAAATGTAATTTCCGTGTGGCGAGGGCATCCCGTCGGGTAGACCGTTCGCCTGGTGCAAGTCTTTCAATTTGACGCCACTTCGCCGACTTGCTCGTCGATGGGGATGAAATTATGATGATTACGACAACACAACACCCAGTCCCTGAGCGGAGAAAATTTCCGACCCAGGCGGGAATCGAACCCGGGCCCTTGGGATTGTCAGCCAGTCGCACGGCGTTTTTTTTTTTTTTAATCGGTGTGTTTGGTCGTTGCGGACGTCGTTCCAGTCAGTTTTTTTATTACAGAACCCAACCAGCACTCTGGCCGAACACGCTGAGCTACCGTGCCGGCATACCACTCAGCTACCGGGAGCGGACTTAAATTGTTGTGAAAGAAATGTAAAAAGAGCCAAATCTTGTTGATTAAATGACATAAACTACTACTTACTCATGAAGAAATACTTTCGAATTTTTGTATAATTGCAGCTTAGAGAGTATAAGCACACATTTCATGCATGAGAAGCATATATTTCTCTTTTGTATGTTCTTATTGTGATAGGGACTTTCGCTGTCACTTCAAACCTTTTTATGGAATCTAACGGTTTACCCATTTTTACACTTCACTCGACTTTGTAATCCAAGAATATTTATGCAAATGTAATTGCTTTTGCTTCAAAGGCGAATATGCTGAAAGAGTCTTCCCGGTTGTGGAATTGAGTTTTTCGGTGCTGAGAAAACTTTTATTTCATTTGACATGTTATTATCATGTCTGTGGGGCTTTTACTTCAACTGCAGGTGTGTTGGCTTAATAGTGTATGTTAAATGTTGAAGGTATTTCAGTCTGGACAAAACTTGGCGACGTTGAGTAGATGGACGATGTCTTTCTGCAAAAAGTCACGTCTGCTGCTGATTACTACTTCAAAGTGCCATTTCAGACTTTCCAGCGTCCTTAGGAAGCTAAGGAATGACGAATGTGCTGTCATTTTTTAGTTATTGTCGATTTTTATTTCACTACATACGCTCCCTATTGTATAAACTATAGTTAAAATTAGTATAAACAAAAGTGTTCACACTTTGCGATATCGCTTTGGAAGTGTCTCTTACTGCCCGCTTGGCGCGCTGCTATCGCAGTGGGCAACAAAAGACAAGACGGAGTGTCGCGACTGTTATACCTTTAGTGTCTACAAAATTTAACTGTACGGTAAAATCCTTGCAATGTGCTTTTGCGACACACATAGCTTGCTCAGAAAAATTACACTATGTTTAAGCTAGGAATTTTTGTCACTCTTGTTTGTTATACTATGTACACTAAGAAAGAGAGAATCTTATGCTTTCCGTCTGGTCCCTAAGAAGCGTACGGTGTTGCTGGAGTTTTGCCACGATTAAGAAGCGTACAGTGTTGCTAGAGTTTTGTCAATATTATTTCACTCTCTTGAAAATTTAAATGACATTGGAAGCTATATTGTTTCTCTGGACGTCCCTTTTTACGTCTGAATTGCAACTGCTCACATCCACGGCAGGTTAATGGACCAGCTGGCTGGCTGGCCAGTGCTGTCAAAGTTAATGCGCCAATAAAGCTGTCGTCCCATATTATCGCCCAGTCGCCATGCGCGTAACGCACAGCATAAAACGTATCCTTGGAAAGCTGCTTGACGTGGCAAGTGCTCTACCGACTTTTTTCTTTTTTTTACCATTTTGTTCGATATAGTTTGTTGCGTTTGGTCTGGGCGGACGTCACAAGACATCGGTTCAATTTGATCGTTGATTCCTTGACTCAGTTTTTTTA
The DNA here is from genome assembly GCF_023897955.1 of Schistocerca gregaria. NCBI lineage: Eukaryota > Metazoa > Arthropoda > Insecta > Orthoptera > Acrididae > Schistocerca > Schistocerca gregaria. The sequence goes on from NC_064920.1 coordinate 939,694,183, forward strand.
TTACAGAGAGCATGTAGCCCTCTTTTTTTTATTTATTATTTTTTTAAATCGTATTGACCGACTAGGATTACGTTATCAACTTCAGTTCCTCTTCTTCCTTTGTTGTTTTTATTTTTTATTTTTATTTTTTTAATAATCTCATTTTGTCTGTTTTCGTTCATTGCATCTGCTCGGAGCGGATGTCGCAAGACACCCTTTTCAGTTCGTCGTCCATCCATTAACTCAGTTTTTTTTTTATTACAGAGGATCCTCTGACCGAACACGCTGAGCTCCTGTGCCAGCTTGTATTTTGTTCGCTGTACTTGGTCGTAGCGGACAGCATGTGACATCCTGACATCCGTTGAAGTTCAGTCCGTTCTTGAGCCTTTCACATTTTTTTTTTTTTTTTTTTTTCCTCGCTGACCGAACACGCTGAGCTACTGTGCCGGCACCGACTGAGCTATTCAAGCACAACTCACGACCCATCCTCACAGCTTTACTTTCCTGTTAGCATTGAAAATAGATTCAACGTAGTTCGTGTTTACACCACATACGAAAGCCGATTTTCGCATGGTAAACAACCAACTCCAAGCACAAAGTGCCGTTAGTGGAAATGATTAAACTCAGGTAGTAATGTCTACCAACAGGATCACTTGACTAGAATACAGATGAGGAGCTGAGATCCATAAGGGCTTAAAGCACACCACTGTCAATTCAACATTTAAATGGATATCTGAGAAACCAGTGACACAATGGGTGACTTCCAGTTACTCAGAGCATTTAATATTTCACTAGTGAAAGTATATATAGCACTTTCCGTTGAAAAACCTTTCTGGAAACCAAACTGACATTTTGTTAAAACTTTATTTTTCAAAGGTGTGAAGCTACTCTACAATTACATTACTTTTTTTACTGAATTTTGGATAAGGCAGTCAGAAGAGAGATTGGGCGGTAGTTGTTGACATCAAAGTATCCCTTTTTTTATACAGTGGTTTAACAATGGCATACTTCAGTCTATCTGGGAAAATACCCTGCTTCAGAAAGCTATTACATATGTGGCTAAGAATCCCACTTATTTCTTGGGAACAAGCTTTTATCATCCTGCTGGAAATTCCATCAATTCCATGCGAGCTTTTATTCTTAAGAGAGTTTATTATCTTCCTAATTTCAGAAGTAGTGATGGGTGGAATTTCAGTTGTATCAAATGGTGTGGGTAAGGCCTCTTCCATTAACTGCCTTGCTTCTTCTACCGATTTCGTACTGTAACTAGGAGCGCCTGTGGAGGAAGCAAGCAAGAAAGGTAGAGGGGAATGTGGAATTTACTTGCACCTCCAGACGCTTCTTCTGCTGCTCCCAAAGCTCGGTTGGTACAATGAGAGGTTGGTGTATTCTGGCTTTCAGCAAGGGATGCTCGCTGTGTCACTGGGAAGAGATGACCATAGACCGGACACTGTCCCTAGTTGCAATCTCGAAGTAGCAATGGTTTCGTGTGCGATTAATGCTGCTTTTCTACTGAGAACTGACTTGCCCAAGAAGTAAGGAAAGCAAGCATAATTGTACTGTCACTCACTGCTACAACATTGCCACTAAAACACGGGACATTATATTTTATCGTTTCCAGAAATATTAAATCTAATCCAGTGAGCACCTCAGAAAACAACTCCTGACAATGAAGACTAATGGCCATCATACGTCATAAAGAAGTATAGAATGGAACGTAAGTCTGTTAGCAATAATGTTCAGGCGATTGTCACAGCATTTCACATCACGGATAAAAAAGGGAAAGCGTTTTGTATAGAGCAGTCTCCTGCTATTGTTATAACGTTAACCGAAGCAGAGATAATTGACTGAATTCTGTTCTCAGTAATTGTAGTACCTTCAGAAAAAGGAATAGCGTCCCCGTTTCCAGTGAGTACTGTAAGAAGCAACCTATTTCTTCCTTTGACCTCTGTGGAATTTTTTGGACTGCACCATGGCCTCAAACTCTAGAAAAATAATTCCACAGTCAGTTTTGATTCAGCCTAGCAGCCAATTCACTATGTGATCAAAAGAAGTATCCGGACCCCCCCCCCCCCCCCAAAAAAAAACACACGTTTTTCATGTTAGGTGCATTGTGCTGCCACCTACTGATAGGTGCTCTGTATGAGCGACCTCAGCAGTCATTAGATATTGTAAGAGAGCAGAATGGTGTGCTCCGTGGAACTCACGGACCACGAACGTGGTCAGGTGATTGGGTGTGTCTTGTTTTATACATCTGTATGCCAGATGTCCACATTCCTAAACATCCACAGGGCCACTGTTTCCAATGTGATAGTGAAGTGGAAACGTGAACGGACATGTACAGCACAAAAGCGTGCAGGGTGACCTTGTCTGTTGGCTGACATCTCAAGTTCTCATAGCATGTTATTAAGAATACACTGAAATTTGTTTGTGCACTGTCAGTCCATTGTTACTTCCCATTCATTCCTTGTAACTAGTGTATCTCTTGCTAAAAGGTTTGGAATTTGAAATCCATCCTTAAATTACTTCACCATTTTCATTACACTGATATAGGAATTAAAAGTTAAAGAGTATTTTTAAAAGTATACATGAGCTGTGGTTCAGTTGCCCCTAATTCATGGGCTGGTAGATATTTGCTGCTTGTCTGTTGTCCACTATGGGGGGAGGGTGGGAGCAAGAGGATGACTTGCCCCTTAACATCTGGCATATGAAGTTCTTATTCATTACAGAATTCTTATACAAGCATAGAAGTGACTGGGTAACCATAATTCTTTGAGATATTATAAGTTTTTTGTATTAACTATAAAATTTGGTATTTGTGGCCTGGTATGGTATGTCTTGAAATGGATCACTTCATTTATATATAAAAAAAGTAGTTTTAGAACCTTTAGAGAATGGTATCTTATGAACAAAATGAACACAGATCTGTGACATTGCAATCTTGCCACCAAACTCAACTGACATCTTAATATTCTGTTTAATCATTGTAGATTTATTGGCTGATGTATTAGTCCTTTTGAGCCATTTTATCATTACAAAAGAGATTTACCACTCTAATGACATCCAAATAATTACATTTTCTGTTTCAGCTTGCTAAATGATGAAGCTTTCAATGGGCTTGAATGGGTTGAATTTCTGAGTCTGGCTGACAATGCATTGCCTGAAATTCCACAATATGTGCTAAAACGTATGCCACATGTGAAAACTCTTGATATGGGCCGAAGCAAAATCAGTACTGTATTAGAAAATGATTTTAAGGTAAGTTAACTGCAATGACTTTCCGTAGTTAATTTTCATTGTTTTCAAGGTGCAATTTTAGGAAAAATTTAAAAGTACTTTGCAGATGAAATCAAGAAAACACTGTAGAACCGAAGATGAAATGAGATCAGCTGGACTGGTGGAAGTGTGTGAAATGATTGACAAGCATACAGGAGTAAGGAGAAAGAAATACACACACACACACACACACACACACACACACACACACACACACACACACACACACACACACACACACAATTCACACTATGCAGCCCTTCCTTCATTCACTGAGTTGTGAGTTTGATCTTTGATCATGAAAGACAAACTTCAGGAAAATTGAGTTAGTCAAGATATCAAACAAAAGCAAATTATGAAGAAGAAAATACTGCAGTGTGCTTTATCAACAGTTCATTTTCATTAATTACATTCTGTTTGTGAATTGAAAGTTTATGATGGAATCTAATACTATTAACATAATAGATGCTGCTTCAAAAATCAGTTGCCCTGCCAGTTAATTGTGCAGGTTTTGCTTATCAGCTATGCTTATCAATTACATATTTTTGAATAACAGGTATCACCTTACTCTAAGCTTAGAGGTTACTTACAGCAACAACTGTTCCTTGACTTACTCATTCATTCATGAATTAAAATGAAGGAAAAGGTCTATGGATATGGATAGACTGAAAGTGTACATTAACAAAGTGGAACAGCTGTTAAAATCTGTGTTAATAAGTAACTATTACTAAATACGATAAAGTATTGTAAATAATTTAGGATTAAAGGAGGTCACTCATGGAATAGCAGAAGCATTGAGTAATTGACAGGTGTGCACAAAAGAGAAAGAGAAAGAAAACTCCCTAGCTTATAAATCCTTTGTCAAGCTAAAGGACACACACACACACACACACACAAACACACACACACACACACACACACACACACACAAACCTGCACCCCTACGTGGTGCCAGTTAGACACATTGTGTTTCCAGCTGGCACAATATAAAGACAATTGTATATTCTTGTAGATGTGTGTCTTTGTAGCACAACTTGACAGACAATTTGTTTCGAAAGCTAGCAAACTTCTGCTATTTGATGAGTGGTCTCCTTCGCTCCTAAATTATTGGCATTCTACCAGAACTTTCCTACTGTATAAATTATGGTAAAATTAAAAAGAAAGTTTCTTCTTTGAACAGCCCTGCTGCTCCTTTATTTGCATTAAGTATCCTCTGTATAGCTTTATAATTACATGACCACACTGATACTTATCAGACCTGTTTACATTGTGCATGTCTATCTTTCATGCAGTTAGCAGAAATGTTCAATCATAGAATCTAGATAATTAGATAACTTGTTCAAATATTGACTAATAAAAATGTGTATTTGATTTTATTTTAAAACTAGACTTCTCAGTTTTCTGTTAGACACTGGAATGTGAGTGTAATAATTTTGTAGTAAAAGGAAAACATTAAGCAAGATATTTAAATAGTCAATACTACAGCTGTGTGTAGAGTGAGTCATTAGCACAGATATGCATAGAGGTGCAGGGTGACCTTATTTCTTTCATGTTGTAATTTTTAAAATTATTTTCTTATTTTAAATACTACGACATTGTTGTATGATTGAATGCAGGTATTATTAATGTCGCGACACTTTCATCTCAGAGATACTGTGTGTGTGTGTGTGTGTGTGTGTGTGTGTGTGTGTGTGTGTGTGTGTGTGTGTGTGTGTGTGTGTAAAGAAGTAGCTTTACAATCATGCAAATGATTAGCAGGTTACCATATTCTTTACTAAAAAAAAAACTATGAATTATTTTTGCAAACTGACTTGTTCCTCTAACAAGACTTCACATTATGATCCATCCCACATGCAGGTACCAATCTAACTACATATTTATGTTATTTTTGTGTTCTTCAGAAAGTCTGTAAGACTAGTCAATGAATTTTCTGATGGAAACTCAAGAAGTTCTCCTCACTTAGTCAGTTACTTGCACATTCTGTTATGTTTTACTTGCTATGAAGTGGAGTGTTGATTTCATTTCATAAATTATCTGACTAGCTTTGCAGTTATTTTTGTAACTACTGATCTATGTGTATGGAATTAGCTTTTGTTTTCTGGAGAACACAGATTTTGGTTTCACTGCACTCAGTCTTATAAAATTTGTCATTTTCACCAATGCCAATTTTAGTTTTAAGTCTTCATACTACTCACCAAGTTTGTCTTGGAAACAGAGGAAATTATGTGTGCTGTAAGTCACAATGATGAACACAATAGCTTTTGTCGTGGAGTTCAGCAATACTGAAATGACTACTGATAAAATACTGTTCGTATTAATGATTAATAATTTGTTTTTTGTTCATTTTCTACTCTTCATACAGAATACTGCAGTAACATTGTTTTCTCAATATTATGCTCTTTGCATGACTAACTGGAGTGAAGTGAAATGTAATATACCAGTACTAATTTTTTTTGCAGAGTGTTCCAGAGCTTCAGCATTTATTTCTTCCAGGAAATATGATTTCAAAACTGGAAAAGAACTGCATACCTTACATTCTTCGCCATCTACATATTGGACGGAACAGAATTGAGAGCCTAAATGGAAGCCTCAGGTATTAAATAAATTCTGTTTTCACCTGATGATTCAGATACTGTATATTACTCACTTGTCATTCCCATTTCCCCTTGTACAATATGCTATACTATTATTTCACGTGTAAACTGTCAGATTTCAAAAATTGAAAATCAGTATTTATGTGTGAAATATATTACCTGTAAAAACCATTTTACTTAGAAACTGATTATCTATTTCATGTCACTGTGGCAGCTTCACAAATTATGCATAATTCTATCAAGAGATTAAGGGTAGAAAGTATTGATTACTGTTGGTGAGTTTAGCTCAAAAATGGTTCAAATGGCTCTAAGCACCATGGGACTTAACATCTGAGGTCATGAGTCCTCTAGACTTAGAACTACTTAAATCCAACAACCCTAAGGACATCAAACACATCAATGACTGAGGCAGGATTCGAACCTGCGACCATAGCAGCAGCGCAATTCTGGACTGAAGTGCCTAGAACTGCTTGGTCACAGTGGCCGGCGAATTAGCTCCTTAGGAGGAAAGTGTTTCTAGAAAAAATTGTTCCAAAATATTTACTTTAGACTTCGTACAAACATAGGTGAAATAATAATAAATTTTGAATCTGGCCACTTCAAGAATTTCTTTTCCTGGTCTTATGATTTCATGACTTAAAACTTTGAATATCTGTTGAAATGAGTGAAAGTAACTGGACCATCCTGTCAGCTATGTGTATTTTGTAAAGATTTGAAAAGTCCTGTTAGTAACAAGCTCAGTCATTTCCATTGTACCCAGTTGATGTAGCATCATGTATAAGACACTGGACTCGCATGCAAGAGGAGCATGAGCTGCATCCCCATTGAGCAATTCTGACAGTTTTTCTATTATTTCCCCAAATTGTTCGAAGCAAATTCCGTGATGGTCCTTAAAGAAGAGCACTGTCATTTTTGATTCTTCATTTGATTCAAAGTTTAATTTTTATACTTTTGTTATGGTACCCATATTTCATAGATCCATAAATGTAGGCAAGTATGTTGAATACAAAGAACAATGATTGTAGCAACAAGAGCAACATAGTATTTGTAGGAATCAAATGGCACTTTACAATGAGTAATGAGTTTCGTTCCCATTTACTGCCTAATAGCAAATGTAATACATACAGTTCTTGAGTGGTACATAATTATCCATACAGATATTTAAAATAACAAAATGATAAACAGATTTTATCATTAAATGCCATACAACATCTGCTTTATATTCTCTAATTATATGTATATTACATGTGTCTGTGTATGTGTGGATGGATATGTGTGTGTGTGTGTGTGTGTGTGTGTGTGTGTGTGTGTGTGTGTGTGTGTGTGTGTGTGTGTGTGTGTGTGTGCGAGTGTACACCTGTCCTTTTTTTCCCCCTAAGAGAAGTCTTTCCGCTCCCGGGATTGGAATGACTCCTTACCCTCTCCCTTAAAACCCACATCCTTTCGTCTTTCCCTCTCCTTCCTGAAGAAGCAACCATCGGTTGCGAAAGCTAGTAATTCTGTGTGTGTGTTTGTGTGTTTTGTTCATTGTGCCTGTCTGCCGGCGCTTTCCCGCTTGGTAAGTCTTGGAATCTTTATTTTTAATATATTTTTCCCATGTGGAAGTTTCTTTCTATTTTATTTACATGATATAAGATATTATTTAGTCATTAAGCTGATATTCAATTCCTGGTTATGTCAGAAATTTGTTTCATTTGAGGGACTGGATGTTTGTGTTGTCCACATCATTTCATCTCATCTTCATTGAGACGCAAGTCATCGAATTGGCATCAAACAGAATGACTCACACCAGACAGCCAAACAACATCAAAAGAAGTCTCCTGAGCAATAATGCCATATGATCATTTCATTTAATTGTTGTCATTGTTGTGGTCTTCAGACCTAGACTGGTTTGATGCAGCCCTCCATAATACTCTATCCTGTGCAAGCTTCTTCATCTCTGAGTAACGATTGTAACCCACATCCTTCTGAATCTGCTTACTGTATTCATGTCTTGGCGCAGGTGCCAACACTATGTTGCCTGAGGGAGCCCAAGCCCCCTCAAAAATTCGCTTTAAGAAAGTTACTAGTTATATTATGCTTTTTAAACTCACAAAATTATGTTGGAATTTTTTATTTTCCTTGTCTGATGATAGTTACCCTTTAAAAAACATCCAGTAATGAGGTAAAACAAATAATTATCAAGGTAGTAAGCAGGTTAACTGAAAACAAGTGATATGAATCATGATACTGTTATGGTGCTGCGGGCACACGTAGAATTTGTCCCGGTGCTTGAACCTTTGGGTAAAGTCTGTTGCCGGCGGGCCAGTGCTGCAGTCACAGTGACATCAAAAGGACTGGAGCAGAAGTGACTGGAACTATGACTATATTTTATTCATTTATTTTAGTCTCTTAGTGCATTGTGAATTAAGTTTGCAATGGATCAGTTTGTTACCAAAACTTCATAGTTGATGATACTGCAAGCCAACCTCCAACAATTATTGTGTCATCAATTGCTTTGTTGTCTTCAGCGAGAATCGTTCACAGCTGAAACCTGGACAATCTGGTAAGGGAAAACCATGTCAGAAGTCTTGGTTGATCAAATATACATGGCTAGAATATGAAGCACCTACTGAAAAAGTTTTTGCAAAACCTGCAAAGAGGCAGATGCTAAAAATCTATTACAATTTTCTTCAAAAAAAAAAGAAGATTCATTTACATCCATATGGTTTTCTAACTGCAAAAAGGTTTTGGAAAAATCTGTATTCATGAAAATACGTTTACACATAAAGCAGGTGTTCTGAAACTAAATTCTATCATTAACCGAAGTGTGGCCTCCCAATTCAATGAACACTTAGATAGTGATGTGAAGAAAGGCTGTTTAGCTCTTGAGACAGTTTTTACTACTGTGCAATTTCTATGCTGACAAGGACTAGCAATTAGAGGGCACATAGCTGTAAACTCGAATTTTTTTTTTAATTATTGGAACTCTGAAAGAATAACATACCTGAGTTTAAAGATTGGTTAGAGAGTTCATTGTATAAGTGGACATCCCACAATATAATTGATCTAATAGGAAACTCTGTGTTGAGAAAGGTATTGGCTTCAGTCAAGAAGACTGATCATTTTTCTATCATGGTTGACGAAAAAAGTGATTCTTCGATTCATGAGCAAGTGTCGTTTTGTATTCATACGTTCCATGATTCCTTTATCATCAATGAAGACTTTATTGGTTTATATGCGACCCCAAACACTGAATCACAAACTCTGTTTAGTATTTTAAAAGACAATTTTGCTCATCTTGATTCGTCAGTGGATAACTTAAGAGGACAGTGCTATGATGATGCCTCAAATATGAGAGCTAAGTTCAAAGGACTAAAAAAGTTAGTTTTAGATATACAACCAAAAGCACATTATGTGGACCACACTGCTCACTGTTTAAACTTAGCAATTGTAGACAGTCTTCTAATGCTTTTCCAAAACATTTTCTGCAGGGGACAAAACAGAGGCAGGTTACAAATGTGCAGTCTACCTTGAGTGAATGTTACAATTCAAGTATTATTTCTTTTTACATCTTTATTGCCATGCAATGAACCCATGTAGAGGATGTCAATGAAAAAATTCAATGCCCTCATCTAAGTGTTGCTGATCTGGAAAAAAATATATGAGGGCTTGATTTGTATATTGAATGGAAGGCATAATAGTTTTGAACACTTTCAGGAATTGTGTTTAAAAGAAAAACCTTCACAAGTTGATGATCCTTTGCTTCCTCGGAATCGAAGTATACCAAAGAAGTATGAAAACAATGAAGCCAGCTCACTGCACACTTTCAAAACCCCGAAGGAATACTACAAAGCTGTTTATATTGAAGTTCGTGAAACTGTGCAATATTGTATTACTGAGCAGTTTGCTTCAACTGGACTCACATAGGTCAATGCAGTTGAACTGTTGTGACTCGCCGACCTTTCAAACTGCCGCCGCGCAGTTACGCATGTCCTCTACATGCGGCGCTGTCTGCCAGCCATACAGCAGCAGCGCCACCTAAGCACCCAGCCAGCCAGTGGCCGCTAGACTTGGACACAGTTATGATTTGACTGTTAAAGTGTACACACGTCTTACTCTGTTTACTTGATCTGTGACTTTCATGTATTGTGTCTTCCTTGAAATATATTTGTTCAACTTGAAGTTATTATGACGAGGTAGTGATTTTTCTTTTCCATCGTTGACCCACATGTTTCCATGGCTACTTTAGAGCAAATATTGCAAGGTCTCATAGAACAGCAAACGTTTCTCACAACAAATGTGATTCATGATTTTGTCATGGCATCAAATGTGAGGTGTCTCTCGTCGTTGTCTCTACCTACTTTTTCTCCTTACGACGAGACGGCGGAAGACTGGTCTGATTACGAAAAATGTTTTTGACAACACTTCTTGGCATTTCATGTCACGGATGATCAAACATGTAAGTCTCTGTTCCTTTCATGGATTTCACCTCAAATGTTTCGGTTGTTGTCGCAATTGGGACCTTTGAAAGATCCTGCATCTTTGTCCTTTGCTGAAATGTGCTCACTTCTGTCCGTCTATTTTCAAAAGCAAACACATGTGGTAGCCTCTCGTGTTGCCTTTTATCATTGTCAAAAACAACCGAATCAATCCTATCACGCTTGGGCTGCTGAACTTAACGGCCTCAGTAGAAAGTGTCAATTTGTTACTGAAGTTCACAAAGAATCCTACGCCGATTCCATGGTACGGGATGCTATTATCCGATCGGCGCCCGACAAAGAAGTTAGGCAACGTGCCCTTCAGTTGGCAAATCTGACTCTACATGAATTCCTATCCATCGCTCAGTCTTTTGAAATTCCTCGCGCCGCTGGAGGGCAAATAGAGGCATGGGGCGACGTTGGGGAAATACAACCTCTTTGCAATGTTGATGAAGCGTGTGGCATGTCCCCACCGGCCGACGTGGCTACAGTACACTCCCAAGCGCAGCCTCGGCCTAACTGTAAACAGACCTCTAAGAAACTGCAGCAAAACCCATGGCAACTTCCTTCATGTCCATAGTGTTTTACGAAACATTCACGAGAAGATTGTCCACAACGTTGGGCCGTGTGTCACAAATGCAATAAAAAGGGTCATGTGTCATCCGTTTGCAAATCCGACCGCATACATGATGTTTATGAACATGATGCTGATTCTGATTCTGTGTTGTCTGTCAATAGTACTTCTTCCCTTTCGGGGAAGTTATTCCTCACTGTCCAAATACTTGGTTGAGATGTTCGCATGCAGTTGGATACTGGTTCTGCTGCCACTACCATCAATTCTCAGACGTATCTTCAGTTGGGTTCTCCAATCCTGTCACTTGTCACTAGGCAATTACGGACTTACAATAAACAGAAGATTTCTCTCTTGGGACAATTTGATACTGAAGTATCTTACAAATCTGTTGTTTGCATTGTTCCCATATTTGTGGTCGACCATAGTAAGTAAAGTGGAGGAGAATCTATTTGGTTTCGAAGCCTTTCGCATTTTTGGGTTCTCCATAGATGACTGTCAATATCGTCTCTGATGCTATTCCTTGTGCTCAATTGGATTCCTTGTCGACGACATTTTTGTCCCTTTTTTCTCCTGGGTTAGGCTGTGCAAACGACTTTGAAGCTCATATCATGCTCAAACCCACTGCTCGGCCTAAGTTTTTTCGGGCTTGGCCCATTCCTGTGGCCATTTGTGATCAGGTCAAATGGGAGCTGGATCGTCTCACTGCTTCAGGGGTCTTGCTTCCTGTCACTTCCAGTGAGTGGTCCTCTCCTGTCATTGTCATTGCTAAGCCAAATGATATTCGTCTCTGTGGCAATTTCAAAGCTCAGTGCCTTATTCACACTTACCCAATGCCTCGACCTGAAGAATTGTTCACTAAACTTGCTGGAGGCCAATATTTTTCTAAACTTGACCTGTCAGAAGCTTATCATCAACTTCCTCTTAACGCTGCTTCCTGGCAGTTTCTGGTCCTTAACACGCCTTTCGGCCTCTATCAATACCAACGATTGCCATTCGGGGTTGCCAGCGCCCCTGCTCTCTTTCAGCGATTCTTGGAACAATTATTGCTCACTGTCCCTGGTTGTATAACTTACCAGGACGACATTGTTGTCACTGGCTCCACCACTGACAAACATCTTCAAAATCTCTGCACACTTTTTCATGTCTTACAGACTGCCGGTCTTAAGTGTAATCTTCAGAAATCAAATTTTTTTCAGGTGTCTATCACGTACTTGGGGTTTCAACTCACTCGGGATGGTATTCATCCGCTTCAGCAAACTGTCACTGTCTGCTGCTTCGATGGTTCAGCCGTTGCATCGCCTGTTGCATGAAATCGTGCCTTTTCACTGGTCCGCGTCATGCGATGAGGCTTTCCAGAAATTGAAAACTATGCTGAAACAGGCCCCGTGCCTGGCTACTTATCAACCTGACCAACATCTTGTTCTTCCCAGGGTCATCTCTCAGAAAGGGGGGCGGTGCAGTCCTTGCACACAGTTTTTCTGACGGTTCTGAACAACGCATTGCTTCTGCCTCCAAAACGCTCATGGATGCCCAACAAAAGTATTCTCAAATTGAAAAAGAAGCTTTGGCCATTATTTATGCTCTTCATAAGTTTGGTGTTTTTCTCTATGGTTCCAAATTTCATCTTGTTATAGATCACAAACCACTTGTTTCCTTGTTTCATCCTTGAACGTCACTTCCCGACAAGGCTGCACACTGCCTCCAGCGTTGGGCTCTTTACTTGTCTCATTTCAATTATAAAATTCATTTCCGGCCGACGGCTCAACATGCGAATGCTGATACACTGTCTCACCTTTCCATGGGTCCTGATATGGCATTCGATAGGGACAAACTTTTGTGTTTCCACCTGGATGTTGACAAGCAGCGGGTTGTGGACGGGTTCCCCATCACCGGAGACCGACTGGCAGCTGCTACGGGTTCAGACCCTACCCTCTCCTGGGTTTACGCTGTCTTCAGAAGGGTTGGCCAGATCGTTGGTCCGCTAAGACCTCTGATCTGTTGCGGAACTACTACGCTTTGCGTTACCGCCTCATGGCTAGGGATGGTGTTATCCTCCTTTCCACTGAAAATGCTTCACCGCATATTGTGGTACCTGCATCTTTGCGTGCTTCGGTCTTGCGCCTCCTTCTCCAAGGGCACTGGGGTGTCTCTTGCACAAAATCTCTGGCGTGCTTCATGTGTACTGGCCCAGCATTGACTCAGAAATCGCACACATGGTCGCTGCCTGCGGCCCTTGTGCGTCACAGGCCGCCTCCCTGAAGTTATCTTTGTCACCGTGGTCTTCGCCTGAGAAGCCCTGGGAGTGTATCATGTTGACTTCGTGAGACCTTTTTTAGGTACTTATTGGCTTCTCGTTACTGACACCTACTCTAACTTTCCTTTCATTGCCCATTGCACGTCGCCTACCACCGCGGCAACCACCAATGCTCTAGCTCACATTTTCTCTTTTGAAGGCCTTCCCTCTACTCTTGTTTCTGATAATGATCCGCAATTTGCCTCTTCCAATTTTGCGGATTTTTGTGCCCGTCATGGTGTCACGGCCCCTCCGTTCCATCCACAATCAAACGGTGAGGCTGAACGAGTGGTCCGCACATTTAAGGCTCAGATGAGGAAACTCCTGACTTCTTCTGCTGATGGTGTGCTTCTCCAATTTCTGGCTTCTTACCGTTTCACCCCCAAGGGCAACCACAGCCTGGCTGAGCTCTTACATGGCCGACAGCCCTGCATGCTACTTAATCTTCTGTGGCCTTCCACCTCACGGCCACGGGTGCCTTCGCTTGACCGGTTCACCGCCGACGACCTTGTATGGGTACAGGAATATGGCAGGCGGCCAAAATGGAGTCCTGGCCACATCTTACGACACCATGGCCGACGCCTGTGTGAAATCCGGACGGACACGGGTGTTGCAGTGCGTCATTTGGACCAGCTTCGGACTCGTGTGCCGGCAACGCCTGTTCCAGATGCTGCTAAACCACCTTCGGCTCTACCTGATGCTTGGGATACTGGAATCACAACACAGTCCTCTCACCATCATATCTGTGCCAGCACAAGAACTGACGCCACCAAGAGACGTGCCCATGCAGGAACCAGATGACCATCAACTGTTGGAGTAACTCTACTCACCTCCTTCTCCTACGGACACAGACACATCGCCCATGTCTCCTGTCATAACAACCGGACTTGCCGCAACAGGCAGATTGGTGCACAGGGCCCCAGCAGGTTTGACCCCCACGTCTCCTGTCATCTCGACCCGTTATCATTGGGGACACTTCCATCCATACGGGAAGCCTCCTCCTCACGACTTTACGGCCAGTCCAACAACACCTATGGACATTAGCAATCTACAGGCCACCTCCATCAAGACCTGTGCAACAAATTCAAAGGGGGGAAAAGTGTTGTGACTCACCGATCTTTCAAAGTGCCGCCGCGCAGTTACGCTTGTCCTCTACATGCGGCACTGTCTGCCAGCCATACAGCAGCAGCGCCACCTAAGTGGCCTGCCAGCCAGCAGCCGCTAGACTTGGACTCAGTTATTATTTAACTGTTAAAGTGTGCACACGTCTTACTCTGTGTACTTGATCTGTGACTTGCATGTATTGCGTCTTCCTTGAAATATATTTGTTCAACTTGAAATTATTACATGAACAAGAGTGCTTGTTTTAGTAGATAGAGATTAAACAAATTTGGAAAAATCAACTGATTTTCAAAAATGTCTTAGACATTGAGACATTGTGCTTACACTTGAGTATGTTAGCCAATATCGCTAATAAAAACCAACTTGTCTTAAAAAATATGTGTGATGTAAGAAAGTACTTTACGCAAGAGCCTGCAGTTGGAGAAATATTATGTGAAGTAGTGAAGTGCATTAAACTTCTCCAAGTAGTTCCAATAACACAGCAACAGCAGAACGGTCATTTGACACCCGTAGACGTCTGATGACATATCTCCAATCAACAATGGGACAGAAGCGATTGAACAACTTGGCTGTTCTTCATGCCCACCAAGATGTTTTGGATGAATTGTATATCCGATCAGTCATCAACAACTTCAGTAAACCAGTCAGATGGTTGATATTTGAAAAAATCAACTGATTTTCAAAAATGTCTTAGACATTGAGACATTGTGCTTACACTTGAGTATGTTAGCCGTATCGCTAATAAAAAACAACTTGTCTTAAAAAATATGTGTGATGTAAGAAAGTACTTTACGCAAGAGCCTGCAGTTGGAGAAATGTTATGTGAAGTAGCGAAGTGCATTAAACTTCTCCAAGTAGTTCCAATCACACAGCAACACCAGAACGGTCATTTGGCACCCTTAGACGTCTGATGACATATCTCTGATCAACAATGGGACAGAAGCGATTGAACAACTTGGCTGTTCTTCATGCCCACGAAGATGTTTTGGATGAATTGGATATCCGATCAGTCATCAACAACTTCAGTAAACCAGTCAGGCGGTTGACATTTGCACCTTTCTAAAGACACTCTAGTCCTAATAATGGCATTTAGAGCAATATTAAAAATCCTTATAAAATAGGGAATTAATTACATGCATAATGTTAAATTTTCAGTTTTAAGTATTAATACTAGTTTAGTACTGTATTACTATATTACTATAGTACGTCATTAGTTATTTTCAAATACTTAAATATTTTTAGGGTGTAAGACCCAATTAAAACCTACTATTTACATACTTTTTGACTGAAAGTAATAGGCATACTGTATTAACTTTATTAACCGTATTAAAGCATTAACTTTGAGATGTTGTTTTTATTTAATGAACCCTGAGCCTTATTCAAAGTAAGCTTAAATTAGCTATTTCACTTATTAATCAAAGTTCTATTACTGTGTGACAGCAATATTTTATGTTTTATTTTTTTAATGATAGTTTAGTATTTATTTAAATATCATTTCAGTCTTTTCAGAGCTAGCTACATATTCACTGATCTTATGACTCTAAAATGCTTTAAAAAACTTTAAAACTAACTATTTTTCATCTAAAACTTAGAAAATTTCCTGGGGAAAGATGCCCAGTATGTGTCACCTAAATATCTTTTATAAGTCGGTGATCCTGTGTTTAGACAGGTTGTGCCACAAATTTCTCTGCTCCACAGTTCTATTCAGTACCTCCTCTTTAGTTACAGGGCCTATCCATTGAATCTTTGGCATTCTTCTGTATCACCACATTTCAAAAGCTTCTGTTCTCTTCTTGTTTAAATTGTTTATTGTTCATGTTTCACTTCCATACATGGCTACACTCCATACAAATACTTTTGGAAAAGACTTCCTGACACGTAAATCTATATTTGATGTTAACAAATTCCTCTTCTTCAGGAACACTTTTCTTGCCAGTGCAAGACTGCATTTTATATCATCTCTACTTCAACCAGCATCGGTTACTTTGCTGCCAAAATAGCAAAACTCTTCTACTACTTTAAGTGCCTCATTTCCTAATCTAATTCCCTCAGTGTCACCTGATTTAATTCAAATTAGTTCCATTATCCTTTTTGCTTTTGTTGATGTTCATCTAATATCTGCCTTTCAAGACAGTGTCCATTTTGTTCAACTGCTCTCCCAATCCTTGACTGTCTGTGACAGAATTACAGTGTCATTGGCAAACTTCACTATTTTTATTTCTTCTCTCAGGACCTTAATTCCTACTCCATATTTTTCTTTTGTCTCCTCCAAAGATAGTCTACAACCCTGTCTCACTCCCTTCTCAACCACCGCTTTTCTTGTTACCTCTGTCTGGTTTCTGTCACAAATTGTAAGTAGCCTTTTGCACCTGTATCTTCCTCCTGCCATCATTAGAATATGAAAGAGAGTATTCCAGTCAATACTGTCAAAAGCTTTCTCAAGTCTACAAATGCTATAAACATAGGTTTGCCTTTCCTTGACCTATCTTCTATGAGAAGTCCTGAGGTCAGTATTGCCTACCGTTTTCTACATTTCTCCAGAATCTAAACTGATCTTTCTCAAGTTTGGCTTCTACCAGTTTTTGCATTCTTTGGTAAGAATTCATTTCATTATGAGTACCGTCAAACGGGGTGATTTCAGATGGCTTTGTCATTATTTTGATTGTAACTTTTGTACATATTGTTAGATTAAATTGATTGTTATGGAAGTAGTAGGGTATATATGTAATGAATAAAATATCCCAGAACCAGAAAATGTATGTGTAGGTACATTTATCTGAGACAGTTAAATAAAGTGTCTGAAGTCACCCCATGGATTGGGGTGATTTAGGACAAACATGTTTTTTAAATCTCTGTCCAAAGTTACAGTATATAGAGGACAAATTTGGACAGTTACTGCCTTTTTTAAAGTTCTACACGCATTTTATTTGATTTTGGTGACATTTTACACATTTTATGTAGCCTGGATCACCTGACATGTTGGTTTCATCATAGGTGAACATGTTGCTAGGTGGGGAGATTTTCCAGCTTTGCCTTCTTATTGGAGAAAAACATCTTAACAGTCTCTTTGTTCACTTCTGCTTGAGATTGTTTAATATTTTTGCTTAAGCGAATGGAAAGATCTTCTGATGGTCGTTTGAGGAATAAATGCACCCATTCTTCTCCTGGCAAATTATTATGAAATTTCTTCTCTTTTCGGCCAGATTTATCAAGGTAACCTTTAACTAAATATCTAATATCCAATTTAGTGAAGGGAAATCCCCAATGTGCAGCCCTCAATATACCTTCCTTTGACATTTCTTCTTCTTCTTAGTAATTTAGCACTGGCTGTTCTCCCATTTTTTTAGATGCACTTCCTGCACTTTATTTTGTAGGGTTGATTTAGGTATACCATAAAAATCATATGCTATTCTGTACGATAATTTACCACTATGAATATCATGAACAGCTTTAACTAAAAGTTCTGGGTCATAATTACACTGTACTCTAGCACCTCTCCCGCTCTTACACATTCTTGGCATTGTCCAAAATCACCCCACACAGTACACAGTTTTACAAAAACCGTCGTTATTTTATAACCTTGCACGAGAAACTCGACAAACTTGTACAGAAATTGTCTCAACCCTGTTAGCTACTGAGTGCGTTGACAATTGCAGTTACAATAACTTCCCACTTGGTGCAACAATAGAAAGTTTCCACTTTACGATAAATGCAATCTTGTGCTTAAAATAACTGGCGCACAGACGTTAAAATAAGTAACTCTTTGTTTCTATGCTGTGGCAAAGAGCAAATAAGCCATACTGTCTGAATTCGCCCCGGTGTCCGAAATCATCCCGTTTGACGGTACATTGAGAGAAATTTTTGTAAAGGACTTTATTTGTACTCATGAAAGAAGTTACCTAAATATTTCAGTGGACTGTCAATAATAATAATAGTAATACTTACATAAGTAATCAATGGAGAGTCTATCATAGAATATAAATAACTTAAGGAGTAAAATTAACAACTCACCAAATAGCTGTGGTGCTGATTTGTCAAAAAGCGTACAAGAAGACTGAGAATGTTACCAGCTTTTGTATGAAATTTTGTTTATAGAGTAAACGAACAAACACACACACACACACACACACACACACACACACACACACACACACACACACACAGATTTACTTACATGTTACATTGTTCAGGCTAACTATATTGTGGCTGTCACTGCAGCCTGAGTGGGATAAGGACTGTGTCAGGTGGAGTTGGCATGCTTGCTGCCCGGACAGCGGTGACTTAAATAAGAGTGCACGTAGATGCCCTGTGTCTACATCACAGAGCGTAAAGGATTAATAGGATGGGTGTATCCTGAGTTCTCCCCTGTACAGGATCCCCAGATCTACCACTCAGATAGCACTCACAGTCAAGTGTATGAGTGAGATATTAAGCTCAGTAAAAGGATATGGTTTTGGTATGATACAGTATAATGCTTTGGAGAATGTTTTACATGAAAGAAAAAAGCAAACAGTGCAATAATGTGAGAATATTATGTGTAGAGATTTTTGTTATGTGTAGAGATTTTTTATTGTTGTTATATACTTGGATTACATTTTTTACCAAACATCTAATTTGTGTAATTCCTCCATGTATAGAATGTGCTGTTTAACAGGTACTTTTTAATTGCCTTTTGAAATAACATGGTTTTAATGATCTCTTTAATCTTCTTGGGCAGATTATTGTACAGTTTTATTCCTTGGTAGAAAATGCTGTTGTGAGTTTTACATGTATTCCTTTCAGGTAAATGTAAGTTCATTCTAGATCTTCCTCCATGGCCATGAACATCTGCAATTATCAACATTTTTTGTATGTACTAAATGAATTGGTAGGTGTACTAACATGGTGTAGTAAAAATCCCCAATGTTGTGAACATATCTTTACAATGATGCCAATTACTATTTTTCATTGTTGTTCTTAGGGCCATTTTCTGTAATTTGAAAACTGTGTTCATAAATTGTACATTTGTTCCCCAGAAAAGAATTTGATAGCTAACAATTGATTGTCCAGATGAATAGTACATAACTAAAGACACTGGCTGTTACAAACTATTGACAGAACTATTAGAGTGTAACATGCTGGTGATAATTTGTTTGCAAGTATTTTGTGTGTTCACACCAATTCAGCTGCAAATTAATATTTATTCACAGAAATTTTGTATTTCTTGTGTGAGCTATAGAGCTATCACCTACATTTAAATTAACTATGTCATTTTCACTCTTCAAATAGAAGTACATGATCTTAGATTTATGTGTGTTCAATATAACTTCATTGCATATCAACAAATTGCAAACTTCCTTGAGGATTTTGTTTCCTTTCTCTGCAAGATTTCTCTTGTTGTATCAGTGACTATAACATGGCTGTCATCAGAAAAGAGAATTTTTTCACCCTGAGTGACACTTTTGGGAAAACCAACTGCGTATATCAAGAATAGCATTGGTCCTAGTATCAGTGCATTTTGGTTCTAACCAGTTTTCACCTTATTTGAGGTTTGTGGTATCTTTACCCTTCATTCTCTATAAGCTAGTCATGATCAGGAAATGAGCATTAGGTGCACCTCTTATTCCTAATGATTCTAGCTTGTTTCATAGGTCAACAGTATCAAAAGCTTTGGCAAAGTCTAAGAACATGCTTGTGACACGCTCATCCTTGTCAAGAGCATTAAATGCCATTTTTGTGAATTCTACTATGGCTGAGTCTGTATTTCTCTGCTGAACCCAAACTGATTCACAAAGGGTGCAAGATAACCAACCTAATTTTTGTCTTCTTTTCTTATTTGCATCTTTGGCAGCACACTATTCTGTAGTCATGAATCTGAGAACTGTAATGAATAGTGGCTGGTGTTTACTTAATAACGTATGCAACTCCACAATTTTGGGTTCATTACTTATTATACTTAATGTCATCTTGTTGGGATGATAACCTGTTCCTTAGCTTTGTAATGCAAGTAGCAGATAAATCAGGTTAGCTCTCACATCCAACAGCAGTCCAGTGGTGGAGTTTATTAGATAAATTATGACAATGTTGAAGCATATTTTTTAGAAATACTGTCCAGGAATCAATAGTTGCTCTAAGAGTCACATAGATGAAATTATTGAGGTCGGTAAGGGGAGGGGGGTTAAAGTTATGTTTGCATAATACATTACAGTAAACACAGTGGCGTGCAGTAATCTGTTAAAAAAAATTGACAAAGAGCTATTTTACTTGGTCCAGTCCTTAATAAAACTCATAGTTTATAGTATTCACATGTTCCGCTGACAATGAAGGTCCAACTTTTCTAATATTTGCAACACATTTTAATCAAAATAATCACAAACCTGCATTAGAGAATTCACCATTGGGTCCTGAAGCACTGATATTACTAAGTTTTTGTGGATGCGAATGCTTGTTCTTTCACAGAAATGTTCGCATGTTAATAGTTATAAGAGTCATGCAGAGATGTTAGCATAGGGTATGGCTCCCACAGACCAACTTTATGGGGGTTGAATGGATCTTATAAAGACTGGCAGAAGGACATGTTGTGATATCTGAATCTACATTATCATTAGACAGACTGTTAGAGTTTGCTACTCAGAATGGACTATAAGTATTAATAGTAATTTTTTGTGAAATATGTGGTGGTCCAGGAAATTAGAAAAATTTATCAAACCATTTTAACCTTCTGCATTGGAAATACCTCATTTGCACGTACAAGCACAATATAGAAAATTATGATAAATTATACAAAAATCTTTGTTAATGGTTTCATCAATTTGTGAGGCATGGCACTTTGTGCATAAAAATTAAGTCACAAAAGTACAGTAGCAAATGTCAGGATCAAACAAGCTCAGAGGCAAAATCTGCCATGGAAAATGTAACAGGTCACAAACTTTAATGTTCCTTGCTTTGTAAGTTAATTAGTTTCAAAGTACTGAACTACATTACTGGTCAGAATACCAGTCTTTCTGATTATTGGCATTGCCAAGCCCATAAACACACATTAACTCACATGAAATTTGCTGTTACTTACTGTAGAAGAAATTTTAATTAGCATAACTTTCAATAAACATGATTTTAGAGAAAACAAATTGTATTTTTGCAGTCAGCTCATTTGAGAATATGACTGCAATAATGAAGTGGAATGAAATCTGATACAAATAATAATTAGATGGTTTTTGTGGCTACATTACATATACATGTTACAGAAAACCGGAACCAAATAGCAATTAAAAACAGAAAAATATAATTCGTAGGGATGCAACTAGAGCAGCTCTGTCTCAAGGTGCTGTATTGATTCAAGTATTGGGTTAGTGCATAGGTACGTAGGATTTTTCCATACATTTAGTCAACACAGCAGATACACATAACAGAGACTTAAATCATCAGTAATACATTCTCCTTCACTTTTTACAAGTCTGCCAATGGTGGGGTAACTTTCTGATTCTGTGACTATAGAAATAATATGGATTTGAGGCAAAGAACTCATCAAGTCATGTTTGGAGCACATTTTCATCTAGAAAAGAAGTTCCTCGAAGGTTGTTCGATAGAGAGTGGAAAATGTGAAAAACCTAAGGACACAAGATCAGTTAATAAGATGAATGCAGAATGACTTTCCAACCCAGCTCCTTATAGCGTTTTTTGTCAGTCTAGCAGAATGTGGGTGGGTGTTAGAGCAGAGTAGCATCAATTCACACAGTCTTCCTGATCGTTGTTCTTGGACTGGATCTGTGAGACATCTCAGTTGTTGACAATAAATAACAGTAGTGATGATGACACTGGGGAAGCAATTCATATTACCTCAAACCATTGCTGTTTCACCAGATGCATAACATTATCTTTTGCGAATGCACACAGGACTTCGTACAGGGAATTGCTGTTTTTTTTGGACTCAGCCATTCCTTTCTTTTCATTATGTTAGCATGAAGTCACCATTTCTTGTCACCAGTAACAATACAGGACATGAATGATAATTGTTGTTCATGAGCCAATTGATGACGAGCAAGTAGAGATGCCCATATGGCCTCTCAAAATCAGTCCCGTGTCTCTATGGGCATCCACTACTGACATATTATTGGTTTTTGTGAGTTTGGCTTAGAGCATGTGGTATCCATACACATGATTTTTGAACCTTCATCATTGCATGAAAATGTTTCATGATTATGGAATGATCACAGCTCATCACATTGGCTAGTTCTTGAGTACATTGACATGGATCATTATGAATTGATGTGTTTAAACAAACTTCATCGAATGCCGAAGGCCTTCCTGATTGTGAAGAGTCAAAACAATTCTCTGTGCTGTGCACAATGGCATTATCTCCAAACGTGATGTTATAGCCACGAGCAACCAGTGAGCAGTGCTCGGCAGAGAATGGAGATGTGAAGCCAACAGGCGGGGGAGCTGCTGGAGGTATCACTAACAATGGACAGCCGAGACAGACAAACAAGTAGGGGATGACAGGCACTGTGACCAACCAGGACATAACACGAGGTGAGAATTGTGGCGAGACAACAACAATGAAGGAACAATCCAAGCAATGACAGTGCGTACCTCCACACAAGGAACTGGAACACAGTACAGCTGAGATGCACATGCAAACCACAGCGAATACCAGACTGCCGGTGTAGAGCCACGCGGACGCCTGAATACATGATTGCAGGAAACGCAATTGGCTGCAGGCTTCACATGGTACAGAGAGTGGCACACTCACACTGTGAGGCTCACGATGCAGGAACACACCAGAGCACAGAGACCCCTAGTGGATATCCAGGACCATAAACCCTGGCGCACATTCAACTACTGTGCCTTCTGACACCAGACATGGCACAAATGTTTCTAGCTGCCTCTACTGCTGTCACCCCCCCCCCCCCCCCCCTACTGAATGCAAACAGAGGAATATGTTGGAAAAGTTCTGATTTCTCCACTTGGCATTCCACTTTCTAGCATCCAAAGCTCCACTCACTATCCTCAAGGGACAATATGACAATATGTAAACTTAAATAGCAAAAGTGATCTACAAATAAAATTGATAAATAGGTCCTTAGCAAGCAGAGTACCATGCAAAATTAAAATGCGGTGAACTTATGCACCAGTCAAATAATTCATTAATCTCTCTACAGGTATGTTTTGAGACAAATGACAGCAGAGAAATCAGCTTGTGGTTACCTGTCTTCTGCACTCCCTTTCTTTACCAGGGGCACAATGCATGCTGTTTTAATTAATCTGGAAAGTTTCTCAATGTGAATACTCATTTCTTACATAAAGCAGACAGTGTCCACATAATTGGGTTGTACTTGAGCTAACTTTAGTATCTCTGGTACACATGTCTCAGTAGCCCCCCAATACATTCCTTTACGGTCTCTGCTGGCCACATGACAGTAGTCAGGGCAATTGGGCAATTCCTAGCTGCTTATGAACAGTGAACTAACTCATCTTATGCCTGAAAGCAGCATTCACATTGTTGTTGCATTATGATTGATGCAATGTGTTGCATAACAATAAACAAATAATTTTAAACTAATCTTTCTGGTTCAGTTTTAATTTCTGGAGTTTGCTACAAGTATTACAAGCCTCCTTTAAGAATTGAAGTGCTTAACACTCAACAAAGAGATTTTTATTATGACAAAACAAAAACCTGAAACATAATTTACTGATTCCCTGGAGATACTTGGAACATCTGTGAAAGGGGCAACTTACACAAAACTTATTTATAGCCCGCACTGAAATGTTGTTCAAGTGTATGGGATCCAAGCAATCACATTACATGAAAGGGAGTGGAGTAAATGTTCACAGTCTTGTTTGCTTGGTGCAAGTCTCACGGCATACTGAAATCTTTGTTTATTGCACTGATATTCCTGTTTGGCATCCCTACTATCCCTGCCCAGTGATACTTACACTTCCAAGCAGCACTATCTATGTGAGTATCCCCACAAAGGCTGCCCTCCTTGCTCTCTGTAATGCATAGCAGCTGTGAGCAGCTGTCATCAACTGTCTGGTGTGGTGTGTGCAGTTGTGAGTGCCAGCCGTGCTGTGACTCGGGCAAGGACTGGACACAGCAGGATCTTAACTCAAAGAAGCATAATGCAGGTCATGCCATGGTAGGTGCACATGCAGGACATGACTGGATCAATTCTCAGATAAGTGTTGCAGAAGTGTGCCTAATGAGTCATACCCCGACATGAGCATAAGTGAGACATGGCCAGACCATTTCTTGGAGAGGTGTTCTCCTGCAATGCTAATGCCATATAGACGGTAAGGTAGCAGGTGGTGTGGGAGTCATCTGATGTGGCCATACCAGGATTTGGAGTAGGTGTGTGGTTCTATGGGCTATGGCAGAGGAAGTGGTACATCAAGAGATGCATTCACACAAGCGTGTGGACTGCTGGGTGTGGCATCTTTCAAGTCAGAACTCTTGAGCAGATGATTGTGAGGGCATTGTCTGGTGACAAACTAGATGATACAGAAGTGTTATCAACATTGTGTGGTAGCACACATACATGTTCAGCTCACTGTATGCAGGCTGTGTTCAAAATCAGTGTCGTGTCCTTATGGGCATCCACTACTGACACATTATTGGTAATTGTGACACTGTGCTTAGATGATCCTTAGCAAGTTCAAATGCATCCCTCATTTTATTGGTCCAAAGTACTTGTCTTTTCCCCTGCTTGTTTGGGCTAGTGAGGATGACCATTAGGGGTGCTTTTATTGGCTCTGCTTGCAGTTGATGACACTTATAGAAGTTAAAGATCCCTAAGAAGCGACAAAGTTCAGGGGAATTCAAAGTTAAAGGAAGTTGTTTGATGAGATTAGGTTGGTCAGCTGTAGGTTTGGTTCTGTGGCATTTACTATATGCCATAGGAAGCCTTCAGCCTTCTATTCATTAATGACCATGCCACCATCCTGAAAGGCAGTGATAACTTGTTTGAGGTGCTGGTTGTGTTGCGGGGGTAAGGCTGAAAAAAACAAAAAATTAGGATATCATCTAAGTGGGTACAGCAGAAGTTGAACTGAAAAAGTCTCCCATCTATGAAGTGCTGCCATATTTGGGCTGGATTCTTCAGACTGCATGACATGAAGAGGTTATCAAATAAACAAAATGGTGTGATTATTGCCGTTTTTGCAACGTCATTTAGGTTTATGGAAAGCTGGAGGTTCGCCTTTTTACAGTCCATCAGACTAAAGATAGTGGCACCTGCGTCTGATTGCATGAAGTCCTGAATATTTATTATTGGCTAACTACCATACACTGTTCAGAAGTTGACAACTCTGTTGTTCCCAGTGTCTGATGGTTCCATCTTTCTTCCACACAAGCTTTATCAGTGATGCCCACATGTTGCCAAAGGGCAGACTATTCCTTTGTTCAACAGCCTGTCAGCCACTGGGCTGGGGCTAAATGGCACACTTTGTCTCAAAATGGTATGCTAGCAGTCATTAGAATCTAGTTCACCAGGCCATGTGGATTGCACATTGTTGCACTTTTGACTTTGAGGAAATTGCTATGAAAGGGGCGCCTGGGTTCGTGCACTGCTTGGTAATGCAGAGTGTGCTGTGCTACATCTACATCAACATCTACATAGATGCTCCACACACCACGGTATGGTGCATGGTGCCCTGTAGCACTACTAGTCATTTCCTTCTCTGTTCTACTTGCAAATAGAACAAGGAAAAAACAACTGTCTATATGTTTACATATTATTCCTAATTTCTCGTTTCTGATCTTTGTGTGCAATGTATATTGGTGGCAGTAGAATCGTTTGGCAGTCAGTTTCAAATGTTGATTCTCTAAATTTTCTCAATAATGTTTCTTTAAAAGAATGTCACCTTCCCTCCAGTGATTCCCAGTTGACTTTCCTGAAGCATCTCCTTAACACTTATGTGTTCTTCGAATGGATTGGTAACAAATCTAGCAGTCTGCCTCTGAATTGCTTCAATGTCTTCCTTGAATCAAACCTAGTACAGATCCCAAACACTCAAGCAGCACTCGAGAGTTGGTTGCACCAGCATCCTATATATATACTCTCCTTTACAGGTGAACCACTCTTTCCTAAAATTCTTACAATAAACTGAAGTCAACCATTCACCTACCACAGTTCTCACATGCTCGTTCAATTTTATAAAGCTCTGCAACATTATGCCCAGATATTTAATTCAGTTGACTGTGTCATGCAGGACACTGGTAATACTGTATCCTAACATTACGGTTTTGTTCTTCCTACTCATCCTCATTAACCTGTGTTGCATGAGATGTGTCCAGGTGTTGGGTGCACTGACACCTGAAAACGGGGAGGGGCTCGGCAGGGTGAGTATGGTCACACTCACTCCACCTGTCCTCAGCTGTGTGGTGGGTATGCACAAGGTTCAAGTAGTGCTCACACGCCAGAGTGAGAGCAGCAGACAGGTCATTTTTACACTGTCGGAGTGTTGCATTTTTGGTGTGGAGAGCATTCAAAATTGAATGGCAGTCAAGGTACCACTGATGCATTCTCAACAGATCCATTGTCATTACCCATTCCTTGAACATATTCAGAGCACATAAATACATCAACCTCACGCATAGTGGGACAAGCCTTTGTCCCATTGTTCCACCAGGTAGTAGATGCCTCTGTTGTTATTTGTAGACATACAATCTACCCCCCAGAGGTGGGGGTTGTGAGGCATGTGTTTGATACATACATGGCAGTTGTAGCTCATTTGCTGATTTAATGTGGAATAGTGGGTCTAGTGAACCCATGTGTGGAGTCTGGGAATTCTCAAGGCTGATGGCAGTTCCTTGTGGCAGCAGCAGACTTTTGGTACCAGCTTTGAGGTGACAGTGGCACTTGACCCATCATTGCCAGCTGATGTTGCAGTAGTGTGAGTAGTTGGCCCAGGTTGCCTCCTGAGGGGGCATGGTGATGTTGTCCTTGTATGTTGTTGTAGCTGTTTGCGGTGAGTTAGTGATCTTGGTTGTTTGACCGTGGTCACCCACTGTATGGTATGGAATTTCATGAGGCATTTATTCATTGATGGTGTTGCATCACAGTAAACATCCTGTTGGCCAGAACTGATTTTCTTTTTCAAGTGGATCTACCTCATGGCGATCATTGCCATATATAACTGCGATGGAAGTTTCACTATGTCCATAGAGCTGCATCTTGGATCAAGTGTTGTATGCATCGGATGTGAAATCTGGGATGACATATTGTCTGCAAGTTGCTCCTCATATATTGCTTCTACATCTACATCTTTATCTTCGTGATTACTCTGATATTCACAATAAAGTGCCTGGCAGAGGGTTCAATGAACCACCTTCAAGCTATCTCTCTACCGTTCCACTCTCGAACGGCACAAGGGAAAAATGACCACTTAAATTTTTCTGTGCAGGCCCTGGTTTCTCTTATTTTATAGTGATAATCATTTCTCCCTATGTAGGTGGGTACCAACAGGATGTTCTGTAATCAGAGGAGAAAACTTGTGGTTGAAATTTCATTAGAAGATCCAGTCACAACAAAAAACGCCTTTGTTTTAATGATTGCCACTCCAATTCACATATCATGTCTGTGACACTATCTCCCCTATTTCTCAATAACACAAAATGAGCTGCCCTTCTTTGTACTTTTTCGATGTCATCCATCAGTCCCACCTGATGCGTATCCCACACAGCAGTACTCCAGAATAGGGCAGACAAGCGTGGTGTAAGCAGTCTCTTTAGTAGACCTGTTGCACCTTCTATGTGTTCTGCCAATGAATCACAGTCTTTGGTTTGCTCTACCCACAATATTATCTATGTGATCCTTCCAATTTAGGTTATATGTAATTGTAATCCCTAAGTATTTAGTTGAATTTACAGCCTTCAGATTTGAGTGACTTATCGCATAATCAAAATTTAGCTGATTTCTTTTAGTACTCATGTGAATAACTTCACACTTTTCCTTATTTAGGGTCAATTGCCACTTTTTGCACCATACAGATATCTTATCTAAACCATTTTGTAAGTCATTTTGATCATCTGATGACTTTACAAGACGGCAAATGACAGCATCATCTGCAAACAATCTAACATGGCTACTCAGATTGTCTCCTATGTCATTAATATAGATCAGGAACAATAGAGGGCCTATAACACTTCCTTTGGGAACGCCTGATATTACTTCTGTTTTACTTGATGACTTTCTGTCTATTACTACGAACTGTAACCTTTCTGACAGGAAATCATGAATCTAGTTGCACAACTGAGGTGATACTCTGTGGGCACGCAGTTTGGTTAGAAGATGCTTGTGAGGAATGGTGTCGAAAGCCTTCTGGAAATGTAAAAATATGGAATCAATTTGACATCCCTTGTCAATTGCACTTATTACTTCATGAGTATAAAGAGCTAGTTGTGTTTCACAAGAACGATATTTTCTGAAACTGTGCTGACTATTTGTCAATAAATCATTTTCTTCAAGGTACTTCATAATGTTCAAATACAGCATATGTTCCAAAACCCTACTGCAAATCGATGTTAGTGATATAGGCATGTAGTTCAGCGGATTACTCCTACTTCCCTTTTTGGGTGTTGGTTTGACTTGAGCAATTTCCAGTCTTCAGGTACGGATCGTTCTGTGAGTGAATGGTTGTATATAATTGCTAAATATGGAGCTATTTTATCAGCATACTCTGAGAGGAACCTGACTGGTATACAATCTTGCCTTTATTAAGTGATTTAAGCTGCTTCGTTACTCTGAGGATATCTACTTCTATGTTTCTCATCTTGGCAGTTGTTCTTGATTGGAATTCATGAATATTTACTTCATCTTCTTTGTTGAAGGAGTTTCAGAAAACTGTGTTTAATAACTCTGCTTTAGTGGCACTGTCATCAGTGACTTCACCATTGCTATCATGCAGTGTGTCTCTCAATTGCTGTCTATCTCTTTGAAAACATTCCACAACTTTTCTACTCTTACATGATCA
Organism: Schistocerca gregaria; assembly: GCF_023897955.1. NCBI lineage: Eukaryota > Metazoa > Arthropoda > Insecta > Orthoptera > Acrididae > Schistocerca > Schistocerca gregaria. The sequence goes on from NC_064920.1 coordinate 939,723,430, forward strand.
GATCGGAAGGAGTGATGACTGCCTCTTAAAAAGGCGATAAGAGCATTTTTATCAGTTTTTTAAAAATATATATGCTTTGCGTTTCTTTTTGATGGTTGTAGGTGTGACGGTATTCAGCCTAGCAGCAACTGCTTTGTGGTTGCTAATCCCTGTATCCGTCACATACTCACTATTTGGCCAGGATTATTTGTTGCTAAAAGGTCAAGTATGCTTTTGCAACCATTTAAACTTCAAGTGGGCCCATGAACTAATTGTTCAAAATAATTTTCTGAGAAAGCATTCAGTTTAATTTCGGATGATGTTTTATGCCTGCCGCCGGCTTTAAACATATCATTTTTCCAGCATGTTGAGGGTAGATTAAAGTCACCACTGACTGTAATTGTATGAGCGGGGTATTTATTTGAAATGAGACTCAAGTTTTCTGTGCTGTGAACTGTTCGGCAACTAGATCTTCTGAGTCGAGGGGGGGGGGGGGGGGGGGGGGGGTCGGTAAAACGACCCAATTAACAGTTTAGTACAATTGTCAGGTATAACCTCTACCCATATCTACTTCAATTTCGCGACAAGGCACACTACCTCTGACAGCAATAAATACTCCACCACCAACTGTATTTAATCTATCCTTTCTGAACACTGTTAGATTGTTCGAAAAAATTTTGGCTGAACTTATTTCCAGCTTTGTTTTAATTGCTGTTCTGGTGTCTGTGGCATGCACTGCAGAAGAGTCAGTTTTGAGGTCTTGTACTTATTTTGAGTGGGTAGTGTGAGTATGACATCACTGATGTGGTCTGTGTGTTCTGCCAGATGGCAAATTAAAGTCATAATTTGGGTATCATCATCCAGAATGCCTCTGGTATTGAAACGCATTACATAGCTGCACACCAGAGGGTGGATTGTTCTGGGTGAAACATCAACTGTTTAAGTTGAGAGGTCAGTCAGTGCACATCATGATGGGCATGTGGTAACAGCATAATTGCAGCTGAACGAAACAGTGTCAGAGGCAAAATGACATGCTGTACTCAGGGTGCAGTTGTGAAGTTGGTAGCCATGTGTGGAGTGGGTGGCCAGTGGTGGAGCCAGATGTGAAGTGAGCAACTGTCCAACCACCATTTGTGACACAGTTGACATGGGTGTCACATGAAATGCATCACAGTTCAAAAGTAGTTCTGTTTGTCACACTGATTAGAGGTAGCTTGTGTCTGAAGTCTGATGGAAGATTACCTGGTTAGGAAAGGTAATAAGTCGGGTAAGATTAAAAATAAATGGCAGGTCACAAAGACCCAAGGTTTAGAAGGACTTACCTGTCATAAGTATAAGGGAAAATAAAGGGGATAGAAAGAGTAGGAAGTCAGAGATAATACATTGATAAGCACTTTGGCAGCTTAAGTCCATATGTAATGAAAGGATAGTTTGTGAGCTAAAGACAGAATAAAATTGAAAAAAATGGAAAGTGAAATGAACAGTGCAATTCAAGTTAGGAGGAAATAGGAACAGAAGACAGTTAAACATAAAAAGGTGAGAAAGAGAGAGAGAGAGAGAGAGAGAGAGAGAGAGAGAGAGAGAGAGAGAGAGAGAGAGAGAGAGAGAGAGGAGAAAATGAAGATAAAAAAGAGAGAAAAGTCACAGAGTAAACAAATAAATAAATACTACAAAAGAGAGAGAGAAAGAGAGACTGAGCGATGCTGGGGGAGGGGGGGGGGGGGGTGTAGGTTAAGAGAAATTAAGTCTGGGAGGGCAGAGGGCAGCGGTGTCTGAGGACATGTTGGAGAATAAGTTCCCATCTCCAATGTCCGTGGAAACCAGTATGGGTGGAGAGATCAAAATGGCTCATGTGGTGTAGCAGGCACACTCATACTGTAGAGCACATTCAGCATGTTGTTCTGCCTTTGATGTTTCAGAGTTTACAGGCAGTGGGGCTGGAGTAAGTGGTAGTAGGTGAGTGCATGGGGCAAGTTTTTCAAAGGGTTACTTGTAAGTGTAAGAATGTTATTCTGAGATCAAATGTCTGCATTGTGTATAATTTATCACAATTTATATGTGAAAGTAACTATGTTGCTTGTGTAAAGGATAGGTATATCTACTGCAAGTGTATACAGTTCCAGAAACACTTCAGGAACTTGTTTAATTAGTATTAGTTTCAAAGATAATTTTTAAATAGATTTATATATTCTGAAAACAAATTTTTAATGATTCCCCTAAGCTTGATACACTTTGTACAAATTGACTTTCATGACAGGCACCTGAATGATCTGGAATGGCTCTTTTTAAATCAGAATCAGTTGGTTTCTTTGGAAGATGAATTACCACCAGATGGAGCAAAACTAATACTGTTACATGTATCTGACAACAAGCTCCAGAAATTGCCACAAGATCTTCGAAAGTATATTTACTTGGAGAGTCTCTTTGTCTCAAAAAATGAAATACAGAGCTTCAATGGAACATTACAGAAACTAAGAAAACTAAAAAGATTGCATGCTGACCACAATAAGATCAAAGAGGTAAGCTGAATATTAAGAAATACTTTTAGAATATGATCAGTGATAGTTGAAACAGCTGTATGCATGGGATTCATAAAATTCTAATAAAACTGATATATCTTTATTAGAAAAACTATATCTCAAAACTATGGAGAAAATGTTTACTGCTCTGGTGTTGGGTGTAAAAAAACAAGAGCTTAAAAGAAAGGCGAAGGGAAACATGATCAAGTGATGCATTCTACAGTGAGAACATGAATAAAATGCAAGAATGAGTGTTATATTAACTACATCTCAGTTCTCTGCATATTGTGTATCACTCTTGGCATGATATTCTTCGTTTGTGTGGCCATGATGTCCATAGTTGCTGTACAGTTATTTAGGGCATATCAAATCCATCTTTTTAACTACTAAAAATCTATATTTATTTTATCATACATATTTGTTTTATTCAGTTAAAACATCATTAGTGGTTGCATTTTTCATCTGATTTTGCTTACATCCCATCCAAATGTGTTATGGGCATGCACATTTTCCATGTATTGTTATGTTTGATACTGATGTTTTGCCTAAAATCAATTTGACTTGCAGCAATACACATTTTCTGAAATAAAATGTAAGTAGAAATTGCACCATTAACATTAAATTCTTAGGAAGAACACACAAATTATCTGTGCAGCAAACTAGCTTCTGTACTTTTTTAATGTATATATTAAGGAACAGTGTGAGCAATCAGTTACTGCTCCGGTCATATTTTGCTTTCTTCCATTCTCATCTTCAGTATGGAATATTGATCTGGGACAATTCCTCAGGTGCTAAGTGTATTTGCAGATGACAGTAGAAGATAATCAGACATTTAGTAAGACTATCACCCAGACAGTTCTGCAAGAACCACTTTAAATATCTTAGCATAATGACATTACCTAGCTTGTGTGTGTGATATCTGCCAGAGAAAATCCGGAAAAATTCAAAATGAGATATGGTATGCATGTATACAACACCAGAAATAGTCACTAACTGGATTGCAATAGTCCATAATAACTGTAAATACTTGGGTATAAGGTTTGTCAATAAGCTACCATACTCAGCTCATACAGTACCACTAAATAAATATAATAATAAGAGCATATTACAGTCGTCTGAAATATAGTGAATTCTATTCAACTGAAGAATTCCCGGAAACTAATCATTGTAATACATGTTTTTTCCTGAGTGACAAAGAAAACCCCTTAGTACTTAAAAAAGCTAGTCATTTCATGTATATGTAATTGATTATTGTATAAAACTTGACATCACTGTAAACTCCGACAAAGCCAATTATAAGATAAATACTGAAAAGTGAATAAAAATATTCTATTACATTTGCTAACATTCCGCAGTGTATGAAGATAATCGCTAGTAATTAAAAAAATCTAAATAAACATTGATGTTGGAGTTTACAGTCAGGTTCTTCTTCAGAAAATGTGTAATGCTACAAGTCAGAATGATATAAGATCATAAACACCGGTGCCAAATGCAAGACTATTTGAATCATATCCATGATGATCTCACTTCTGAATTTAAGCAAAATCAGACAAAAATTCAATCACTGACCATGCTTTAAGTGAATGAAATGAACTGTATGTGGTAACATATAAACACATTTTTATTAGTTGCAAAGGCTGAAATGAAACACCTTAAGCCAGACTGTTCCAGCATTGCCTCATGGGGGTACGAAATCCTGTGAGTGCTTGTCAGCTCACCTGTGGGCAGGTGCAGGCTGTTCTATTGCACACATTCTGTGCCTGCATGAGTGGCCACTCATGCCTGCAGGCATGTGGTCATGACATTTCAATCCTATGGGTCAGCTCTTTGCCCACCAACCATATCCTCACCCCAGTCCACCTGTGCCTGTGCTGAACAGACTGCCTTAATCTCTTGCCTTGAGTTACCTTATTCTCCCTGTGGCCTCTTTTTCTGTCTTGTTTTACATTCTGACTTACATTCAATCAGCTGAAACCCATTTACGCACCTGTTACCTTTTCATCTTCATTACATCTATCAGTGCTGCCCCACTTTTGACTGTATTCAAAACTGGTATTATTCCCAGAATGGAATTTTCACTCTGCAGCGGAGTGTACACTGATATGAAATTTTCTGTTAGATTAAAACTGTCTGCTGGACAGAGACACAAACTCAGGACCTTTGACTTTTGTGGGCAAGTACTCTCCCGAGTTCGAGTTTCGGTCAGGCACACAGTTTTAATCTGCTAGGAAGTTTCACTGTTATTATCATTCTTAATTTTCCTGTTTGCATTCTTTTTTTTTACTTTTATTAATTTACATGCTTATGCATCATACTTCTATTATATTTGTATGTGGTAAAATTTTCAGCTTTCATCAGATGAATTTATGGATCTTGAAAATATGGAAGATCTGCAGTTGGGACACAACTGCCTTTCAGTATTGAATGGATCACTTCTTCCACTAAGGTCCCTTCGCTGTGTGAACCTAACACACAATCTTTTTGAGAACATGACACTGAGGGAGATTACAGGTCTGAGAAACCTCAGAGTTATTGATCTCTCTCATAATCAAATAAGGCATTTAAGCAGTGGTCCAATGACAGTAAGTACGCAAATATTGATGCTTCTAACACAATTGCATGTACTACAAAATAATTTGAAGAATTTAACAAATTAGAAAATAAAAGTGTTAAGAGATCTTACTGGTAAGCCAATACGTTCTGCACTTTAATAGTCTCAAGACAAGTTCTGGCACAATTAAATGAAATCTAAGGCAGGATTCTCTCTCTCTCTCTCTCTCTCTCTCTCTCTCTCTCTCTCTCTCTCTCTCTCTCCCTCCCTCCCTCCCTTCCTCCCTCTCCCTCCCCCCACTCTCCTTCTCCATATATAACATTGTGTTATTGTGTTTTACTTTTACAAACTTCAGTTTTTTCAGCTCTCACTATCATACATGATATTATCTCTGGGTTCCCTTTGTTTGCATCCTCAACTGCCAAAAGTGCAAGTACTGCAAGCACCTCATCAAATACATGCCTCTCCCATTCAGGCATTTTCCGGTTTTTATCAAATGCTACTCAAAAAGGGAAAAAAGAGATGAATATTCCAGTTACTTTATGATATTCATAAGCTAGCATATCTGACATGTATTCTGAATCATGCTAGGCAACAAACTCCGCTGTAGATTACACCATTAATGCACTGTTCACAGTATATCTCTGTTATCAAAAAGTTAGAGTCTGAAACATGAGGACTTTTGTTGTTCACAGTAAATATTCATCATTATTGCAATTGTGCATCTCGTATGTTAAAATATCAGGGACCTGCAGAAGCATTTATGTAAAAGTAGCATGTTAGTTCATGTCCAAGAATAGTTCTCCAATTAAATTCTTAGTTTGATTGAATGAGTATATTCTACTGTATAAAATGCTGTTTCAAACTGTATGATTAATAAATGTTTTCCAGTCCAGTAGCCCATCTGGTACAGCAACTGTGTGTAGAATATCTGAATTAAAAATGGTCTTTGTTGTACTTTATTCTTTTATTGACAATTTGTTTCTTCATGGGGCATGTGCAAGTTATCCTAAAATTTTCCTTTTATAACATTTTAAAAACCATAAAGTTGCTCTGTCGAACAAGGGAAATTCCAGGTAGGAATTTTCAGCAATGAAAGAAAAGATAGATTGCTACTTATCATAAAGAAGACACATTAAGTTGCAGACAGGCACATTAAAAGACACTTACATAAAGCTTTCAGCCACAGCCTTAATCAGAAAAAGAGAAACACACACCATTCCTACACACAAGCGAGCCTACCTCATGCACACATGATCACCAACTCCAACAGCTCAGGTCAGGATGCTAGACCGAAGTACACAACAAATCAGATGAATCTATAGAGACCTTAGTAAAGTCTGCCCTGCTGGTACAACTTTATTAAGGAGTTCGTTCTGATTTGATGTTTGCTTCAATTTAGCACAGAGCCATTTTATGGTTTTTAAAATGTTGTAAAAGGAAAATGTCTCTAGGGATTCATCTGATTCGACAAATGCTTCAGTCTAGCACAGGGTTGTGTGGTTTTTTTTTTTTTTTTTTTTTTAACTTATAACTAGGGAAAGTGATGTTCAAATCACATTTAGCTATCCTGATTTACTTTTTCTGTGCTTGCCTCATTTTAGTCAAAAGCAGGGACAGCTCCTTCAACAAAATCACTGCTCGTTTCATACTACATTTTTCTCAAACTGAATAAATACTTCTTCCTTAATGATCCTTATGAAAATGATATGTTCAGCCCTAATCATCCTTCATTTTGTACTAGCAAAGTTGCTGACATTTCACTGGTTTATGTTACTTAGGAACTACAGAAGGTCAAAATTGAGGTCTTGTTCTGTTATGCATTTTAGGTTCATTAACTTGGACATAATCCTATTAGTAATGTAGGTATTTTATTTTTTTATTTTTCACCTTCTCCTTGTGGTTGATGATCTCTCACGATAATTTTCATTTTATAGGTAAATGAGTTGTTCCTGGTACATAAGCATTTACAGGTGAAATGATCAGTGGCAATCATTTAAAATGGTTACAGTAATTATATAAGAGACAACTTGTGTCCTGTTTCTAATTATATTTTGTGCTTAATTTGTCAACACATTATATCTGGAATATGTCATAGCAAACGACATTGGGATATTCAATCTCAGATCTTTCATTGTTTATTGATGGCAAATGAAAATTTTGTCAGACTAAGATTTGAACAAATATCTCCTACTTATCATGAGCAGCTGCCTTATTGATTTACATAATCCTAGCATGACTTGCAAGACTTCTCAATGTCAGTGATATTTCCTTCCTGTTATTTCCAAAGTCTACAACTGGAGATTCCCCTGTGAGGTTCATGGGAACAGCAGCAGTATCATTTGGTGATTGGGTGTGTGGTGGTGGACCACTGCTTATCCTGTCATTGAAAATTTTTGGAACTGATTTAAATTTGCTGAATTTAAATAGACATGGCATATCCTTTACATTGCTGATATGGCTTTTCTTAGTGGATTTCACTGCTATAATTTCATCACATTTTCATCGATTCTGTACCTACTGACACCATTCATTTCAGTAAATTTGTTTCAATGGCATTTTGCTTCAGGTTACAAAATGGTGTAATCTTTCCTGTGTTCCACTGCCATTGGAGGTTATATATCTCAGTATGTATGTTTGTTGTCTGATTGTAAAAACAAAGTACTTATTTCCCATTAATGTTATTTTTGGGTCTCCCATATGCTTATCTCATATTGTTAAGGGGTATTGTGAATTCTTGGAACTCAGTCATTACATAAGTTGATAAAACTAAGTGAATACATGTTGCTAAAGTTAAAATGGACGTGCTATTTCAGATCTTTATCATAATCACCATGTATGTTTCCTTTACAAAGCAGTCCTATTGCTAACAATGTGAAACTTTTCAACTGCCCAGTCTCTATTTGTTTTTTAGACTAATCTTGTTTACACTAACTTTGTTCATTAATGTGCACCTGTAATGCTACATAATATTATAATAGTTCATTTACTGCTACTATTACTACCTGAATGTGTGGTGTCTGTTCTTCCAGACATGTCCAACAGGACAGACACCACACATTCATACAATTGATTCACCTAGCTGGACAATGGATCCAACTTCTTCAGTGTGGATGCACAACTATGTCTGACATCCAGTGATAATCTCAGAGTAGTGAACATGGAGGAAATGGACAGGGACTGTGGATAGGTGGCACTTGATGGGAATGTGAATTGGTTGTGAGGCACACTGAGATAGTCCGCGCAGTTGCAATAACACTTTGTCCCAGATGGTGCAGTGGTTAACACACTTGTCTAATAAGCGGAGATCCCAGGCTTGAATCCTGGTTGGGAACACATTTTCACTTATCACCGTTAATTTCACAGATGTCTTGATGCACCTGACCTTCAGTTTACATATTACTTCTACATATATTACATAGCACTTTTGCAGGTATATTTAAACAAAACTGAAGCCACAAAAATATAGAGCACCTTAGGAAACATGTAGGCTTACTCTTATCAGTTCAGGAATATCGAACAATGGAAACTCCAGGTTGGAATATCAACAATATTGGGAAAAGGATAGACTGTTACTCACTGTAAAGGTGACACACTGACCTGCATATAGGCACAACAAAAAGACTGTACACATTTAGCTTTCAGCAAAGCCTTCTTCAGAAAAGAAAACACACACACATTCACACAAGCAAGCACCTCCTATGCACAGGTGAATGTTGTGATTTGAAATGTTGTTGTTGTTGTGGTCTTCAGTTGTGAGACTGGTTTGATTCAGCTCTCCATGCTACTCTATCCTGTGCAAGCTGCTTCATCTCCCAGTACCTACTGCAGCCTACATCCTTCTGAATCTGCTTAGTGTATTCATCTCTTGGTCTCCCTCTACGATTTTTACCCTCCACACTGCCCTCCAATACTAAATTGGTGATCCCTTGATGTCTCAGAATATGTCCTACCAACCGATCCCTTCTTCTAGTCAAGTTGTGCCACAAACTACTCTTCTCCCCAATCCTATTCAATACCTCCTTATCAGTTATGTGATCTACCTATCTAATTTTCAGCATTCTTCTGTATCACCACATTTCCAAAGCTTCTATTCTCTTCTTGTCCAAACTATTTATTGTCCACGTTTCACTTCCATACATGGCTACACTCCATACAAATACTGTCAGAAACCACTTCCTGACATTTAAATCTATACTCGATGTTAACAAATTTTTTTTCTTCAGAAACGCTTTCCTTGCCATTGCCAGTCTACATTTTATATCCTCTCTACTTCGACCATCATCAGTTATTTTGCTCCCCAAATAGCAAAACTCCTTCACTACATTAAGTGTCTCATTTCCTAATCTAATTCCCTCAGCATCACCCGACTTAATTCGACTACATTCCATTATCCTCGTTTCGCTTTTGTTGATGTGCATCAAATATCCTCCCTTCAAGACACTGTCCATTCCGTTCAACTGCTCTTCCAACTCCTTTTCTGTCTCTGACAGAATTGCAATGTCATCAGCGAACCTTAAAGTTTTTATTTCTTCTCCATGGATTTTAATACCTACTACGAATTTTTCTTTTGTTTCCTTTACTGCTTGCTCAATATACGGATTGAATAACATCGGGGAGAGGCTACCACCCCTGTCTCACTCCCTTCCCAATCACTGCTTCCCTTTCATGTCCCTCGACTCTTATAACTGCCATCTGGTTTCTGTACAAATTGTAAATAGCCTTTCGCTCCCTGTATTTTACCCCTGCCACCTTTAGAATTTGAAAGAGAGTATTCCAATCAACATTGTCAAAAGCTTTCTCCAAGACTATGAATGCTAGAAACGTAGGTTTGCCTTTCCTTAATCTTTCTTCTAAGATAAGTCGTAGGGTCAGTATTGCCTCACGTGTTCCACCATTTCTACGGAATCCAAACTGATCTTCCTCGAGATTGGCTTCTATCAGTTTTTCCATTCGTCTGTGAAGAATTCGCATTAGTATTTTGCATCTGTGAGTTATTAAACTGATAGTTCGGTAATTTTCACATCTATCAACACCTGCTTTCTTTGGGAGTGGAATTATTATATTCTTCTTGAAGGCTGAGGGTATTTCGCCTGTCTCATACATCTTGCTCACCAGATGGTAGAGTTTTGTCAGTATTGGCTCTCCCAAGGCTGTCAGTAGTTCTAATGGAATGTTGTCTACTCCGGGGGCCTTGTTTCGACCAAGGTCTTTCAGTGCTCTGTCAAACTCTTTACGCAGCATCATATCTACCATTTCATCTTCATCTACCTCCTCTTTCATTTCCATAATATTGTCTTCAAGTACGTCACCCTTGTATAGACCCTCTATGTACTCCTTCCACTTTTCTGCTTTCCCTTCTTTGCTTAGAACTGGGTTTCCATCAAAGCTCTTGATATTCATGCAAGTGGTCTCCTTTCTCCAAAGGTCGCTTTAATTTTCCCGTAAGCAGTATCTTTCTTACCCCTAGTGAGATATGCCTCTACATCCTTACATTTGTCCACTAGCCATCCCTGCTTAGCCATTTTGCACTTCTTGTCAATCTCATTTTTGAGATGTTTGTATTCCTTTTTACCTGCTTCATTTACTGCATTTTTATATTTTCTCCTTTCATCAATTAAATTCAATATTTCTTCTGTTACCCAAGGATTTCTACTAGCCCTCGTCTTTTTACCTATTTGATCCTCTGCTGCCTTCTCTATTTCATCCCTCAAAGCTACCCATTCTTCTTCTACTGTATTTGTTTCCCCCAATCCTGTCAATTGTTCCCTTATGGTCTCCCTGAAACTCTGTACAACCTCTGGTTCTTTCAGTTTATCCAGGTCCCATCTCCTTAAATTCCCACCTTTTTGCAGTTTCTTCAGTTTTAATCTACAGTTCATAACCAATAGATTATGGTCAGAGTCCACATCTGCCCTTGGAAATGTCTTACAATTTAAAACCTGGTTCCTAAATCTCTGTCTTACCATTATATAATTTATCTGAAACCTGTCAGTATCTCCCGGCTTCTTCCATGTATACAACCTTCTTTTATGATTCTTGAACCAAGTATTAGCTATGATCAAGTTGTGCTCTGTGCAAAATTCTACCAAGCAGCATCCTCTTTCATTTCTTACCACCAATCCATATTCACCTACTATGTTTCCTCCTCTCCCTTTTCCTACTACCAAATTCCAGTCACCCATGACTATTAAATTTTCGTCTCCATTCACTATCTGAATAATTTCTTTTATTTCATCATACATTTCTTCAATTTCTTCATCATTGGGCTTCGTGTCTATCTTGGCCACAATAATGCATTCACTATGCTGTTTGTAGTAGCTTACCCATACTCCTACTTTTTTATTCATTATTAAACGTACACCTGCATTACCCCTATTTGATTTTGTATTTATAGCCCTGTAGTCACCTGACCAGAAGTCTTGTTCCTCATGCCACCGAACTTCACTAAATCCCACTATATCTAACTTTAACCTATCGATTTCCCTTTTTAAATTTTCTATCCTACCTGCTTGATTAAGGGATCTGACATTCCACGCTCCAATCCGTGGAATGCCAGTTTTCTTTCTCCTGATAATGATGTCCTCTTGAGTAGTCCCCGCCCGGAGATCCGAATGGGGGACTATTTTACCTCCGGAATATTTTACCCAAGAGGACGCCATCATCATTTAATCATACAGTAAAGCTGCATGCCCTTGGGAAAAATTACAGCTTTAGTTTCCCCTTGCTTTCAGCCATTATTTGAAATGTAATATTAATAAAACAATGGAAAATCCAGGATGGAATAATGATAATATAGGAAAAGGATAGTTACTACTTACCATATAGTGGAGATGCTGAGTGAATCACAGATAGGGACAACAAAAAGGCTGCCAAAAAATCTTTCAGCCAAACAGACCTTCATCAGAATAGACAACACACACATACACACTCAAGCAAATACAGCTACCACACACATGATCACAGTCTCTGGCTCCTGAGGCCAGACTGTGAGCAGCAGTGCATTATGAGGGAAGCAAACTAGGTGGTGTGGGTAAGGAGGAGGCTGGGGCGAGCAGTGTGTAGGAGTGGGAGATGGTAAAGTGCTGCTTGTGGGAACATATGGGGACAAGACGATGAGGGGATGGGGTAGGTAGGTCCAGTCAGGAGGTTAGATGGAGAGTGGGTAGATTGGGGGGGGGGGGGCAGTGGAAGATGAGAGAATAAAAAGACTGTGTGTGCATTGGTGGAATAGAGGACTGTGTAGTCATGGAAAAGGAACAGAGGAGGGATAGGTGGGTAAAGGACAATGAGTAATCAAGGCTGAGGCCAGGAAGGTTATGGGGACCTAGGATGTATTGTAGGGAGAATTCCCACCTGTCAAATTCAGAAATGCTGTGAAGCAGTCACTGAAATGAAGAACATTGTGCTGGGCAGTGTGCTCAGAAACTGGGTGGTCCAGCTGCTTCTTGGCCACAGTTTGTTGGTGGCCATTCATGCAAACAGCAGCCTGTTGGTTGTCATGCCCACATAAAATCCAGCATAGTGGTTGCAGCTCAGCTTGTAGATCAAATGACTGGTTTCACAAGTAGCCCTGCCCTTGTTGGGATAGATGATGCTTGTGAGTGGGCTGGAGTAGGTGGTGGTGGGAGGATGTATGGGATGGGTCTTGCATCTAGGTGTGTTACAGTGATATGGGCCATGGCGTAAGAGGTTGGGATCACAGGTTGTGTAGGGATGGATGAGGATATTGTGCAGGTTCAGCAGGTGGCAGAATTCTGGAGTAAGAAGGATAATGGTTAGGACATTACTCATTTCAGGGTATGGCAAGAGGTAGTCAAAACACTGGCAGAGAACGTGATTCAGGTGCTCTTCTCCTGGGTGGCACTGAGTCACAAGAGGAATGCTCCTCTGTGATCAGACAGTGGGACTTGGGAGATGGAGGGCGACTGGAGGGATTAGGAACATGGGATCTGTTTTTGTACAAGGTGGGGAGGATAATTAAGCTCTGTGAAGGCCTCTGTGGGACCCTTGGTATATTTTGAGAGGGCTGCTTGTCACTACAGATGCAATGGACATGGGTGGCTAGGCTGTGTGGAAGGGACTTTTTGATATGGAGTGGGTGAAAGCTGTTGAAGTGGAGGTATTGCTGTTGGTTGGTAAGTTTGACATTGACAGAGGTACTGATATAGCCATCTTTAAGGGGGTGGACAACACTGAGGAAGGTGGCTTGTTGGATTGAGGAGAGCCAGGTGCAGTGAATGAGGGAGAAGTTATTGAGGTTTTTGAGGAATGTGGATAAAGTGTCCACACCCTTGATAAAGATCACAAAAATGTCATCCATGAATCTGAAACAGGTGAGGGGTTTGGGATTCTGAGTGGATAGAAAGAATCCTTCTAGATGGCCCATGACTAGGCTGGCATAGGTTGGTGCCATGCGGGTTCCCATAGCTATACCCTGGATTTCTTTGTGGGTGATGCCTTCAGAGGAGAAATAACTGTGGCTGAGGACACAGTTGGTCATGGCAACTAGAAAGCAGGTTGTAGTTATGAAATACATCAGGCACTGGGAAAGGTAGCGTTGAAGAGGGGAAAGGCCATAGGCATTAATGTGTTAGTGCAAAGAGAGCTGGCATCAGTAGTGATGGGCAGGGCACCATGTGGCAAAAGGAACAGGAAATGTGGAGAGCCAATGGAGGAAATGGTTGATATCATTTATTTAGGAGGGTGGGATTTAGGTAATAAGCTGAAGGAGTTACTCTACAAGAGCAAAAATTCTCTCAGTGTGGCCACAGTAACTGGCCACAATGGGGCACCCTATGTGGCTGGGTTTATGGAGTTTAGAAAGCATGTAGAAAGTGCAAATGCAAGAAGTAGTAGAAGTGAGGAGAGAAGTGGACTCCAGGGAGACATTCTTGGAAAGGCCTAAGGATTTGAGGAGAGACTGAAGATCCTGCTGGATTTCTGGAAAGGTGTCACTGAGGTACGGTTTGCAGGTGGATGAATCTGACAGCTGGCAGAGTCCTTCTGCCAGGTAATCCCTGTAGTTCAAAAGAAAATTGGTGGAGCCATTGTCAGCAGGTCAGGGTCAGTTTTTAGGTGATAGATTATGGTTCTTTCTGCAAATGTAAGGTTAGCTTGCATGTTGAGGGATTCGAGGAATGATGGTGAGACAAGATCCAAGGTTAAGAAATTCGGGAAAGTTAACAGGGGGTGATCTGGGGGCAGTGGGAATGATGGAGGAGTGAACTGGGTCAGGCAGGACTCAAAATTGCTTTTTGGTTGAGTCTTATTGGTAGGGTTGGTGGTAACAAAGTTGTTAAAGATGTTCTCTCCTTCTCCTGACCCCTACAGTGGAAACATGTTTTCATCATCAACCGTACAAGTCACACTCAACCAAAGACCAATGTTGAACACTGGCTGACTCAGTTCAGTCCTCCATCCAACTGTGATCCACCCCCACTGTCTCCAAAATTCCTTTGTTAACTTTCCAGAATTTCTAAACCTCAAACCTTGTGTCACCGTCATTCCATAAATCCCCCAACATGTAAACTAATCCTACATCTGCAGAGAGAATCGCAATCCACGACATTAAACTTCATCCCAACCTTGTAATCCTACCTACTGACAATAGTTCCACCACTGCTGTTTTTGAACTGCAAGGATTATCTGGCAGAAGAACTCTGCCAGCTGTCAGATTCAACCACTTACAAACCCTGCTCTTCTAGTATCTGTGTTTGTAGACAAAATTAGTGGATATAAGGTCCATCCATTACACAACCAACCATTTTTTCTTATAAGCTCAGACATATTCCAGAACCATTGTATCAACCTCAGTGGGTTTTCTTCTTTCAGTTCTGTCTACATTTTATGGAACTGAATTAAGAATACCCACTGATGATGGCACATGTTTGTGTTTATATGAAAAAGCAGTGTTTGCATAACAGGCAGACCTTACATCCAGTAACAAATTGAAAATATTTGCTGTTCTTGCCACAAAATATGTCAGGAATACCACATATCCCAAAGAGAAACAGCTTTTATATTTATTTATTTATTTTTCTCATTAGATTAGATTAATACTTGTTCCATAGATTATGAATACGACACTTCGTAATGATGTGGAACGTGTCAGGTTAATAAAAGATGTCTGTACAAGAAATTACATTACACAAAATATTGCATGACACTAATGATTAAGTTTTTTTTTTTTTTTTTTTTTTTTTTTTTTATATATATATCTAAAAATTCAGCCAATGAGTAGAAGGAGTTGTCATCTAGAAATTCTTTTAATTTATTTTTAAATGTTAGTTGGCTATCTGTCAGGCTTTTGATGCTGTTTGGTAGGTGCCCAAAGACTTTTGTGGCAGCATAATTTACCCCTTTCTGTGCCAAAGTCAGATTTAACCCTGCATAGTGAAGATCATCCTTTCTCCTGGTGTTATAGGTATGCACACTGCTATTACTTTTGAATTGGGTTGGATTATTATCAACAAATTTCATAAGGGAATATATATACTGTGAGGTTACTGTGAGGATCCCTAGATCCTTAAATAGATGTCTGCAGGATGACCGTGGGTGGGCTCCAGCAATTATTCTGATTACACGTTTTTGTGCAATGAATACTTTTCTACTCAACGATGAATTACCCCAGAATATGATGCCATACGAAAGCAGTGAATGAAAGTAGGCATAGTAAGCTAATTTACTGAGATTCTTATCACCAAAATTTGCAATAACCCTAATAGCATACGTAGCTGAACTCAGACGTTTCAGCAGACCATCAATGTGTTGCTTCCAGTTTAACCTCTCATCAATGGAAAATTCTACCTTAGCTACAGACTTCTGTTCAAATTCTATATTTATTACTGGAGTTTTGCCATTTACTGTACGGAACTGTATATACTATGTTTTATCAAAATTTAAAGAGAGTCCGTTTGCTGAGAACCACTTAATAATTTTGTGAAAAACATCATTTACAATTACATCACTTAGTTCTTGGTTTTTGGATGTTATTACTATACTTGTATCATCAGCAAAAAGAACTAACTTTGCATCTTCATCAATGTGGAATGGTAAGTCATTAATGTATATCATGAAATTTATATTACCCAGCAAAGTGAACTGAAGGCCTTCCAGGGTAGTAATACCATTGCATTTACACCTGAGTAAAAAGGAGGCAAAGGAAGTGACAATGTACACTACAGTGTTCTCATAAGTGGAATGGTATCATAAGCTACATGCCTTTGTGCCAGTGCTGTGAATGGTGTTAAACTAACTATTGCCAGAGGTATAGAAGTTATTTATTGCTTTCCTGCAGCGTTTACTAGGTACTCCCCAAAACTATCATGTCATACACATCTGCTGGTGACTGCCTTTGTGGATCTCTGTCATTTACAGATGACTGCTGATCATCTACAAGGTAGCTGCAAGTGCATATATCTACCCAACCACTCTGTCAGTACCTAATACTACATTTGACACTGCCTAGCTAGTGCTGTGTTTTCTGTCTGAGCATTACAGTTTATGAATTCTGGAACAGAAATGGTGCATGAAACACAGCCAGTACAGCAAAGATCAACACTATTGAGCATTGTACTATACTGCCACTGACTTAAGTTCCCATTTAGAACAAGAACAGCAACAAGACATTGGTATATTTATATTCAATTTCTTTAGCAGTTTATTATGATTTGCTGGCAGTATCTGTTTAACTACCTTCCACAGGGATGGAGCTACTTTCTTCAGCTGTGTATGCTGGTTTGTTGCATGGACAATAATGATGACTCCTCATGTGAATCCATGCAAATTAATGTTATATTTTAAATTTCCTTATCTGTCAAAGTGTCTCGTCTCCAGTACTCATCACACACATTTTTAATGAGACATACCGCTTTTCTAAGCTTCTAAGTTCACAGCAGTTAACACATCAGTCATTAGTTCTCCCAGTTCCAAGAGTTAGACGCTTGACATATTACGACTGTGGATCATATAGTGGCAATTGGAGTCAAAAAAATCCATTCTCTTGCAAAATGTTTCTGATGAAATAAACAAGAGAAAGCTGGCATTACTTAGCTCATACCAAATATTCAACTCTCATTAGATGCATTATAATGTTTGTGATGACTTGCCAGCCAGGCTTGTATTTCATTTTTAGAGAACTAGAGAAAAGTGACTTATTCTTCTGCTTGTTGTAATATGGGGATTAATGAAAAAGACTATACTTCTGGGAGGTAACTGAGAAATAAGCCTGACCTCTATATATTTTTTTAAAATTTTTGCTATCCATTTCTAAATGTTAGTTCAGTGTGCTGCTTTTGAGTCATAACAGGACCCATTTCATTACCTGCATGCACAACAAATTCAAAATTAACTGGCACTTTTGCATGGCAGACACACTGCCTGTTTGCAAATGTTTATTCATGCAAATGTTTATTCACATGGTAATATTTATAACTCCACATTTCATCTAAACTACAGTTTACTTTAATTCTGATATTTCCATTTTTGATAAACATCTTATGTAGCAATGTCCTTTAATTTGTAAATAATGACTCATTTATTCTGATACCATTTAAAAACAAATCCCATAGACAGATCAATTATTCTCAGTTTCGTTGCTACCCTTGAAGTCCAGCTCAGCGTAACAAAAGCTGTGGAGGTTTTTCACAGATAGTGTTTTCTTTTGTTGTCCATAATATAACAGAAATTGCTGTCTAATAAAATATTTATCACATCACCAATTGAATGTTTATTATGTGCACTTTGCTCCTTGTATTGAGCTACTGAACCTAAAACATTTTGCTTGCATATTCCGTTGCCTTCTCTGCTACTTTCACTCCTTTCTCCTTCTCATTGCCAATAAATTTAATGACATTTGTGGAACATTACATGAGTACTTGGAGGAAAATAACCAGTCACATTACCACCACTTTAACCAACCTGTGAACTTACAGTGTCAACCGTAGCATGCACTGCTTCTATGCAGGTGGGCCATGAATAAAGTCACTCACTGGCATGATTGGTGCTGGAAAAAGGCATGACGCAGTAGAAAAGGCAGACACTGAGTGAGGTGGCAGTCTCATCCCCAAGTTTCACCAGTACAACGATATTCCAATGCAAGGTGCAGAGTTAATAGTCTTTGACAGATGAAGTGGCACAAAACACCATTTACATGTCCAGCTGCATAACAGGAGTAGAGGCAGCATGGTGCAGGTGTCTCTTAATGCTTCATGGTATGTGTTGCCACATGATGAGTGTGTAGTGGTGTGAGTGTGGAGCAGGAACCTATGTTGATGCTGCGAGGAGAAGAAGGAGACTAGTCGAGGCTAGGTTAGTGGAAGTCTCACTATGGCCCAAGATATTGTTTTCTCCTGCTATCCAGCAACCATAGTGTGCAGTTATCTATTCACAGGATAGAATCAACAGCTTGGGACAGAAGTAATACTGAGGGCAGAAACTCGCTGTCGTAGCAGATGACCGTTGTGAGCTATAGACGCATGGAACTGCTGAGATAGTTATGTGGAAAAAGGTCACCACACTGCCCCCCCCCCCTTCCCACCCTCACTTGAAGGCTGGTACCAGTGGGTTTCATGTCTTGTACATGCAATAAGGATGTAGGCAGTGGTGTTGATGCTGTGGTTGCTCGTCATGTGACGCAGGCAGGTGGCAGACTTAAGGGCGGTGAGAGTGAAGTGGGCAGAGCAGCCAACTGTTAGTAGCATTGGTTTGCTGCATGGCAGCCAGTAGCAGTGCAGGACTGGCAGCTGATGTAAGTGATGAGTAAGCCACCAGTGTGCATGGGTTGGGGGGGGGGGGGGGGCGGGGCCCAGGCCAGGTTGCCCTGAGCCTGTATCCAATGCCATGCACACAGTGGTGGGCAGGCACTGGGAGCTATTCCCAACACGGTGCTGTTGAGGCAAGGGCACAGCATCATTGCTGATTGGCTGTGAGGAGAGATGGCCTCATTTGACATTTGACAGCCGAAAGTGCACGTGCCTGGCACTGTGCGAGGGGGGGGGGGGGGGGTCTGGCATCTATGTTGTCAACAGCCGGGCAGTCAGGGAGGCTCCGGTATAGCATGGTGGGTTCCCCATGTGTCCTCAGTTATGGTGGGGTATGCCAGCATTGAGGGGTCTCCAGCAGTTGGGGTGCTTGGTGCATTTTCAGAGGTGGTGGCACTGGCAGCGATGTCAGCAGTGGTGGCAGTGTGCATCTGTGGGATGTTGACGAGGATGGCGATCAGGCTGGGTGGTGTGCAACTGGGCAGTGTGTAGACAGGCCTGAGCCTGCTAATCTGAATGATGGTAGGGATGCCATGGAGTTGAAACATAAATGTCTTGTAGTCCCACTCCAGAGCCCAGTGGGAATCAGAGTAGTGCAGATGAAGTGGGGACTGGTGAGCACCGATGCACAGCATTGTGTGTGTGCATGATGTGAGGTTGCCGTGAATGAGTTCTCTGTGTTCACTGTGGCACTGGGTCGGGGTAGGTTGCAGGTGAGCCATGCAGTTCAGCAAGTAGACAATGAAATCAGGGATGATATCATCCATGGGCAGGTGGTGGGCTCCAGGAAGTCCCTGGTATGGCAAGCAGTTGGCCATAAATGAGGTCAGTGGCAGACATCTCATTGTCACCCTTGTGAGAAACGTGTAGGCCGTGGAATATCAGGCGCAGGGCAGTGGTGTACCTGTTGTTATGGCAGTGCCACAGAGGTCTGTTACCACTTGAAATTGGTGGATGTAAACTGGTGTCCGTGGCCCTTAGTGACGTGGTGTGGGCAGCCGAAATGGGCGACCAGTGTGGATATGAAGGTGGCAGCTACTATGGTGGCTGTGATGTTGGGTATTGGCATTGCCTCAGGTCTCAGGTGAAACTGTTTACCATGGTGAGGAGGTAATGACTGCAGTCAGAAGAAGTCAGAGGGCTGAGGAGTGCCACATGAACATGGGCAAAGCATCTTGATAGGTGGCAACGGGGCACGTAATTGGCAGCTGAGGCAGGTGTTGACCTGCGTCCTGCAGTCCCTCTGAAGACCTGGACACATGAAACACTGCATCATCAGAGCAGCAGACACACACACAGAGGGGTGTACCAGGTTATGCAGCCATTCGAATGGGATCTTGTGGACAGTAGTGGGCAGAAATGGACTCAGTGAGCCAGTGAATATTCACACCAGATGTTGTTGTCTGAGCTTGCAGCTGGCATAAGTTGGAGTCTAGGAAAGGCATCCAGGCAGAGGTGGGTGAATTGTGGGTCACACACCTGGGTGGTGCTAAGTGCCTCCTAATCCATGGGTGAGATAGTGGTGCAGGTGCAGCTGAGGTAGTCGGTGTATGTCGGCAGTAAATTTGGATATGAATGACAGCTGCCATTGATATGGGAAGCACTGGTCGAATACTTTTGCAAGGGCAAACTTTATGGACTTGTACTTGGAGTAGACCTCCACTGATGACCGGAAGTATTTGATTGCCTCATAGACAGTGATCTCTTTTATATGCACCCCAGAATTCTTAAGCAGCAGAAAGCTTGCTGGAGAAGAAAGTTGGCAGCCATCAGGCATGCTGCCATGCTGCTGCAGGCAGGAACTGATGGCTGTCTGGCTGGCATTGACCACAACGGCAAATGAGGTGGTGGAGAAGGTGTACAGTAGAGATGCTGTCTTCCATTTGCAGCATCCAAGGCACCAGTTTGTTCACCTTTGTTCATTCGCCATGGAGGGCAGTGGTGTGAGGCTCCCCCTACATAACAGTGACAACCCTCAGATGATGACAGAGGAAGTTTAACATTCTGAGAAAGCAGAGGAGGCCCTTGAATGTCTCTGGGCACAGGAAATCGAGGATGGCTTGTACGTTGTCAGGCAGGTGACGTGAGCTGATGGAGAAGATGACATGGCCCAAGCATACCACCTCACTAGCCCCGAGAACACATTTTGCTGTGTTGATGATGTGGTGTTCGAAAATATTGCAGAGGTGCTCGCAGTGCCTCTTTGGTATCACTGAAAACTTGAGTATGTTGTCCAGATAGGTGAAACAGCAAGGAAGCCTCACAACATGCCAACCAAGAAACGCTGCCACATTTGGACAGCATTATGTAATCTGAACATTATAAAGGTGCCCTCATAGAGTCCAAATGGTGTGATGATGGATGTACCTGGGTGCAACTAGTAAGCCTTGATACAGTCAATTCTGCTGAAAATTGTAGCTCCAGCCAGTGTTCAGCTGCAGCCACATAAAAATGGCATCAGGTATCGGTAGGGGAAGGTGCATTATTTTAGTTCCTCATGGGTGCCAAGAGCCATTTTGAGCCTGATGACTTTGTGTGGTGCTGGAGCAGCAGCCGCATTTGATGAGACATTGATTGTGGTGGAGGAGGATACCATTGGCACTAGGTAGCACAAAGGCTGCCAAAACATGCAAGACAAATGGATTATGATGTGAAGAACTTTTGTCTATAGCAAGAAAACTGAAATTGCTGGTGGGGTGTGCTTGTGCTTGAGAGTCAGAATGATTCTAATAGAATGAGATGGCCAACACCTTGCTGAAATAGGAAATTAAGTCGATGGAGTCCTTTTTTGGGTCATCAGTGTTCGAATTGTCCGTATCTAACGTACAAGTTGATTACCTGATGGCAGCAGATTGTCAAACTGAGCCGTGGTGAACTTGAATTTGTGTGGTGGTAAGCATCTTGGCCAGCAGAAGATAGGTGTTCCAGAGGTGATGTTGATGTAGTGGAGGGGCCAGAATATGCCACCTGCTTCAGAATAGCAAAGTGAGTGGTGCACTTCGTTGACCTCCCTATGTCACTGTCAGTGAGGTGCCAGCTTGCAACATCAGGAAGCAGGAGATAGTATCTGATGAAGTCTGCTCTGCTAATCGAGTCAGTGACGTCAAGAATGGTGAATGTCCAGGGGAAGTCCCACTGCAGGCTGAGGTCAAGGAAGCAGTCATGTATGCCATAGCTGGCAATCATGAAATTGTTCACTGTCATAAGGAGGATGACTGAGGCGGTGCTAGGGTGCTGTACAGGCCACCACGGGAAGATAGACAACTGAGAATCTCTATTGATCAGGAATGGTGTGACAGAACAAGTATCATGGACAAACAAGTGCTGAGAGATCAAGCAACAACTGAACACACTTAATCCCATGGGCTGCTGGTGTTTGGGTGAAATGCTCTTGATACAAGCAGAGTCCAAATGTGTTGTGAGAGGGGACAGCAGGTTAGCTTTGGCTGCAGCTGTGGTAGTCATCATTGTGCTAGTGGCTGGAGCTGTGGGGCTGTGTGGGCTGTAATGATCAGAATCAAGGCAGCACTGTGGTGGGCGAGGATGTCATATACTCCCAGCTGCTGTGCGCTGTGCTGCAGGGCAGTGGGGACAGGAGTGGCTGGTGATGTCATTAGCAGTACATTGAGCAGAAGGGGGGGGGGGGGGGGGGGAGGGGATCGAAATGGGGTGGTTGACAGAGTGGCTGTGCCAGGTGGGGGTAAGTCTGGGATGTGGCAGTGGCAGTTGCAGGTAGGGAGGCCAGCGTCTTGTGGACCAGAGCAATGAGGCTGGGGGCATCAGTGAGGGAGAAAAAAAAATGGCTCTGAGCACTATGGGACTTAACACCTTAGGTCATCAGTCCCCTAGAACTTAGAACTACTTAAACCGAACTAACCTAAGGACACCACACACATCCATGCCTGAGGCAGGATTCGAACCTGCGACCGTAGCAGTCCCGTGGTTCCGGACTGCAGCGCCTAGAACCGCACGGCCACCGTGGCCGGCTCAGTGAGGGAGAGGTCAGCGTGAGATGCCACAGCTGTCTGTATCTGGGCCAGGAGGTGAGACAGCCAGAAGTTGTATGGGAAACCATTGGAGACAATGTGTGGCTCTGTCAGGCTTTGAAGGTGAGGCAGGAATTGTGAGAGTTTCCAGTCCCTGCACAGCTAGACGGAAAGGAGGACCCGGACATGCTACATTTACGACGGAAGATGGAATGTGTTCTGTCAAGAGGTAGCACCAGAGAGTCTTGTAGCAGTTGTGGTGTCACAGACCTCCAATGCATGTGTCAGCTTGGCCGACTGATCACCATTGTGAACTTGATGGCGTCCTAGGTGATACCACAATAGGTGAAGATGATGTCCACCCAAATAAAGCACAGGTCCATGTCCTGTGAATTGAAGGGCAGTATGTGAGCCATGGCATGGCCAGACAGAGTGGCGGTGACATGCGAGGCAATGGGAGTCAGTGTATGAAGGCAGGGAGGGATGGCGGCAGAGCGTTGACCTGGATTCGGGTGCTGGTGGCTGGGCCAGTGATGGTAGCATTGCCAGGAGTTGCACGTTGCAGGTTGAGGTTGCTGTATTCCAGTTCCATGAGGCACGTGGTCAGTCGGTGATTACATTGTTTGGTGTCAGAGCAGCTGCCGTTTGCAGTGAGGAATCAGTTTGGATGGAGGGGGATGCCTTTGACATTAGGCTGCATGAAGGATGCCAAAACATACATAACAGATGGCTTGTGATGCAAAATGTTTGTTAGGCACCACAGAAAGAATAATGTTTACACTTGGTCAAGCAACACATCTTATCACTGATTATGCAAGTACAAACAGACACATGAAATAGTCTTGAAATTCATAAATTCTGAATAAAATCACTCATTTGCATGTTTGGTATGGAAAAAGGCATGATGCCGTAGAACAGGAGGATACCAAGCAAGGTGGCAGTCTCATCTCCAAGTTTCACCAGCGCAACAATATTCCTACTCGAGGTGCAGAATTAATAGTCTTCAGCAGAAGATGTGATACAAACCACCATTACACACGCAGCTGTGCAGCAGGGGTAGAGACAGGGTAGCACAGGTCTCTCTCAGGATTTCATGGTATGCCTAACCGCTTGGCATGTCCATAGTGGTGTGAGCACTGATTGGGAACTGATATTGATGCTGCGAGGAGAAGGAGACTGGTTGAGGCTAGCTCAGTGGAACTCTCACTGTTGACTTAGCTATTGTTCTCTACCAGTAGCTGGTGACTGTAGTGTGCAGGTATCTGGTCACATGGCAGGATTGACAGCTGTGGATGGAAGTAACATGTCAAGGGAGAAACTTTCTGCTATGCATATGGCTGTTGCAAGCTTGGGGCTTACAGAATTGCTAAGATAGCTGTGTGTCAAAAGTCCACATTATCGGTGTTTGCTTGTGTGACAGGACGTATTATGATTTGGTGATCACCCACGTGATGAATAGTGTGGTTGCTTGTGTGATGGGATATGCTGTGATTTCAGTTGTTGCCCTAGCATCAGACTTTTTAGTATCTTCAGTGGTCGCTGAAGTGCCAGGCCATGTTCAGTGACTAAGTGATCACCCGCACAATGGGTAATGTTCAGAGACAGTGCTGCGAACATTTCTGTGTCTAGCTTCTTGTACTAATTATGCAATCAGTAACTGTTAATCGACAATTGTGTCTTTCATGTACCAGCACATGCCTATTCTTCTTCTTATGTAAATTATGCCAAAGTGGTTTGCAAAGACCAATTGTTTTGCATGCATGGTACATCAACATCGTTTCTGCTGATCACGCCACTGCTGCTGACATTGCTGCCATATCGTCATCCAGTGAGCTGCATTATATAGTTTCCCATGACACCGCCTGGGTGCCACCTTTCTGGCCTACCCACGCAGCCCTCTGGTTCATGCAGGTTGAGTCCAGCTTCCATTGCCCTGGCATGATATTGGAACATACAAAGTACACTTATGTTGTCAATGTTGTCATCCAACTTGAACAGTGCTGTGCTATTGAGGTTGCTAACATCATCACTGTACTTTCACCAACCAAGTCACACCATCATCTCAAAAGGAAGCTCATACATTGCCTCTTCATATTTTAAGTTGAGAGCATATGTTGGTGGGTCATTACTAGCAATGAAACCAATTACAGAAATATGTCACGGCACCCCTGCCACCTACACAGCATGGTCAACACTGGCACAGTACCAGATGAACTGCTTCATGTACTTTGGCTGAATTGGCTGCCTATTCAGGCATGTGCCATCCTCACAACTCAGGAATCACTCTTACTGCAACAACTAGTGGTCTTGGCAACGCAGTGGTCAAAAAGTCCTCACTGTGGCCCTGTCTTCAGGTTCAACTCATGTCGCTACTAGCAGTGTCACCTCTGACATGACAACTATGCTACCATCACAATGAACTGCAATGTGTTGGTGCCCACCATGACCCCCCCCCCCCCACCCCCCCAGGAACTCAGCTGCTTTCAGCCCAGGTTGAAGCCCTCATGGTCAAGTATCTGCTCTTTGCGCCCAATGAGCTGCTGTTCCCACACTGCCAAACCTTCAACGGCACACTTTAAACCATTGCAATGCAGAAGACCAAACTGCTATGTGTTGGTACCACCACACATGTGGCAAGCAAGCTTCCTGCTACTGCCCTCCAGGCAACAACCCAAATGCCAGCAGCATCCACAAGTGAGTGTGCACAAATGCCATGCTGCTTCAAAGCACTTGTTCATCTCAGACAGAAAGGTAGTCAGCATTTCCTTATAGACACTGGTTCCAACCTGCAGGTCAATCCATACATGCTGCTACCAGTGTGTTGACCAACAACACCATTTCGGCTGTCAGCTGCCAACAACTCATCTGTCACCATCTGTGGTGTCTATCCAATGCAACTGGACCTAGGATTGCACCGCATCTTCAGCTGTCAACTCACCATCACAGATGTCATAGAGACAACCATTGGTGTTGATTTCTGAGCACATTTTGGCTTCTCACTGACATTGGTGGCTCTTGTCTCATCATCACGGACTCCAGTTGCTCAGTTATTCAGTTTCACCATGCTGTGCAATACTTGGTGCTGAAGGTCATCCATGCTGTTGATGTAGGGCAGTACCAGGAGCTTCTTGACTGTTTTCCATTTCATTACATGTCTGTCTGGAGCACCATGAGAGCTATTGCACAACACAGTCCTTCATATCCACACAACGACTAGCCCTCCAGTTCTCAACAGAATACGATATTGTGCACCGGAATGACTTGCTTCTGCTAAAGCCAGATTTGAGGCTATGCTTCAGGATGTCATTATTGGTCATTTGCACAGGCTCTGGTCCTCTCCTTTCAAACTTGTAACAAAGAAAGACCCATCTTGTGACCCTTCGGTGATCATCCTGCTCTTAATGCATGCATTATCCCAGATAGATATCAGATTGCAGACCTTCATGACTTAAGCCATGCCTTCAGTGGTGCTTAAGTGTTCAGTGTCTTTTGCTGGATAAAGACATGCACACAAATACCAGTCATCATGGAAGATGTCCCAAAGACATCTTGGCTCTTCGTATCATTTTACACGACATAGGGTGTCCAGAATGCTACATAGGCATGACAACAATTCATCAACAGTGTGCTACATGACCTGCTCTTTTACTTCACGTGTCCTGATGATATATTGGTATTTTATTCTTCACTGCCACAACACTGTGTGCATCTGTCTGCAGTGTTTCAACAGCTGAACGATTTCAGGGTTATCATTAACGCTTCCAAATGCATCTTTGGTGCCTCCCAGGGGACATTTCAGGATGACCAGATCTGTGCAGACTCCATCATTCCCCTCCTGGAAAATGATATGGCTATTTGGGAAATTACGGACTCAAAATTTTTTCTAGAACTCCTCTGGTTCCTTGGAATGCTGAACTTCTACCGCCATCACCTCCTTGGCACATCCTCCTATCAAGAGCCACTTACAGTTGCTCTCTCTGGTCCTAACACTAAGGGCAATTGTCCTACCCCTTGGGCAGACCCTCATGCTGCCTTCACTGCTGCCAAGGACAGCCTCGCCAATGCTGCACTTCTGGTTCACTCAACACTTGACACCCAGCTGACACTGGTGATCAACACTAGCCAGAACACCTCAAATGCTGCCTTGCAGCAACAATGCAATGGTTCATGGCAACTGCTGGCCTTGTTTTCAAAGAGGCTCACACCTAAAAAACATCAGTGGAGTGCCTATGACAGTGAGATGCTTGCCACCTACAAGGTGATCTGTTACTCTCACCCATCAATGGAGGCTAGGAACTTTATGATACCTACTCATCACAAACCCATCACATACACCTTTCAGCAGACCAGCAATCACTTCTTACCAAACTATTCTGTGAATTCAAATACATCCCTCAGTTCAGCACATACATTTGGCATACCTCTAGAATGTTGCTGATAGTCTATTACAAGTCACTAACATCTCTGGCTGGATTGATATTACCACACTTGCTGCAGCACAAGAGGCTGCTACAGGGCTGGACTCTTAGTGCCATGCCTCAAACACTGACCTCTGACTGGATCATGTCCCTATCACTGACACAGATACAAGACTGTTCTGTGGCACCTCCAAAGGCAAGTCCTGACCTTTCCTACCACTCACTTTCTGCCAGCAGGCCGTTGACAGCATCCACAACCTGTGTTACCTGGCATTAAGGCCACTATCAGGCTTGTTACCCATTGTTACATGCGTCCTGCTTCCACTCAGCCTGCCACAGCTGGGCCCATTGTTGTGTTCTAGTCAGTGCAGTAAGGTTGGCTGGCATGCCCATGCTTCTGGTAGTACTTTCCCTAAGGCTACAGGGAGTTTTCACTCACATCTATATTGACATTATTGGTCCCCTTCTCACCTCTGACACCCAGCAGTATCTTTTAACAGTCATCGCTACTGGCCAGAGACAACACCAGTTCCTGACATCTCAGCTGAAACATAGTGTGAGCACTCATGAGTATGTGGATAGCTCATTTTGGTTCTGTACTCCACATCATCATGGAAAGCAGAAGGTAATTTGAATGCCAGTGTTCAACAAGCTTGATACGACGTCTATCAGCCCCTCCCAACTCGTGTCCCCTCACCTTCATTTTGCACTGCTCTCTCTGCCACTGCACCCTTTTTCTACTTCTCTCCTTTCCGCACACTGTTTTCCTTTCCTTCCCTCTCTCACTGCCTCCCGATGATACATCAGAGAGCCTTGTCCGCCCTGAACACTCTGCCAGGATCACTGTCCCCCCCCCCCCTCCCCTCGGTCCTGCTATCTCTCCCCCTTTCCCACTCCACCAGGGATTGTGTCTCCTATTTGACAGGTTTCATTTTCAGTCTGACCTGAGCAGCCAGAGATAGTGGACATGTGTGTGTGTGTGTGTGTGTGTGTGTGTGTGATGTTGTTGTTGTTGTTGTTCTTGTTGTTGTGTGAGATGTGCTTGTTTATGTGAATGAGTGTGCGTTTTTCTTTTCTGATAAAGGCTAAAGCCAAAAGTTTAATGTGTAACAGTATTTTTGTTGTGCCTGTCTGCAACTCAACTTGTCATCTTTATGGTGAGTAGCAATCTATCCTTTCCACAACTGTTGATTGCATAGAACTTTATTTTGTCATTGCAACAAAATTTACCACTTCCAAGTGTGATTTATTGATTTATTCAGACCCAAAATCTTACATTGCATTTCTACAAAGGCATGGGCTGATGCCAAAAAATGATTAATATACAGTACAAAAATACATGAAGATAAGGTACTTGTAACAACAGAAAATGTTTGGTATTTATCATGTGTAGGATCTTTTCCCTTAAGTAGCTAAAAAATGCCAATAAACATGAAAACTTTGCACAAAATTGACACTGGTTATGAAATATGAAAATACCAATGCAGTGTTAATATGCAAAAATATAAACAGTACATAATAATACATCAATTGATTGTGTTACACATAAATAACTCTAAAAAGTGATAAAAACTATGGTAGCACATATATAAAGCAATAAATGTGTGACATTGTACATTGTAATTTATATATCCATGTGTTCACTCAATGAGTAGAAACAGCAACACTATAAATACAACTTTAGGGACTGTCTAAACAACTTTGCATGTAAAACAGCTTTTATTTTCACAAGGAGCTTATTAAAAAGCTTCAAACCTCTATGTCACAGACCCTTCTACCACATTCTGTTATTTGTAGGACTTGTAAGAAATTTTTCACTAAATCTGGTGTTATTGCCATGGACATCACAGCTATTGACCACAAACAACATCTGTGCAATGTCATCAATGTGTTGTAAGTGTCAGTCATGGACAGAACAGTGTTCTGTGTCATTGTGAGTGCGTTATGTTGGAACTAAGTGACTTCAAACATGGACGTATTTTTAGTTCTGGTATGGTGGGTGCTACCATAACAAAGGTAGTCAAAGTGTTTGGTGTTTCAAGAAGGACCATATCAAAGATTTACACTGCACACAGGAAAACTGGAAACACATCATCTGCTAAATTACAACATGAGTGATAGTTTGCGTTGAGTGATTATGACATATGGTCATTGAAGAGGATTGTGATGAAAAATAAGAGGATGACAGCTGCAAAGGTCACTGCAGAACTGAATGTCACACTCATGAATCCCTTCAGCGCTGAAATAATGTGATGGGAGCTCCAAAACCTGGGAATTGCAGTGCAAGCATCAGTGATACAAAAGCCCGAATACGAAAATGTAGTGCCGAAAGTCATAAAACCTGGACTATGGAACAACAGAAAAAAGTCATTTGGTAAGATGAGGCATGTTGCACACTGTATCCAACTTATGGTTGAATTTATGTGCCAAGAATGAAATATGTAGGAGGTTTGGTGATGAGTTTGGCAGCAATATTCCACTGCCTCCATGGGTGTTCTGCAAGGAAGCATTACTGCCAAAGATTATGTGACCACTCTGACTGATCAGACCCGTCCCATGATACAGTGTTTGTTCCTCGTTAATGATGCTGTGCTCCAAGATGATAGGGCTCCTGTACACATAGTTTGCATTGGCCAGGATTGGTTTTGTGAGCACCTCTCCTGGCCACCACGGTCATCAAATCTCAATATTATTGAGCCACATGATTGCTATCCACCTCCATCATCAGTACCTGAACTTGCAATTATTTTGCGGAAATAATGGTATAAGATTCCTTTGAAAACCAAGCAGTACATACAGTTATCCTTCTGAGATGACAGGAATCTGTTCTGAATGTCAGTGGGTTTTCTATGCTGTATTAGGCCTGGTAAAGTGTTATGTTTTTGGTATTCCCACATTTTTATGCACCACTTGTATGTTATGTGCTGTGAAGGAGGGTTTGCATGAATGCCTTGTTTTATTTCTATTTATTATTCCAATGGCTTCTTTTGAGTTGCTTCAAATAAAATACTCATAAGTACTACATCAGACCTTTGAGAATGTTGGGATTATGTTAAAATACCATAGTAAAACCATGAAATTTTTGTTGTCTTCTAAACTTTGGGAGAACATAAGATGTCATTCTCTTACTCATTTAACTCAACTAATATCATTAATAAAATGCAACTGTAATATATTCAAATAAGATGAGAACTTTAATTTCACTGTCCATTCAGTATACTGTCCACAGTATATTATTTAACTAAATAACAATTGCAGCAAAACCTTGTGGAGCTGGAAACAAGAGTAGCTGAACTTAGGTTAGAATACAATCTACTCACAGCGCTGGATGGATCCCTGATGGGGCTTCATGGCCTACAGAAATTAAATATAAGCCATAATTTAATTGAAACCATTTCTCCTGATGATCTTATCAACCTGGATGAACTGAAAGTATTGGACATCTCATTCAATCGACTCACTACTTTAGAAGAAACGTCTAAGGTATGTCCTACTTTTACCTGAGAATATATGTGTATAGTCTATGATTTATAAATACAGCCATGGGTTGACAAGGGGGAATACGATGAAAAGGGGGAAAGGGGATAACAAAGTGTTAAAATTTATCATCAGATCTCTGATTTGGTACTACTTGTAGTAGAGAGATAGATAACAAGATATATCTGCTCTGAAGCTACTGTTAAATTAGTTTAATAAGTAATAAATATAATTACTGTACTATATTTTAGTTATAAAGCTTTGTCAGGCTTCTGTTTGAGACCTAGACAAGGGGTCTGCAGAAGACATCATTAATGAGTTTTCTTTTAATGAACTGTAACCTGATACGGATAAAAGGTAAGATAATACTGTCCCATGTGATTCTTATGCATTTGTTTTATTACCTAATTTTCTGTGTGTATGGCATAGTTTTGTTTCTATTACACAATTTAAAATTTTATAATTTTTCTTGTTCTATAATTTTCCTGCTTGTTTTCCAGTAGCCTTATGATCTACAAATCTTTCTAGCAAACCATAATCTAATCACCTGATCTCCTGCATTATTCATTATCTTTAACTTACAGTGGTCTTAGGAAGCATTATTGCAACTACACTGCCTGACAAAAAAAGTGAAGCACCCAAAAGACATGGTTAGATATAAAATTAGCTTCGCACATGTTCATAACTTTGGCAGATTAAAGGAATGCCCAGTACCAGGTAGAACAGCGACCAGAGTGCATAACAGTTGTTCATGTTAAACGTTGTTACTGGGTCTGGTAGGTCACATTAGGGGCATGAATACCATCATATGTTGAGTGATCACTGTGAGAGACATGAAGATGCCACATACTCATGTAAGATAGTATTATTAGCACTTGATAGACCCAAAAGGACAATCATAGTGGGTGTCTGTTTGGTTGACTGGTCAAATCAGGCAGTATCCATAATATTGATACATTTTTCTGTGACAGTGGCCCAGTGTCAGACTGCGTGGGAATGTGGGGACAGGCATACTTATCATTCAGATTCTGGTCAACTACATCTGATCACCACAAGAGAGGATTGATACATTGTGCACCAAGCACATTCTTAACATCTTCACATCTGTGTCTGTTGTCTGAGAACAAGTTATGGAGTTCCTGCAATATTCTGTGCAATCTCACACCATTAGTCAGAGAGTAGCAGTAGCTGATTAGGGAATTACCATCCCATGTGTAGGCTGCTATTAACACCACAACACAAAAGGCTGTGTTTGGATTGGTGCCATGACTGGACAGCATTGACTGTTGATGACGGGATGAAGTGTGAAATTGATAGCAGCAAGATTTGTGGGTAAAATTTAAGTATATACTGAAAGGATAGGCAAATGGGAAATGCAGGAGGTATACTGGTCACAGCAGACTGGGAACTCAAAACCAACGAGAAAGAAATTGAAGCTAAATGTGAGATTGTTTGAGCAAGACTCAGTATCAAGGGTGGGAATAAAATGATAATTGGGTCCTCCTATCATCCGCAACACTCGTCTCCTGATGTAACCAAAACCTTAAAGAAAACCTCAGTTCACTTGTATGAAGTTCCCCAGACATACTTTAATCATCAGTGGAGACTTTAATCACCCAGCACTTAATTGGGAAAATTACAGTTTTGTTAGTTCTGGGCTTGCTAACATCCTGTGAAACATTAGTAAATGCCTTCTCTGAAAACTATCTTGAATGGATAGCTAAGAACCCTACTCATGATGGGAAGATATTGGATCTAATAGCAACAAATAGACCTGACCTCTTTGAGGAAGTCCACATCAAAACTGCTATTAGTGACCATGACCTAGTTGTGGGAACAGTGATTACCAGAGTGCAAAGAACAACTAAAACAAGCAGAAAGATATACATTCAGTAGATTAGATAAAAAAATCACTAATGTCATATCACAGTGAGGAACATGAGACTTTCAGCACAGGGCAGGAGCACATAGAGGAAATATGGCTCAAGTTTAAAAGCATAGTTGACCATGCATTGGATAGGTGAGTACACAGTAGAACAGCTCATGATGGGAGGGAGCCTCCATAGTACACAGTCACTGTAAAGAACTTCTAAAGAAACAGAGATTACTGTATAATAAGTACAAAACAGAGCATAAGGAATGAGACAGAAACTGAAATTGAAACTGAAGGTAGCAAAGCAAAGGCTGAAATGCTTAACTCCATTTGTGAATGTTCCT
The DNA here is from genome assembly GCF_023897955.1 of Schistocerca gregaria. Classification (NCBI taxonomy): domain Eukaryota; kingdom Metazoa; phylum Arthropoda; class Insecta; order Orthoptera; family Acrididae; genus Schistocerca; species Schistocerca gregaria. The sequence goes on from NC_064920.1 coordinate 939,756,340, forward strand.
TTACAAAGGAAAAACCAGGAGAATTGTTCCGGTTTAATCCTCATACTACTGAAAAGATGAATGAAATAAGTATTGGTGTCAGGGGTATTGAGAAACAGCTGAAATTGTTAAAACTGAACAGAGGTCCAGGGCCTGGCAGAATCTCTGTCAGAGTCTATACTGAATTTACAGCTGAGTTAGCCCCTCTTCTGACTATAATCTATTGCTCAGGTGTGTGGATCACCTACCAAACAGGACTAACAGGGCATATTGAACATATACAGAGAAGCACAGCACTAATGGTCATAGGTTTTTTTGATCCATGGGAGAGTGTCAAAGAGATACTGAAGGAATTTAACAGGAACACTCTTGGAAATAGATGTAAACTATCCCATAAAAGTCTATTGACAAAGTTTCAATGACATATTGCTCACACAGGGATCACAAGGATAAAATCTTACTGCATACGCTGAGGCATTCAAACAATCATTCTTCCTGTGCTCCATACATAAATAGAATATGAAGAAACCCTAATAACTGGTACATTGGGACATACCCTCTGCTCTGCAGAGTATAGATGTGGATGTAGGTTTTGCCCAGTGAAGAATCACATTTGTGCACTATATTGGCTCTCAGATGACCAGCATCAGTGAGTATGGTGGTGATCTGTTGAGAGGTTCCATTCATCCAGAGCTTTGGAAGGGCACAGCCATGTTACTCCTGGCATCATGGTGTGAGAAACTATCAAGTATGACTTCAGGTCATGGCTACTAATGATTGAGGGAACTATGAAAGCACAACAGCACATCGTGGACATCTTGCGTGCTCATGTGTTACCTCTCATGTGATAGTATCATTGTTTCATTTTTCAATAGGACAATGCTTGTATACACAGGGCACATGTCTCTATGAATCATCTGCATGAAGGTGAGGTCCTCCTATGGCCAGGAAGTTTCCCAGGTCTGTCACTGATAGAACATGTGTGGGACCAGCTTGGATGTCAACTCCACCTCAGTTCCAGTATTCAGGACATCAAGGACCAGCTACAACAGGTGTGACACAGCTTGTTTCAGGGGAGAATATAACAGCTTTATGACATACTTCTCGACTGAAACAGTGCATGCATCTACGCCAGAGAGGGTGCAATGTCTTACCAATATTGGCAAGTTCTTTGTAAATTTGACAGATATTGTGATTAGTGGAATAACATCACATACCCTCTCAACCCATGAAACTTTATTTCGTTTCCTGTTCCCGATTTGTGTGCTTCACTTTTATTGTCAAGCATGATATGCTGACTGTCTGTTTTGTTGGAATCATGTACATTTTTTTGTGTTCAAGCTGTTATATGGTCATTTTGGTCAAATGTACTGCATATGATTTGTATTAAATTTCTCTAAAGATCAGTCTTATTTCATATTGATTCAATGAATTGAGTTTTAGGTTTGAAAAATAGATATATTTTTCATGCTTAATAAATAAATATATTTGGAAGCCCTAATTCTTTGATCAGGCTTCTGGAGGGTATTCTTGAGTTAATACCACAAATAATTCATATTACATACCATAAAAAAGACATGTCAAGTTGTAGATGGGCACAATTAAATGACACCCACATGTATTGATATTCCTACCTGGTGTTTCCATTGTTTGACCATATTACACACCTTTTGAATTGGAAAATTTTAGCTTGATTTAATAAAGTACTCCAAAAGATGACCCTTTATGATGCTATCAAATGAAAGTAGGCAAAGTGAACGAGGTTTTTAAATTTTTATATCAGTCTGCATTGCAAATTAAGATTTGTTTAGGCTCTTCAGCAGTTCTGTGGTGTGCTCCTCCCAGTTGAATTTATCATCAAGATTTAATCCCAAGAATTTAACACCATCAGCCTTTTCTGTCTACTAGCCATCATATTTCAGACAAGTATATGGATGAAATCCTTTACAGGTCCTGAACTGCATATAGTACACCTTCTCAAATTTTAGCGACAAAGAACTGCCAAGGAGTCATTCATTAATGGGCATGAAAATGTCATTGACAGTATTTTTCTTAAACTGTACTTTATTTGTTATTTACTGCAATGTTTGTATCAACTGAAAACAAAACAAACTGGTAATGTTAGTGATGAAAACATCAGTCATTTATGCAGAAGAAAAGTTCAGGTAGTAAGATGGAAACTTGTTTTATGTACAGGAAATTAGTTTCCAGTTGGATGATAATTTATAGTTTAATAGTGGAATTTTTACACAATTTAAATCCTTTATTTCCTGTCAAAGAGATACAATTTGAACAGTTTTCTGGTATTTTCATTACGCCACAGGATTCTAATTTACTTAAAAGGATATTATTATTTAAACACTCAAACATCTTTCACATATCACATACGATATCAATAGCCTGTAATTTATTGTACAACAAATTAAGTACATTTTTGCTGTGAGTGTAAATAGCTGTCTCAATATTGAAACCATTTATAAATCTAAAACTTTACTTTTATAATAGTATTATTATTTGCAATCAGATAGTTAAGAAATAGCTTGTATATTACATTTTCTAAAAATTTTGAGAATGATGGCAAAAGCGAAATTAAATCAATGACTGTTCCTTCTGTTACCTGTTGCAATATCTGATATCACTCTTTACCCTTCTGTCTCCTTAACCTGTCCAGATCTTCCTAGTCTTATTTAATTCAGCCTAAAGGGCAGAAATTTCCCCTTCCTGTTCTGCTGTCTTCCTACCTCTATTTCAAAATCTGCAAAACCGTTGAGGACCTCATTTACCTTTCCAGTTCCCACAAAATTCCAATCACCCTAATGGATAAAATGACAGTATTAATCACAGCACACCCTAAAACTAACAGTTGTATGGTAAATATGTCATTTTTCACACATGATAAATAATTGAAAAGAATAATTTAATGAAATTACTAAGAAATAGGAAAGCATGTTTACAAAAATCTGGTCTATAGACAGCTGCATATGTCAACAAACTATGTGCATAAATTTGTTGAACCAAAAAAATTAAAATTTACACCATCTTCTGAAAATATAAACAAGGTATAAACTCTACTTAATTATGTGGTAATGAAAACAATTATATAAGATTGTCTCTGTACACTGTGCCAAAATGCAAACGAAAAGGTGACTACAACTTATTTGTTTTACTTAACTTTTTATGCTATCTCAAACAAATCTCTCTCTCTCTCTCTCTCTCTCTCTCTCTCTCTCTCTCTCTCTCTCTCTCTCTCTCTAAAACACACACACACACACACACACACACACACACACACACACACACACACACACAAATTTTTGTATTGCACATTCAAAGTTTAGCATTTGTGACTTTTGCACTACTATGATAGTTATAGGAAACTATGAATGGTTAATGTGTATTAAAAAATTAGCCATGTTAATGATTAAAAATTGATTAATGTAATGTTGTGAACAGATCTTGTATATTTAATTGTATCTATAAAGTTTTTCAGTAGTTCTGTTCTTACTTTATGGGGTTTGCTAAAGTCTATACTGAAATCACCACTGATGATTTTTTTCACACACTTCAGAAAGATGATTTATTTTATTGGAGGATAGACACTTAATATTTTTTATATTCTTGCTTAAATTATCACACTCTTTATGAAAAATCAGTTTCACTTAGCTCAACACTGAACCTTGTTCAGTTGATGCAAGTTTAATGTTATACAACATGGATTCTCGAACTGGGTTCTATTTCTGAACTAAGTTTAAAATTGACTTTCGGTCAGATGTTCATACAGTCAGTCCTAAAAGTAGTAGATGAGTTTAGCTATTTGGGCAGAAAAATACCTAATGATAGCCAAAGTAGAAAAAGACATAAAATGCAGACTTGCAATAGCAAGAAAAGAATTTCTGAAAAAGAGATATGTTTTTATATCTAATATAAGTTTAATCTTTTCTGAAAGTATGGAGTTATGGAGTGTAGCCTTATATGGAAGTGGAATGTGGATGATAAGCAGTGCAGACAAAAATGAACACAAGATTTCAAAGTACACTGAAGACTGTATGGGTAGACTGGAGGAGCACTGAATAGCATTTGGGAGAAAAGATATTAATGGCACCATATGATTAAAAGAAAGAGATCAATTGAAAGGGCACGTTTTGAGGCTTCAAGGAATTGTTACTTTGGTAACTGGGAAAAGTGCACCTTGGTAGCTGCACGGTCAGTGCAGTAGATTGCTATATATGTACATTAAAAAACACTAAGAAAACTATGGGAAATAAAAATTGTAAAGGGGTATTAAAGAATGGAAATCTCATGATGGAATAACAACAATTTGGGAAGGATAGTTTGCTCCTCACCACATAGTGAAGGCATCGAATCACAGTCAGCACAGTGAAATGGAATACTACAAATACTTTAAGTTTTTGGACAAAGCCCTGTTTCCAGGGTGGATAAAATACACGCATCCTCACAGCTCACTCACATATGACCATTGCCCGTGGACACTTTGTGTATATGTGAGATGCGTGACTGTGTGTGTGTGTTCTACTATGGAAGAAGGACTTTGTCTGAAAGCTTAAATTATGTGTTGTGTTGTCTTTTCCATCAAGGAGGATCAAAGCTTGAGTATGCAAAGCAGGTTCAAATGGATGTAGGTCGTAGTAGCTATGCAGAGATGAAGGTGCAAGCACAGGGTAGACTAACAGTGAAAGCTGTAAGGAACCAGTCCTTGGACTGAAGACCTAAAACAAAGTTACATGACTAATTCATGAATGAATAATCAATAAATCTCCTGAGTGTTCATCTGCCATGGTCTCATGAATGATGTCATGGGAAAAAAAGTCATTTACACTTTCTCAACTCTCAGCTTGAAACATTTCAACTTTTTTTGTCAGATATGATAGTTTCTATTGTAAAAATTATAGATGTGCTGTTTATCATAATTGTGATTGTAAAGATCATGCATTATTTCTAATATTTTATCAAATGCAAATTCCTATTATTTCAGACTGTTCTTCCAGCTTTGGAGTTTCTGTATGTTTCAAATAACTTGCTAACGGCCCTAGAAAAAGACTTCCATGGACTTCCAGTTCTGTGTTGGGCTGATTTATCACACAACCAGATACAAACTGTCGGCCAGGATCTTATAGCACACACTAGGTGTCGAAGGTTTGGTGTTTATGACACCCTTAGGATATATGTTGATGGTAAGAAGAAAACTTTTAATTATATATACAAGATTTTGTGTGTGTGTGTGTGTGTGTGTGTGTGTGTGTGTGTGTGTGTGTGTGTGTGTGTGTGTGTGTTTCTGTGCCTGTGTGTGTGTGTGTGTGTGTGTGTGTGTGTGTGTGTAAAAGAGAGAGAGAGAGAGAGAGAGAGAGAGAGAACAATACGTGCTTCATTATACATGTATATCAGGTAACAAGGCAAATTTATTGATTTTAGATTGTCTACTGCAAATCATCATTTGATTCATATTGATGACAATTTAGACAATATGTTTATATTTTTTCACCCTTAGTTCATAAAAGCATTAAACACATTTCAAAGTTTTTGATCATATTAGTAAAATCTCTTTGTTTTACCTTTAAAAAAGTGTAGAGTTCACCAATCTTTGACATGATGATATCCTCTCCTTCATGATTTGCTTCATATTTCCCAAACTTTGACTCTGCATATAATATTTTACTAAGAAGGCAGTCATCTACACATCGTAAGAAACAATATCTAGTACCATACCAAGCTTATTAAAATTTATTAATTTGGCCACTTATCATTTTGGATTGTCTCTACCTCTGTGGACTCCTAGAAGGAAAGGTGAGTATTCTTTGAGATGTCAGAAATGATAATCTGAAGCAAAAAAATCTCATATAAATAAATTCTTTATTCTGAAAGAAAAATTTGGAGTAAGAATTAAAACGCATGAAGAAGAAATAAAAACTTTGAGGTTTGCCGATGACGTTGTAATTCTGTCAGAGACAGCAAAGAACCTGGAAGAGCAGCTGAACGGAATGGACAGTGTATTGAAAGGAGGATATAAGATGAACATCAACAAAAGCAAAACGAGGATAATGGAATTTAGTTGAATTAAATCGGGTGCTGCGGGAGTTAGATTAGGAAATGAGACACTTACAGTAGTAAATGAGTTTTGATATTTGGGAGCAAAATAACTGATGATGGTTGAAGTAGAGAGAATATAAAATGTAGACTGGAAATGGCAAGGAAAGGGTTTCTGAAGAAGAGAAATTTGTTGACTTCGAGTAAAGATTTAAGCGTCAGGAAGTCATTTCTGAAAGTATTTGTATGGAGTGTAGCCATGTATGGAAGGGAAATGTGGATGATAAATAGTTTAGACAAGAAGAGAATAGAAGCTTTCGAAATGTGGTGCTACAGAATAATGCTGAAGATTAGATGGGTAGATCACATAACTAATGAGGAGGTATTAAACAGAATTGGAGAGAAGAGAAATTTGTGGCACAACTTAACTAGAAGAAGGGGTCGGTTGGTAGAGCATATTCTGAGGCATCAAGAGATCACCAATTTAGTATTGGAGGGCAGCATGGAGGGTAAAAATCATAGAGGGAGACCAAGAGATTTATTTATTTTTATTTATTTATTTATCCATCTGTAGACAATCAGGATTGTATGGATGTTGTCAACATGAGTATATACAATAGGTACACAAATTTATAATTGTCACAATCGGAATTCATGAATATTATAACAAGATGCATTTTTAAACCACTTAATGACACAGTTGCTAATTTTTACATATTTCTATGCATTCACATCATCTCAAGTAATCATTGACAGTATAAAAGCACTTTTCCGAGAGATATTTTTTTAGCGATTTCCTCAGGTTATCTATTTTGCTTATGTCTTTGATCCCTTGTGGAAGTTTATTGTATAATTTAATTCCATTATATAACATGCTATTTTGAGTTTTTGATTTGTTTTTCCTATAGAGGTCTAAGTGTTGTCTGTGTCTGGTGTCATGTACATGTATGGAACTGTTTATCGGGAACTGGTCAATGTGTCTTTTTATGTATATTACTGTCTGCAAAATGTATTCACACGGAACTATCAATATACCCAAAGATTTAAATAACTCTGTGCAATGGGATCTACTGCTACTTTTTGTTATGATTCGTACGGCCCGTTTTTGCAACTTAAATATTGTTTGTCTGTTCTGCTCTGTTGATCGCCAGAAGGTTATGCCATAACTAATTATAGAGTGGACATACGCAAAATATGCAGTTCTAGTACACCGGCTACTACACACTGAATTTATAATCCTAAGTGCATAGCATGCTGAAGCTATTCGCTTTCCAAGTACCGCAGTGTGCTTGGTCCAATTTAGTTGAGAGTCGACATGCATGCCTAAAAATTTTGTTGATGGTACACATTCTATGTGCTCGTCATTAATTTTTAGCTTGCTACTGTTCGGTGTTCTGTTTAAGTGGAAGCTAATACTATTGTTTTTTTTTTACATTTAGGGTTAATTTATTAGTCTCTATCCATTGGCATACATGCTTAAGTGTTTCCTGAGCTTTTTCATTGAATACACTAAACAGATTCAGAAGGATGTAGGTCACAGTAGGTACTGGGAGATGAAGGAGCTTGCACAGGATAGAATAGCATGGAGAGCTGTATCAAACCAGTCTCTGGACTGAAGACCACAACAACGACAATTCCGAATGTAGTGATGGTCAGGTCAGAACTTGTCCACCTAATCTCTTTGCTCTAAATAAAATAACCTATGATGGTCATAGGGACATGCACATGGTTTAGCAGCAAAAAAAGGTACATTTTGTTTCTCTAGTACAGTCCGGTGCAGGATGACCAGTTCACAGATTCAGATACAGATTGTTTATTAGTCATTCAGCATTTATGCATGCAGTAGACTTCATCAGTCCATGTACTTATTAGTATTACAAAATACATATTTACATTATTTAAATTGTTGTACTTGGCATTTGTAAAAATTCTTCTAAAGAATGAAAGGGTTTGCTAACAAGAAGCTGTGCAGTTTTTCCTTAAATAATCTGATTGACATGCTTGTGACATGTTCACACAGTTTGCTAATTTTTTTATTGAGATGTAGGTATGAGTACTGTTTGTTTTTTTTAGAATGTTTTGTGGTAACAGCAGAGTAGTACTCATTCGTGTGTTATTGTTACACTTAAATTTGGTAGTTCAGCAAAGTCATGTTATTCTGGAGGAACAAATAACAGGACACAGTTACTTTACAAGAGGGCATTCTGTTGGCTGTCATGTGATGTGTTGGCTAAAATGCTAATTTTCATTATTTCATGACCTGTAAAGTGTAAAGCGTATTAATGCTGTGATTGACTTATCAGTTTTTCCAATGTAACAACTCCTTTTGTGATCAGCTAAACAGATATTAACAGTTAGTTTCTTTATTCAAATTATTGTTACTTGTCTCCAATTAAAAGGAATTTTATACAGTGTAACCCTACAAAGCAAGCATAATTCATTCCAAGATCTTACTCACAGTTTGGAACACTTGTTAAGCAAAACAACTCATCTCATAAAAATTAATATAAAATACGATAATGTGTTCCATGCAGAAAAGTTACTAAAAGTTTTATCTATTAAAAATAAAGATTCCAAGACTTACCAAGCGGGAAAGCGCCGGCAGACAGGCACATGAACAAAACACACAAACACACACACAGAATTACAAGCTTTCGCAACTGGCAGTTGCTTCGTCAGGAAGGAAGGAAGGAGAGGGAAAAATGAAAGGGTGTGGGTTTTAAGGGAGAGGGTAAGGAGTCATTCCAATCCCGGGAGCGGAAAGACTTCCCTTAGGGGAAAAAAAGGACAGGTGTACACTCGCACACACACATATCCATCCGCACATACACAGACACAGCAAGTTTTATCTTATTCATACCATTTATTCAAAGAAAATTATACATACAGTATTATGTGCTTTATTATTCATGAGACATAACTTATTCTTTATTACTAGGAAGCTATCTGTACTCATTTGTTTCAGCCGATGCTTCAACACTTGGCAAAAATATGACACAGCATTATTATCAAATTAATTTGTAGTGCACATAGCCACTGCTTTATTGGGGTGACAATTTTCAGTGTACGATGTAACTGATTCCCAAGCTTTCATCATTTCTCTTGTTGTTCCAGAAGACTGCTGTTTTTTGCTGTTAGCACCTCCCTCTCCTCCTCCTCCTCTGATGAACTCCTCTCCACAACTTTCTGCTGTGAAACACACTGCAACTCCATTAGCTCTTCAGTCATTATTTCTAGGCTGTGATTTTCCACAAGCTCATTGATATCATTGGTACCCACTTATAGTCCCCTGCTCCTGGCCATAGTCTAACAGTTGCCAATTTGTGTGAAAAAATGTTTGACCTATGGTGACCTCAAACAGCCAATAAAAGGTACTGCAATTTTATTGATGCCTTCATAGTATGTACCCACAGCAAAGACATGTTGGATGTCTTCATGCTAAAATTCATTAGCAAAACGTATATACTGAAATGGAATACCAGTTAGGAGAATAAAATCATTTTCTGTCTAGGAGGTTTAATCTCATATTTTATAAGTCTAAATTCATTCAGTCTGTAGTGCAGTGGTTACTCACTTGTTTTGTTTTGAAGCCAAGTGTCTGTTCATTTAGTAAGCCAGTCAGTCAAGCCCTCATCTGTGTCCTGTTTACATCTTCAGAGCAGCGAGTTGCATATTCAGCTTTTCCTGTATTTTACTACTAGTGTTGGTCTTAAATTTTGAGCACATTTTTCTATTTGTGAGGTGTAATCTCATGTTTTGTAACTATAAGTGTACATTCAGGCAGTCTGTAGTGCAATTTTCATTTCTTCTGAACAGCCAGCCACACATCTCATTGATGTATCAGCATCTGTTAGTGACACATCAGGAGGGTAATAGGTTGCATATCTATTGTATTGTAGTGTACAGAACTGGGGACCTAGAAATGATGGAGAGGCTTCGTCCCCACTGTAGCCCTTAGTGGCTCACAAACCCACAACAGGCTACAGCAGTCCACTCACCCCACTGCCGCCCCATGCCGAACCCAGGGTTATTGTGCGGTTTGGCCCCCCCAGTGGACTACCCCCGGGAAAGTCTCACACCAAACGAGTGTAGCCCCAATGTTTGCATAGTAGAATAGTTATGGTGTAAGCATACGTGGAGAAAGTGTTTGCACAGCAATCACCAACATAGTGTAATTGAGGCGGGATAGGGGGAACCAGCTTGCATTCGCCGAGGCAGATGGAAAACCGCCTTAAAAACCATCCACAGACTGGCCGGCACACTGGACCTTGACACTAATCCTCCAGGCAGATTCGTGCCTGGGACTGGCATGCCTTCCTGCCTGAAAAGCAGTGTGTTAGACCGCATGGCTAACCTGGTGGGTTGCATATCTAGGTTCTGTTGGCTTGTATAGTTTACCTTCTCAATTAGTGGTGCTACGATGGGTAGGATGTGTGCATACTGTGTGCAGATGCAAGAGGAGTGGGCTGCAGTTTGTGAACAGCTTTATGCGCTTTTGGCTATGGTCAGCCACCTTCAGGCTGTTACCTTAGGGTGCAGGGGCAGTGGAGAACTTGGCATATTTATGGGACACCCCAGCTATTGCTTGTTTTACCCATAGGATCTGCTGGTAAGGCGTCTCCTAATATACCCATTGCAGTGTATTCACCCTCACAGCAGAGTGAATGGTCGGTGGTAACCTGTTCGCATCACTCGAGATGGAGGGACAATGTAGAGACTGACTGACTGGCCTTGCCTATTTGCCCTGTGAGTGAACATGTGGCCATTACTTCAGCAGAGTTCAAGCAGGCACAAGTGGGCAGGGGTTTGCTAATTATTGGCAGCTCCAATGTTAGGCTCATTATCGAGTTCCTTACAAAGATAGCATTCAGATCTGGAAATAAAGACAATCTGCATTCTGTTTGTCTGCTGGGAACCTCATCTAAGATATGGAGGTGGCCTTGCCTGCAGTTACTGAGTGTGCAAGGTGCAGATGTTTGCATGTTGTGGCTCACGTCTGAACCAATGACATTTGTTGCATGGGTTCTGAGGCCATCCTCAGTTCATACAGGTGGCTGGAGGATGTAGTGAAAGCTGCTGGCCTCATGCACAGGGTTTTAGCATGGCTTACAATTTTCAGCATTGTTCTCAGAGTAGACTGAGGTCCTTTGCTTTGGAGTCGAGTGTATGATTTCAACTAAAGGCTTCATTGACTCTGTGGCAGTCTAGACAGCAGATTGCTAGACCTGCATTATAGGGTGGGGATTTGTCAGGCTCCACTTGATAGGTCATGGGTGCAGTACATACGGAAGCAGTTACTTGGGTAACAGAGTACTTGTGGAGTGCCCTTGGTAATATTTTAGGCCAGGCAGTAGTTTGAGGCACTCTGATGAACACTCATAGTCATTATCCAGAAAGGGAAGTCAGACTGTTTTCAGAGCAAAGACACTTTGCCTGCCAAAATTTTATCAGTAAATTGTAAAGTTCTCAAGTTTACTGCCCCTCAGTAAAGTTCTCATGCTAAAATTATTCTTGGGACCGAGAGCTGGCTGAAGCCTGAAGTAGAAAGCTCTGAGATATTTAGTGAGTCTTGGAACATATATCAGAAAGACAGATTAGATGCCATCAGAGTGATAGTGCTCATTGGAACTGACAAAAACATTGTCTCTGTTGAGTTCAAAGTTGAGCTTGATTGCAGTTATCTGTTGCATATAATCAAGTTAATTGTTGGATGTTTTTATTAGCCACCTGATTCCATTGTGACAGTTATAGAGTCACTCAAAGAAAGTCTATGGTCTGTAGCATCTTAAACACCCAGATTATGCAATACTAGTTGGAGGAGACTGTAACCTAAGAATATAGACTGGGACATCTATGGATTCATTTCAGGGGTACAGACACACTGTGTTGCAAAGTATTTTTCAACATTTTTCCGAAAACCATCTTGAACAGCTAGTTTGGCAGCCCACATGCAATGGAAATATCTTAGACTTATAGCTACAAATGGATTGGACTTTATAAGCAGTGTCTGTTTAGAGATCGGGATTACTTATCATGATGTCATTATAGAAACTGTGGTTACAAAAGTGAATAACTCAGTCAAGAAGTCTAGGAGAGTATTTCTGCTAGAAAGAGCACATAAGTAGTTGTTAACATCACACTTAGACAGTGAACTGACATAACTTAGTTTCAATAAGATGGATGTAGAGGAATTATGGGCAAAGTTTAAACAGATTCAAGATTCAAAAACTATGCACCTAGTAAGTGGATTAAGGATTGAAAAGACCCACCAAGGCTTAACAATGAAATTCAGAAAATGCTGAGGAGGCAAAGGCTGTTGTACTCTCAGTTCAAAAGAGAATGCACAAAAGATGACAGGCAAAGTTTGGTTGCGATTCGAGCATCTTTGAAAAGATCTATGTGCAAAGCAGCCAGCAAAAGGTCTAGGTGAAAACTGAAGATAATACTGGCCCTAAGTAAAATGGTTAAGTAGGGCTAAGACTTCTATACGGCCACTTGTTGACCAGTCTGCTATAGCAGTAGAAGTTTTAAATTTTATGCTAAGAGATTGTTCTTGCAAGAGAACTGTACAAACATACCGTCATTTGACCATCAATCAGACTCCCATGTGAAGGACATAGTAATAAGCATATCTGGTGTAGAGAAACAACTGAAAGAGTTGAAACAAGTAAGTCACCAGGCCCGGATGGAATCCCAATTCAGTTCTACAAAGGATACTCTTCAGCATTGGCCCCTTACTTAGCTTGTATTTATTAAAGATCCGTCACCCAGCACAAAGTCCCAAGTGACCTGGAAAGAGTGCAGGTTACACTTAATTACAGCTTTCTCTTTTCTCACACAATATCCTGTACCCCAGTAGTAGTACAGGGTACCCTCAGTCACACATCACACAGTGGCTTGTGGAGTGTGTATGTATATGTAGATCAACAAGCAACATACAGAAAGCACTTTTATGTAGTACACGCAAAAGTACACACTGCCAGTCTCATTATGGAGTGCTCCTAGAAGGGGAGGAGGGAAAGAAATGAAATTTAACATTTGTTGAGAGGGTGTGTAAAATTCTTTCAATGATTATGAATTTGACTCAAATTTAAAAAGAACTTGGAAGTATGAGGTCATTTATCTGTATGATGTAGCGTTACCACTGACGTGGTTGCACGTATTGATTTGGTTGGAAAGGGTGTCATAAAGCTGGTGTATCCTCTCCTAGTGCAAACTGGCCCACAACTATTGTAAATGGTCCTTGATATAGTAGATACTGGCAATGGGACAGAGTTTATGTGTGCAGTCAAACTTCCCTCAGTCACTACCAGCAGGAGGTCATACTTGATGGCTTCCCACAACATGACACTGGGAGTTATACTACTGTGGCCCTCCAAAACATTTACAGAATGGAACCTCTCCCCAGGCTGTACTCACCAACCATAGCCATCCTGGGTAGTGCAGAACTGTGATTCATCACTGAACACAGTGCAAACACTGTTCATCAGCAGTCCATGCATCCTGGTCATAGCACAACTCCAAATGCAGCTGTTTGGTGTTGATGGCAGCCCGTGCTTGGGATGTTAATTCCCTAGTATAGCTGTTGCTAGTCTCTGAGCAATGGTGTGGGATGACACAGAATGTTTCATGGAGTCCAGAACTTGTTCTCAGATGATAGGCATATTTGGAGGGGTTATGATGGGCCTAGCGCATAATGCGGCAAGCCTCTCTTCTAGTGGTCAGACATATTTTATCAGAACCTTGACAATGAGAGTGCCTACATTCACATTCTCATGAAATCCACTTTTTGGCCACTGACATAGAAATTTCCCACAAATCTGGATACTGCATGATTTGACCAACCGGCCAAATGGAGACCAGCAATGAGGCTCTTTTCGAACTCCATCAGATGCTATAAAACTGTCTCAAACAAATATGCAGCATCTCCGTGATTTTCACAGTGATCAGTCAACATCTGATGTTGTTCGTGCCCTTTGTATACCATAACGGGTCTGGTAACAACACTGAACGTGAATACCACTAATGCATGTCATTGGTCATTCTATCTGTCGTCACAGAGAATTCTAACTCTTAACCATTTACATACACAATACACATTGATGCTCGATGCCCCCATGCCCCCCTCCCCCCCCCCCCCCCTCCCTTCACCACTCACTCCATGAACCATGCACCTCGTAATAGAGGAATGCCGTACCATAGGTGCAAGGACAATTGGGGGTTATCTGTTGAGAGGCCAGACAAACAAGTGGTTCCTGAAGTTTAGTAGTTGCAGAGGCAAAAATCTAGATGATTGTCTGATCTGGCTGTGTAATATCAACCAACAAGGCCTTGCTGTGCTGCTACTGAAATGGCTGAAAGTAAGGGGAAACTACAGCCATTATTTTTCCTGAGGGCATGCAGCTCTGATGTATGGTTAAGTAATGGTGTCCTCTTCCTGAACATTGATCTACATCTCTCTGATGGCTCCATCCACACCTATGTCCACATTACATCCACCAACCACCAACAATACTTGAATTTCAACAGCTGTCATCCTTTAACACCAACAAATGCCTCCCATACAGCCTAGCCATTTGTGGTTGGCATATCTGCAGTTATGAGAAATCCCTTGCCCAGTATGCTGAAGGCCCCACAAAGGCCTTTATAGACAGACAATAAGCCCTAAACCTAGTCACAAACAGATTTCGTGTGTCATGTTGTCACGCACCCTCAGCCAGGGGGGAGTCCCCCTCTTGTCATTCAGTATCACCCTGGACTGGAACAACGGTACAATATCCTTCACTAGGGCTTTGATTATTTCTGATCCTGCTATGAAATGAGCGATATCCTACCCAAGATCCTTCCTACCCCTCCTAAAGTGGTATTCTGTCACTTACCCAACCTGCACAATGTCCTAGTTCATCCCTATGCCACTTCCAATCCCACCCCTGGCCACAGGGATCATATCACTGTGACAGATCAAGTTGTAAGACCTGTGCAAGCCACCTACCCAGCACTTCATACTCCAGACCTGTCTCAGGGTTATCCTACTTGATCAGAGACTGGGCCACTTGTGAAAGCAGCCATGTCATATACAGTCCAACTCTGCCACAAAGACTGCACAGTTTCTTATGTCAGTATCACTATCAACCAGCTGTCCACCAGGATGGACGGCCACTATTAACCTGTTGCCAAGGACAGGGTTGACCGCACCCATAATTGTCCTGACCTCAACATCAGGTAACACTGATCCTGCACCCTTCTGCTGTCCTGTCATCCACCCCAGTTCATTTGCAAGCACCACTTTCAGTGTGCACCACTCCCCACCAGCCCTTACAATTATGTGTTATGTTTTGAGCCCATGTACTTACCACCCCTCCCTCTCAAATTCCTAGCTGGCAAACTGGCTCCCTCCCTGAGAGACACTAGCCACTCATACCTGTCTCTCTCTCCCTGCCTTCTGCCTCCCTCTCCATGCCTCCCTCTCCCTCTACACAACCCATCCGACACTACTTCCACCACAATCAATCCATATGAAAAAATAGTGTTAGTCCATCCAAAATCATGTAGAGGTGTAGGTGTGTGTGTGTGTGTGAGAGAGGGAGAGAGAGAGAGAGAGAGAGGAGGGGGGAGGGGTTGCAGAGTTGGGGGAGGACTGACAGAGATCAGATTTGCTGGACTTCATTTTTTGAGTAGCAGAAATGTGAAGTTTGTTTGCTAACAATTAACAACTGAAGAACATTATTTAGTCTGTTTCATCCTGTTGATAGTTCTGTTCATGTTATTTTTATGTGAATTTTACTTGTTCACTGATTCATGTGTTTGTTCCATGCAAATTTATATTTTCTAATGTGTGTTGACTTTTATTTCAATATTTTATCCTGACTGGGGATCCTGTTGTTAGTAGGCAATACAATTGGCACTTTTTCCTTACATTAAAGGAGCTGATGTCTACAGACATTTTCATAAATCCACGAGAAGGATATGATTACATTTTGATATGCCTTTTTCCCCCTACAACTTACTTTGTCTTGCTCTAATTATCCTGTCTCAAATGTCTGCCTAGTCATGTAGTAGTTCATACAGCAAGAATCAACAGTGGTTCTCTGTAGGCATTTAAAAAAAATACTGGGGTAATTTTAATGCTAAATTAATCATGAGGTGCATTTATTTTGCCACCTGTAGCTTTATCTGGAAGTATTTACATTATATCACTGTTGTAATTGATGGAACTCATTTTAATGTCTCATTCTTGCTTTCATTATCATCAAATAACTTCATAATGTATTATGTTATAAGAAAGTAATCAGCATGTCAGCTTTAATGAATATCTTAATTAGGCTTACTTTGTTTGCTCTTCAATTGCTGTGCATGTATTTCTACATTAAGGAATTTTTGTATTATGTTTTAGAAAATTTCTGCATTTAAGAAACAGATTTACACATTTTTGTACATGAGAAGATTATTGTTAGCATGGAAGGATAAAGTTAAAAAATATTGTCACTCTGTTAAGTTCCTAATTTCATGTCACATTATTCTTACATCTCTTGTCTATAAAAACTAAAAATATAAGATCAACTTGAACTTTTCCTCATATGTCAATTTTGTTTTAGGGAATCCTATTGTATGTGGTTCAGAGCTGGAGCAGGCTGTTGCTGCCATAGAAGCCCATTATGCCAAAATTCATGGTGTTCTTGAGTGTACCACAACAAACTTAACTACAGTTGCAGTAACCATAATTGAATAAAAAGTGGCCATTTGAGTTTTACATATAGTCACAATCCTTCATTCTGAAACTCATGATACCATCATAGACAGATTAATATGTTAAGTGACTCTGATGGGGTATCTGATGTGCAGTGAAAAGAACTAGTGTGTTGTGGAGTCTAAAGGACTGTAAGCAATGTTGTGTGTAGATGTCTGACATATGATAAGAAACAATGTCCACACATACATATAAGTACAAATCATGTGGTGTAACAGCTGGAACTTGAACAATAATCAGCTCAGCAAGTGGAAGTTTCCAATCAAAAAGTTGATGGAAAGTGCTATGATATTTATGGAAAAGTATTTCATTGATTCACATTTCGTTTCCTATTTTTTTGTTTTTGTTTTACTGTTTTTGTACAATGTAAAATAAAGAAAGAAAAATATATTTTTTAGTTGTTGTGTGTAAATAACATTGTGTGGTGCTATGAATCTCAACTTTATTTCTCTAGAGATGCTGTAATTAAAAACTGACAATGTTCTTTCTCTTTTTGACTTGACGGAAGAAAATGACTGGATTCATACAGAAAATGGCTTTTCTTTTTGACAGACTGATTATCAAAAAGTGTATGATTTTATGAATGAAACAGACTGTGGTGCACATGCCTTTAATTCTTTAAAATTTTGTTTATAGACTGAGTTGGAGAATTGTGTGAGTTTCAGAATGA
Organism: Schistocerca gregaria; assembly: GCF_023897955.1. NCBI lineage: Eukaryota > Metazoa > Arthropoda > Insecta > Orthoptera > Acrididae > Schistocerca > Schistocerca gregaria. The sequence continues at coordinate 939,773,778 of NC_064920.1, forward strand.
AGCAACATGCATGCTTTATAACACACATATCTCATAATGCAATTATAATTAATAAAACAAAACTGATTTGAAATGTGTTATCAAGTTGAGCACATTGGCATGTGGTCTTCTGTTCAAGAATGGGGTCTTTGTTTTTTGTAACAGTATCACTTTCTTAAAAGAAATCTTATACTAAAATAATTCCATAATTCTATTGGAATGATATTTGTGTGATTTACTTACCCTGCCAGAAAATGTGTGTTTCAAATGTTTGATTCAGTTATTACTAATTACAGCTGAATCTGGAAGCACTAGAAAATGAATTTTTGCTACCGAGGACACATATTATTGAACACATTAAGAAATGCTTCCCACAATTACATTTTCTTAAGTATCAAGAGTATGTCTAAATTTGAGAAAGTAGAAAAAAACATCATTATTATTCTTTCTTAAAGTAAATTATTAGCGCTGATGGAAATAAACCAAAACCCACTCTCTTGCCAAGGGATTATCAAAAGTAGAATGATTTTGTAGCAGTAAAGAACCATGTGACCCACTATGTTTTAATGCTTATTATACTTAAACTCCAGTATGCATCATTTGTTTTTAGATGGTAAGTTTTGGTAATCTTCTAACAGAATGAGAATAATGGGAAAGAGAACATTGTTCCTTTACATACTCAAGAGAAACAGTCATTGACATAGTATTTAAGAGGTACAGAACAGGAATATGAATGCTCTCGTTTATTCTGGATTTTACAGAACACCCTGGAAAACTTGAAAACATAAGTAGATTAGCCACTCAGTTTAATAATCTCCCTTTTAGTGTGAAAGTGTGTAAGACACTGCTTCAATACTTTGAAAATATGATATATTTTTTGTGAATGTAGTGACTGATATTGTCTGCCTAACAAAGGTCTCCATACCTAATATTTATACATAATGAAATACAATAAATATATAGCCAGATTCAAGTGATTTTTTTCATATGGAGTCAGTAATACATTATCTTGTACAAAAAGCTTTGTACTTTATTTTAAGTTATTTAAGTAATAAAGTATAACACTGAATACCATGATGTACACTACTTATTGACAGCAAAAATGATGGATTGATTCACCAATTGTTACTAAATGTTGGTACTATCTCTCTCTTTTTCTCTTTCTTTCTCTCTCTCTCTCTCTCTCTCTCTCTCTCTCTCTCTCTCTCTCTCTCTTTCTGGGATTCATTTTGTAAACCAGTGAACTGTATCTTTTTGCTATAGCAGAAAATGGGCAGACAGAAGAAAGAAAGCATGACTTTTAAGACTCTGTTTACAAGTAATGTGTTAGCAGAATTGAATTATCTGATGCTACACTATATTCATATTCACATATTGCTTGATTTATTCACCAAAAAACAATTGTAAAGACATACTTACATGCATTAGTTCAGTATTAACTGTCTCAGTTGAACTCAACATATTCATTCTTTTGCTCATTATACTCCATACAACTAGAACTCATCATTAAGGGGAGCCCTTAGAGCCAGGCAATGAATCAAAGTATTAAGTAACAGAGAGAAGCAGCTGTTGGAAACTTCATTAATAATAAACCATTATTAAATTGTTTGTACCTAATGAAGCTAAGATTAATTAAGTAAACTGAAAAGGAAAACCACTATGTTGACAAGAATTGCTGCTTCCTCACTTATAAGAAATAATTACTGCTATCTCTATTGCTAAGTCAGTATCTGTTGTATTATATTGTATTTTTATTGGGCCACTTACCCACGCAAGTAGATTTTGCATCAGCTATTAGAGGAGTCAGTTTATGTGGTAATAGTTAGTGCATACATACAGATACAGATAATATGATAGTACATATAAGAAATTATTCGTATATGTAATGTTGCAATTTAAATTTCTACACAAACAAATTTAAATTGCAACGTTACATCAGGAATATACTCCATGTTCAAGAGATTCATGCTGCAGCAGATAGAGACTGACAGAGATAAGCATACCTATAGAGTTCTAGTTGCTGTTGTGTAATACTCTTTATACATATAAGGCAAAATGTCCACCAGAGTGATGTGGTAAGTAAGTGGGCACATGGTATGACACAAGGCTTGCATCTCACTTGCAGCTGCAGATGGAACAAACACAATCTAATTGAGCAGCACCTTCCAGATTGACACAACACAATGGAGTCATATGGCATGCCACAACAATGTCAGATGACTGTGGCTTTCTCCACTTTTGCTATATGCCACATTTATGATAGTGACAGTTTACAAAAGTTTTTACTTTGGTCGTATGATTCTCTCTGTATGCAGGAAAGTGAGAGATGATCTTGAATTCAATATCCATTTTGTTGGCCTTGTAGAGGAACGTAGTTTCTGGGGTCTTCAGTCAAAATACTGGTTTGACACAGCTCTCCATGCTACTCTACACTGTGTGAGCGTCTTCATCTCTGCATAACTATTGCAACCTACATCTTTCTGAATGTGCTTGCTATATTAATCTCTTGGTCTCCCTCTGAATTTTTACACCCTCCTCCCTGCCCCCTCACCACCTTTTCACTTCCTTGACACAAACTTCTTGTCTACACAATTCTGTTAAGTATCTGCTCATTATTTATGTGATCTTCCCACCTAACACTCAACATGCTTCTGTGGCAGTCTAAACAGTTTATTGTCCATGTTTCACTTCCGTACATGGCTACACTGGAGACAAATACTTTCAGAAAAGACTTTTCAACTCTTCAATCTATGCTCTGCGTTAACAGGTTTCTCCTCTTCAGAAATACTTTTCTTCCAATCACCACCTTAGATTTTATATTCTCTCTACCTCAGCCATCATCAAATATTTTGCTGCCCAAATAGCAAAACTTAACCAGTACTTTAAGTGTCTCATAATCCATTCCCTGATCATTACCTGATTTATTTTGACTACTTTCCATTATGCTTGTTTTTCTTTTGTTGATGTTAATCTTGCATCCTCCTTTCAAGACACTGTCCATTGTGTCCAGCTGCTCTACCAAGTCCTCTGCTGTCTCTGACGGAATTACAATGTCATTGGCAAACTTCTAAGTTTTTATTTCTTTTCTCTGAGCTTTGATTCTTAATCCAAATTTTTCTTTGGTGTCCTTTACTGCTCATTCAGTGTACAGATTGAATAACATCAGGTATAGGCTACAAACCTATCTCTCTCCCTTCTCAATCACTGCCCCTTAACTCTCATTGCTGCCATCTGGTTTCTGTACAAGTTGTAAGTAGACTTTCACTCTCTGTATTTTACCCCTGCAACCTTCACACTTTGTATTTTACCCCTGCTACCTTTAGAATCTGAAAAAGAGTATTCCAGTCAAACAGTCAAAAGCTTTCTCTAAGTCTAAAAACCATATAAATGTTGGTTTGACTTTTCTTGACCTAGCTTCTAAGACAAGCCATAAGATCAGTATTGCCTCGGTGTTCTTATATTTCTCCAGAATCCAAACTGATCTTCCTGGAGGCTGGCTTCTATCAGTTTTTTACATTCTTCTGTAAAGAATTCATGTTAGTATTTTGCAACAAGGTCTTATTAAACTGTTAGGTAATTTTCACACCTGTCAGCAACTACCTTCTTTGGAAATGAAATTATTACATTCTTCTTGAAGTCTGAGTGTATTTTGCCTGTCTCATACATCTTGCACACCAAATGCAAGAACAAAGAAATATCCATGTGTATATTATCACGGCAGTACTGAAAACAGCAACAGCAATGCTCAAGATAAAAAGTGGGAAATGTCTGCAAGTGAAATATCAGCAACAGGTACAGTAAATAAAATTCATTTAATTTATTGTGGAAGAGAAAGAAGATGTAAACCAACATAGAGATACATATGTGGTTTTCTATAAAATCAGAAAAAAGATTTTCTGGGTGTAATGTAGGTATGTAGCAATGTATACACTTTGTTCTGCCAAAACAGTCATCCGTTTTGGCTAAGAAAGAAACCACAGGGCTAATATCTCAACTCCAATATGTTGTTTATTAGTCTGTTGATTTCCTGGGATTTGATGTGAGTGATATGGTCCTGCTGGGACAGATACCAGCGAAAATATCAGAAAATGCCTGAAGTCCAATGCTTTGAATACATGAAAGTTGTGGGGAGTACGGGCAGGCACCGTTTCTCTAATAAAAGCCTCTTTTCTCTCTTTAAAATTTTACAACTTTATTAACTTGAATTTAAAACAGTAAGTGAACACTTGCTGTCATGAACAAGATCCTCAATATAGTTTGTTAATGAAAATTCCTGAAGTATTATTTTTACAGATTAAAGAACAACTCTCAGAATCAATTTACAATGTTTAAAACTCAAAACCCCTATTTAAGCTAAGGAAAAAAATACAAATTGCATAATGCAAGGTTAAATAAAAGATTCTAACACCACATGACAATACCAAAGCTTTCATAGATATCACCTGTGATCTCTAAAGCCAATAAAATATTGATCATAAAATTTTTAATCAAAACAACTTAAATGCAATAAAATCTGATTACTATCAATGTACACTCAAACCCCGTAGTATCTACAGTGGGCACCATATCACAAAATATTTTTCTTCTTTTTAAACACTCTACACCATAAACCTCCCTACATAAGCATCCAACTGAAAAACTCCACAGTCAATTTTTCCCTTACTACATACAAACTCTTAACAGTATCAGTAAAATTCACTCGTGGACACTGCCAGAGTGTCATGCTACACGCAATGAATGATGACTAATAATTAAGCATAGAAGCTATAATTAACCAGGTATGTAATCTTATCCTTTCTAAATAAATAAAAAAAACACACAAATCAACTCTTAATCTCAGTGGTTACATCAGTTAAAAAAAAAAAAAAACAATACAGATCTTTTGATTTCGCCATGGTCATGCGCTGTTGTGCACCGTGCTCTCCTTCAGGATCACTTGCACCACAGAAAAAATTTTCCACAGTGTACAAAACATTAACAGGGTGGAACAAACTTACACAATTTGCATACTGTCAATGTGGATGCAGCTCGCAAATCTTAAAAGGGATGAGGGAGTAGATGCGGTACTACTGAACACTTTGACTACACTGCACCGCACCTAACAGCAGTATGGTTGGGTAGACAAGAGACAAATCAACAACTGTTGTAAGGCAACCTGAGCAAGGCAGTAAGAAAATATGTGGGACTTTAAACTCTTCAGAGGGCCAGGCCAAACTGCAGAGTGATGTCACAAGCTAAATTATGAAAATACTATTGGCGATTTTGCCCTAACAAGTAGAACCATTAAATACCATAAGAATTGAACTGCAATTAACATGATTCATAAGCATCCAACTGAAAAACTCCACAGTCAATCTTTCCCTTACTACAAACTCTTAACAGTAACTGTAAAGTTCACTCGTGGACACTTCCAGAGTGTCAATTACTTGTTATAACTGCACATAACAGAGTTTAAGATGCTGGGGGCCAACTTAGGTTTCTTAATAAGACAAGCAATGATTCAGTCCTTCACTTGGATCCACCTTTGGTCCAAAACAGTCATTTACTTTAAAGCAGCTAAATACACTCCTAGAAATGGAAAAAAGAACACATTGACACCGGTGTGTCAGACCCACCATACTTGCTCCGGACACTGCGAGAGGGCTGTACAAGCAATGATCACACGCACGGCACAGCAGACACACCAGGAACCGCGGTGTTTGCCGTCGAATGGCGCTAGCTGCGCAGCATTTGTGCACCGCCGCCGTCAGTGTCAGCCAGTTTGCCGTGGCATACGGAGCTCCATCGCATGCCGCAACAGCGTGGACGTGAACCGTATGTGCAGTTGACGGACTTTGAACGAGGGCGTATAGTGGGCATGCGGGAGGCCGGGTGGATGTACCGCCAAATTGCTCAACACGTGGGGCGTGAGGTCTCCACAGTACATCGATGTTGTCGCCAGTGGTTGGCGGAAGGTGCACGTGCCCGTCGACCTGGGACCGGACCGCAGCGACGCAAGGATGCACGCCAAGACCGTAGGATCCTACGCAGTGCCGTAGGGGACCTCACCGCCACTTCCCAGCAAATTAGGGACACTGTTGCTCCTGGGGTATTGGCGAGGACCATTCGCAACCATCTCCATGAAGATGGGCTACGGTCCCGCACACCATTAGGCCGTCTTCCACTCACGCCCCAACATCGTGCAGCCCGCCGCCAGTGGTGTCGCGACAGGTGTGAATGGAGGGACGAATGGAGACGTGTCGTCTTCAGCGATGAGAGTCGCTTCTGCCTTGGTGCCAATGATGGTCGTATGCGTGTTTGGCGCCGTGCAGGTGAGCGCCACAATCAGGACTGCATACGACCGAGGCACACAGGGCCAACACCCGGCATCATGGTGTGGGGAGCGATCTCCTACACTGGCCGTACACCTCCGGTACCGTGCACGGTACATCCAAACCGTCATCGAACCCATCGTTCTACCATTCCTAGACCGGCAAGGGAACTTGCTGTTCCAACAGGACAATGCACGTCCGCATGTATCCCGTGCCACCCAACGTGCTCTAGAAGGTGTAAGTCAACTACCCTGGCCAGCAAGATCTCCGGATCTGTCCCCCATTGAGCATGTTTGGGACTGGATGAAGCGTCGTTTCACGCGGTCTGCACGTCCAGCACGAACGCTGGTCCAACTGAGGCGCCAGGTGGAAATGGCATGGCAAGCCGTTCCACAGGACTACATCCAGCATCTCTACGATCGTCTCCATGGGAGAATAGCAGCCTGCATTGCTGCGAAAGGTGGATATACACTGTACTAGTGCCGACATTGTGCATGCTCTGTTGCCTGTGTCTATGTGCCTGTGGTTCTGTCAGTGTGATCATGTGATGTATCTGACCCCAGGAATGTGTCAATAAAGTTTCCCCAACCTGGGACAATGAATTCACGGTGTTCTTATTTCAATTTCCAGGAGTGTATATGACAATGCCAATATTAATGCTCTATTCCAAAGCAGCGCTATAACTGGAAACTTCAGTACTGAAGCAAAGCTTACACCACTCACAAGTCTGATACATGTGGCACCAACGTGCACCTTTTTAGAATTCTTATGTTCACCTCATACACCAAACTTGCCATAATTCTTCATCAGAATCCAAGAGCAGAACAAAGAAATCACTTTTCAGTCCTTGAATGATCACAGAATGATCGCCATTGGGACAACACCAGCCCTCCCCACTAGGATCTTCGAGGCCATGGCATTCCGTCCCCAAGCGACTGCTTCTGCAGTGCCCACCAACCTAGCGGCCTTGCCCTCTAACACCGACGTCACTCCTCAAGCACAGTCCAGAGCTAATTCCCAACAAGCCCCTTCTTCCTTGTTCTGTCCACCTTGCAGTGTGTGGGAAGCTAACTTGCCAAAGATATGTGGTGACCAGAGACTCCAATCCAATCTCGATATTGACATAGCATCGCATACTGAGAAGACGAATGGTTTCAAAAAAGCAAAAACATTTAAATGGCATGCCTTATCGGCTCAACCTTCCCCACTAAAACAGAAACTTGCTGTGTGAGGGACTAACTCCGGTGAATCTGGCTAGCGTGAACCAGCAACATCCGACAGGACTCTTAAGTGCTTGAGCAGTAAATTCACCAGACTGACCACCCGTAGAATCTCATAAGGCCCCAAAACACAGGGTGACAACTTGCCAGTATAATCTGCACCTCCTTTCTTAGGTAGCCCCGTTTTGTGGATGAACACTGTATCCCCGGGTTTGCAGTTAAATTCCTTCCTACCCTTATTATACCACTGTACCAGTCTATGATGGGCACGCAAAATATTACACCATGCCTGTTTCCAACTTTGCTGGTTAACACCAGCATCAATGCGCTCTAGGAGCAGATCATTAATCAACCAAAATGGACAGTGGGGAGTTCACCTGGTAGCTTAAGACCAAGGATGCTCTACATGCCTTTACCAACTCATGCTGAGCTGTGTTAGATGTAAACGTCAGTGAGGAAACGCGATTAGGGCAGCTTTTAAATTCCTATTTACACGCTCTGCAAATGAAGGCTGGGGATAGTAAGGAGTTGTGGTGATATGCCAAATGGCCTGTTCGAAACAAAACCTCCTGAACTGCTTAGAAACAAAGGCCAGAGTGTTATCACTAACTTGGGTCTTCGGTGGTCCAAATATGGAAATAATTCCTGATAAGTGATGGATGGTAGTCATAGCTGCAGCACTACTGGTTGAAATAAGCCATGAAGCATGAAAGCACATTGACTACCACCAGAACTTACAGTTATCCTGGTGAGTATGAGGTAGGGGACCAATATGATTAATGAACCACTTGTCCATAGGGTAACTTTCTCGAAGTGGATTGGAGGGGCCCCCTGGGAGGACCCGAGTCTGGTTTCACTTGCTTGCAAATTTCACACTCACCAACCATGCGCCGGACGTCTTTATATAAACTGGTACAAAAGAGCTGCCTCTTAATATTTGAAATGGTATATTCATACCTAAGAGGCCACTGACCAGACTGTGGTGGAATTAGTGAAGCACCGGCTCCACCAATTCACTAGGCAAATATACGCGTAAATCGTTGGCACCAGGGCCCGGACAGCAGACCAAACCCTTACATAGGGCATATCTGGTTACCTGCTTGCCCACAGTTAACCTATCTTTAATTTTCCTAATACATGGATCAGCTTCATGTCTCTGATCTAAGTCCCCAAACAATTCCACGACCTCCAATAAAATAGCGCCTACTCCAGCCTCCCGATCTGGTCCGGCCTCCTCAGGCTCGCCCTCACTCTCAAACATACGACTTAAGGCATCTGCCACCTGGTTATCAGGTCCCCTTATATGCTTTAAGTTAAAATGGAAGGCAGATATCCTAATAGCCCACCTGGCTATCTGACCAGTCTTATGTGGGTGGACGAGCACCCAGCTAAGGGTCTGATCATCCATTTCGAGCAAAAACTCACGGTGTTCCAAATAAAATGTGTGAAAAGCACTGCCAAGGCCTCCCACTCTTACACAGAGTATTTGGCCTCTGCAGGGGACAATCTCCTGGAGGCATAAGGTACTGGTTTCCACTCTCCCTCTTGCTCTTGTAGCAGCACTGCCGCTACCCCACAAGTAGAGGTGTCAATCTGCACAATAAATAGCAAATCGAAATTTGGCAAGGCCAACATGGGAGGGTTATTCAAGGCCCACTTGATAGCCTCAAATGAAGCCTGATGACTCTCATCCCAAATAAATTTTGCCCCCCTTCTTAGTTCATTCAAGGGAGCAGCCAGCTGAGCAAACTCCGGCACAAACTTATGAAAGTAGCTTGCCCTCCCCATGAATCGTGCCATTCCCTTCTTATTAACTGGTGGAGGAAACCTCTGCAAATCTGTAGTTCATTCTTGGTCATTGCAAACACCATCCCCAGAGACCAGGTGCCCCAAGAAGGAAATCTGACTTCGAGCCAAGGTGACCGTGGACGGCTTAACAGTAAGCCTGGACCCCCTCAATTGACACAATACCATCTCCAAAGCTTCCAGGTGTTCATGGAAAGGATGATTATGAACCACAATGTCATTCAGGTAATTATAGATGCACTTAAATCTGAGATCTCCAAGCACATTGTCCAACAACTGGGACAACACCATGTTCTGGTCAACAATCCAAGTGGCACCCGATTGAATTCAAAAATATTCCAAGTGGTGCAGAAAGCGGTATATGCTTGGAATCTTCAGCAAGTGGGATTTGGTAATATACCTGATTGAGGTCAAAAATGGTAAAGTACCATGCTCCAAAAAACCACATAAAACAATTGTGAATGTCTGGCAGGGGAACTGACTCCAAAATTACCTTTTTGTCGACCAGGCGATAATCGACTACAGGCCAAAGTTCTCCCTTATTAGGCTTAGAGACTAAGAACATGGGAGATGCATACAGAGAAGTTGAAGATCTTATAACCCCTTCCCTTAGCATGCCCTCTATTAACCCACACAAACTCTTCATCTTCACGTGTGACAACCGATAAGGAGGTTGTCGAACCAGTATGTCATCCTTCAGCCTAATTCTATACTCTATTTGGCTTGCCATTCCTAACTTGTCAGTCAGCACTTGTGGAAAACGCCCTAAAACCTGCTAGAGGGACTTCCTCTGCTAATTATCAAGATGACTTATATCACAGTTATCTGTCCTACCGCTCATGGAACATATCAGAACTGATACCCGACATGAACAAAGAGCAACTTGCTCCTCAGGCCAAAATTTAAAAAATAGATCACGTTCTTGGCCATCCAACACCAATCCAGCCTTAATCATAAAATCACAGTCCAGAAGTAAATCCATGGCCAATTTCTTGACCACCAAGAATCGAAACGGCCAAGTACAATTTCCTATGCCCACACTAGCCACACAGTCCCTCATTATTTCCAACTTTCGTCCATTGACTGAGCAACAAACCCTGGATGACTTACACAGGGGACCCAAGTGACATAATGTGTGAAATTCCAAAAACCACTGATAGTCCACTGCTGATGTGGCACTACCCGAATCTAGGAGAGCACAGATGGGTTTGTGATTCAACTGGGTGCACACGAAAGGCAACTGGGTGCCCATAACTCCCACTATTCAGCAAAAATGCTTGGGAAACCTAACCCGCGTATTTGTATCTTCCTTCTGGCTCAGTCAACTGTTATTTTACTTCTTCTGAGCAGACAGGCAATTGCGCACATGTTGACCTTCCTGGCAACAATGAAAACATACTTTTGGTTTGGAAATTATTGATCATGAAACCTCCCGCTGGAGTAAACAACAATTTGGTTGTCAATCCCTAATTTGGGAGCTCACCTGCTGACTGTCAGCATATGACAGCTTTTCAATTTCTGCTGCTAATATGCTATGTTTGGCCAAAGTGGTAGGTTTCTTGGGAAATGTCATCTGTGACCTATCTTCAGGTCTAACTCCCCCAAAATGGTTTCGACCACCTGTGTTTCCAACATCGGTAGCTCCAGAGTTACGACGGATGTTTGCACACTTTTGAAGAATTTAGTCAAGGGTTCATTATCCCCCTGTACCCGCCAATAATGCTAAAGTTGTAAGTCATTCAATAAACAAGGGGACACCTTACATGCAAGTACTTGTTTACGTAGTTTCCTCAGCCCCTTTGCTTCCTGCAAAATTTGAGCAATAACTTGGCTGAGGGTCCCATCACTCAATGGGTTTAGTAGTTGGACAATCTGATCATGGGGCAACTCTAAGGCATCTGCGTGGAGTTCAAACTTGACAGGAAGCCACAACAACTGTTCAATTTCCAGAATGGATTCCACTGATAATCTATTTACTCTCTTTAGCAAGATTCCCATGGGATGAGGCAATTTAGCAAAACTCAAACCCATGCATACTGACAATCTACTTTCCCCTTGTATTACTGGTTCCTGTACACCCTGCACAACCAAACCTCGTTGCCCTCTCTCACTTGCAGCCTGCTCAACATCTAATTGACTAAACATCACCCTCAAAGTGAAAACCTGATCCCACAATTTCTGCACCTCATGCACTTGCTCTTTAGTAAGCTGAATCTCGCTCAAATCTTTAACACACCACTCCCAATGTGATAGTTGTGCTTGAAGACACAAAAACTCTTTGGCAGTCGGTGCAACATTCTCAAAAAACTGACCCTGCTGATTCAATGAGGACAACGATGTAAACGTAAAACTGAAGGCATCTCCTACCTCACCGATGACTTGTGGAGAAATTACCACTGGGTTTTCCAAAGATGCCTTTATCTATGTCAGTAATTCAGGCATGCCTCCCTTGCCTGTCTGCCCATGCACACATGCTTCAAATTCTAACTGTTCACACTTCAGTAGCACTAGACTTGAGCAACACCGCATTTCCATATCAGCTTATAACCTGAAAACAATTTAATATTAGTAAAAATCATAATAAAACAAATATGTAAAATTTTAATATTAGCCAAATCCAAATAGAATGAGTACTCAACAATTTTTTACTATTAGCCAAGTCATGATTAAACAACTTAACACGTTTAATAGAATTTAGAGAAAGGGTGCCCTATAATGACCCCTACCCACCCAGGTTACAAAAGATCATAATCACACTCTGTTACCATTTGACATGGCCCCGCAGGTGTTAGCTGGGATAGATACCAGGGAAAACATCAGACAACGTCCGAAGGCCAATGCTTTGAATACATGGAAGTTGTGGGAAGTATGGGCAAGCACCATTTCTCTAATAAAAGCTTTTTTTTTACCTTTACAATTTTACAACTTTATTAACTTGATTTTAAAACTGTAAGTGAATGTTAATTATCATGAACAACAAGATCCTCAATATAGTTTTTAAATGAAAATTGTCCGCCCCCGGTAGCTGAGTGGTCAGCGCGACAGACTGTCAATCCTAAGGGCCCGAGTTCGATTCCCGGCTGGGTCGGAGATTTTTTCCACTCAGGGACTGGGTGTTGTGTTGTCCTAATCATCATCATTTCATCCCCATCGATGCACAAGTCGCCAAAGTGGCGTCAAATCGACAGACATGCACCAGGCGAGCGGCCTACCCGACGGGAGGCCCTCGTCACACGCCATTATTATTATAAATGAAAATTCCTGAAGTATTATTTCAACACATCAAAGAACAGCTCTCAGAATCAATTTACAACGTTTAAAACTCAAAATCCCATTTTAAGCAATGGAAAAAAATACAAATTGCATAATGCAAGGTTAAATAAAAGATTCTAACACCACATGGCAATTCCAAAATTTTCATAGATATCACCTGTTATCTCTAAAGGCAATAAGATATTGATCTTAAAATTTTTGATTAAAACAACTTAAATTCAATAAAATCTGGTTACTATCAATGTTCACTCAAACCCCATAACATCTATAATGGGCACCATTGCACAAAATAGTTTCCTTCTTTTTGAACACTCTACACCATAAACCTCCCTACACGTGATGCATACTACACCCAATGAATGATGACAAATAATTAAGCATAGATGTTACAATTAACCAGGTATGTAATCTTTTCCTTTCAAAATAAATTTAAAAAACACACAAATCAACTCATAACCTCAGTGGTTACATCAGTTAAAAAAATACAATACAGATCTTTTAATTTCATCATGGTCATGCGCTGTTGTGCACCGTGCTCTCCTTCAGAATCACATGCAGCTTGGGAAAGATTTTCCATGATGTACAAAACATTAACAGGGTGCTACCAACTTACACAAAATGCATACTGGGATTATATGTCAATGTGAACTGCAATTAACACGATTCATAAGCATCCAACTGAAAAACTCCACATTCAATCTTTCCCTTAGTACAAACTCTTAACAGTACCTCTAAAGTTCACTCGTGGACACTACCAGAGTCTCAATACTCGTTATAACTGCAGATAACATTGTTTAACATGCTGGGGGCCGACTTATGTTTCTTAATAAGAGAAGCTTCGATTTGGTCCTTCACTTGGATCCACCTTCGATCCAAAACAGTCATTTACTTTAAAGCAGCTAAATAGATGACAATGCCGATATCAACGCTTTCCTCCCATGCAGCTCTCTAAATGGAGAATGCAGAACTGAAGCAAAGCTTACAGCACTCACAACTCTGATATATGTGCCACCAATGTGCACCTTCTTAGAATTCTTATGGTCACCTCATACACCAAACTTGCCATAATCCTTCGTCAGAATCCAAGAGCAGAACTAAGAAATCACTATTCAGTCCTTGAGCAACCATATGATGATCACCTCTGGGACAACACCAGCCCTCCACACTAGGATCTTCGAGTCCACGGCATTCTATCTCTAACTGACTGCTTCTGCAGGGCCCACTGACCAGCAGCTCAGCCAGTTCTCAACAAAGGGACGTACATTGTTCTGCACAGATGACTTGGTACATACACCATCGTGAGTCCCTATAAAGGTATGTAACACACAAACTGCTTGATTTATCACAACAGTTTAATTCACGTCCCAATTTATTGATGTATCCAACATCCAGAACTTCAACACTAATATAAAAAAAATAAATAAAATAAATAAAAAAGATAATCTGTAACTAAATATGTATCTTTCAGTAGTTAATTGTCTACAAGAATGTGATATCATAATGTGTTTTGTGAGAAAAGTGCTTACTCTCAGCAAAAGAGTAAGGAAATATGAAGTGATCTTCTGGAAAAGGTGTAAATTACGGAAGTGTGAGTTCATCTCCAAACAATGCTTTAGCAAAACAAATTTCCTTTAGTTCACTCCCATCATTGTTGCTGGCATACTCCTCACTGACAGTTGATAAAAATAATCAATCTGCATCTTAAATAGCTAATACGGTTATGTAACTATGAAATGCTGATCCAGAAGTAGGGGTAGTCCTTTTCACTTAAGCTACTAATACAATTAGGTAGATTCTGTGGTTCCCTGTAGCAATCAGCAGTTTTCTTCCAGATTTCTCGAGTTGGGTTGGTAAATATTCAGGCTGCAGATGTTCCCTTACTGATTTTGATGTTTCAGTGATGGCTCTTTGAATTAGAGTGGGTCCTTGAAAAAAATTAAAGAAAAGGGGGATACATATTAAACTATTAAAACACCTTAAAAGCACCACAGTTGTTCACATTAGCAAGCCTCTAAGGATGTACCAGATATTGTCTTTTAGATAATTGTTGGTTGCCACTAATGAAGTTGACTAGTCAGAATATGTTTATCATTCATGCTGTATTACTGACACCAAATCCCTTCTATTAGCACCAACTTGCATGAATGCCATACCACTACCATGTATCTGACATGCCACATCACTTGTCATGCCATGTTAGCCTTAGTAAATGGGCCACATGAGTCAATTAAACAATTTGTAAGATGTGTAGACAAGTTAGACATGGCATAGGACAGAAATGAAAGACAAAGGGATAGACAACAAGAACACAATCATAACCAGAATGAGGGGTGGTCTCAAAATAAATTAAGAGGATACATATAGAAGGGGAGAACCAAGGTATTATAGAAATGATTACCAGGATAATAATAATAATAATAATAATAATAATAATAATAATAATAATAATAATAATAATAATAATAGGAGAGAAAATCACTGGAATGAAAGGAACAGAAATGTTGACAGGAGGTATTAGCAAAGAGGTAGACACTGGAAAGGAAATATGAATAGTTTGAAAATAGGGGAACAGAATATAGAAGGAATGGTCAAGAAAACTGAGAGATGTCCCATTGGTAGCCTGTCAGCTTGAGGTGAGAAGAATGCATCAAAATCAGGCTAACAGTTGCAGGAGAAATAGAGAAAAAAGTTGTTCATGAACAAGATTCCACTGTGGGAATAATAGAAGGAGATACCAGATTAACAGAATTAATTTTGAGAGGGAATTTTGGGAAACCATACTAAGAGAAATGAAAGAAGAGGAAAACAGACACCAACAGAGCTGGTCAAAGATGTTTTGACAAATCGTTTTGAAGCAACAACTAGCCAACCAATATTTGTGGAAGATAGAAAGATGAAAATGTAGAGGACAGTGTGAACCTATTATTGCTAAGGTTGAAGGTACTAGACGGGAAGAAAGAGGGATAGGTAATTATAGTGGGGAGAATATTGCTATTATTAGTGATGTCTGTACTAAATTTAATGAAGAGATAGTGACAGATGATAATATTATAGATAGTGATATTAATAGTGAGGTTTCTGGTAATGAAGAAAGGGAAGAAGTTCAACTTTGTGAAGAATTATAGATAGAATGATTTATGTTGAAATGAAGGGAGAAGAATTAGTGAAGAATTATATTAGGAATATAGTTGTCTGTGGTAGGGATGAACAGGAGAGTGTTGTGGAAGTACATGATAATCACCTTGTACCTATTAACATCAGTGAAATAGTGTCAACTTGTCAAAAAGAAAGGTGAACTTATTGGAGACAAAATATGAAGAGTAACATGTGATAATCATACTCATATGAGTAATGGTAATCATGTGCATGGTTTTCTGAAAGAGGTTTGTCAGAATTTGCATCCAGATTAGGTATTAGATTATAATGTAAATAATGTATTAACAGACAGCAGTGTACCTTTGGGAGTCTTACAATCACTGATAAAAGAGGAGCTTGTAACATCTCCTGGCAAAACACATGGGTGGTAAAAAAAGAAAGGAATAATTGAACTGGATGGTTGTAATAGCATGGACAATGATTGTGTGAACTTTACGTAATAAGGAGAGACCATTATGTGTCATGTTTTATACTTATATAGAATTATGCACCAATTTTTTTTAAAGATAATATCTGTGTTGGTGAGTACTGAAACCAGCACAGATGATACTTATTAAATATCAGACAAAGATGTAACTATACCAATCTGAGTATAAATAGCAGTGGCCGAGCATTAATTTCTCTGTTGTCTTTTTGAGTTATGACAGTAGGAAGAGCCTGTGATGGTATATTGTATGCTTGTGTAGCATTCTTTTGTCAAGATTGAGAGAAGGACGCCATTAGGCATTAATTTGTAAAGGTGTGTAAGAATTTAATCTGTCTAAATGTTTTGAATAGAGTTACTTAATGAAAACTTGCATTATGATTTGTAATAAGCTTGCCTGGTATTTTATCCCATCCTTTTAAGAGATTTTCAGCTATTGAAATATTATTCATGGTGCAGAGCTGCGCTATGGATGAACAAGCCGCTGCCATAGTGCATTCAAATTGCATTAAATGAAACCAGTCATACGGCAAAGAAGCGGACAGGTAACAGTGAACTAAAACTATTTCTTTCAGCTTTTGGGATTGCGCAGCAGATCAGCAGATTTTATGATATGTTTTACAGGTGGACGCAGGCTGTGCTTGATATATTGTTAACAGTGCAAAAAGATAATTTACCTTCATGAAATAAAAGAAATCTTCCTGTATGTAGTTCTGGTCTGGCAAACATATAGTAAAAATATTTTTTCTCTGATAATTCTCTCATGTTCTCATGTTAGTCATGGCACTTATTGGTGTTTTAACGTTAACAAAAATCCACTGCAAAATTTTGATGTTGATCAAACATTGCATACTGTAACATCAGTATTGATAACGAAATAATTTTCAGTAACCTTTTCAATAACTGTAAAGTAAGAAAGATATGTTGAACTTTATAGCAAGTTACAGTAACGAAACAATGTTCCTTTTGTAGAAATCCAGATCCAGAATAATAAGAACATAATATATTTTGTTTTGTTGAAAATTAATGATCCAAAGAAAGTCACAGCACAACATCCCTAAAAAGTATTTCAGGGCTCTTTTCGTTGCAACATATTAATTTGTGGTGCCAATGAGGTCAACACCAGCATTGATATGCATTCGTCTTTGGACTCTGAGCATTGTCTTTGGGCTGTTTTGCCATGTTCAGTTCTTTGTGAGCCTTGCATGTGTTTAGGTGAATAAATGAACTACTGCTAAATGGGTGTTGTTTGGTGTAACCAACCCGAACTTCTCCCTGACTGGTGACCCTGAGTTGTACGTCTTCCAATTTTGCCATTTTACTGTGTCTGTGACCTCCGCATCAGTTATTTGCACGCGTATTACATCAACACAGCATTCGAACAATGACTTCGGCTCAGCGCCTAACGCTTGATTTTGTGATCAACATGCTTCGTGTTGTGGGCAATGTACACCCGCCAGGACTGAAACACGATGCCTCTCACTTGATATTTCCTCCAATTTCGCTGGACATTTTTGAGCCTGCAACAATAAGTGAGGTTAGGAGTGGGCATAACTCCAGTTATCAAAGACCTTTGTTCCCGACACAGGTGCCCTCCCTCATCAATTGTGCAGTTACTTCTTACACATCTCCGTGCAGTGCAGGACCAATGCTGATTTCTGCAAATGCTTCATCGGACAACCTACTACTGTCAGGACAACGATTTGTCATGCCGCAATCGATGCAGTACCACGCGGATACCTTCCATGTGGCTGGAACTGTTTCATTCACAGGTCTACCTCCTCAACATCCGACCACGCCCACTCCTGCCTTGGTCCAGTATCACCACATGCCTTCCTACTTCGATACCTCAGCCTGCAACAGGAACAATAACTTGTTATCTGTGCCTGATCTCTACCTCCGTCCCACTGCCACGCCTCTGTGTTTTGTGCCACGACATTCACCTTATCCGCACACCGTTTTGAGTGGAGTGACTATGAACAGTGAACATTCACACATTCCGTCCCACATTTGACATCATTTCCCACTTTGTGCTTCTGGACATCCCACACCTCCGCAGCCTCTCTGCAACACAGGTGGCCCCAGCTCTGATCATACATTGAGCTTTTCGCAGACTGACTTGAGTTCTCAAACTCTGAACTTTTTCTCACCTGTCGCCCCCATGCCGGCTCCAGTCGAGCTTCCACTACTGTTCTCAGCACATCTCAGTGCCTCATCCGTGTTGGTCTTCTGCGATGTGTGAATCCGAAAACACCCGCAACATGTTGAGCTTCCGCAACCGCAATCGACATGTTACGGTGTCTCACCCACGTCGGCCTTCCACGTTGCAACGGATTGCGCTCAACCACAACATGTCACCTTCATGCTGCCACCTGAACAGCTGTCGTAGCCACATCCCCTGGAGGTAAACTCTCCTGGAATACTACAGCAACAACAGCTTGATTCAGGCAGTGCCCCAATGAACTCAATTCAACCTATTCTTCTGAACATTCTGCAACGCTGCCGCCATTTAATCCTGACAGAGCAACAACCTGGTTCAAAATTATGGATGAAGTGTTCAACCATTACAGACTTGATGAGTCAAGCAGGTTTCTGTGCCTCATCAACCACCTGCACGACCAGGAGGACTTGATTGCTGACCTGGTCGACGCCCTGGACTCATCTACCCTGTACACTCTAGCCAAAAAGACAGTTCTATGTCAGCTTGTAAGCTCAACTAAGGCAGTAATACGGCAAGTGCTCCATGTCAAGCAACTAGGAAATGACAAACCTTCCCAGCTCTGGAGACAGCTATGTGCCCTGGTAAGCGCCAATCTATTCTCTGACACAGCTCTCCTCGCCATCTGGTCAGATAAATTATCTCCTCACAACCGCTTTGCTCTGGCTCAAAGGTCTCCTGAACCTGTCGAGCAAAGAATGACAATTGCTGACAAGCTACACGATGCATCACTGCTCTATTTTGCCAGCCACTTGCTACCTGACCGGTCTCAGGTTCAGGCTCATCGCCCAACAGCTGGACGCGGCTGGGGCTGTACTGTGCCGACCGATCCGCTCGCTCCGGGAAGCAGTAAACAAGCAACTGGGAAGTCACCGTCTCTGTCCATGGTCACACCCCCTCCTGCAACCGTACCTGCTGTGGCCACTGAACCTCGGCCACCACCACTGGCAACGAACTGTCCGCAGGAAATGCAACCGCACTACCAATACTGTTACTTCCACACACGGTTTGATGAGGCGGCACAGGAGTGCAGACCACCGCAAACGCCAATCACAGGTAGGTCCAGGTGCCACATCCTGCACACAACATGACAGGCACCCACCAGTGCTCCATTCTGTCCGGGAATGACCAGATAATTGCGGATGACTTTACATTAAAAACATTTCGTCGGGATACCTTTTCCTAGTGGACACAGGTGCCGATGTTTCACTGCTGCCTATGTCCTTAGCATTGTCGAACACCCACCCTCATCATACTTCACTGCAAGCCATGAATTCAACTAAACTACAATGCTCGGATTCAACTTCCCACGTCGTCTTACTCTCTGAAAACTCCAAACTCGAGTGTACTTTTTTAGTGTGCGGAATCAAAAAACCTATACTAGGCATTAACTTCTTGCAACACCACAAACTTTCACCAGACCTAGTGCGAAACACCGTGTTTCATCATCCGTCCAAGACTCACTTACTCTGTGATCCGTCGAGCAACCCTCCCATGATACATCGGTCCGGGCTCATCTCATCCGTACATGCTCGTCTCTGTCGACGACATTACAAGAAACCACACACGAAAAACTTTGAGCTCTTCCTTCGTCTCCACGAAACACAGCTCCAGCTCTCCAATGCAGCAAAGGAATTACAGACACTACAGCAAGGACAAAGCAAAGTCACTAAGTGCGCCGAATCTGCTTGTAGTCCCAGCAATCGAGCCTCCGTGTGTTTACCTCCCACTACCCCTCGCAGCTGTGCTATCAAACTGCCATAATGTGTACTGACAGTTCCGCAGGGCCACACTCTCCCTCACACGGCAGCGCTTGACACTCAGCCGGACACAAGTGCTCATGCGTGATGAGCGTCACGTGTTCCCAAACTGATGGCTCCTACCCCGCCCCTCATGGACAGCATCTCAAACTAAGCAACTTCGGCTCCTGCGCGCCGCCGTGCGACCGCAACTGACAACACAAACAGTGCACTCGCACCAAGCGTTTCTCCCGCGACCATGCTGCCACAGACCGCGCCCTCTGACAATGGACTTACTAACGGCTCACGAGCTCTACTGAACTCACCGACCACGGTGCCACTGCTTCGGACCGCCGGCCATCTTGTCACATTGACTCCTGGAACACTTCGCCGCCTCGGCTCCCATCGGATCCAATGAGTGGCTCCAAACACCACGACTACGCCTCGCCAGCCCTGCCCGCCACACATTGTAAACAAACCGCCTCCTGTGCCACCGGCAACATTTCCGTTGTCACCAACGGCACCATTCACAAGCTTCATCTCACACCAAGTCCCCCGATCTCCAGTAAACCATGTTGACTTTGTCTCGAGTGCCTCTCTGACCTTAAAAATCAGGTTTCTGAACTACTAAGCTCTGGCATCATTGAACCCTCTGCCAGTAGCTGGTCTACGCCCATACATATGACACCCAAGAAAGACGGGTCATGGTGCATGGTCCATGGTCACGCCCCCTCCTGCAACTGTACCTGCTGTGGCCACTGAACCTCGGCCACCACCAAATGCATGAACAATTATGGACACCTACCCCATACCCAACATTGCCGACTTTACCAATTCCCTCGCAGGTGCGACCACGTTCTGTGTCATTAATTGCAAACGGGCCTACCACCAGATCCCCATGGCACCTGAAGACATCGAGAAGACAGAAATCACCACCCCAGTTGGGTTATTTCAGTTTCGATTCATGCCCTTCGGTCTGAAAAACGCAACCCAGACCTGGCAACACTTCATCAACAAAGTGCTATTTGACCTAAAATTCTGCTTTGCATATCTTGATAACATTCTTGTGTTCAGCTCCTCCATCGAGGACAACATTCAACATGTGCAAACTGTTATGAACACTCTTGCCGCAGCAGGCATCAAGACCAACCAGGACGAATTGCAGCTACATCAACCCGCTGTCACTTTTCTTGGTTTTCGGGTCTCTGCCGACGGCCTTTCACCGCCCCCTGAGAAAGTACAAGCAATACTACACCTACCCAGACCTTTGTCATTCAAAGAGCTCTGGCACTTTCTGGGGACAGTTAATTATTATCGCCAACATCTACCTTGGGCTGCACAGATTCAGGCTCCACTGACGGACGCCTTGGTAGGCACCAACACTTCTGGATCTCGACCCATTCCATAGACCCCTGCTATAATTGACTCTTTCACTGCCCTCAAAAATCTTATAGCCAAGAC
This sequence comes from Schistocerca gregaria, assembly GCF_023897955.1. Classification (NCBI taxonomy): domain Eukaryota; kingdom Metazoa; phylum Arthropoda; class Insecta; order Orthoptera; family Acrididae; genus Schistocerca; species Schistocerca gregaria. The sequence goes on from NC_064920.1 coordinate 939,795,365, forward strand.
ATGCACCATCATGCATCCTCATTCCAATGCGCAGATTTTCATCACCACAGACACGAGCAATACTGCCAACGGCGCTGTCCTTAGCCAGACAATCGATGGACAAACTTCACCACTGCAGTTCTTCTCACACAAGCTCACCAATGCACAACAGAAATATTCTGCGTTTGACAGGGAGTTGCCCGTGGTTTACGAAACGAAAAGCATTTTTAGACTGACGTTGAGGGACGCCCTTTCTATGTTTTAATGGACCACAAACCACCGGCTGCGGCCATTACAAACCCGCCAGCTGACCCGCCTCCTCGCCGTTTCAGATACATGGACTTCATATCTCTGTTTACCACCGATGTCCGACACATAAAGGGTGCTGACAATTTAGTTGCTGATTTCCTTTCACGAGACGACGCCATCCATTCACTGTTAGACCTCTCTGACCTGCCTAAACTCCAACCCGCCGACGAGGAAACACAAAACCTGATTTCAGACTCTAGTTCTTCACTACACTTCGTCTGCATCACCTTCCCTGGCATTTCTGGTGAGATCTGGTGCGACGACAGTATAGGGATGTTACGCCCCTCATCCCAACCATGCTCCATCGAGCTGCCTTCAACATATTGCATAATTTAGCCCACCCCGGTGTTCATCCATCTGCCCACCTCGTAGCGGAGCATTTTGTGTGGAGAAATGTCAACAAGGACTGCCAGCAATGGGCAAGCTCCTGCATCATGTGCCAATGCTACAAAGTACACAAGCACACTTCCCCCCCCCCCCTCCCCCCCCCCTACCTCAGCGCCTTTTCGATCCCTCCTGGGCATTTCCAGCATATTCATATTGACAATGTTGGCCCTCTCTCCCCCTCTAACGGCTTTCGTTATGTTCTCTTGTCTATCAACCGAACAACTCGCTGGGTCGAGGTTGTCCCCCTCCCCAATATTACGGCAGAAACTGTTGCTCGAGCTCTTGTTGGGTCATGGATATCGCGTTTCAAATGTCCAGCTATCATCACAACTGACCAGGGCACACAATTTGAGTCAGCCTGTTCAACGAAATTTGTAACATTTGCAGCATCCGGCGCATCCATACCACAGCATATCAGCTGCAAAGTAATGGGTTAGTCGAGCGCTGGCACAGATCATTCAAGGCGGCTCTTCAATGCCATGACTCTCTATGGGCGGAGGCCCTTCCCATTGTGCTACTTGGCATTCGTGCGATCTATAAGGAAGACCTCATAGGCACAATAGCCGAGTTCGTATACGGCCAGAACATTGTTCTCCCTGGTGAACTTGTGAGCCCTTCCACTTCCCTCCCTCAGTCTGACTTACCTTCCTTCGTGGACCACGTCAGACGCCACTTCATCAACCTCCATATCCATCCACCCACCAGCCATTCCCGCCCTAAGGTTAACTTCCCGAAATCTCTGGACAATAGCGAGTACGTCATGCTCTGATATGACACTGTCCATGCTCCCCTCCAACCTCCATAAACCAGCCCATACCGAGTTCTCCAGCGCTCAGCCAACACCTATGACATCCAGGTGAAAGATTCAGCTATTAAAGTCTCTCTCAACAGACTCAAGCCTGCTCATGTCGAGCCTTCTTCCACCTCCCTACAGGCCACGACCACGCCACTCACTGTCATGGCTCACGATGCTCTGACTACTCCCTCCACGTCGGACTAACACACTCGATCGAGTGACTTCCTGCTCCAATCGTCAAGCTCTCCTCCGACCTCGCCCTCTACGCTGGTCTCACACACGCCGTCGAGTCACTTCCAGTTCCAATCGTCGAGCTCTCCTCCGATCACACCCTCTACTCTGGTCTTCCTCACTCTGTCGAGTGACCACATGCTCCCCACGTTGAGCTTACCTACGATCACGCCCTTGTGTGTTTGTGCCTGTTCCCCTGGACATAATCTATGACATCTCAATAATGGTGCATGATTATACACTGTTCATTGTGTGTTTCTCTTCATTCAGTGCTCATGACACAACCTCCACTATTCCCTGCCACCTGGTGAAATGTGTTCTCCTCCCGCCAGATGTCGACCTGGACACGCTTCGTGTGTTCGCCACACCCACCGGAGACATCATCGTCATTGCTCCGTTCCACCCGCAAACCGCCGGCCTAACTCTCGTCGCATGACCAGCATGACACTCGGCTCGCTTCAATGACTTCCAAGTTCAGTGGCCGAACCTTCCTTCACGACATCTACCCACACAGACAGCTCGCTGATGGCATTGTCAAGCTGACTGTGGTCCGGCTCCCGTGGACTACCCCTGCTGACACCTTAGTCCCCGCTCCCAGCCTCTCAAGAGTACTCCGTACTGCGGGGAAGGGAGGGGGGGGGGGGGGGGGCGTTATGTGTCACTGGTGAGGTCAACACCAGCATCGATATGAGGTCATCTTTGGACTCTGAGCATCGTCTTTGCTTTGGACTCTGAGCATTGTCTTTGTGCTGTTCTGCCATGTTCAGTTCTTTGTAAGCCTTACAGGTGTTTAGGTGAATAAATGAACTACTGCTAAATGGGTGTTGTTTGGTGTAACCAACCCGAACTTCTCCCACAATCTCATCCATTTATAAATATTTTAGATGTTACATGAGCAATAACAAGGAGAGCGAAAAGCTACTTGGAGAAGAGAGAGGATAGTAATTTACAGAAACATAAAGGGATTTCCAACAACTGGGGTTAGAATCGAATATGCCACAGTGAACTACAATAAGATAGGGAGTAAATATATTTCCTGTCATTCAAAATGAATTATGTTTCTTTGATACAGGGCTGTTTGGCAATAAATGATATATATGAAATCTTAATATTAGGGATTGATTGGACTGTAAAAGCAAAAGTTGGTTTCAGCTGAGGTGACATGAATTTATTTTCCACAGATCCAAAAAGTGGAATTTGTTTGAAAGTGATATATTAATGCTCAGTATCTAATTGTTTTTAACCAAATCAAGTGGCGTGTAACAGTTGGACAAATGGGGTTATTATGAAGAACATGAAGGTTTTTACTGTGATGTGGTAAATGAATCATATAGTGAATTAATAGCAAAAAAGATAGGCAGGCTGAGAAATTGAACCCAAAAACAGAGGAACTAGAGAAATTTTTATGGACATATTGTGATATCTTTCATGAAACACCAGTGACAATAAGAGATTATCAATGTAAGCTAATGTTGAGACTTTATGATCCACTGTTCATCAAGACCTATGGTGTACCAGTTTGTAAAGAAAGGTGGTTGAAAGGGAACTTCAGGAAATGCAAAAAATGGAAACAACAGAGAGAAGTCGTATTCAGTACAAACCGTATGGGGTACAAATTTGTGGAAGAAAAATGGTGGAAAGGGAACCACAGTTGACAAAGAAGTGGAAAATAAGCAAATATGCCCAAGTGGGATGCACTCTGTTCTATTCAGCCATGGGCAAATCATTGACAGTACCAAGGAGGATAAGCTAATGCTTACATATACCTAGTGGTAATGATAATGAAGTACGTCTCCACAGTTAATAAAGTTATATAGAAATATTCATTTGACATGAATGTTAATATCAGATAAGTATTATCATCTACACTTTCTAAATCATTACAATGAATAGACTTGTAATGAGTCAGTTGGAAAAGTGTGAAGGACAGTGTGAATACTGAAAATAATACATAGATAAATGTTTGAGATAATCATAACAGTTGTTGTTGTTGTTGTTGTGGTCTTCAGTCCTGAGACTGGTTTGATGCAGCTCTCCATGCTACTCTATCCTGTGCAAGCTTCTTCATCTCCCAGTACCTACAGCAACCTACATCGTTCTGAATCTGCTTAGTGTATTCGTCTCTTGGTCTCCCTCTATGATTTTTACCCTCCACACTGCCCTCCAGTACCAAACTGGTGATCCCTTGATGCCTCAGAACATGTCCTACCAACCGATCCCTTCTTCTAGTCTCTTGGTCTCCCTCTATGATTTTTACCCTCCACACTGCCCTCCAGTACCAAACTGGTGATCCCTTGATGCCTCAGAACATGTCCTACCAACCGATCCCTTCTTCTAGTCAAGTTGTGCCACAAACTTCTCTTCTCCCCAATTCTATTCAACACTTTCTCATTAGCTATGTGATCTACCCATATAATCTTCAGCATTCTTCTGTAGCACCACATTTCGAAAGATTCTATTGTCTTCTTGTCCAAAATATTTATTGTCCATGTTTCACTTCCATACATGACTACACTCCATACAAATACTTTCAGAAACGACTTCCTGACACTTAAATCTATACTCGATGTTAACAAATTTCTCTTCTTCAGAAATGATTTCCTTGCCATTGCCAGTCTACATTTTATATCCTCTCTACTTCGACCATCATCAGTTATTTTGCTCCCCAAATAGCAAAACTCCTTTACGACTTTAAGTGTCTCATTTCTTCATCTAATTCCCTCAGCATCACCCGACTTAATTCGACTACATTCCATTATCCTCGTTTTGCTTTTGTTGATGTTCTTTTTGTACCCTCCTTTCAAGACACTGTCCATTTCGTTCAACTGCTCTTCCAAGTCCTTTGCTGTCTCTAACAGAATTAAAATGTCATCGGTGTGCTCCTTCACTGATTAATTTGGTCAATTTTGACTTGCTTTTGTGCGATAATTATTACAGTGATGTTCGTCAGTGCAGTGTTTCGACATCAGACAATCATGCCAAATAATGGACTGTAACAAACGGGGACTATGTTGCAAATCCCAATTCACACGAACTCCAAACTATGGCTAAATCACAAGCCTGGTGGAATTCACAAACGCCCATCACTGCTACCGCATCTTCCGCACCATGTGCAAATTCATTTGACCTGGTTTCCGCACAGCCCGTCTTCCAGGGTTCGAATGTTCGCACCAACTTTTCCGCCGCTTCTCCATGTTTGCCCTCATTTGCAGCATTCGACTACCAACTCTCAGACCAACTTCCAATGTGGTTCATGGCTGCAGAGTATATATTCTCCTCTTATGGCATCACCGATGAAAGTGAAAAAACCTCGTACACCAGAGCGAAAGCCGCTTTAATTCAGCGCCTGTCACCAACATCACAGGAACAATTTCATCAAGGGCATCCTACCGATCAATGACAATGCACCAATTACACTGATGACAATGCCGGCTGTTTCTCAGTGCAACACTGGACCTGCCACGCCTCCCTCTATGCAGCACTTGAGCCACACCGACCGACTCTGTTCAACTGCTACCGACGTCACGGCCGCCGCCTGCTGGCTCACTGACCTCGACCCAGTCAAAACAAATAGCTGCATGACATATGATCCCGCCATGGCTACCACACCCACATCTTGTCAACAGCTTGCCGACACTATGCACACTTACTGCCCGGCTGTTCACTACTCGATCGCGCCCGCAACTTGTTCACCCACCCCAGAAGACGATTTCAGCCATTTCAATGCTTCATACAGCAGTGAACGGGCTCTCACTCTGCCCCCGCCGAGTACTGAGTTTCACATTCACGATCACACACACAATCTCTTCTACTCGAACTGTTATGTCAATACTGTGCCGCTGACCTCGTCTTGTATGCCAGGTTACCCATTGACAGAGCCAGATTCTGATTTCGATCCCATCTTACTCAGTGATACATAGCACACTGCTTCATGATGTACATTTTCACCTGAACAACTGCAACAGCTAAGTGAGCAAATTGCGACCTACAACTTGTTGGTACAAGATCAGTTACACATACTGCAGCCGACACCGACCAAGCACAATATGCTCCTGTCATTGTTCCGCCTCCAACTGCTGACTATCCTTCACCGTTACTACCAGCTACAACCAATACCCTGACAATCATGCTACATTGATCTATGTCCCAGAGTCACAACTGTCATCATCACACCACCTCCAGTGGAAGTTCTATGTTACTGATGTGATACAAGCAACTTATGTATGCCACTGTCATCTTTCCTTGGTAGTTCCAGGCACTTCATTTCAATACCATGGCATAGCCAGCCGCATTCCAGTGCCGCTTGCTTTACTGCCCTCTTCACTACCTCCGCAATGTACAACCAACACATTTGCTGTTTCTGCTACGACGAGTGAGCATCTTTCTGCTGCAACACATGACCATGCAGCAGTTTCGCGTGAGCAGCTTGCAGACTTATGACTCGACCGCAGTGCCGACAGTGACAGCACACATGCAGCTCCAGTTCCATCAAACTGTGTCGTCTCTCCACCACGGACCAGTAGTTCATCTGCCGATTCGACTTCTTCACGTTCACATTACGTCTCATCGCCTTCCTGCTCCGACCATGGTTTTGCCGACCACGTCCGCCTTCCACCACCTCTCGCCGTCACCATGCCTCATGCACAGGGCTCATGGCCATGCCCTCCAACCTTCAATCATGGCTGTTTTGCACATCAAAACACTGACACTGTCAACTCCACTCGAAACATCCTGCCATTTACCGCTGTAACACACTCACCATCCACGGACTCTGAGGTGATGCTTCCATCTACACCGAAGTCATCTGCCAGTTGAAATGCACCTGAGGCTCGCAATCTATACTAACTTGAAGGCCATAGATTATTAGTTTTTGTAAAGCATCTAATACAACCCATTAAAACAAAACAGTTAAACAAGACTCAGTTGAGAAATTAACACAGATTAAGCTACGCTATTATTATTTTTGCACTTTGTAAATGGGATATCTCACTTTGTATACTGCTAAGTGAAGCATATACAAAAGGTATGATTACCAATTTAACTGGTACCAGATGGTTGCAGACCACACTGTATTGGAAGATCTGTACTATTCTTTTTTATTTAATGTGAATATCAATTACTTTTTTCAGTATATGTTGCCCACTCACCACAGAATATTGATATTGAAGATGTAGCACTGTACTGTCTTTTTAAAGCAAATTAGCAGTGGGAGTGAACTGCATATAGTTTGTCTTAACAACCTAAACTGTACTCGGTTATTACCATTCATGTAAACGCAATTAAAAAAGAAATTTCTTATAATGGAAAAGTCTCACATTCGATAAATTAACCTGCACAGTGAAAATCATAAAATAATGTAAAGGCTATTACCCTTAGGTGAAGTTATACTATATATTCCAAAGAGAGAAAAAGGTTGATGCAATTCTTCATCTCAGATATGCTATTCACTTAATCAATGAGACTTGAGGTACATCAATATTTTATGTATATATATCATACTGTTATCAAATGATTAATCCAATTTGAGTTTGAATGTAAATAGTGAATAGCGCATGCCATCGCACTACTGTGACACTATACTGTTGTTTGAATTATCACATTTATTGGTAATGAAGTGCTAATGAACAGGCATATCGTAGTGAGGAAAGAAATGCATGATGACTCGTCAGTGATTGATTGGCACTGTGTTTAGCACATGTCATTCCACTAAAGAGATTCAGTACTGTTGTTTAATTAGCACACATATTGAAGAAGAATTTATGACAAAAAAAGTTATGCTATAAAAAAGAAAGACCAGAGGGAATGTTACTGAATTATTAACACTGAATATGACATTTACCATTGTATTAAATTATAACCCATCTTAATTCACTAAACATGAGTCTGATAATTGTTGAAATAAACATGAGAATAATAACCATAAAAGCGATATGTGAGTTGTGGATGTGTAAATGTTTAGAACAAATTGCAGCAATATTACCTCTTTTTCTGTACAAGATTATTGTCAATAATGAGGTTCATTTTATTTTTTATGTATTTCTTTGTATGTTCTCTACCTGATGAACTTCCTTTATTGTGTTGTTGATTACCTATAAAGAGATACATTGTTCTATGCAAGTGCTCGTACTGACAGGCAGTGATTTGAGCTATGATTTTTCTAGAACTGTAGGACACATGATATGTTGGTAAGGACATTTAGCTGCTGTGATGAGAGAAGATAGACTGCATGAAGGAGGAGAATGGTTTTTAAAGAATAGCACATTACATATCTCATTTATTTAATATATTCCTTGTGTTATGTCACAGAATAGTAAGAGGTAGAAAAAAAAGAGGAAAAAATAATTAAAACTCATTCACATTGCCACAGGCAAACTCAAGTCATTCCAGAGACAGACAGAAGTGGGAAGCGAGACAGTATGCTGCAAGTGGATCAAGTCACCAACACATTATGACACTGTATGCCGAGTGAGGATACACATTTAACAGAAAGAGGAATGTGACAGAAAATCAAAGGAAGCAAGACAAGCATATTCATTAGCTCATAAGGCATGGTGTGAGAAGCTACACTCCTGGAAATGGAAAAAAGAACACATTGACACCGGTGTGTCAGACCCATCATACTTGCTCCGGACACTGCGAGAGGGCTGTACAAGCAATGATCACACGCACGGCACAGCGGACACACCAGGAATCGCGGTGTTGGCCGTCGAATGGCGCTAGCTGCGCAGCATTTGTGCACCGCCGCCGTCGGTGTCAGCCAGTTTGCCGTGGCATACGGACCTCCATCGCAGTCTTTAACACTGGTAGCATGCCGCGACAGCGTGGACGTGAACCGTATGTGCAGTTGACGGACTTTGAGCGAGGGCGTATAGTGGGCATGCAGGAGGCCGGGTGGACGTACCGCCTTATTGCTCAACACGTGGGGCGTGAGGTCTCCACAGTACATCGATGTTGTCGCCAGTGGTCGGCGGAAGGTGCACGTGCCCGTTGACCTGGGACCGGACCGCAGCGACGCACGGATGCACGCCAAGACCGTAGGATCCTACGCAGTGCCATAGGGGACCGCACCGCCACTTCCCAGCAAATTAGGGACACTGTTGCTCCTGGGGTATCGGCGAGGACCATTCGCAACCGTCTCCATGAAGCTGGGCTACGGTCCCGCACACCATTAGGCCGTCTTCCGCTCATGCCCCAACATCGTGCAGCCCACCTCCAGTGGTGTCGCGACAGGCGTGAATGGAGGGACGAATGGAGACGTGTCGTCTTCAGCGATGAGAGTCGCTTCTGCCTTGGTGCCAATGATGGTCGTATGCGTGTTTGGCGCCGTGCAGGTGAGCACCACAATCAGGACTGCATACGACCAAGGCACACAGGGCCAACACCCGGCATCATGGTGTCGGGAGCGATCTAGTACACTGGCTGTACACCTCTGGTGATCGTCGAGGGGACACTGAATAGTGCACGGTACATCCAAACCGTCATCGAACCCATCGTTCTACCATTCCTAGACCGGCAAGGGAACTTGCTGTTCCAACAGGACAATGCACGTCCGCACGTATCCCGTGCCACCCAACGTGCTCTAGAAGGGGTAAGTCAACTACCCTATCCAGCAAGATCTCCGGATCTGTCCCCCATTGAGCATGTTTGGGACTGGATGAAGCATCGTCTCACGCGGTCTGCACGTCCAGCACGAATGCTGGTCCAACTGAGGCGCCAGGTGGAAATGGCATGGCAAGCCGTTCCACAGGACTACATCCAGCATCTCTACGATCGTCTCCATGGGAGAATAGCAGCCTGCATTGCTGCGAAAGGTGGATATACACTGTATTAGTGCCGACATTGTGCGTGCTCTGTTGCCTGATGTTCTGTCAGTGTGATCATTTGATGTATCTGACCCCAGGAATGTGTCAATAAAGTTTCCCCTTCCTGGGACAATGAATTCACGGTGTTCTTATTTCAATTTCCAGGAGTGTATATCTCATTCATGAGGGCACATAATACAAATATGACACAACAGTTAAAAGTCTATTAAATGAATGTAGGAGAATAAGGACACGTGGGCTCATTATGAACAGAGCCTTGCATTATAGCCTCAAGCCATTCCCCTTTAACTTCTCCAGCTCTCATCATGAGTTGATCATTAGGGTCAATGGCATTCACAGTTATAGCACTCATTCAATGATTATGATATTGTAGTGAATCTATGTCCTAGATGCACTGGCACAGTCTATGAACTAGCTAAAGATGTACTACTTGAGATGATGGCATTTACCTGAAGAACTTCATGCTGCTCACTATCTACAATCTACTGATGGAGGAATTGACTCTATTCCCACAACACTGCATTGGTGGGTGATGCCAGCACAAAACTTCAATGCGGAAGTCAGCAACAGGGCACTTGTGGACCATATTTCTGTTCAACACTCAGGTGTCTCCAGATGTTGAAACCTACCAGGAGTAGGGAGGAAATCAACTGACCACATGACTACCAGCAACAGGTACATTGTGGATAGGCCGGCAAGGGTCATCGTAGTACTCAGAGTGGGAACAAGTACACTCCAGCAGCGAGTGCAAGATCACGTCATGCTGGAGAAAAGGTACCCCTGCTTGCTGGCAACCTGCCATGGCCCCAGGGTGACTGACATCTCCTGGGTGCGCAGATGTTGAGCTGACTTGACAGATATCAGCTAGAGTCCAAAATGCAGCTGAGTCAGCAATAGCCAAGGGTGGCATGGAAGAATGATGATTTGTAAACAGTGAGAATACATGGCTGAAGCCTAACAATGTTTTATTAGTATCAGAGACACTTCACAAGTTCCCAACACTGGCTTTACTTCATGCAGAAGTTTCTCTGCTTGGCCCTTTGTAAATTGGTACCAGAAGGATGCATTCTGCTGCCACCATCAGACAATTAAGCATCAGAAGTCTTCAACTGCAAAACCTGGAATTCAGAGGCAGTGATCTGCATGTATGTCATCCATGAATCACAGCAGTAACCACAATGTGGTAAGAACCAAAGATGTTTTTCTCTTTCTTTTGTTGTGATATGGTGGAGTTTAGGCATATTGATGGGGGATGCTATGTCCAGAATATCTTTTGTGAAACCTGTGGAACTTTTTGATTTATCAGAATTCAGAGGAATTTGTAAGGAGACGTACTTGGTACTGGTGAGGGATACCATTTGTAATTTACTGGGTCATAGTGAACTTTGCACTAAGTTTGAACTAGTAACTTGTTCTAAGTGTAGAAAGTATGGTCATGCAGCACATAAGTGTAGTAAGCATCGCTGGATGATGATCAGGCAAAAGTAGTAGTTCAGTTTAATGTTGTACATTGTAAGTTGTATTTTTCTTGTGTGGTATATGTGCTCTGTCGGAAGCATGTATGTTCAATATTAATATAAGTTGCTGGTAAATTGCACAAAAATGCTAGGTACAGGTTAGCTACTACTAGTGATAGTATAGCCAGTCTAATGGTGCAGGTGTCACAATTGTTAGAGGAAAATGCTCAATAAAAGTTATGCCACAATGAATTGTTGGTTCAGTTAATATCTTTATGGACTGTGGATGAGCCACTAATGGATTCAAGTGAATTTAAGTTGCTAGTAGCAATGCTCCACTTTTCACTGGGTCCTTCAGTAGCTAACCTAATCACACCCTTCTCCATCAAAACAATAGAGGAAGTAATAGTATTCATTAATGATGTATTGGTTGCAGCTAGAATGAGTAACTGGACAAATGAAGCTACTCAGCAGATCGCCAGTTTATGCCTTACAGGTGAAGCCACGACATACGGGATGTATCACAAAACGCTGAGCAAGGCAATTACATTTGAACAATTAGCCGAAGGTTTTTCATCAGATATACCACAAGCAAAATAGTGCTAGTTTTTTTATGGAAAAGTTGAGTGAATTGGCACAGAAGGCGAATGAGACAGGGGAGACTTTTTCGGACAGAATACACAAAATAAATGTGCAAAAATATGAGTTGTCAGGGAGTCCAGAAGTGGATCGCATCATACTCAGGCAGGCAGAAAACAGGGCTCTCAAAGTGTTGTTGCAAGGAATTCCTGTGGAGTTTCCATAAAGAGTACAAAAGTAAGATGGGGTACTTCATGGATTACAAGCAAGAATCTGTATGGTATACCATGACAATGTAATTGTGTGTTCAAGAACTACAGAAAAGTACGTCTGCACGAAGTATTTCATAGATTGAGGGCACCACACCTTACACTTAGTATAGAGAAATTCCCTTTTGCTCAGACACAATTAAGTTATCTTGGGCATATTGTCAGTAAAGATGAAGTGAGGACAGATCCTTGCCTTTTTCCACTGGATTTACCAACACCACAAACTGCTAAACAATTACAATCATTTATTGGCTTGTGCAAGTATTATCATATGTTTGTGATGCAATTATTATCATAAGTTCATGAATTTGCTGGAATTAGACATCAGTTAACTAAGCTGCTAAGAAAAGGTGTCAGTTTTCAGCGGACAACATAGTGTGAAGAAGCATTTGAGAATCTCAAGGAGATATTAATGTAAGGTCTTGTGTTAATATTCCCTGACTTTTTACAGGAATTCATACTTTCGTGTGATGCCTCCAAAAATGTTTTGGGTTTATTTTAAGTTAGAATATTGATCGGAAAGAACATCCAATTATATATACCTCCAGGCAGTTGAATAATGTTGAAACTTGTTCTTCAGCAACTCAAAAAGAAATGTTAGCAGTTATTTATGAACATACTTATTTTTGTTGCTATTTGTATGTGTATAAATTCAATTACAGACCATGTATCTTTAAAATGATTATTACGGTTGAAAGAAGATTCATCAAGTCGATTACAGAGATGGACATTAAAATTAAGTGAATTCGACTATGAAGTAATTCATAAGCCAGTAGTCAATATATGGAAGCTGATACTCTAACCAGGAAGATAGCAGTTTTACAAGTAATAAGTGGAAGCCATGAAGACTGGATAAATGCACAGTCAGCTGACAGTGAGTATCAATTGTTTCAAATGAAACCTCAGTTTGAAATGCAATAAGGCTTGCTATGCAGACCTACAAAGTACAGACCCCGTATTGCGGCTCCTGCACCACTGAGAATGGAAGTATTACATCAAGCACATAACCACATATTATCGAGTCATGGAGGGAAAAGAATGACTGACAGATGTGCAGCTGAAAGATTTTGGTGAAAACATGTCACAATGATGGAGATCAATATGTAAGAAACTGCATCCCATGTGCACAAAGAGCAGATTGGAGTCATTTGTGTTATAAAGACTACCAGAAGCTGACAAATCATTTTCTATATTCGGATTGGATGTTTTAGGACCTTTAATAGAACACGAGTGGGTAATAAGTATGTCCTTTTGGTGTTAGATAATTTTTCACAGTATTTAGTTATGGCAGCCATCCCATATCATAATGCAAGTACAGTAGCATAGGCCATGGTAAAAAAATGGTTACAGAAACCATTATTGTGGATCAGGGAACTAACTTTGTACTCAAACTAATGAAACAATTATGGTCCTTATTACAAATTAAGAAGGTATGTACCAACCTCTTCCATCCTCAAACAAATGGATGCACAGAATGATTTCACTGTACTTTATATAAAATGTTAAGCCATTACATAAATGCACAGTATTCAGATTAGGACGTATATTTAACTTTTGTAGATTGTGCATGTAATTCAAAAGTTTATTATGGAACTGACCTCTCACCGTACAAGATGGGTGAAAAGTGCCATCACCTTTTGATATAATCCAACCTAAACTGGATCCACAGGATGAAACTGAAAAATTTTGCAAGGAGATTGAGAGAAAATTTGGCAAAGGGTACAGAGTGCCAACACAAAAGTTTTAGAGAAGCAAGAACATATTGTGCAATGGACGAGTGAACTGCTACAGTACAGAGGAGTACAGTGAGTATTACTAACCAATCTGGACATCCAAAAAGGCAAAATGAAAAAGTTTTGAACAAAATATCATGGACCTTACCAAGTTATCAAAATGACTTTGTCAGTCAATGTAAAGTTACAGTTGCCAACTAGAATGTCTAAAATCCATGTAAGAAGAGCCAAACAATTGAAAGACGAGATTCCTTCAACTGTTGCAGAAAACGAAGAATTACCAAGGAAAAAGGAACATCAAAGAGATGTATCTTAAGCACTTAGGTCTAGGAAACAGCATAAATTTCACGTGAAATGCACATATGTTATTCATTAGTTGCTTATGTTAGTTTTGATTTTCTTGACTTGGCATGTTCTGTGTTTATTTCCTTGTATAAAGGTTGGAGGGGATTGATAGTATTTTATTGCCTTTTCTCTCAGAAATTAAAACACTCCTATGAAAAACTGAGGACTTTGTTGCAACAATTAACAGAAGTAATAGAATGAATGATAATACATAAAAAGATGAGATTGGTTAGAAGCAAAAAAGAAACAGTTAAAACTGTGTTTGGAACAGCACGTAATAAAGATATCAAAAATTTAAACAGTAAAATTGGGAAGTGGGTACAGATACAAACTCACTAAGTATTACTAGTTTCTAGACATAGAGATGCTCATGTCATTATATTTATAGCATATTTAAAAGATTGTATTATAGAAAATGCTGTTGTTTGCCCAAGAAGGGTGATACAAATGAATAACCAGTCACGTGAAATGCATGAATCACTGTGAATTAATGCATTTATATGATCTTCATCCTACCCCAAAGATCTTCCTGAATGTGGAAAGTCACTAATGCCAAAATGATCTTCCTTGAAATGAGAAAACAATTTTCTTGCTATGCTCTGTCCAATAGCCTTATCCTCATACAGGGTGCAAACATTTCTGGCTGCCTCCTTGGTAATCAGACAGAAGTATATGTTGGAAATGTTTCGATTTCTCCACTTGGCTCTCCATTCTGTAGCCAGTTACTCTCGTCTCCCAGTGACAATGCGTGAACTCAAATAGCAACAGTAAATTATAAATAAAAAATGACAATTGATAAATAACCCCAAAGTAACTGGAATGCCAGCATGCAAAATTAAAATGCTACAGACTTATGCACCAAACCAATAAATGAATAAAAAAACCTTACTCTAAATAAAGTGAAAATATAATATGCCTCTTGCATAATGGAGTTAAGAGTTTTTCAGTGTTAGATCCCTTTAGTTGGGTACTTGATGCAAATTTGCATCATTTGTTTAACATCATTTAAATTAGTTTGAGCTTTTTTTTTCATTAAAAAATTGGCGCAGAGGTACTGCCAAACATGGGTGAAGTAGATGTTCATTTGTTGTAAATCAGTAGCTCTTCATCTTTTCCCACAGACTGCACACTATGGTGTCCTTGGTTAAGGAATTGCAGAAATGACCTCAACTTAACTTCTTCAATGCCTCCTCTTCTCCAGTTCTATTTCTGATGTATGAATTTTCTATATGTTGACATAACTGAGCCAAATGCTATGTTCCATATATTTTCTTAGTGCTTCCTTATTAATGCAGAGTTGCTTTTAAACTATTACTACGCTGGTTCCAGTTACTAAGGAAATATAGGGAACATAGCATTTAGCTCCAGTTATGTTCCATCTGTGTTTTGGGCGGATCCAAAAAGATAAGTTAGGGGAAATTAAATCAAAGGTGATGGACAGCCAAAAAAAAATCTACTTATGTTCCAAGTTGATTACTAGTTGGGGTTGGGTTGTTAGGGGGAGGAGACCAAACAGCGAGGTCATCGGTCTCATCAGATTAGGGAAGGAAGTCGGCCGTGCCCTTTCAAAAGAACCATCCTGGCATTTGCCTGGAGCAATTTAAGGAAATCACGGAAAACCTAAATCAGAATGGCTGGACGCGGGATTGCACCGTCATCCTCCCGAATTCAAGTCCAGTGTGCTAACCACTGCGCCACCTCGCTCGGTTTGATTACTAGAGACACTCGTAGTTATGCAAGTTTTAGGTCTATTGTTGATCTTGTCTGTAGCAGTGGAATTATTCTTATGGTGGTGCAGTATTTCTGTACCACTACATTTTCATCTTCCAAGCTTGCCAACTGAGACTATTGCATCTGGATCCTAGGAAGTGAGTCAGGCATTAAAATCTCCCACTGCAGGCTACAGATGGCAAAGTTGTTTTCAAGATGTGCTAACTGTATTTGGTACAGGTACATCTAGTGCCTTGTAGATAGCCAATATGTTCCATTTGGTTGTGGGGAATGTGTAGGCAATGTAACAATAAGTACATTTCAAGTTTCAGAATGAGCAAAAGACTGAAAATTTGTGTGTTTAGCATAGTAAGTGACACACGTCTTATTGGAGATAAGTGACCTGACTTTGCACTGTTGAATTACCTTAATAATTTGGACCATCAGTTAAGTAGCTGATTGCAGATAATTGTAACACTAAGCAGAAATGCTAAGTTGGTCAAGTGTATAAAGTCAACTGTGCCAAGGGCAGACTGGTATAATATGCACTGTAAGAACAGAGAAAAACTGTTATATATCACACTGGAATTATTATATAACCACATGCTAACAATGCAACCAATGATTAAACAATGAATTGATTCATCTGAAACTAGTCATCATTGAGAAATACATATGCAGTTTTGACAGAAAACTGTATTCTTATAAACAGAATATATGACCATACTTTTATGTACACCCTCTCCTCCAAAACTGCTGGATCAATTTCAGCCAAATTTGGTACACATACTGCTTGCTATATGAGAATCAGCACTGTATAAGTCAGAATGTCCTAGCTCCTATAATAGCAGAAACACAGGCAAAAAAGAATTTCAGCCACTAACTCAGAGCCTGGCCTGCACATTAGGCATGTTTCATAGGCAAGCATTGCAGGGGCTACACGTGCAGATGGCCACTGTTGAACAGAAAGGGGGAGGGTGGGAGATGGAGGCAATGGTTGGTGAAAGGGGGGGGGGGGGGAGGATGAGGTGGATCGGGAAAGGGGAGGAAGGACATGGACAGACACAAAGGGAGGTGGTGATGGACTGGAAAAGGGGGATGAGGTGAAGGACAGAAAGACAGGAAGGTGGGGATGGACAGGCAGAGGCGGAAATGGGCGGAGGTGGGAGAATGAGTATGACAGAGAGAGGCAGTAGGAGGAGGTGGACAGACAGACAGGAGGCTAGAGAAGAGGGATAGAGAGAAAAGGCTTATATGGACAGATAGGCAGCAAGAGGAAATGGACAGAGAGAGATGGGAGGAGGAAGTTGATGGAGAGAGTGGATAGGAAGGAAGGAAAATTGGGGTTTAATGTCCCGTCAACACAGAGGTCATTAGAGATGGATCACATGCTTAGAATGCTTCAAGGATGGGGAAGGAGATTAGGGTTTAACATTCTGTTGATACTGAGGTCATTAAACATGTGGCACATGCTCAGAATTTTTCAAGGAAGGGGAAGGAAAGTGGCAATGTCCTTTTAAAGAAGCACTCCGGCATTTATCTGAAATGAGTTAGGAAAATCACAAAATAGCTAATTCGGGATTGTCGGATGCAGATTTGAACTGACATTCTCCTGAATGTGAGTCCAGTGTACTAACCATTGTGCCATCTTGCTTGGTGGGAGACTGGGAAAGAGGAGATGGAAAGAGAGGAGAAATCATCATAGAGAATTGGATGATGAGATGGACAGAGACAGGGGAGATGGACACAGAGGGTTGGGGAGGAGGACATAGAGATGGTGGAGGTGGAGCTGGGCAGAGACATGGCTGGAAGAGATGGACTGACATGAGGTCCACACATTAAATGGACCATGGACACAAGTATCATGACAGAATACCCCATTAGTCAATACAGTGTAAAAAAAAGTCCTTAAAGTTGGAAATGCTTCAGACAGTTGTCAACTGTGAAGTGCTATTGACTACCAAATGAAAATGATATCTGCCAATACAGTGCCAGCAACACTGAGGCTTTTCCATAGAAACTTTCCCAAATTCACCTCACCTGGTGGCGTGAGGCAGAGATGCCCTGCACACAAAACCTGTTAGTATTCATGTTCGGCCACTACGACAGTAGGACTACATCTAAGGTACCTTTCACTGATTTATTGCAACATAGCATCATGCACAAACACAAATGTCACCTTTCCATTCTCACACTATGCACATTCTATACATCCCTGAACTGCCACGCACAAGTGACAACATAAACAAACTATTGGCCATAGACACAGCTTCAGCAACAATGAGATGTTGCAACTGAGACGTGCACAAACCCAAGTTATTTAATATAGCCTAGTGCCTGAAAGTGTAATGAAAAGCATTGTGTCCAGTCAGATATTGAGTTAAGAAAATATTAGTCAGTTGTGTATATTACATACTACTTTTCTTAATGTTGGTGATGTACCAACACATGTGTTCTTCAATTTGCATAATTTTCTCTGTGAATAGTTGGTACTTTCTACACGGTGGTCTCAATTACATAGGAATGACATTTTCTTGATATGTCACTGCAAAGATAGTTCATATTATTTCATTAAAACTTACTTATTGGAATAAATATATCCACAAAACCTATAGAGAGAGACAGAGGGAAGAAGATGTGGACATAGAGAGGGTGGAGGAGCATATGTGGGCTGTATATGTGCCAAACGCTTTTGTGGGAATGCCATGTGGAAAAGGCTTGTAAATAATAACACATAGTTGCTAGCCCTTTATTCCAATGTTGGAATTGTACAATTAGTAAAACAATGCTTCCTCCAAGTTAAAAGAAGTGTGAGGGGAGGGCTGTAATGGAGGGATCAAGATATATCTTAAATGTAACAGGATACATTCATTTAATATATTAGTCTAATATGTAACGCACATAAAAATGTGGAAAATTTTGCGTTAGTTTGCATTAATGCTGGATGTTCACAGTTACTTACAAGTGCTATTGCAGTGATGCTTAGCTGAGAGGATAACTATTGTCACCGAGTTTGACCAGCAAACAAAGGAGGAATGGAATACAGCTCTTTATTACCAGATTATGTGCGAATACCCTGAAGTAATCTATTTCAAAGTGTCTTATATAGTGAAGACACAGTGCACTGTTTATCTTCATCTGTCTATCAAATGAAATTTTTAAGCACGAGTGTTAGTCTGTAGTGGCTGAGTGCTGTATTAGAACTTCATGACAGATTAAAACTGTGTGTTGGATCAGCACTTGAATCCAGAACCTTGTCTTTGGATTCCCAGTACAGCACACACTTTTGATCTCTCCATCCTCTTCATTCTACCAACTCTGGGTGACAACAACACAGATACAACAAAGCGTAGTACAGACTCTCATCACAGACACTTTCTCTACACAATTACAAATCTAACAAGTTAGAAAAGCTAACCACCAAAGTGGTATACATCCAGAGACATGCATGTGGCTGTAAGACAGGTTTCAGTGAAGTGATTTGTTTAATTTAGGCTGAGGCACCTTTTGTTATTTCGATGTAAAGAAAATAAAGGGAAACTTTATGGCAAGGAACAAACTGTTCTTAGCAATAAGTAATTTTCATTAAAATAGGAAATCAGCATTATTTACTAAAAGTCAATATATCTTTTGCATAGAAAATACAAAATTATAATGTGTTTTTATTTTAAAAACAAACCCTAAAAATAATGTACAATGGGTCATACTTACAGCACATAGCATATTACTTTGAATATTTTGGTTAAAAGAAAAAAAAGAAAGAAAACAAAAATCTGTAGAGAACAAGCTGTATTTCATACACTTATGTACAGGTTCCGTATTCTTTACCTATCAATCTAACAGGTCATTTCCTGCATTTATTCGGTACAAAAACATGTAATGACTAGAGTCAAAAGTCCAGAAAGAACAATACCAAAATTCGTTATTTACATACAGGTTAAAACAATCCAGATCATTACTAAAAAAAAACAAGAGAAACAGTATTACAGAAGCGTACAGTTAGCCCATACCTCAACTCAATCCAAACACAAAAGTATATTTTGCTTGAAATTTTAACACGATGGTTACCACTTGTATACCCATATAAGACAGGAAAAGGAGCGGTGGTGGGGGGGCACTAGCTGCCAGTGTCAAATTACAACACAGTTACGTGAACATCCACATAGTGCAAAACAGCTGGCATAATATTTAAATATAAAAAGTACAGAGAAAACATCTTTTAAAATAGGCACAACTAAAAGAAAGTAATTTTTCCACGTGTACTGAAAATAGTACACGTAATTAAAATTGACAGACACTCTCAAGAGTACAAAATTGTGAAAGTGAATCCTTTAAAAAAGAGGGAACTTTTTATTTGCAGGAGAGGGGCAGTGGAGAAGGGGAGGGAGGGAGGGAGGGAGGGAGGGAGGGAGGGAGGGAGGGAGGGAGAACTTGGGAGTGGGGGAGAGGGAGAGAAGAGTAGGAAGGGGTAAAGTTAGGGTTGCCTTGCCATTCTCCAGAAATTGTTGTAATGAGTAATGGGTAAACTTCCTCAATTAACAATTTATATTTTTCATTGATATTTGAAGTTACAAACAAAGAAACTTTAAGATTATCAAACTGAATATTTTGCAAACCAATTCATTTATGCTTTCATGACTGCACTTTAAATGAGCCCCAATCTACTATGTGCAGTAACCAAGATATGTCTTTTGTCTAATTTGCTTTTTCGAATTATACTGAATTTTAATTTTTGTACATGCCGAACACTATCATTCACAGTATTCTTTAGGCATACCTTTAAAAAATGTATAAGAAACATTCCAAACAAACGAACTAATGGATATGTAAAAAATTAGTTTCTTGATAGAAATTGTAGTATACATATGATGTTTTTTCTTTAAAAAATATACCACAAGAAATAATTAAATGTCAGAAACTGAATTCTTCAGAGTGCTGATGACTTCGCACTTTGTGAAGTACATATATTTCAAATACTGTTTAAATTTCTATAATCTGATATATTTCAAAATTACTGCAATAAAAGCATCTAAATTCAAAGAACTGGTAAGGTTAAAACTGCATACAGCAGTATGGCTTGAACCTGAGTACATGCCTCTTCCATCTCATAACCCTCACTAGAAATAAATCCTTCACGTTTCAAGATGTGGACACTGTCTATCCAATATTTGCTTTCACACCAGTTTCTTTCAGTCTTCATAGTGTTCAGATTAGAGTTTCATCTATATATTTTCTTTTCAGTCCACTTTTTTCATTAAAGATGCAAAACAACATTTGCCTGTTTCCTTTACAATGTGCTAATCAAATCATTTTCTTTTAATTTCCCATCCCCTATCAAACTTTACTGTCAGCTTCTATACACTGCACTGTATCTGGCATTTCAGTGACTGCGGTAATTGCCACCAATTATATTTTACATGAATGCCCTTTCCCCCTTGACTTTCATCATGTGTCCTTATGGATTTCTCAAGAATGAATATTTTATCATCATTACATTAAAAAAAAAAAAAAAAAAAAAAATCAACTTCAGGAGGGTGATTATACAATTTCTTCTGTTGGTGACTAAGACACATTTCTCTATATCTATTCCCATTTACATCTTTCTTTGCCTTTCCTGGTAATACTTCAGTTAAATAGAGCCTTAAGAACATTTCTGCAATATCAGCTACAGACATGGCCAACTTATTTTTTACATGTAAATATATAGCATCAAAGAGCCATCATTGTTAGACCGAAAATTAAAAAAAAGTTTCAATAAAAAGGTTAAACAAGACTGATTCCACTACTGATTTCAAGCACAAACAAACTTGGCTGACTTCTATATATTTAAAAAGGATCATAATCTGTGTCATGTTTAAAATGTGTTGTTTCATTCTGCAAGGCTCAAAAGACGAACATATCAAGGTACATGCAATTGCTTAGTCTATCAGTAGTGCAACTTCAAGTAAGCTAGAAATTTTACATTTCAAACAATATTACGGCTGAAATAATCGCAAAATTATTTACAATTAAACAAGTATACAATGTTACAAAAATAAATAATGAACTGTAACACACAAAACATGGAAAATTAAGAACAGGAAATTTACAAGAGATTTGTAAGTTCTTAAGTTACAAATGTATGAAAAACATTCTTCAATTTATTTAGGTATTTTACAATTTATACAAATATTCACAATTTTATAACAAATTTCAGTACTCAACTGAATTTTATGATTAACTTTTTTGTTGCCAAGTTAATTCTCACAAGCACAATTCGTTTCAATTAACTCATGTTCTTTTTTTTGCCTACACTGTGTTATCACCATTGTTGCAAGTTCTTTGATGCGAGGGTATGGATTTTCATGATGAATTATTTCTTCAAGAAGAGTTATTCCACCTTCAGCTTCAACCAGTGAGCAATACTTGTCCGCTGAAAAAATTACAAATAATCATCATGGAGCTGTAAAATGGGACTAGACAATAAAAAAATATCAGCAGTAAAAAGATTAAGTATGGCTATACAGCAGAATAATCAAGAACAACATGTTGTCAATTTTTACTGCAATGATTTGAATCATAGAAAACCTTTCATTACATGAAGGTCAAATTGAAAGCATAAAGAGAAATGAAACTAAGTCATTCAAGCTCCCATGCTTGAAGGCCACTTTCAACTATATGATGTGTTTAGATGGAGAGGGCATGCAGCTTTACTGTATGGTTAAATTATGATGGGGTCCGAAGGTAAAATAGTCCCCCATTCGGATCTCCGGGCGGGGACTACTCAGGAGGACATCGTCATCAGGAGAAAGAAAGCTAGCATTCTATGGATCGGAGCGTGGAATGTCAGATCCCTTAATCGAGCATGTAGGTTAGAAAATTTAAAAAGGGAAATGGGTAGGTTAAAGTTAGATATAGTAGGAATTAGTGAGGTTCGCTGGCAGGAGGAACAAGACTTTTGGACAGGCAAATACAGGGTTATAAATACAAAATCAAATAGGGGTAATGCAGGAGTAGGTTTAATAATGAATAAAAAAACAGGAGAGCGGGTAAGCTACTACAAACAGCATAGTGAACGCATTATTGTGGCAAAGATAGACACAAAGCCCACACTTACTACAGTAGTACAAGTTTATGTGACAACTAGCTCTGCAGATGACGAAGAAATTGAAGAAATGTATGATGAAATAAAAGATATTTTTCAGATTGTGAAGGGAGACGAAAATTTAATAGTCATGGGTGACTGGAATTCGTAAGTAGGAAAAGGGAGAGAAGGAAACATAGTAGGTGAATATGGATTGGGGGTAAGAAAAGAAAGAGGAAGCCCCCTGGTAGAAGTTTGCACAGAGCACAACTTAATCATAGCTAAAACTTGGTTTAAGAACCATAAAAGAAGGTTGTATACATGGAAGAAGCCTGGAGATACTGACAGGTTTCAGATAGAGTATACAATGGTTGTTGTTGTTGTGGTCTTCAGTCCTGAGACTGGTTTGATGCAGCTCTCCATGCTACTCTATCCTGTGCTAGCTTCTTCATCTCCCAGTACCTACTGCAACCTACATCCTTCTGAATCTGCTTAGTGTACTCATCTCTCGGTCTCCCTCTACGATTTTTACCCTCCACACTGCCCTCCAATGCTAAATTTGTGATCCCTTGATGCCTCAAAACATGTCCTACCAACCGATCCCTTCTTCTAGTCAAGTTGTGCCACAAACTTCTCTTCTCCCCAATCCTTTTCAGTACCTCCTCATTAGTTACGTGATCTATCCACCTTATCTTCAGTATTCTTCTGTAGCACCACATTTCGAAAGCTTCTATTCTCTTCTTGTCCAAACTAGTTATCGTCCATGTTTCACTTCCATACATGGCTACACTCCAAACAAATATTTTCAGAAATGACTTCCTGACACTTAAATCTATATTCGATGTTAACAAATTTCTCTTCTTCAGAAACGCTTTCCTTGCCATTGCCAGTCTACATTTTATATCCTCTCTACTTCGACCATCATCAGTTATTTTACTTCCTAAATAGCAAAACTCCTTTACTACTTTAAGTGTCTCATTTCCTAATCTAATTCCCTCAGCATCACCCGATTTAATTGGACTACATTCCATTATCCTCGTTTTGCTTTTGTTGATGTTCATCTTATATCCTCCTTTCAAGACACTGTCCATTCCGTTCAACTGCTCTTCCAAGTCCTTTGCCGTCTCTGACAGAATTACAATGTCATCGGCGAACCTCAAAGTTTTTACTTCGTCTCCATGAATTTTAATACCTACTCCAAATTTTTCTTTTGTTTCCTTTACTGCTTGCTCAATATACAGATTGAATAACATCGGGGAGAGGCTACAACCCTGTCTCACTCCTTTCCCAACCACTGCTTCATTTCATGCCCCTCGACTCTTATGACTGCCATCTGGTTTCTGTACAAATTGTAAATAGCCTTTCGCTCCCTGTATTTTACCCCTGCCACCTTTAGAATTTGAAAAAGAGTATTCCAGTCAACATTGTCAAAAGCTTTCTCTAAGTCTACAAATGCTAGAAATGTAGGTTTGATCCTCCCCGAGGTCCGCATCTACCAGTTTTTCCATTCGTCTGTAAAGAATCCGCGTTAGTATTTTGCAGCTGTGACTTATTAAACTGATAGTTCGGTAGTTTTCACATCTGACAGCACCTGCTTTCTTTGGGATTGGAATTATTATATTCTTCTTGAAGTCTGTGGGTATTTCGCCTGTCTCATACAACTCGCTCACCAGCTGGTAGAGTTTTGTCATGACTGGCTCTCCCAAGGCCGTCAGTAGTTCTAATGGAATGTTGTCTACTCCGGGGGCCTTGTTTCGACTCAGGTCTTTCAGTGCTCTGTCATACTCTTCACGCAGTATTGTATCACCCATTTCGTCTTCATCTACATCCTCTTCCATTTCCATAATATTGTCCTCAAGTACATCACCCTTGTATAAACCTTCTATATACTCCTTCCACCTTTCTGCCTTCCCTTCTTTGCTTAGAACTGGGTTGCCATCTGAGCTCTTGATATTCATACACGTGGTTCTCTTCTCTCCAAAGGTCTCTTTAATTTTCCTGTAGGCAGTATCTATCTTACCCCTAGTGAGATAAGCTTCTACATCCTTACATTTGTCCTCTAGCCATCCCTGTTTAGCCATTTTGCACTTCCTGTTGATCTCATTTTTGAGACGTTTATATTCCTTTTTGCCTGCTTCATTTACTGCATTTTTATATTTTCTCCTTTCATCAATTAAATTCAATATTTCTTCTGTTACCCAAGGATTTCTAGCAGCCCTCGTCTTTTTACCTACTTGATCCTCTGCTGCCTTCACTACTTCATCCCTCAGAGCTACCCATTCTTCTTCTACTGTATTTCTTTCCCCTATTCCTGTCAATTGTTCCCTTATGCTCTCCCTGAAACTCTGTACAACCTCTGGTTCTTTCAGTTTATCCAGGTCCCATCTCCTTAACTTCCCACATTTTTGCAGTTTCTTCAGTTTTAATCTACAGGTCATAACCAATAGATTATGGTCAGAGTCCACATCTGCCCCTGGAAATGTCTTACAACTTAAAACCTGGTTCCTAAATCTCTGTCTTACCATTATATAATCTATCTGATACCTTCTAGTATCTCCAGGGCTCTTCCACGTATACAACTTATTTATAACCCTGTAATAACCTGACCAGAAGTCTTGTTCCTCCTGCCACCGAACTTAACTAATTCCCACTATATCTAACTTTAACCTATGCATTTCCCTTTTTAAATTTTCTAACCTACCTGCCCGATTAAGGGATCTGACATTCCACGCTCCGATCCGTAGAACGCCAGTTTTCTTTCTCCTGATAACGACATCCTCCTGAGTAGTCCCCGCCCGGAGATCCGAATGGGGGACTATTTTACCTCCGGAATATTTTACCCAAGAGGATGCCATCATCATTTAATCATACAGTAAAGCTGCATGTCCTCGGGAAAAATTACGGCTGTAGTTTCCCCTTGCTTTCAGCCGTTCGCAGTACCAGCACAGCAACGCCGTTTTGGTTAATGTTGCAAGGCCAGATCAGTCAATCATCCAGACTGTTTCCCCTGCAACTACTGAAAAGGTTGCTGCCCCTCTTCAGGAACCACACGTTTGTCTGGCCTCTCAACAGATACCCCTCCGTTGTGGTTGCACCTACGGTACGGCCATCTGTATCGCTGAGGCACGCAAGCCTCCCCACCAACAGCAAGGTCCATGGTTCATGGTTCATAATGGTAAGACAGAGATTTAGGACCCAGGTTTTAAATTGTAAAACATTTCCAGGGGCAGATGTGGACTCTGACCACAATCTATTGGTTATGACTGACCACAATCTATTGGTTATGAACTGTAGATTAAAACTGCAAAAAGGTGGGAATTTAAGGAGATGGGACCTGGATAAACTGAAAGAACCAGAGGTTGTACAGAGTTTCAGAGAGAGCATAAGGGAACAACTGACAGGATTGGGGGAAAGTAATACAGTAGAAGAAGAATGGGTAGCTTTGAGAGATGAAGTTGTGAAGACAGCAGAGGATCAAGTAGGTAAAAAGACGAGGGCTAGCAGAAATCCTTGGGTAACAGAAGAAATATTGAATTTAATTGATGAAAGGAGAAAATATAAAAATGTAGTAAATGAAGCAGGCAAAAAGGAGTACAAACGTCTCAAAAATGAGATCGACAGGAAGTGCAAAATGGCTAAGCAGGGATGGCTAGAGGACAAATGTAAAGATGTAGAGGCTTATCTCACTAGGGGTAAGATAGATACTTCGTACAGGAAAATTAAAGAGACCTTCGGAGAAAAGGAAACCACTTGCATGAATATCAAGAGCTCAGATGGAAACCCAGTTCTAAGCAAAGAAGGGAAAGCAGAAAGGTGGAAGGAGTATATAGAGGGTCTATACAAGGGTGATGTACTTGAGGACAATATTATGGAAATGGAAGAGGATGTAGATGAAGATGAAATGGGAGATCTGATACTGCGTGAAGAGTTTGACAGAGCACTGAAAGACCTTGGTCGAAACAAGGCCCCCGGAGTAGACAACATTCCATTAGAACTACTGACAGCATTGGGAGAGCCAATCCTGACAAAACTCTACCATCTGGTGAGCAAGATGTATGAGACAGGCGAAATACCCTCAGTCTTCAAGAAGAATATAATAATTCCAATCCCAAAGAAAGCAGGTGCTGACATATGTGAAAATTATTGAACAATCAGTTTAATAAGTCACGGATGCAAAATATTAATGCGAATTCTTTACAGAATGGAAAAACTGGTAGAAGCCAACCTCAGGGAAGATCAGTTTCGATTCCGTAGAAATACTGGAACACGTGAGGCAATACTGACTCTACGACTTATCTTAGAAACTAGATTAAGGAAAGGCAAACCTAGGTTTCAAGCATTTGTAGACTTAGAGAAAACTTTTGACAATGTTGCCTGGAATACTCTCTTTCAAATTCTGAAGGTGGCAGGGGCAAAAACAGGGAGCGAAAGGCTATTTACAATTTGTACAGAAACCGCAACGAGGATAATGGAAGGTAGTCGAATTAAGTCGAGTGATGCTGAGGGAATTAGATGCTGAGGGAATTAGATTAGGAAATGAGACACTTAAAGTCGTAAAGGAGTTTTGCTATTTGGGGAGCAAAATAACTGATGATGGTCAAAGTAGAGAGGATATAAAATGTAGACGGCAACGGCAAGGAAAGCGTTTCTGAAGAAGAGAAATTTGTTAACATTGAGTATATATTTAAGTGTCAGGAAGTCGTTTCTGAAAGTATTTGTATGGAGCGTAGCCATGTATGGAAGTGAAACATGGACGATAACTAGGTTGGAGAAGAAGAGAATAGAAGCTTTCTAAATGTGGTGCTACAGAAGAATGCTGAAGATTAGATGGGTAGATCATATAACTAATGAGAAGGTATTGAATGGGATTGGGAATAAGAGAAGTTTGTGGCACAACTTGACTAGAAGAAGGGATCAGTTGGTAGGACATGTTCTGAGGCATCAAGGCATCACCAATTTAGTATTGGAGGGAAGCGTGGAGGGTAAAAATCATAGAGGGTGACCAAGAGATGAATAGACTAAACAGATTCAGAAGGATGTAGGTTGCAGTAGGTACTGGGAGATGAAGAAGCTTGCACAGGATAGAGTAGCATGGAGATTAGATTAGATTAGATTAATACTTGTTCCATAGATCATGAATACGACACTTCGTAATGATGTGGAACGTGTCAGGTTAATAAAAGATGTCTGTACAAGAAATTACATTACACAAAATATTGCATGACACTAATGATTAAGTTTTTTTTTTCTTTTAATACTTAGTTTATATCTAAAAATTCAGCCAATGAGTAGAAGGAGTTGTCATCTAGAAATTCTTTTAATTTATTTTTAAATGTTAGTTGGCTATCTGTCAGGCTTTTGATGCTGTTTGGTAGGTGACCAAAGACTTTTGTGGCAGCATAATTTACCCCTTTCTGTGCCAAAGTCAGATTTAACCCTGCATAGTGAAGATCATCCTTTCTCCTGGTGTTATAGGTATGCACACTGCTATTACTTTTGAATTGGGTTGGATTATTATCAACAAATTTCATAGGGGAATATATGTACTGTGAGGTTACTGTGAGGAGCCCTAGATCCTTAAATAGATGTCTGCAGGATGACCGTGGGTGGGCTCCAGCAATTATTCTGATTACACGTTTTTGAGCAATGAATACTTTTCTACTCAACGATGAATTACCCCAGAATATGATGCCATACGAAAGCAGTGAATGAAAGTAGGCATAGTAAGCTAATTTACTGAGATTCTTATCACCAAAATTTGCAATAACCCTAATAGCATACGTAGCTGAACTCAGACGTTTCAGCAGACCATCAATGTGTTGCTTCCAGTTTAACCTCTCATCAATGGACACACCTAAAAATTTTGAAAATTCTACCTTAGCTACAGACTTCTGTTCAAATTCTATATTTATTATTGGAGTTGTGCCATTTACTGTATGGAACTGTATATACTGTGTTTTATCAAAATTTAAAGAGAGTCCGTTTGCTGAGAACCACTTAATAATTTTGTGAAAAACATCATTTACAATTACATCACTTAGTTCTTGGTTTTTGGATGTTATTACTATACTTGTATCATCAGCAAAAAGAACTAACTTTGCATCTTCATCAATGTGGAATGGTAAGTCATTAATGTATATCAAGAACAGTAAAGGACCTAAGACCGAACCCTGTGGGACCCCGTGCTTGATAGCACCCCAGTTTGAGGAATCAGCTGTTGTTTTAACATTACATGAACCACTCATTTCAACTTTCTGCATTCTTCCATTTAAGTATGAATTAAACCATTTGTGCACTGCCCCACTCAAACCATAATGATTTAGCTTATCTAAAAGAATTCCATGATTTACACAATCAAAGACCTTTGAGAGATCACAAAAAATACCAATGGGTATGCATCAAACCAGTCTCAGGACTGAAGACCACAACAACAACAACAGATGGAGAGTATGGATGCAAGTATAATAGTAAGAGTATGTATGTTACTTCACAATGAGAACTTGAGGCAGATGAGAGCACAGTGCAAAATCCTTTCCCATATGCAAACTTTTGGATCAGTACTGTCCTGGGGGAACCATTCTGATTTATTTAATATATTCAAAGACAAACAGGTACCACACACTTTCAGTTACATTGCAGGTTGCCTTCACTAGTCATGTGCCTACCTTTATGCCAATGGCCCTAATTACAATCTTGTGATGGTATGCTCATAGTCTGCTTTCTGCTGTTTTATTTTCGTGATAACATTCAATATATTGCAATACCTAAGCAAACACTGCACCCCCACGCCTCCCCCACATACCCTTAAACAAAACAAAATAATTTAGTGAGCCATTCTTTTGCTCCTTAGCACAAGGCCAAAACGTTTATATGTTGAATGAACTGCACTACAATGTTTTTGAGAATTTATGGCCAGAACTTACTTCCAGGAGGCAAAATATTTAGTACTGACAGTAGATACACAGAAATGTACACAGCACGGTCTTAGCTTTCAGACCTTTTAAGTCCTTCTTCAGTGCGGAGAGAGAGGAGTTGGACAAGGTCAAAAAGGAAGTCAGGTCTCTCAGATCCCAAGATGAAATGGACCCAGCTGTTGCAAGAGAGTGGAGAGAAATGATCTTTGTCTTCCTTTGTCCACACCAAATCTCATCATTGAGTCGGAGGGAGCTGTTGCTCCTTTTTAATCTTGCCAACCTACCCCTCACTCCCCCTTAAGGAAGGAACCACAGTTCAGAACATGAACAAAGATGGCTCAAGGTCGATGAGCAGAAGCAAGCTGAAGTGAACTTTGTGACTAATTCAATCACCTGTCATCCTTTCTGTTGGATGTGTTACCCAGTTTTGATACACTTTACAAATGACATTATGCAACACTGTGGGTTCTTGTTAAAAGCACCCTTTAATAAGTGATGAGTTTCACCTATGACCATTTTCCAGAATCTATAATATAAAATACATGCAACACTACAGCTAACATATCTATTCATGCCTGGGGCTCAGTTGTTTTCAAGTCACAAGATAGTGACACAACTGCAACTGAGGAACTGGTGACCTAAATGATTTTAGGAAATTTTTTGTGGCCAATAGCATTCAGCTTTTAAACTAAAACAAATATCAACAACAGAAAAATGGGTTTTGCCTATGAAAGGATCAAGACCATTTTAATGGAAGCAAAAGGACCATATTGAGGCTACTGAAAGACATGAGTTTCAAATATCAGCAAACAAATGATGAGAGGTTCTTGTTAAAAGCACCCTTTAATAAGTGATGAGTTTCACCTATGACCATTTTCCAGAATCTATAATATAAAATACATGCAACACTACAGCTAACATATCTATTCATGCCTGGGGCTCAGTTGTTTTCAAGTCACAAGATAGTGACACAACTGCAACTGAGGAACTGGTGACCTAAATGATTTTGGGAAATTTTTTTTGTGGCCAATAGCATTCAGCTTTTAAACTAAAACAAATATCAACAACAGAAAAATGGGTTTTGCCTATGAAAGGATCAAGACCATTTTAATGGAAGCAAAAGGACCATATTGAGGCTACTGAAAGACATGAGTTTCAAATATCAGCAAACAAATGATGAGAGGAAATTACACTTGGAACATAGTGATGTAGCTGCAATAACTGTGTCTTTAAGAAAACTGCAAGAGATAATAAAAACTGGCACATCCAGAATATATTACATATGAAACTACAAGAATCAAAATCAAGCAAGGCAAATTTACTGAAAAATACTTGAGGGTATGGTGGACTAAAAGTTCCAGTTGACAAATCTGATTTTTTTCAGGCATCAGTGATTAAGAATTCTGATGCCTTATCTCTTGTGGGTTCAGTTGTTGCCATGGACAATGTGAGAATCCGGTCGGGGCAACACAACAAAGCTCCTACTATCAATACCATAAATGCAGGTATCATTGTGTGACTGTCCTTTATGGTATTGCCTTGTAGCTGATCACACACCAGACCAGACTTTCCAATTCTTGTCTTTGCCCACATGCATGTGTACTGAATATACGAGAAAGATAAACCTGCAAAGCAGCAAAGGGATTCCGTCACTAGATTACTGTCACAATGCTGTCATTATAACCTAGCAGAGCTGATGTGGGCTCAAGGAAAGTTTCATAGTGCAGAGAAGGATCAAAACCTTAAGAATGAAGATTTGAGAGACCTAAAGAGCAACAGACAACATCTTCATGTGCAGTTTCGGTTAAGAGACAAAGAGAAACTGCAGAAAAAACATTACCACAGGGAACTTGGCAGGGACACTGTCACTGTACCTTTAATTATAAATCATCATGAATGCAAGTCATCTGCATCAGACTGTAAAGACAATGGTGTTGATTTCTTACTGAAAATTATATAAATTTTAATAACTGGTACCTATGGCTTTGTTTGCATGGTTGTGTTTGCAGCTCCATTATAAATTGGTAATAGTCAAGTATTCATCTCTGGACTTGCAATAGTGCAGTTTTCTTCACAAGACACATTTTGTACTGTGTATATACATAATGCAAATACATGAATTGTAATACAGTAGATAGCATACACAGATTCCCCAAAAATTAAAATTAACTCTTAGTAAATTATTACATGATGTTTCTGAAATCTTTAAGGTCACAAAATTGTACCATCTGAAAATGCTTTAGATACATTTGATCAGTACAGATGTCTATTGCAAGCAATAACAAAAACAGCTCGTTGTTGTAAAAAATAAAAAAAAAAAACAGCAAGACTGACAACAAAGAAAAAAAATGCTGCAACATCAGCTTGATGATTATGGATTGATAATATTGCGTGCATGTGTGTATGTTTTACTGGGAATGCAGTCCCTTGTGGAATGTCATTTAAAATAGTGCAAAGAAGGCTGTCAGGCAGCATGAACTGATGGAAGACAGAGAGAGAGAGAGAGAGAGAGAGAGAGAGAGAGAGAGAGAGAGAGAGAGAGTGTGTGTGTGTGTGTGTGTGTGTGTGTGTGTGTGTGTGTGTGTGTGTGTGTGTGTGTGGCGCGCACGCACATTGCAATTTCATAGCTACTCTGGATTCTAACAGATCTGAAAGCTATGGTACTGCCACATACCTAATTGTGTACAGAAGCAATACTAAATATTTCGCCCTTTTGAAGGTTAGCAGTGGTCAGAAACTGACTCATCATTTTTTATTTTTCTCTCAAGAGAATTTTCCTTTAGATATGTTTAGCCCCGCAATGTCTATGTCTAAACAGAGAAGGGAAATACAAATCTCCTTCCAGCAAAGTCAATAACAGAATATAACACACTCTCCTACCTACGCACCACAAGTTAATAATGTATTACATAAAAAATAAAGTACAAATTAATATTTTAGTAGGTGGTTCACTCTCTCACGTATGGTATCATGCTGTCTGATTCACTACACATGAAACAGAGAGATGCAGAGATGAAAATTAATCAATTAATGCAAAGATGTGAACATCTGTTGGTTATTCCAAGATACAACACACTTTAATGACCTCTTTTCTGCCCTCACTCTCTCCCACATAGCTTAGCACTTTGCCAAAATTTATATGTTTCTCTATTCGTGAAGTAAGTTCCATCCATTATCATTACTGGCATTAATTCTAACAATTATACTACATTTTTTTTTTCAAAATTGGTTATCTGATAGGACTCCAAAATTTCTTACTAGTTTCAAAAACAAAGAACTATTAATTCACACACATTACTGCCTTCCAGGCTACTGACTACCTTCGTCAAAGGCAAGGAAAACAGACAGACTGCACAGGGAACAAACTGGAGTAGAAGACTTAATTATGACCTTAATGAAAATGACATGAAGGTGGATAAGATACATAGACATAGACATGGACAGAAGTTGAACTGAAGAAATTCTTTCAAACAATGGAAACTTCAATTATGAATATCAACAATGTACGAAAAGACATTTTGATACTTCCCATAACAAAGACATGTCAAGTCGCAGACGGGAACAGCTAAAAACCACTTACGTGAAGCTTTCGGCCACAGCCTTCATTATTTAAAGACACACACATGCACGAACACAAGCACACCATTCACACACACACAAAAGTAGCACACATGTCCGCCAACTCCAACATCTTGGGCTGAAATGCCCGAGTTGGTGATTGTGTGTACATGAAATGTGCTTGCTTTTGTGTGTGTGAATGGTGCATGTGTATGTCTTTCACTGATGAAAGCTGTGGCCAAAAGCATTATGTAAGTATCTTTGAATTGTGCCTGTCTGCAACTTGATGTGTCTTCTTTATGGTAAGTAGGAATCTGTCTTTTCCTACATTGTTGAAGAAATTCTTTGCTAGATTACAAGAGATAAGAGACACCGAAGATGAAGACCTAATGAAAGGTGGGTAGATTATTAATAAATACAATGCTGGAAATTGAAATAGCACCACCAGAAATGATAGCAAGTAATAAATTTAACTTCTTGTGCATATAAATAGGATGAGGAAAACATTATTAAACTTCCAGGTGATTTTGAGGTATGAATATTTGCTGCACAGAGATGCCACTTCTGGCACCAACAACGGATCTCACCCGCCATTCATCAAGTTGAACTGAGCTTTGACAACATATACGGTAATGTCATTCTGTATTGCTTCAACTGCCAGAGCTCACCAATCAAAGTCACATGCGAGAGGTCATGTGTCTGTCTCTCGCCAACCCACCATCAGATGTTTTTAATGGCTGACTGATATGTAAAATGAACTGTGCAGGGCAACAGCCAAACATCCTCTGCATTGAAATAGGCAGGATCAACACTGGCAGCTAGCCATCTTGTATTATCTTTATGAAAGGTAACTACATGGAGACCTCGAAATTAGGCCACAGTCACTGGCCTTAACACATCAAATTGAACAGTTTTTGTCAAAATTATTGGCTGGGTGATGCAGAGGCGATCATGATGTACACCCAATGACATTCCATATTATCAAACCCGATGGTGAGCTCGCATGATGATGACAAATGCAATCTGGCAACATTTGTTCTCCTCAAAGGCTCCACAGATGGGAAGATCTATTGTAATGCAATACACAGAACCAAGATTCATCTCAGTGGACATTACAGTGTCTAATATTGTCATTGGACACACCTTTTGGCTACAGCGGCAAGGGGAGCAACAACAGTAGTTGTAGTGCTTATGTCTGCAGTGCTCCTGATGTTGTCACATGGCTGCTGTGGATTCTTGTTTCACTGCAAACAAGCCCATTTCCTGAATCGAGGTATGTGACATGAGCGAATAATATTTCTGTCCTCTCATGTGCTCTTTGTGTGAGGTCACTGAGATCCCACTAGACTTTGAGTAGAACCTCCTGAACTCATCGATACTATGCTCACATGACAGTAGTGGGGTCCCAATTAATGCTATCAGTAATATCACACAGTGTGGATCCACAGTCTCAATAGACCACAATCCTGCTGCTTTTGACTTCCTGCTCATGCTGGTAAATGATAGTAATACAGATTAACTTTTACTGACTCCTTAAGAGATTAACTGAATAGCTTTTCTACTTTATCCCTCAGAAAAATTCATTTTACGTCAAGAGGGGGTTATTACCCTCAGGTTGGGAACCACAGTCTTTGCTGTACGTTGGAACTACTGTCAATTAACAGACGCCTACCGTTTTGCATTTGCCTCCTCCTGGCACAGAACAAAGCCGATTTCCCAACAGGTAAAAAGAGCTTCACTGGGTTCTGTGTCAGTTTCAGTGGAAGATGACACCCCGAACTTGGTTAGGGGGAGCAGTATAACACCCTCAGTCTCCCTGGGTCCCTGTCTTCCCTGGACAGGATGCCTGGATCTACTACTGAGGTATCTTCAATACCTCAGGTACCAATAATATGAAAAGGAAAGTTGCTGCTCACTGTATAGTAGAGGTGCCAAGT
This sequence comes from Schistocerca gregaria, assembly GCF_023897955.1. Classification (NCBI taxonomy): domain Eukaryota; kingdom Metazoa; phylum Arthropoda; class Insecta; order Orthoptera; family Acrididae; genus Schistocerca; species Schistocerca gregaria. Next base: position 939,830,455 of record NC_064920.1, read on the forward strand.
TGCAGATAGGTACAACAAAAAACCAGTAATAAAACTTTTCTCCAGAAACCTTGGCCCCACAGAAATATCAGTCCTTTCCAAAGGGGCTCACCTTTTTTTCCACTCCCAAATTCAATCACGCAGGACTTGTTAAAGAACTTCTCTCGTCCTCCCGATTCCTGCATTAGAAACACCAACCCTACCAATCAGACTCAATGAAAGACCAATGTTGAACCTTGCTTGACTCAGTTCATTCCTCCAACCAACTGTGCTGTACCCCCAATGCCCCCAAATCACCCCGTTAACTTTCCAGAATTTCTTAACCTCGAACTTTGCCTTAAATCATTCCCCAAATCCATCAACATGCAAAATAATCTTACATTCACACAAAGAACCACAATCAACCATCTAAAAACTAATCCCAATCTTATAATACTACAAGCGGACAAAGGCTCCACCACTGTTGTTTTGAAGTGCAAGGATTACCTGGGAGGACTCCGCCAGCTGTCAGATACATCGAACTATAAATCTTGCCACAATGACCCCATTCCAGAAATCCAGCAGGATCTCCAGTCACTCCTCAAATACTTAGGCCCATAGCAGCATCTCTCCCCGGAGCAGAATCTCTCCATGCTCACCCCTACCACTCTCCGCACTCCTACCTTCTACGTGCTTCCTAAAGTCCATAAACCAACCATGCAGGATGCCCCATTGTGGCTAGTTACTGTGCCCCCACCGAGAGAATCTCTGGTCTCATAGACCAACACCTTCAACCTATTGCCCGGAACCTAACCTCCTATATAATGTGTACCAACAACTTTCTCTATGGGCACCCGCATGGCACCATCATATGCCAAACTATTCAAGGGCCACCTAGGGGAATCCTTCCTAAACACCCAGAATCCTAAGCCCATCTGGATCGAGGGTGAGTACACCTTTTCTGATTCCTTCAGAACATCAACAGCTTCTCCCCAATTTGTTTCACCTGGTCTTACTCAACCCAACACGCCACCTTCCTAGATGTTGACCTCCACTTCAAAGATGGCTACATCAATACTTTTGTCCATATCAAACCTACCAAGCACCAGCAATACCTCCACTTCAACAACCACCACCCATTCCATACCCAGAAGTTCCTTCCTTACAGCCTAGCCACCCATGCCCAGCGCATCTGCAGTGATGAGCAGGCCCTCTCAAAATATACCAATGGTATCACTGAAGCCTTCACAGACTGTAATTATCCTCCCAACCTTGTACAAAAACAAATCTCCTGTGCCCTATCTTTTCAGTCTTCCACCACCTCCCAAAGTCTCACTGTGCGGCCACAGAGGAACATTCCTCTCATAACGCTGTACCGTCTAGGATTAGAGCAACTAAATCATATTCTCCACCAGGATTTCAACTACCTCTCGTTGTGCCCTGAAATGAGGAATGTCCTGTCAATTATCCTTCTCACATCTCCCACAGTGGTATTTCGCCATCCACTGAACCTACACAAAATATTTGTCCATGCTAACACAACTCCTGCTCCTGCTCCTAACCCCTTACCTCATGTCTCATGTCCCTGTAATAAACCTGGATGCAAGACCTGTACCATACGTTCTTCCACCACCACCTACTCCAGTCTTGTCACTAACATCACCTATCCCATCAAAGGTAGGGCTACCTGTGAAACCAGTCATGTGATTTACAAGCTAAGCTGCAACCACTGTGCTGCATTCGATGTGGGTATGACAACAAACAAGTTGTTGTCCACATGAATGGCCACCGACAAACTGTGGCCAAGAAACAAGTGGACCACCCTGTTGCTGAGCATGCTACCCAACATAAAAACCTTCATTTCAATGCTTGCTTCACAGCCTGTGCCATATGGATCCTTCCCATCACCAGCTTTTCCGAATTACGGAAGTGGGAACTTTCCCTGCAATATATCATACATTCCCCCATTGTCACCCATACAGCCCCTTCTCTGTCTCCCTTCCAGCACTACACAGCCCTTATTACACCATTGCAACCAGTCTTTTTACTTCTTCCTTTATCTGCTACCCCCTCCTGCCCCCGCCCCCCTCCCCGGCCCTCCCAACTGCAAATAGCTACCCTACCCTCACTCCACCTCATCCCTGTGTACTCCCCAGCAGCACTTCACTGTCCCCCACATCTGCCCTACTACACCTCCTCCTCCCCACACCAGCCTCCTTACCCCCAACCAGTCACCACTCCCATCATCCACTGGTGCTGCTGCTTGCAGTGTGGCTTCAGTTGCCAGCGACTGCAGTCGTATGTGTGTGTGTGCGTCTGTGTGTGTATTTTTGACGAAGGCCTTGCTGGCCTAAAGCTTATTTGTGACCATCTTTTTGTTGTGCCTATCTGCGACTCAGTACCTCTGTTACATGGCGAGTGGCAACTTTCTTTTTCATAATATTGTTACAAATCTTCAGATTAGAAATTTGGAGAGAACATCAATTATGACTGCAGATGCCCAAAGGGAAAGTACAGGGCATCTCATGAAAGATACCTGGGGTTGTGAATATGTTTGTCGGCTGTTGCCGTTGCGTCTGCTGTCTGTCCCTATGCGTAGTTCTCTGTCACCAAAACTTTGCGCATTCTCTGTACACTGTGCAACAGAATGTACTGGTGTTTTCTTTTGAGTTTTTTTGTCAAGTTTCATCACTTCAACTATTGTTGCTAGATGTCATTATTGTAACTGCACCGAGTCCAGGGCTTTCCCTATCCATATGTTGCTGGGCTGGTCCTCAGTCAGAAACACTGTGTGCTTGTCTTCTATACTGTGCAACTGAGCATTCAGGTTTTTTGTTTCGATGTTCCTGTCAAGTTGCCATTTGGTATGGTATACATGAAGGGTCAATGAGTGTTTCTTTCATTGAACTATGCAGAAACATAATTGTATGTGGAATGTTGGCTTGAATTAATGCAAAAATTTCCTGGTGTGTACGTTCCCAATGATTCAATGATATGCACATTAGTAAAGAAATTTCAAGAGACTAGATCTGTGTTACACAAACGAAGGCCTAGAGAAACTAGTGTTTTAACTGAAAATAAATTTCATGAGACAGGGGAGGCTTTGGAAAGAAGTAAGGGAAAATCTCTGTGTCGCTTGGCACTTCAGACTGGTGTGTCAAGAGCATCTCTCACGGAGATGCGCACAAACTGAAATTGCAACCATCCAAAGCAATAGTGGTGCATCAACTGAGGAACTCTGACACTGTTGCTCAATGTCTTCATTGCAACTGGCTGTTAGACCCCGTCCTACATAAGTGACAAGCAACCAACAGTGCGTGACAGCTTCAGACGACGAAACACCACTGCATGTATAGTTACGGAAGTGTCCTACATGGGCAACGTCTGTGGCGCTGCAACTACTGATGTTTGAATTCAAACGTTTTTGAATCTTGTTGTTGCAGCACACACAACAGAGAGAGTGACAGCCACATGTCTTCTTGGCAATGCAGTGGAGTGGACATGACGGCAGCTATGAAATACTTATCATCCGATTTTAAGAAAACTATTCAGTGAAAAAAAACTTGATTCTTCTGCATCTTTAAGCTTGATATCTTTGCTAGATAGAGGTCTGAATTATTTTTGTTATTTGTCATAGTTACTGTGCTGTACAAAACCAAGTACATGGCTGCACAAAATTTTTAAGAATTTGCAGAGGTAAAATCACATTCATAGACTTTCCAGATAGTTAATTTAAGGCCATACATTTTTGCGTATGAAATGTAACCAATATATCTAAACTGTATTTAAAGTTGAGACCAGAATGATATCTCTTTTCATTCTAGAGATATTAATGGTTATATCCACAGATGGCTCGCTTGCGGCGCATCTGAATCCTTTCCTGCTATGGGAATCAAGCGGTCGTAAAAACTGTCTTATCTCATAAACAGTTCAAGATACCGAGACAACATTTTTTGGAAATGACTACAAGCAGAAAAGCCTATTTTACCATGTGATTAACACTTGATACCTTTATTAAACATGTGAGCAGAGTGAAAACAAGACACCTTATAAATTACACAACAAGGTTTTGTCTGAATTTTCATAAGCAAAGGGAGAGTAACAGGCAAACAAGGTATCAAAGTGACCAGTTTGCATGAAAATATTCAACTGCCTGAAAGTAATCAGGTAAGTAAGGAAAACTTAATTATGAGTTGAGGAAAAATTGAAATATTTCATGAAAAGCTGCTGCCAAGCTATGTAAATGAAGCGCCAAAAAGTTGATCTGTTCAAGGCCTAGCTATTTTGCACATAAAGATATACTTTGGTGCAGTATTTAAATGTCAAAAAGGTTCCCTTTGAATGTAGTACCAAAGTTAGGATTTTTGAGAACAGATGATGTTAGGGAGGCAAACAAGAATTCAGTAAAATCATGCTTTCTGAATAAAACTTTAAAATAAGAAATGAAAGAAATAGGTCAAATATTTTGTGAAACGATTTGTGTAAAAGAAATAATAGACCAGAGAAATGTTCTACATATCTTTGAATGATATTTTCGAAATCATGAACAGAAAATGACGCACATCAAACCTTTCCCTGATATTTTTTATTTCATACTTTTAGACAAGTGAAACGTTTGACTATCTTTTCAAAATTTTGTATTCTTTACTTTTACGGACTATTTAGTTTGACTGAAATGCTTGGTCTTAATACCGACTGCTGATGAATTACGTTCGCAACATCAAATACCTATATAATTTCATGGTTGTTCATTGTAATGTATCAGAATTTAATGTGTATGATATACTGGGATACGTGTGTATGCACTTGAAGATAAAGTGCTTTGGCAAGACCTTAAAAATATGCTTAATGATGCAGTGTAAACAATATACATAAAACTTACTAAATAGAATAAAATTATGGTCGCATTTAGTATCAACTGAGGGCAAATGTGCCCTTGGGCATAAACTTTCTATTTTTTATTTGCAATTTTTAAAAGTTTACCCACAGAAATGTACAGCATAGTACTTTATAAGGTGAAAGACAAATAGAAAAAGACCCATAAACACAGAAGGATACTTGTTATGATTTTTTAATAAAAGAAAATGTATGAGCAATTTTTGCATGTACTTGGTAGTTGTAAGGTTAATAATGTTTCATTGTTGCATTAAGCTGGCATCTCTAATATAATTATAAGATGATCTTGAAATGAATAAACAGCTTACTAACTAAAACAGATGTTACTTACGGTAAACTTTAGTCAAATTTGCAAGGGCCCAAATTGCCCAATACTGACATTCTGGTGTATGGTAAACTCTTGCAAGATACAGTATGGGCTCAAATGACCTTAAAGCAAAAATATCAGTCAGTCAATGGTAGTAAGTATTTTAGTCACAACATATATGAAGAACATTATTACTTAACACTATTTGTAAATAGTAAGATTATAAAATATTAATTTTTAATTTGTAAACAATGTATAACATTTCTTAAACGTCCTTGTGCACTAACAAGTCTCTTATTCAAGAATTTTTATCAGATACCACAGTTACTTTTACTGTGTTCTCAGTTACATATTGTAATTATCACCTACATATCTGTTACACAGTAGTAGTTCAGATAATATTTCATAAGACTCAATAAAAATTAATAATAAAGAGCAAGAAGAAATATAAACACTTAGCTATGAAGAGGGAGGAAATGAAATTGACAGGGTGGTTCAATACTTGGTGAGATGTGAGCCATTCTGTCATAATATGACAACCATCTGTGAGTTGACACTATAGGAGGTGCTCAATGAGGTTACCACTAATTCTCACAAACCCTTCAGCCCTCCTCCTCCTCCTCCTCCTCCTCCAAGAATCACAAACTTGAGTAGGTACATCTTGATGTTTTTAGATTCAGTCACATGCATAGGAGACACCCTCCTGTAATGTGTGCACGTTTTTTTTTTTTTGTGTGTGTAGAGTATATCAGCACCTTTACATGCACCAGAGCAAAAAATCTAAGAGACTGAGGTCAGGTGAACAGATAGGGTACATTACTGAAGCACCAATGAGTTAAGTACTTTAGGCACTGCTATACGAGGTGTAAAAAATAAGGTGCTGCTCAGTCACGCATAAACTACTTCGAATGCTTCAGAAACTGATAATAAGCAGCACTTATTAATTTGTCTGAAAAAGTATATGGTGCCACGAGTGGAACACAAAATTCCTGCCCACACACTGATATTAAGGAATTTAACCTTATACCTAGCTCTCATGCTCACTTGAGCTTTCCATCTGTCCACATGTGTTTACTGTGATAATTTATTACTCCACTCTGTGTAAACTGCACCTCATCCACAAATAAAATGCAAGATGGGACCTACTGACATTCTGTGATTTATTGTAGACTCTCACAGAAAGTTGTAATCCGGAATGATGGTCTTATTGTATGAAAGCTGATTCTGCAAGATGGATGGTGCAAGAATGCAGTTTATGCCTCCAGCGGGTTCTTTGCATGTTTATTTCAGTATCATCTTCTAATTGTAGCAACACTCACTCCTTCATATCTGGCATGCAAACTGTGCAAAGGTACCCACGATTCTTTGTCCAAGTTGTGAGTGATCACATGTATGTAAGTTACTGGGACCAACAACCTTCTGAACCTTTTTTCACATGGAATGCGAAGTTTAGGATGTGGCTTGGCATCTGCCGTGGATTGATGTCATTGGCTACACCATAACAGAATGCTATTTCTGCAGTTTACTGCATCGTTTAAAAGGATACATTTTTTACCTTCTTAACACTCCTAGGAACAACTAATCCCCAAATGATAAGAGTTGTAGGGCTATGTCTGACAACAGAATACCATACAAAGGACTAGGTAGGGAGGCAAATTCAGCAAATAAGAAATGGGCAACAAATCGCAACAGGAAGACAGCCTATGCCATGTCACTAACTACTGGCCATTTTCATTAGGCATGAAATGTCTCATACGACAACAAGTTTTTGTTTTGGGACATATGTTCACAGGACTTTTTTTCTGGTTCTGAACAGAACAATATCTTGTAAGAATAAAAGACACATTTTTTTAAACACCACATATACAGAAAGCAGAATGGTACAGTGAAGGGTCTGTGCAAATTATGAAAAGAATAAACCACAATTTATAATTTAAAACCCACACATTCCTAACCATACTTCATCAAGTAACTACAAAAACAAATAATATTAAGTCCACTAACAAAGTAAATAAACAAAACAGAAGCTAAAAACTTGTGGTCTTGTTGTCTGAAAGCTTGTAAATGGTGTAAGAGATTAGGATAAACTAACTGGTCCTGCAAAATGGTACAAGAATGCAGTTTATGCCTCCAGCGGCTTCTTTGCAAGTTTATTTAAGTATCGTCTTCTAATTGTAGCAGCACTCACTCCTCCATATCTGGCAAGCAAACTGTGCAAAGGGGTCATTCAGTAAATATCAAATTTGTTACAGGCCAAGGAAAGGATTATTTCAGGCAGATACAGAAAAATGGGACAGGAAGTGTGGGACAAATGATATCTCCCTCCTGACAGCCATTTCAACTGTTTTGCAAAACTCAATATTAGTTGGTAAATGACTATACTCAAATTCAGAGTAGTGAACTGCATCAGGAAGAAGTTGATAGGCTAGCACAACAGTCGTTAATAGCTAAGAGATTCTTAGCTTTTAACACCGAAGAGCTAACAATACTTTGCAAAATGTATGTCTAAAATCCAAAGACTTGTAAGGGGCATAATAATTTACTTATCCATAAACTATAATATTTTGCTATCCTCAGTCAGTTAGCATCTAGCCTTAATGTTTGATACTTTGCATAACCTGAGTGCCATAGTATCTACCTATCATCCCACTTATTTACCTGGCTGATAATCTACCCTATTCTTCAAGAATAAAAATTCTATTTCTAACTCCCCAAGTATGCAACTGTTTTCAACTTCTTACAGGTTGAAAGGTCATTTTAACATCATAAATACTAACAATAATAGTAATTAATATTACTATGCTCAGGATGGTACTACTACTAATTTAGATAATATATTACCTATAGTTGATGTTTCTCTCAGTTGACAAATCCCATCGCTCTATTGCTGCAAGCATTCTTCGCAATACTTCTTCTCTTTTCGGAACAGCTAAAGTCCAGGCTGCTGGACCATCAGACGCCATGTGTGACAGGACACCAGCAGCATTATAACTAACCTAAAATTGCAAAGGCGTGCTTAGCATGAGATATAATGTGTAAATGATACACTGGAGTAAAATAATGATGTGACTACCCATGTTATAAACACTTGCATGAAAACACATTCAACGAGGGGAAAAAATTATCTTCATTTTAAGGATACTATTTTTTCACCATTTTGTCCCCTCAAGTAAATGAACAAAGGGTAGCCAGAGAGCAACGGCAGCAGGGGTGTGAGGTGTGTACCACAACAAGTCCAATCCACTGCACTACAATATTTTGTTTAATGTGATTCACTTGTGAACAGTCATTGTACAGAAGAATGTTGAAAATTAGATGGCTAGATCACATAACTAATGAGGAGGTACTGAATAGAATTGGGGAGAAAAGAAATTACTGGCACAACCTGACTAGAAGAAGGTATTGGTTGGAAGGACACATTATGGGACATCAAGGGATCATCAGTTTAGTACTGGAGGGAAGCACGGTGGGGGATAGGGGTGGGGGGAAATTGTAGAGGGAAACTGAGAGATGAATACAGTAAGCAGATTCAAAAGGACGTAGGCTGCAGCAGTTACTCGGAGATGAAAAGGCTTGCACAGCATGAAGAGCTGCATTAAACCAGCCTTTGGAATGAAGACCAGAACAACAACACCACTATGGCTGGCAGCATCACAGAGTGCCTGTAACTTTTATAATATAATTAGACAAGATAGATCTGAATAAAAACATCAAGAGTTCTCTTAGCAATATTAGAATTTTTATATATCATCTCATACTGTTCAGTCAACTCAAATATGCGTTTACTTTACTACTTAACCTCTTCCATTTCTTTTAAATAAATGTTTCTGCACCTTACACATGATGCACCTGTTCTCTCTCACTGTTCACATTCCCATATTGTACGTACTCAGAAGAGCAGGAGCTGCCTGGTCATATCAATTTAAATTTTCCACAAGTTCTCAAAATGTCTTCAGATAAATTACATCTAATGCTACATCCTTAACCATCTTGATATCAACAGCACATTAAATCCGAATCTTCCTCCCTTTGTATCATGATTCTTTCATTCTGTTTGCATCAATTACTTTTCCAACTGTCTCATATACTTGTAATGACCTCTACTAATATTATTACCAGTGAAAAAAATGCTTCTGTTAGGGCACAAAAATGATGAACACATTCCTCTTTAAGAGACTCTGACAGAAAAGTGGGAAACCGGCTGCCTCATTCTCATTCCACCTTCTTCAACACGAATTTGGCATGGGAATATATTCACGCTCCTTTGACACAGAACATTCCAAATGCTTTTACCCACTCTCTCTTTGTAGTTCAGCCTATATACTCAGCATCTCCTTTTCACTGCCACTGTTTATATATCTCTCTTTCCCACTGTTTCATTTTCTTACCATTGGCACTTTCTCCTGCTTGTCTCTCCCACTGTCACTGTCACTGTCTGCATACCTTTCTCTCACTCTTCATTAGCACTGTCTCCTTCTCTGCCACTTTCAATGTCTCTATCTCACTGCCATTGCCTTTGTCCCATTCACTTTCTCTCCCGTTGCCAATGTTTCTTCTTTCTCATTTACAGTGTGCTGTCTTTCTCTTCAACCACCACTGTCTCCTCTCCATAATGTCTTAGAGTTTGTCTGCTCTGTGTTTTGACCTCTAAAGCAGCAAGCTTTAATACACGAGTCTAGAGGATGCGGGAAATTGGTCATTTTTCTTAACGCATGTGCTTAGAGCAATGGGCGGAAAACCGTTAAAAGTCGATCCCCCCCTCCAAAACTGACAGACATGTCAGCTCCTCTCTTTCATTGTCACTGTCTGCACATTCTCTCTCTCTGTCCCCACTCCAAATTAAAACTGTCTCCTCAATCACTTGCAATGGCTCTTTCTGCCTTCCTCTCCCACTGCCAGTGTCTCCTCTCCCTAATTTACACTGTCTCCCGTATTTACAGTATATTCCATTGCCACTGTCTCCTCTCACATTTACATTGTCTCCTTTTGTGTTTCTTTCCCACTGCCACTGTCTCCACCATATCTCGGCAGCTCAACAGTTATGGTGGGTCAATCTAAGTGATAAGGAATATTAACACTTTGGCATGTCCTATATTACACGTACATTTACTGTACACAATGTAATCTTACAGGATCAAATAAAATTCAATTCAATCCAATCTTATTTTTTCCCCTACACCCACATCCAGAGTCCACCCTCCCCTTCACCAACATATTAAAATTCGCCCATATGGAGACGGAGTTGAGACCCACCACGCCTATGTATGATCTCCACTCATCTCTCTTTTTCATTTCCCCAGTCTCCTAATCCTTTTGCTCTCCCTGCTACTATCTCCATCCATCTCTCCTTCTCTTTTACTGCCACTGTCTCTTATTGACCATCACTATCTCCTCTCTCTTTTGCTCCCACTGCCATTGTCTTCGTCCATTTAACTACTACTTTCCCATCATCATCATCTTCTCTCTCTGTCTCTCGCACTGGCACTGTTTCTTCTATCTTCCACCGTCACTCTCTGCTACTCTCTTTCAGCCACACAAAAATACAAGTATGTTTGCATGCCAAAATGTTTGGTGAGAAAGGTGGTATGAGGCAGCTCATTCCCCATTTCTCTTCCAGAATCTTTTTAAAGGCAAACACATTTAGATTTATTGAGCTCTGACAGGGGCATTTTTCCATTGGTTTCCTTTTTTCCCTGTTACAGCAGAGTGTGTGCAACTTATATAATACAAATTCTATAGGTCAGCAAAATTTTGACAGTTTATTTACATGCTTCGACAAATTTACATGCGTTGACACATATAAACAACAAATGAGTATGCATAATATAAGGTTAACACAAAATCATTTGCTTTGCTCATCAATCGCAATTCACTGAAAATGCTAGCTTTATTGTTTGCACCTTAAAAAGAGTGAAAATGTTACTTGTAATAAAAGTGTACCACCGAATGATTTCGAGGTCATGACATCCTGCACAGGCATGAAGTGCCCATTATACACAGACAGCATGTCAAAGTTTTATTGGTGAAAAAATGCTGACTAAAAATGTAATCTCATGACCCCAGAACCCTTGCTATGACCCCAGTATCCTTGCCATTTGTTACCTATGACAGTTGAACGACATCTACGCATGATTGGATATGACGTACTGCGTGTGGTTTCAGTTGCCCGAGACTGCAATCATGTGTGTGTGTGTGTGTGTGTGTGTGTGTGTGTGTGTGTGTGTGTGTGTGTGTGTGTGTCGTTGACGAGAAGGCCAATGGTCGAAAGGCTATAACTGTGAGAGTCTTTTCGTTGTGCCTATCAGCCACTCAGCATCTCTGCTATATGGTGAGTAGCGACTTTCCTTCTCATAATACTGTTACATTCCATCATGGATTTTCCATTGTTTGATAGAGATGAGGGTGGTTGAAATATTTTAAAAAGGTAACAAATTTTAAAACTAAGCTGTATCAATAAACAAGAATTTAAAATATAACACTGGCATTGGGAGAATCACCAAAGACTGTTCATAAAATGCAAACAAAACACAGCAGGCCAAAATGCTGGTAAAGATATGTTTAAAAAAGGGGCCAGTTACTGTGGCTGGCTGACTACTGAGGAGTGACTGACTAAGCTACTCTGTGACTCACTAAATTCTCACACTTCATATTTTGAGATGGAGCACTGATAACAAACAAAACCCTAAAACATGAATCACACTCGCCTCTGCCATTTAAAATAGAGAATGGATCCTGTTGCAGATGCACGTCTGCCCTCAGGTTGTCGTAAAACACACTCAATTAAAATCTGCTGTATATACACCTGGGGATCACATTTTTAACACTTTTGTGGTCTCGCGCTGTAAAAAAAGCCATATGTTAATGGGTACTGTCCTACTCTGAGACTTGTAATGATTGCTTGTTCAGCTTGAAATGGACAGAGGAAGGTAAGCCATGCTCGAATTGAAGGTTTCACAGACCTCAGCTTATTTTCCTCACTTTCATCTACTGAGCCTCTCACTTAATACTATAAGGGTCAAAGGAAGATACTTTCAAACCCAATCAGTCACAGATAATGCACAATTCAACTACTGGGTCTACTCACCTCAATTCCATCACTTGCAGAATCTAGTAAATCTGCAAATACAGAGACAAACTGGCTTGTCATGAGACGTGGCCTCAAACTCTGCACCTCAGCTACATTACCTAAAAGACCCATCATGTTTCTCAACAGTTCTTCTTTATCTGGAAATGTCTAGAATAATGGAACCACAGGATTTAAAATAGAATCATTATTTAGAGAAAAATTGTAAGTAGCAGAATTAAATATTTATGCATACAACATGATAAACAATAAAATGCATACAGTACAACTATTACTCATATTGTGTGTTTCTAGGGTCTTGTCCTCTTTTATTATTTTGACAAAAAATAAATTATTGGTGACACAATATGGGTTTGTAAGAATAAGGGTATAACATTTCACATTTCTTCCAGAAAGAAAATTATTTCATATAAAGTAATAACTATCAACAAAATTAATCAATTTTTGAAAAAAAAAAATGTAACTGGATAGAAAAAAACTCCTACTTACAAAATGGATGCAGGAGACACATAAAAAAAAAGATATAGCCATATGTAATAACTTTTTAAGTGTGTCCTCCTGCTGCCTGGTGAGTAGATTTTTTATCTATCCAGTTACATTATAAAGTAATAACTATTGCAGATTATACACATTCCTCATATTAACCTCATAGTTTTTTACTAACTGCAACAGGAAATCATTTACAACAAAAAATGACAAATAACAAAATGTACGAACAAAAGCGGTTTTATGAATGTGTTAGCACACCAAATACTTTCCAGTACTAGATACCATATTTATCAACCAATGCAAGTAAGTTACTGACAGGCAGTATTTTGCTACACATTCATTTGTTGATTCTTACACTGTGTTCAATATGTCCCATCACTAATGAGAATCATCAGCAATGCACAATGAATCAAAATCTACATTAATAGAATGAAGTAACTGTTAGAAATTGTAGCAATATAAATTATTTTTTGCTATAGGCACAGACTATTTGTGATTACTCTAGCCAAGCTTTTTGCCAAGATCTCTTATTTTTTGAATAGGTGGAAATGCTTCAAAAAATTGTTCACTAATCACCTTTTAGTGTGATATGAGGATGATTCGTGATTTCTTATGGTTAAGCTCAATACTCATGTCTCATGGCCATTGCCATATTGAACAAATATCATCATACATACATAAAATAGCAATATCAATGTTTTTAAGGATGGCCTTTGATAAAATTGGATGTCATTAGCATAGTGCTATGCACATGAATGGAGCAGAGAGAAATACTGACACATAGAGAGAAAAGCATTGGAGCAAAGACTGAATCCTGGGGGCTACCGACAGCTAAATTCTAAGGTGGGTTCTCTGAACCACAGATGACTATTTGGGAACATTGCTGATGCAGCAGTTGCCAAGTGTGCAGTATCAAAGTCCATAAAATAGTTCCTGAAAGCAATCTTCACATACAAACAGAAAAATGGTGCTGCAGGACTGCAGTTTATCATAGTTTAGCAGATCTGAGCCTAATATTTGTAGCCAGTTATCCAATTAGGAAAAGGTGAGCTGCAGTTTAACATAGAATCCAAAGAAATGTTTTGTTCTTGTCAAACCCTCTCTACCATTAAAACCTAACTGCTAGGTTACAAAAAAATATATTAAAGAAATCGTACTCCAACCAGGATATGACCCCATGATTTTTCTGCTAAAAAGCGCACATTTTAGCACTACACTATCAAGCTCAACTGAAACTGTAATTTTGAAATCAACACCTTCAATTTAACATGGAATCTGAACCACGTTTTGCTTCTGGTGAATGTCCACATCATTGAGAGGTGAATTCTAGGTTTACAGACAGCGACAACTCCATAGTCCAACTGTTATTTGAGTCGATGACATTTTGGTTTTCAAGCATGAACGTTACTGGTAGACCAGCGGACCCAACTTGCACTTTCCTCAAGCTTCATTGTTGTCTGGTGCTACGGCAGCTGCACCACTAGATAGTAATGCCATCACTTTCGCAGTGGCATTGGACTTTACTTCATAACAACTCCGCCAACACACACACATTGTATGTTTTTATTTACAAGTCTGTGGGATTTGCTTTACAGAACATCAAATTTTACATTTCTAAGGAAACTTTAGAATCCTCTGATTTACTATTGACTGATCCAGTGCATTATTTTGACAGTTCTCTTGCAGTGCTTGGGAAGATAAGAGGAATTGAAGTTGACACAAAGGCCTGTGGATTCACAGAGGAACAATTAGTTTCATTTAACTACGCAAGGTTGACAATATATGATATGGAATATAGTTTTCACACAGTAAAAAGCCTCTTTAAAAGACAGCTGGAACCTATTTATGCCTGATAACTGAATGATGGTGTTCCTCGTCCACTGAAAGAGTTCTCTTTCTTGAATAATTGTGGTAAAAGGGATAGAAAGAAAAAGGGATGGCAAAAAGATAGGAAAGAAAGAAAGACTTCCAGTTACACAGAGCATTGTGTCAACACAAGAGCAAGAGCTGAAAATCTATGCCAGACCTCTCCCGGATGCTCTGCTTCTCTAGAACAGTTCCTTTAACTGCCTCGGCCATCCAGACATGGTTTTTGTCAGATCCAAATTCCCGACTCATGCTCACTGCACAACAACAACCGCTGCCCATTAACTTCCTATTCGAAGATTTCTAATTCCTGTAGGAGCTTGGATGTTGGCTGTGCATCCACACTAAAACTTTTTCATGAAACAGCCCATAGAGTCATAGATATGAGTGGTGTCTGTCAGATACCACCCATATCAATCATATCTATAGTTATCTATTCTGCTTTTTCTTCAAATGTTTGTCAAATATTTAGTTAATAAGTGCAATATTTGAGGTCGATAAATACATGGCGAGTCAGCATTATCTGACAGTTTTTTAAATTTATAGTACACTGTGACATTTTGAGATGCAGGAACTTCTTGATTTCACAAGATACACAATGAACAGCAGTTTAAATCTTACATGTTAATTCTGACACAAATTAATCTTTTGTGGAAGATAATGCCCTTTAAGTGCTCGCGCTCTTTTTCTGCAGACTCATTGACCCTCTATGCAGAGTTTGTCATCACTCACTCTAATGTGTTATGGGGTACAAAATGAATCTCTTGTTCAAAGGTATCCTTTAATTGAAGCAAAGAATGTGGATCATTGATGCACACTTTGTTCTTGAGGGAAATGCACAAGAAAAAATCATATGTGCTAAGATCAGGAGAGTGATGTGGCCAGTTAACATAGCCTCTTTTGGAAATCATTTTCATCAGAGACAACTTCCTTAATTTGCCCATACAAACATTAAAAGTGTTAGCTGTTGCACCATCTTGCTGAAACCAAACATTTTGACAATTCATGCCACAGTGATGAAGTTTTGGGATGCAAAATTCATGCACCATGGTCAAATAATGCTCACAGTTTAGTGTGATGGCTCACCGATTTTCTTTGAAGAAATAAGGCTCTGTGACACCAAATTTCCCTAATCCAGTCCACACTGTAACTCTACCGCAATCTGATGGATGCTGGTGAGTGTTGCATGGGAACCAATAACCACAGTTTTGTTGCTGTCTAGAAAAAAAAGCCTCATCTGACATTAAAATAATAACAACAGGTTTTTCCTGCAACATTTCTTACTACCTCAGCAAAATGCCTCCTCCTCACAAAATCTTGAGGCTTCCACTCCTGAACAATAGGAATTATGTAGTGCTGAAAGCTTAGACTATGCAAAGTGCATTGCACGGCTGAATTTGGTAACCCAATACACTGAAAGTTCTTAGCTCACAGCACAATGGTACTGTGGATTGGAACTGCACCATTGTGTGGGACCTTGAATTGGTGAGAGAACTTCCTCTGAGTGGTGGTCAAAGATTCTGCATTTTTAAAGAACATCTCTATGGGTGACATAGTGTCGCACTGTCCACCTCTCCACTGTAACTAAACTGCCACTGCAGGGGAAAACAATGAGTCCAAGTAAACCCTACCAATACACTGACTCATCCGCTATTACTAGAGCCAAAAACATCAGGTAACACTGGCTCAGTGAGTATTTTTTGTGTTTTAGCACCTAAACATCCATACTCTATTAATTATGATGTTGTGTGACTGCTGCCATTATCATTTTGAGTGTGCCAACATTAGTTGTTCCTAATATTTTTCCCTGCTCCTGATATTTACTGATGATGTAATTTCTGTTGCCCAAATTTTGTCAATTTTTTATTTCTAATTACATAGTCCTGTAGCTCTCATTATCCTTCTTGGCTTTGTTACACATGATCCAAATCTTCCCTCCACAATTCAAATTTTTGCTCTTTCTTTTGTGTTATTCTTTGCAACAAAGATAACAGGATGCCTGGCATTCAATTTTCTTAACATGCCTGATGCAAAGAGACAATTATCTCTTTTTATCTTACGGAAAACATAACAAAATAAAAGAGGGCAAGAGAGCAAGTAAAACTCTGGTATTTTCTTGACATTGGCGCAACTGCTACAGTTGTAGCTTTTGGCAAAAACGGGAAGAAATCAATCACACAGTTGTTCTGAAAATGGATAGGAATCTTTGCATTAACTAACGAGAAGAAAAACCAGTGATCATAGTCTTAAGGTAACATTAACATTATAAAATTACTTCAGAAAATAAGTACTGTAAACATCAAATTTCCTCCACCACTTTTTAAGTTCTACATGTCAACAATATACACCAGAAATACACTGAGGTGAAAAAAGTAATGGGATAGTAACAAGCAGATATACAGATGGCAGTAGTATTGCGTACACAAGGTATAAAAAGGGAGGCGGAGGAGGAGGAGGAGGAGGAGGAGGATCTTAGTGTTTAACGTCCCGTCGACAACGAGGTCATTAGAGACGGAGCGCAATCTCGGGTGAGAGAAGGATGGGGAAGGAAATCGGCTGTGCCCTTTCAAAGGAAGCATCCCGGCATTTGCCTGAAGCGATTTAGGGAAATCACAGAAAACCTAAATCAGGATGGCCGGACACGGGATTGAACCGTCGTCCTCCCGAATGCGAGTCCAGTGTGGTAACCACTGCACCACGTCGCTCGGTATATAAAAAGGGAGTGCATTGGCATAGCTGTAATTTGTAATCAGGTGATTCAGGCAAAAAGGTTTCCGACATGTTTATGATCACATGATGGGAATTAACAGACTTTGAACATGAAATGGTAGTTGGAGTTAGACACATGGCTCATTCCATTTCAGAACTCATTAGAGAATTCAATATTCCAAGATCCACAGTGTCAAGAGTATACCAAGAATACCAATTTCAGGCATTACCTCTCACCACATACCATGCAGTGACCGGCGGCCTTCACTTAATGACTGAGAGGAGCAGTGTTTGCATAGAGTTGTCAGTACAACAGACAAGTTACACTGCATGAAATAACCACAGAAATCAATGTGGGATGTATGATGAATGTATCCATAAGGACAGTGCAGCAAACTTTGGTGCTAATGGGCTACAGGAGCAGATACCCCATGTGATTGCCTTTGCTAACAGTATGACATCACCTGCCGTGCCTCTCCTGAGCTAGACCCTAGATGACTCAAAAACTGTGGTGCGGTCAGATGAGTCCTGATTTCAGTTGGTAAGAGTTGACAGTATGGTTTGAGTGTGGCACAGACACCACGGAGCCATGGACTCCAGCTGTCAACAAGGCACTGTGCAAGATGGTGGTGGCTCCATAATGGTGTGGACTGTGTTTACAAGGAATGGACTGGATCCTCTGGTCCAACTGAACTGATTGCTGACTAGAAATAGTTAAGTTCGCCTACTTGGAGATCATTTGTAGCCATAAGTTCGCCTACTTGGATATCATTTGTAGCCATTCATGGACTTCATGTTCCCAAAAAGCAATGGAACTTTTATGGATGACTGTGTGCCACGTAACCGGACCACAATTGGTTATGACTGGTTTGAAGAACATTCTGGACAATTTGAATGTTTGATTTAAACAAGAAATTGATCAGTTTGAACATTGCCAACTTACTTAAATTTTTCCATACTTACACTCAAGCATCCAAGAAAGAACTCCATTCCTCTTCCATCAAGAAACCTTTGGCAGTTGATGGCTGTCTCATCAGTAACATTCCACATGGTCGACCACGCAACTTCCAAAACATCATCACACACCTTTCGAGACAGTCTGTCTTCAATTAATGCTAGCATCCTCTAATGAAATAAACAATGTATGAGTATGTGTGCACTAATGCACTACTTCTGTTGCAATATATATGCATCTACACACATCACAAAAAGTTTTGCACTACCCCGATTCCGAGAACTCCTGAAGATAGACATTGATTGTGGATATTGTATCACAGACACAGTCCCTTTGACTGTTCAGAGATGTCACTAAACCTGCCCAAAGATGTAAACAAACATGCATGAGCAATGCCTATTAGACGGAGGGGGTCTGACAGCCGATCAGTTCCAGTCATTCCACCAGGAAAGAGGTACACGGCTCATGTTGTCTGTAGTTCAACCATGCCTAGACAGTCAATATCGTGGTTTGATCACGTCCACAGGCCATCCAAGGGCTACTACTGAAGTGGGTGACAGCCACCTATGGATTATGGCTTGGAGGAACCCTGTCAGCAGTGCCACCATGTTGAATAATGCTTTTTGTGCAGCCACAGGACACTGTGTTATGACTTAAGCTGTGCACAATAGGCTGCATGATGCACAAGTTCACTCCCAATGTACATGGCGAGGTCCATCTTTGCAACCATGACACCATGCACTGCGGCACAGATGGGCCCAACAACATGCCGAATGGACCACTGAGGATTGGCATCACATTTTCTTCACCGATGAGTGTCGCATATGCCTTCAACCAGACAATCGTTGGAGACTTGTTTGGCGGCAAACCGGTCAGGCTGAACACCTTAGACACACAGTCCAGCGAGTGCAGCAAGATGGAGGTTCCCTTCTGTTTTGGGGTGGCATTATGTGGGGCCGGCATACGCTGCTGGTGGTCATGGAAGGCATCGTAACGGCTGTACAACACGTGAATGCCATCCTCTGACCATATTGGCAACATATTGGTGAAGATGACGATTCACAACCCCTTCGTGCACATCTTGTGAATGACTTCCTTCAGGATAACAACATCGCTCGACTAGAGTGGCCAGCATGTTCTCCAGACATGAACCCTATCGAGCATGCCAGGGATAGATTGAAAAGGGCTGTTTATGGACGACGTGATGCAACAACCACTCTGAGGGATACATGCCAAATCGTCATTGAGGAGTGGGACAATCTGGACCAACAGCACCTTGATTAACTTGTGGATAGTATGCCACAACGAATACAGGCATGCATCAATGCAAGAAGACGTGCTACTGGATATTAGAGGTACTGGTGTGTACAGCAATCTGGACCACCACTTCTGAAGGTCTCGCTGTATGATGGTATAACATGCAATGTGTCGTTTTCATGAGCAATAAAAAGGGTGGAAACTCTCGGAAACCAAGGTGATGCAAAACTTTTTTTAATGTGCGTATAATAAATAAAATATAATAAACACACAACAGCTACTGGAATGTCTGTAGATTGTCATTGTTGCTATAATTAATGGGAATTCCAGAAATAACTCCAAGAATGTTTTCCAAGTAGGTAAAAGATAAAATGAGTGAAGGTCAATACTGTTCAAGATATACAAAATACTTTTAGAGGACAAAGTAAGAAATAAATTTTAAAAGTGTAATTATCAATCCAGTTCATACTACACAGAATGGTACTTGTGTCTAAAGCATGAATCAGTCTTTTTTCATGACAAGAATATTATGAATATTTGCAACAATCGTTTGAGTTTCCTTATTTCCACACACAAATTAAGCTAACAACAAAATCC
The DNA here is from genome assembly GCF_023897955.1 of Schistocerca gregaria. Taxonomy (NCBI): domain Eukaryota; kingdom Metazoa; phylum Arthropoda; class Insecta; order Orthoptera; family Acrididae; genus Schistocerca; species Schistocerca gregaria. The sequence goes on from NC_064920.1 coordinate 939,850,573, forward strand.
TTTGACATAACCCATAAGTTTCTTAATGTGTATCAAGTTTCTAAATTCATGTTAACCACTGGTACTTTGACGTATACCACTCATACCTAAACAATTATTGCAACAACAACATTAAAACTAAGAAGAAAACAACAAAATGCATTTGCTTACAACCACAAATGCAGTTTTTTAAATTAAATTCAAAAAGGTCATTCAAAATGCAATTTTTTGCATTACAAAGTTGCAATAGAGTAAAGTTGGTGCATGACAATCCCTTCTTTTATACCATCAAATGAAAGAACGTTTGTGACAAAGATACTCTAATTTATCCTACACACTGTGATAGGGACTGAGTGCTTCATTCAACATTTCCCTACCAGAAACAAGAGAAAATTGATGGAATAGAGCAACCCAAGTTACTCTGTCTGATGGAAATTCAAGCAGATGCCACAAGCAGGAAAAATATGTAAAATAACAGAAAGACAACTACTCATCTATAGCAGATTGATGCTTGGAGCACAGAAACACCTAACAGAATAAAGCATTCACACTCGCTTTCGAGCACTAGCTCTTTTTCTAGCAAAAGTGGAAACATTCACACATGCACCATCACACACACACCACAAACACAGTGTAGTGGAAATGGCATGACTAGTAGTTACTGATATTACTGAAAACAAATGCCTGAGCTGATGGAGGTGGGGAAGGGATAGGGAAGGATGTGGGAAGGAGGTAAGGAGGGTATGTCAGGCAAGATGCAATTCTTTGGACTGATGACTCCGTGAAGTATATGGAAGAAAGATAATAAGCAAGTAAGGTGGCGATTGTGACCCCCTTCTCAACCAAGTAGTGTCCTACCCACTATCTTTCTGCCCCATGAGGACACACAGTTAATGCTGCCTAGTGCTACTAAAGACTAGAACAAAAATGCTTCAGCACAACCTCATTTGGTGTCATCCTACTGAATGGCAGTTCCCACTTATGATAAGCTACAGTATCTCAAGCTGAAGTTGTGGAATTGGGTAATTGTCAGATATCATGGCCAAAATAAAGCTGTGATTTGGGACAGCCTGTTGCCATGTTTAAATGAACTGTACAAAGTCTATGACTGGTATTTCTGCAAGATGTTCCAATAATACACATGATACTTTGTTACAAAATCCTGTGTGGCTCCCGATGACATGTAAAAGTGGCAAAGGTTGTACTTTATTTACATAGCGTCCAATAGAAATATTAGGATACAGGAACACTACCCACTGAACTAGTGTTTTATGCAAAGCAGAAGGGAAATCACATAGATGACAGGAATGATCATTCAAAGCAAAAAACTCTAGTAAACCTGGGCTCTAAAATGTATACTTTAAGCTGTATCAAAACAACTTCATCTTCGATACTATGAAAAAGATCTCTTCTAATGTGATCTTGTGATGGTTCACCTTCTTTGTTTATTCGTTTGTTGTCCTCAGTGTCAACGTACTGCGTTGTGATACTGGCTGAAAAATGGGGTGTGGAAGTACAACACGGACTACTTTAAATAATGTAGCAGACATGTGCATAGCTGCATTTCACAGCAGTTTACTTTCACTGTTCACTGTTGGTGGCCAAAAATAGCTTATTCATGATTCAACTGTAACTACGCTTTTGCATTATTTTTACCTAGTACCACATATCATGCGACTGTAAGTTAACAGATGACAGCCACCAAAGCCCCAGTTAATCTAAATTATAAAATAAAAATGTAACTTGTAATATAGTCAAATGGAAGATGCTTTCACTTTACTGGTTATGTGAAGTATACTATTGACTACACTCCATAATAAATTTACAACATATCTTTTCCTTACTTCACGATATGATCAGTTTTCAGAAGTATTAAATTCTTTGTTCCAATTACCTACTCCCCAAATAATAACCTGCCTTCTTTGAGTCTTTAAAGTCCATTGCTCTAGCAAATGTTCACCATTAAATTCCACATTCTTTACTTTTCTTTGTCTTTTCCTATCACAGTTTTTGGTACACATATCTTCCAGAATTCTCTCTCTTGTTTCTCCACTTTCCCTCTTCAGTGCCACTATTTTTCATGTTAAACTTGCACTAAATTACTTACAATAGGTCTTAAATGCATGCATTATTTTGTCCAGTATGGCTTGAGAACTAAGATGTCAACTAAAATATTAATAATGAAAAAACGCTGGAACTAGCCACAATCTTTTTAGAGTGAATGAATATTTGTAAGAAGTATTAGGCAAAGACCATTTTTACATGATGACATCCATTTTTTTCTGTAATTTAAATGCCCTCAAGCTGAGAAATATTACTTTATCTTAAAAACAGAGCATACTGCAACGGCAAAAAGAAAAAAAAAAAAGAAAAAAGAAAAAAAAGGAGAGAGAGAGAGAGAGAGAGAGAGAGAGAGAGAGAGAGAGAGAGAGAGAGAGAGAGAGAGGACTGCGTGCATTACTAAGGAACTCCTTGTCATGAAGTAACAGGGCAGGCTGTTCCATTGCTGGCCCTTTGGGCTATTGCACTACACTCAGGTCTTGAACCACTAATGTGTGAGATATTTGCCCACCCCTGCCTGCATGAGCTCAGCGGAGGCGCGTGGTTGCTAAAGTTATGACCAGACTTCCTTACATGTGTGAGCTATTTGCCCATTACTACCCCCTTTACCTGCACTACCCAACTGCCCAAGGAAAGTTGCTGGAGCTGGAACAGCCTGTACTAGAATGTGACCCTGCATTGTATCCTTGTACCGACAAGTTTCATCAAAGTTGATTAGCTCTGTGGCAGCAAACCAGACATTCCTTCCACCACATCACAAAATGTCAAGCACAAGATCTTGCGTAAATGAAATAAATCTATAAAGAATTTTTTGCACTTAACAAATATGTTCAGTCACTAGTGTTTGCCCTGAAAAGTAGGCACCCATTTGAAACTACACACATCTGCATTTAATTATTTGTTTATTTATTTTTATTAATTTACTTTTTTTCATGGAGCCACCACAATGCTAAGAAATAATAGTAAGACAATAATTACACATACAAAATACGTTACATGCTACAAGTGTTGCACCTTATATTTATTTTATACATTTCTTAAATTACAGTTGATATACTACTGGTTCATGTTACTGTTAGTGTTGAATGGATACAAACATTTTTCTATTAGAAAAGATATTAGTTTTGTTTTAAAACCATTCCCTATATGAGTTCTGAGAGATTTGGGTAGTTTGTTAAACCAAAATCAAACCACTGATGTATGGGCTTCTGTCTGTCATTTTTAATGTTGTTCTTTTGTGGAAATAGTTGAATTTTGCCCGGGTGGTGTAATCATATACATCGCTGCACTTGACTCCCCATTATACAAAAGATTTCTGCAAGGTGTTTTATGCAAGACTGCTTAGGACATCTGCCATTTTTGCACTTCAGAAGGGCACAAGAACACTACATCCAACATCATCAACTTATCACAATATATACAAACAGTTCAAGGTCAAAAGCTAGTCAAAAAGTTTTCTGCAATGTGAGCAGCCAAATTCCTTTTGTGCTGGGGTAGAATACTGCTTTCTGTGTACAATGTTCCCTTATGACAGAGATTAAGGCCTCTTGTGATAGACCTTCACTTTCAAATGTTAGTACGTGTGAATCAATAAGGTAGTGCACAAAATAGAAAGTTAATCAATTTGAGTTACCGTAAACCCAGTATACTTTGCATTTTTTCCCTGACATATTGTTCTAACATTTCTGCAGTTCTCCCATATTTGATATAAAAATTTTGCTTTTTGCATGGATCCTTTCAAAGCTATGCTGGTTGATTTGTATATAGCCTGGCCATTATAAATTTCTGAATCTCATTTTTATACACTAAAAAGATATGGTGCAAAACTCATCACAGGTGGAGGATACTTTGTACCAGTTTAAAGATTCGATGGAAAAAAGCAAGGTGACTTTGCATTATATTTACCCATACTGACAATCTTAAGTGAGTGCAAAAGTTTGCAATATATTAAAAGCTAAAAAATTTTAAAACTAGTCAGTTTTTCTAAAACAATTATCAGAATTCAATTTACATACAAAATTAATTCTATTATGTCATACTGAAATATCTACAATTTCTGAGTTGTTTAGGAGGTTTAATGGACCTCAAAAGAATCTTCCTAACTGAAAATACCAGTGGTTCCAGGTCACTTCTAAGATTTGTTTGATCTTTGCAAGGAAGAAACTACTACTTCTTCTTTGTTACACATAACTATTTTGCCTGAAAAAGATTCATTTTCATGTGGAAAGATTACGAATTCCCCACATATTCCCTTCAGAGGTAGTAAATTTCCAGAAGTTTAATCTTCGTCTAACTCTGATTTGATCTTCTAAGCACAAAGTTGGTCTGTCCACAAAGTTGGTAAGGGGTTCTTGTGGTAGGGTGTCCCATTCTTCCTGCAGCGCGGCTGATAGCTATGCTGGATGGTTGTTGATGTATATGGACATGCTGCAATATGTATACCCAAAGGATCGAGTATGTGCTTCATGGGATTTAAGTCGGGGAAACTGACAGGCCAGTCCATTCGCTGAATAGTCTCTCATTCCATGAGCTGCTCCACCTATGCTGTTTGATGTGATCACATGTCGTCATCCACAAAAATGAAGCTAGGGCCAAATGCACCCCTGAAAAGACACGGATAGGGATGGAGCACAGTGTTACAATATCGCTGACTGATGAGTGTACCATGTTCAAAGATTTCACGGTCAGTAGGCCCATGCAATGATATGTCTTTCACTCCATACCACATGGACCACCAAAATAACTATGTTCAACAATGCTGAAAGTACCCTCATATGTTGGCAGGTGGGAACATGCACCCAGAAACATTATCAAACATGATCATTTTCGTGGTCCAGACATGGATTGTGTAGGCATAGTCTTTGAACATATAACACACACTTGTCAACATTATTGTTGCACTGTACTGTTTCCAATGTGTGTTTTTAGAGAGATGCATACAACACTGACTTCCTTTTTGTGGATAGCAATGCCCGACTGCATTTAACAGTGCAAATGGAAGCTTTCTTGGGAGGAGAGGATATTTGGCAAACTGACTGGCCTGCTCATTCCCCCAGTTTAAATCCCCTCGAGCACGTGTTGGTGAGATGTATTGTATCATGTCCACATGCACTAACAACCATCCAGCACTTATCAACCTTGCTGCACGAGATATGGAAAGTCCTATGATAAGAACTCCTTACCAACCTTGTGGCCAGAACAGGAGCATGTTGTAGAGCATGCATTGCTACCTGTAATGATTACACTCTCTATTAAGACCCATGTTCCACCTTCTGTAAAGCCTACAGGACCATCATGAATTGTGGTGACTTCAGTGCAATTATATCTTTGACTAAAGGTATCTTTTCTGTTCATCTCAATATGTATTTCTTTGAGTTACCTTTGTGCTATACTGTAGCACTATTTTTTTAATGCTTGGTCCAAGTTTCATTTGTTATGTTACTTGGCAGTAACACATTATATGAAAGTTACTTTCCCCCTTAAGTTTTCATCTTATCACTTCCATGTTTGCCAAAAATATGATGTGGCAGCTCACTACGATCACATGCCAGAACACCACATTTATGGAATTCTGATTGTAAGTTTGCAGGTGAACTAATAAATATTTCACCCTTAGCTCGTCCAAAAACTAGAGAAAGTGTTGCTTTTGCAAAACTGCCTTTTTAGTGACCTAAAAGTTTCCTTCAACAAACTTTGGAACCCTGAAATGATGCAACATCCAAAGGCTGTGTCAGATGAGTACTATTTAGAGTAAATCTGACAACACAAATATAATTCTCTTTGCAAATTTCATCAGAAGATCTGTAATGTGTGAAAACAAAGTGTTACCTATGAGGACTCCTTTGTATTATGAGTTCTTTATAATTGAGGTAGCATAAAACTTTGGAACCAGTCCGTCAATATATCAGACGTAAACCACAGAGTCTTGGAGCGTTTGTACTTACAGACTTTTGAGCCATCTTCCTGCCAAATTCATCATAAGCCCTATGACTGGTAAACCATATATGGTGAGAGGAGTTCACAAGCTGAACCACTAATATGCTTGCCTATAAGCTTCTGGAAACAAGACACTTAAGTTAGTTATGACTCTTTCAGAAGCTGGATCATCTGTGAGATCTGTCTCAACACTATTCCATATATTTGCAGGTGGCACATTTTCCTACACCTCTTTTAAATTGCCTATGTAACCTGTAAGAGTTTGCTTTGTTATTGATGCCCTTGTTCTCTTGATATTAGCAGAAAAACACTGTTTCATTTTTGTATAAAAACTTTACTTGAAACATCACTATAGGATAGTCACAATGTTGAGCTAACCAAGAAACAAACAATTTCTTGCTGATATCTAAGAATAATGAGCATCCAGGGATATATGTTAACATGCAGCTCTCGATAAAATAGTGACTTTATCACTCCTAATAACTGTCCCTACTCCCCAGGTTCTAATAGCACCATAAAATTAAAACTGAAATGGATATGACAACCAAATTGCATGACAATTGGCAGAGGCTAGGTAAGTCTGCCAAGTCTGTCCTGGAATAAACAGGCATTTTGTTTGGCATCTGTTCTGCCTTTTCTAGCTTCAGGAACCAACAATAGGGGTACAAAAACCTAATTTAAAGCATCTGATGGAATCATAGTGTGGGTGCCACAGGCCACTGACATCAATGTTAAATATCACATCCTTTTGATTAAGTACTGTACACAGTCCGTCACATGGCAAATGTATAGGATTGGGTACAGTGTCATGCCTGACCTACATTTATATCTAAAAGTCAGCAAAAATTTAAAAAGGGCAATGAATATGATGACCAATTGGTGCAATTGATCAAAGTTGGCAAATGTGCGAACATAACTTGAAAAGTGTCTTATGTCTCAATAAACTCATTAGGAATACTGTTGAAGAATTCACTGGGTACCAGGAACGGTTGGCCTTAGATGAGTTCCTGGCTGAAATGTTATGATTTTTCTTGGTGGTACCGTGGAGACACAGTACAACAATGAGTAGAGCTTATGTACAATATTGCTATTCATGGTACCTTAGAGACACTTTTAACTGGCGATGTAAATGCTCACTCTAAAGTCCAAACATACTTCATATCTTGGAAAACAGCAAGGATTTGAATAGACCTAACTCAAATAGCTGGTGATACAGAGAATCACTCAGAAATGAGCAATCCATCAGCAAAGAATGATAGTGGTAATGGTTTTAGCCATGGTTCCGACCATAGGAAAAACTTGATGTCAATGTGTGAAGTGGTCAATCACAGTTAGACAGTAGCTATGTCATTTCCATCAATATTGATATGGACATGAGCAGATCCATTGGTTGGGTGGGATGAATGAGCCAAGAGGTGAAGTGATGTGGTGAGTGATCTAATCATGTTGATCGGCCATACAATGATGCACAAAAACTACAGTTCCTGGCCATATTCACCAACACAGATGTTTGCTTAGCCAGTCTCATTACAGTCCTGACTCTGTAGTGTTCAACCAATTGTTTAGCAACAAGATTGCCTGCTGATGGGAGTTTAAATCAACAATAGGGTGCAGTCTATGCAGAAACTTTGCAGTACAATGTTAGATTCGAATGAAGTAGCTGGATGTCTGTAAACTAGATGATCATGCATGCAAGTTTTGCAGTTAACTATCATTTTGCTGCGACAAGGAAAGTGTTTTGTACTTGAGTTTGCCTGTAACTGTGTCTATGTCAGAAAGATGATAAGAGTTATGAACTGAGCTATGTAATCTAAGTATCCCTGTTAACATGGCAACACCTCATATGGCTCCTGTCAAGTAATTTAGAGATTCAAGTGGAACAGGGTATCATAAAAGTCCAGCCTTTGTGATAGCAGTCTCAATGTTGTCAGCAGTAGTTTCTGCTTCATTAGTCCACATTATATAGTCCAGCAGTAGATGGTCATACATGCAAGTTTCGCAATTAGCTATCATTTTGCTGAGACAAGGCAAGTGCTTTGTACTTGAGTTCGCATGTAATTGTGTCTATACCGGAACGATCATATGCTGGTGCATTAATTTCTCCATTGACACGGATAATATAAGTTATGAACTGACCTATATAATCCAAGTAGCACTGTTAACGTGGCAATACCTCATATGGCTCCTGTTATGAAATTTAGAGATGCTAGTGGAGCAGGGTATCATAAAACTCTAGCCTTTGCGATAGCAGACTTAATGTTGTCAGCAGTATTTCCTGCTTCATTAGTCCATTATTCCATTACAATTTATCTCTTGGTCTTGATGAACCTCATAAGAAATTATTTAGTGGAACAGCCAGAAGCATGTGGTTGTGCATGAAGAAGTGGAAGTGGTTGTAGTAGTAGTAGTAGTAGGTAAAGCCAAGAAATAATCACAACTAATGAACTGCTGTAGGCTGAGGGCCGGCCGGTGTGGCCGAGCAGTTCTAGGCGCTTCAGTCTGCGGTTGCAGATTCGAATCCTGCCTCGGGCATGGATGTGTGTGATGTCCTTAGGTTTATGTAGTTCTAAGTTCTAGGGGACTGATTACCTCAGATGTTAAGTCCCATAGTGCTCAGAGCCATTTGAACCATTTTGTAGGCTGAGGGAAGTTGCTAATGGCATCTGCTCTCCCCACAGTAGCCATATTACTTGGTGACTGAACTTGCATTTCAGTGGGTTGACAACTAACCATTTAAACAGACGTATGAGACTATTTGCTGTAAGTGATCCAGCTGTCATCAATATACATGTCGCATAACTCAAGATCAATGTTATTTTATATATCCTTGTGAACTCTAATAGAAAGAAACAGAGTACAAACAGCAGCCTCAGATAAGTCTTCTGGAGCAATGGGTATTTATTTGACAGAAAGCACATATTTGACAGAAAGCACATATTACGTCTACTGCATTTGCTGTGGATACTGGGTAGAAATACTCAAAGTGTGGGACTAAGTACTGATCCAGATTTTTTCAGGTTTTAACTTGGAAGTAATAAGTGCTTGGGCAGCATTTGATGCTCAGGTGTGAGGCAAACTGCTGTTAGATGACATATGCCCTGAGCAAGCACAAAAGAAAGTTTCTGCTTCATTACCTTCAATTTCTCAGGAGGCAACTGATAAGACCAAGTGAGAATTGGTGGACCTGGATTGTTAGGATGTAGTGTGTAGTTGAGTGGAGGAAGGGTGCTAGCATGGACTAGACTCAGGCCACTGAACACTACACTTGACATATGCATTTCAGGCTAACAACATAACAGCTTAACAAGTGAAGAACAAGAAGCACGAGGCACTAGGTGTGGAGCACGAACAAAACATGATAATCACTGCTGGTCGTGATGTCAAAGCTCCCACATTGCTGGTTTTGTTTGATGTGCATTGTACACGGTTTCTACTGTGTGCTTGCAGTGTACTGTGGTTTGTTTGGCTGTGGTTTAGAAAATTCTGATACTTGAAAAAAACTTCATTCATTTTGTGACAATCCTTTATGTCAAGGTGTGCCACTAGACAGCGAGGCACTTAAATCACTACAGAGAACGCTCAAGTTCTATGTGTAGGAGAAAGAATACACAAGTATTCATCGACAGCCATCTGTTCTTGCCAATCAAGTTGTGGAACGAACATCAAAAGCTCTTGGAATTAGTGCAAGAACAGTAATAAACTGAAAAAGTTGAAAGATGTGGATGTAAACCATTACGATTCCAAGCATTCTGGATCAGATAATATATTTTAGCGACCCCTAGAAAGAAGAAAAAGCAGCCTCACCCTGTCATTGACTTACATTCTTTCACACTGGTGCAATTTGCAGGCATATTTATGCTTATTATAACAGGAAGAAGTATCCTACCATATCAAAGTTACTATTGTCGTTAAAAGAAAGTGGATTTTTCAGGGGTGGGAAAACTTCACTAAAAATTGTGCTGAGAAGTACGGATTTCTGTTACAAAGCACTAGATGAACACAAAATCCTGTTAGAAAAGATGCATACTGTTATGGCTCAAAGCATATTATTGGACAAAATTGTGTGCAAAACATTCATTAGATTTGTGTTTGTGGTGACAACCAGGTGGTTTCGGTACTGATTCTAACTACAGTGATGACGAGCTGAATGGAATTGCACCATTGTCACCATAAAATGGTGCGTGAAAAGCTGTGGGTATCGATTATTTATTGCTTAACCGTCATTACAAGACATTAGAGTGAGAAGTTAAAATCTCGGTTATTATTTATTTTGTAAACTATGTAGCACATTGTTGTCGAGATATCAAATTCTCATTTTCTTTGTTCCCTTATCAAAAGCGAGTGTTTCATCATGGTTACATCTACTTTATAATGTGGTCGTTTATTTGCTGCCATTGTGATAGCAAACTGAAAACGAATTCTTATATATACTGTTATTGCTCAATAGTTTGCATTTATAAGATGGAATAGAAAACCGTATTGTCTGCTTTTGTGGGCTGGTGTAGCAACACCACTACTGCAGTACAACCAGCCTAACTTTACTTAATGTGAACTGTCAGGTGCAATGTTTTGCTGGTGCAGGTGTAGAGCACTGCATTCACATGATGAAACCATATGAGCAGCACTCACTGCCCATCACTCACTCTGTATGCATTGCGTCAGCATGCAGCTTGCTGCTTCTGCACTCAGTCTCACACTGCACACACTCACTGAGTAGTCCTGCCATGTAGCTAAGGAAAAAAAGACTCCGTAAGAATTTGTCACACTGTAGCGGCACTAATGGGTCCATTGGAATACATTTTGTATTAGAATTTTTTTAGCTGTTGATTTTCTGTCTTTTCCATAGAGAAAGTGTATGTGCAATACCTGAGATTCACCAAGTAACACCACAGTGATTGAGTATGATCATCTATAACACAAATTAAAGTGATAATTTAACAATGAATGTTATTGAAGGACACTGATTAAGCTGTGGAACTGTACTTTGCATGAAAGGATAACTGATGAAATAATGCTCGCATTCAGTCTGCTGCGAAATTTGCACAGACAATGAGACATATTTTGGACAGAACAAATGAAAAAGATATTTGTTGAGGAATGTGGCACCAGATAATTGTCAACTTTGTATATAATTAACAAATTACTTCAATCCAGCTACACTGTCATATGCAAACTGATCAATTGAACTAATAGGCCTTGTTACAGGTGATAATATTTATTGCAATGACCAGAAAGACGAAGGAAGTGCAAGGTGTCCTGATAATCAAGAGATGGGATAATTATTCAAATATGTACATCATTCAAACAAATTTATTTGGAAATAAATTATTTGTACCTTAAACAACGAACAGAGCAGAATTCCACTATATTTTCTTTGTTTACTTCCTGTACCAATTTCTATGACTAATGTTTGTTCCCTTGGCTCAGTGCAGATTCTATTTGGTAAATAACTTATAAACTGATTGTATATAAATGTGCCTCACTTGTTCAGTGGGTTAAGTTCCAGACTACAAAGCCAAAGGTTTTGTGTACAGTTCACCATTGGTATTACAGTTTTTTCTATTGCTTGTAGCTTCCTTCACCTGTAACAATGAGAAAAATGCCAAGCCACGTTCCATCGTATTTCAAGTACATGCTGAACTGTAGGTACCTTTGTAACTGGCTGTGTAAGTTGTTTCAGAAGTGGCAAGAAGTCACGAACACAGCTTTACTTACTTTACCACAAAAATACTTCATAGAAGTGCAAGCAGCCTTATCAGTGACACTACCGATGCAGCCTGCAGCCCAATTCAGCTGACTCTGAACTTGCCACTGCCCCCCCCCCCCCCCCCCAACCACCACTAACATGTGGAAGTGTTCTACATAACTTGTATTCTGCAGCACCTATCCCACTGTACCATGATTGCTAACACTATCAGGGTATGGGTATCTTGTTTAATACCAAACAAATGAACAAAGTAAGAATTCAATCGTTGCTAACGGACTCTAAACCTACAATCTTCTAAAGAACTGTGGAATGCTGCTAGATGTCCAAAGTCATCTGAAAGTGTTTTAGGATTAGGTCTGAATAAGTTTGCCGTTAGAAGACGAAATAGTTTCTCAATCTGACATGTGCCTACGCAGTTACGTAGAGCTTAAGACTGAAAAATTTTGGATGAGTGTTGGGTTTGAGTACATGCACATCTACATATACACTCTGCAAGACACCACATGATAAGTGGCAGAGGGTACCATGTACTGCCACTAGTCATTTCCTTCCATTTGCAGATAGAGAAAGGGAAAAATGACTATCTATATGCCTCCATACAAACCCTAATTTCCCTTATCTTATCTTATCTTTGTAGTCCTTACGTGAAATGCACATTGGTGGCAGCAGAATCATTCTGCAGTCAGCTTCAAATGCCAGTTCTCTAAATTTTCTCAATAGTGTTCCACAAAAAGAACATTGTCTTTCCTACAGGGATTTCAACTCGCTTATTGACTGAACCTACTGCTAACAAATCTAGCAGCCCACCTCTGAATTTCTTTGATGTCTTCCTCTAATCTGAACTGGATCCCAAACACTAGAGCATACTCAAGAGTAAGTTGCATTAGTGTTCTATATACATTCTCCTTTACATATTAATCACTCTTTCAAAAAATGCTCCCAATGAACTGAAGCCGAGCAGCCGCCTTCCCTACTACCGCCCTTTCATGCTCATTCCATTTCATATCACTTTGCAATGTTACGTCTAGATATTCAATTGATGTGTGTGTGTGTCAAGTAGTACACCACAATGCTGTATCCAAACATTACGGCATTGTTTATCCTATTTATATGCATTAATTTACATTTTTCTACATTTAGAGCAAGCTGCCATTCTTCACACAAACTAGAAATTTTGTCCAGTTCATCTTGTATTCTCCTACAGTAACTCAATGAGGTCACCTTCCCCTACACCACAGTATCGTTGTAAACAGCCACATACTGCAGTTCGCCCTATCCATCAGATCATTTCTGTGTAAGTATAATGAGAATAAGAGCCGTCTTCTCACACTATCCTTCGGCACTTCTGACAATACCCTTGTCTCTGACGAACACTCACTGTCAAGGACAATGTACTGGGTTCTGTTACTTAAGAAGTCTCTGAGCCGCTCATCAAGCTACACTGTATGCTATGTCAGCCTTGGGGCACTGTGTCAAATGCTTTCCAGCAATCTAGGAGTATGGAATGTTCTTCATACATCCTTTGCAGGGTGCCATGTGATAAGGTCAAGCTGTATTTTGCATGACCTCTGTTTTCTAAATCTGTTCTGATTTATGAACAGAAGCTCTTCCATCTCAAGGAAATTTATTGTATTGAAACTGAGAATATGTTCAAGAATCCTGCAGGAAACTGAAATTCACGATACTCATCTGTTATGTTGTGGATCCACTCTTTTATGCTTCTTATATACATAAGTCGTCTGTACTTTTTTCCCAATTGCTTGGGAGTTTGTCTTTGGTGAGAGATTCACAATAAATGCATGTTAAGTAAGGGGCCAAGGTCATAGAGTACTGTCTCGGAAAACTAAATTATGATTTAATCCAGACCTGGTGATTTATTGGTTTTCAGCTGTTCTCGTTGCTTCTCTCTGCTACGGATGCCTATTACTATGTCTTCTACAAGGGAAGCTGTACAATGGTCAAGTGATGGTATGTTTGTACAATCCTCCTGTGTGAATGATATTTTAAACATGAGTTTTAAAACTCCGGCTTTCTTTTTGTTGTCCTCTACTACCACAGCAGACTGGCCAAAAAGTGACTGGAGAGAAGCCTTTGATCTGTGATTTTACATAGCACCAGAACTTTCTTAGGTTCCAAAGGTATGACAGTGGAAGCTGTATGCTTTGTGCTGGAATCTTTAGGTAGATGCACAAATTTCTACTAATTTTTGCCTGTTGTCATTTGCGTAATTATTATTATTATTATTATTATTATTATTATTATTATAAAACTGAGAGTGCAACAGTCTTTGCTTCCTCAGCAATTTCTAAACTTTTTATAATGGGTTTTTTCCATCCTTAATCCTCTTACTCGGGACATACCGGGTGATCGAAAAGTCAGTATAAATTTGAAAACTTAATAAACCACGGTAAAAATTGACACACATACTTGGAATGACTTGGGGCTTTATAAACCATATTGCTAGATGCATGAAAGATCTCTTGGGCGCATCGTTTGGTGATGATCGTGCGCTCAGCCGCCACTTTCGTCATGCTTGGCCTCCCAGGTCCCCAGACCTCATCCGTGCAATTACTGGCTTCGGTGATACCTGAAGTCGCAAGTGTATCGTGATCGACCTACATCTCTAGGGATGCTGAAAGACAATATCCGATGCCAATGCCTCACCATAACTCCGGACATGCTTTACAGTGCTGCTCACAACATTTTTCCTCAACTACAGCTATTGTTGAGGAATGATGGTGGACATATTGAGCATCTCCTGTAAAGAACATCATCTTTGCTTTGTCTTACTTTGTTATGCTGATTATTGTTATTCTGATCAGATGAAGCGCCATCCGTCGGACATTTTTTGAACATTTGTATTTTTTTGGCTCTAATAAAACCCCATGTCATTCCAAGCATGTGTGTCAATTTGTACCTCTCTATCTACATTATTCCATGATTTGTTCAGTTTTCAAATTTATACTGACTTTTTGATCACCCGGTACTTCTCCAGAGTCCACAATTCCTCTATGTCCCATCATACTGGAACTAAATGATGTCACTTCATGTTATAAGTGGAATGCTAACAACAGCTTATTTGCTCTTTCTAGCCAAAATACTCTCCCAGCCTTCTTGATGGATTTATTAATTTTAGTAACCTTCATTGCTAAGATGACATCATAATCACTAATCCCTGTCTCTGTACTGGTACTGTTGATAATGTATAAAACATGTACACTGCGTGTGACCTGTTGAACTAACTGCTCAAGACAATTTTTGGAAAAGTGTTCAAAAGTACTTCACAAGACTGCCTGACCATACCACCTGCAATGACTCCGTAGACCTCACAGCATACACTCAGTAGGCTAAAGTTGCTTCCAACTAATATTGCATGACCTGGGTATTTCTGCACTACTGAGCCTAGACTTCTTTAAATTATTCTAAAATAGTCATGGTGAAGTCGAGTGGCCAGTATAAATATCTGGTAATTAACTTAAGCTCACCTAATCCTGTTACATGTGTGTAGATATCTACACAGTCAGACTCAATTTTGACCTGGGTAGAGACAGTATTTTTGTCGACTGCAATGAGCACTCCCAATCGTATGATATCTAATCTGTCTTTTCAATATATGTTCCATGCCTCAGTGCTACGTACGGGCCATTCGCACACTCTATCTGCAACCTTTCTTACACCACTAGATAACAGACAGAAGACACCCAGCTACGTAGGGAGAAATGATCATCATAATAAAATAAGAGAAATCAGAGCTCGAACTGAAAGATTTAGGTGTTCCTTTTTCCCACGCACCATTCGAGAATGGAATGGTAGAAAAGTGGTATGAAAATGGTTCAATGAACCCTCTGCCAGACATTTAAGTGTGAATTGCAGAGTAACCATGTAGATGTAGATGTAGATGTAGACCCTGAAAGCTTACCAGGCCGACAGGTTGCAGTGTGAGTACCACCAGTGGACCTGCTCGCTTCAGTGGGTCACATGGCCACAAACGTATCCACCTATATTCTGATGCCGCCCGGAGATGTAGGCTAACACCAAGCTGCTCCATATCAATCTTTACCTTCGAATTCTATGGGCCAGCCACTGACCAAAGAACTGGTTCATCAATCAGAGCTCTTGTTATGATAACCATCAGAACTGTTGACACCATGGTGCTGCCAGTCACCACCAAACATAGAGCCACCACTGACCACCTCAAGCACTGCTAGGTAGTGGCTTCTACAGCAGAGACTGCAAAGGAAATTCGTACTGGCTGTCACCATTGTTTTACGTAACTTTTCCAATAGAAAGTGAACTCACATTTTGACTTTATCTGTTATTGGCACCCTCTCTCATTTACGAACTTGTGTAAAATTGGTGCTTACCATGAACTACCACATACAGTTCTTGTAAATAAAACTCACCAGGAAGGAGCTCTTGTTTGTGTATTTATTACCAAACTTGTTCTGCATTATTTACCTGGGTCTTGTTGCACCTCAATTGGTGCAGGATATACCACTTGCTACCTATTTCAGACCTTTCTACAGTTTCAGCTAGCTCTTGGTTTCAAGAATAATTTGAGTAAGGCAACTTTCATGGAGGGCAGTTAAATCAAGAACTTTGTCACAAATACTTCGACAGCTTACTGACCACAGCTTGACGGTTGAAGTGTCTTTGTATGTGATCTGATTACTTCACTCTCTGTGGATTGACTGGCGAGCATTCACCAGACGACCTCAAACTACCACCTGGGCTAAAAAAAACCTATGCGCACTCCAAAATAATCTGCTACCTGAGTAGCTGCTTCCTTTGTGTAGTGCATCCCTGATCTTTCAAGGGGAGTCCTACTATTTTCCCCACCCCATAATGCAGGTGTAGATGTTACAGCCAAGACTGCAACAGACTCAATGGAGCCTTTGGTTGAGACCCTTCATTCAGTTTCAAACCAAATGATCCTGACCAATTCTGGGATCGATGCTGCAAGTTGTGACCTCGGCTTTCACTATGTGCTTGAAGCCAACAGTCTTCACAATTTCCACCAATTGAGGATGGCCTCAGACCCCAAGTGACAGATGCCACTGATGCCAACATAAGCTACAGCTTGCAGACAACAGCATCCTTCATGCTCCAAAGCTGCAGGAGGGCCTCCTCCATATCTCGGATGAGCTCCTGCCCCAGTAGATGTGCTAGCTTGACGGTTGAAGTGTCTTTGTATGTGATCTGATTACTTCACTCTCTGTGGATTGACTGGCGAGCATTCACCAGACGACCTCAAACTACCACCTGGGCTAAAAAAAACCTATGCGCACTCCAAAATAATCTGCTACCTGAGTAGCTGCTTCCTTTGTGTAGTGCATCCCTGATCTTTCAAGGGGAGTCCTACTATTTTCCCCACCCCATAATGCAGGTGTAGATGTTACAGCCAAGACTGCAACAGACTCAATGGAGCCTTTGGTTGAGACCCTTCATTCAGTTTCAAACCAAATGATCCTGACCAATTCTGGGATCGATGCTGCAAGTTGTGACCTCGGCTTTCACTATGTGCTTGAAGCCAACAGTCTTCACAATTTCCACCAATTGAGGATGGCCTCAGACCCCAAGTGACAGATGCCACTGATGCCAACATAAGCTACAGCTTGCAGACAACAGCATCCTTCATGCTCCAAAGCTGCAGGAGGGCCTCCTCCATATCTCGGATGAGCTCCTGCCCCAGTAGATGTGCTAGCTTGACGGTTGAAGTGTCTTTGTATGTGATCTGATTACTTCACTCTCTGTGGATTGACTGGCGAGCATTCACCAGACGACCTCAAACTACCACCTGGGCTAAAAAAAACCTATGCGCACTCCAAAATAATCTGCTACCTGAGTAGCTGCTTCCTTTGTGTAGTGCATCCCTGATCTTTCAAGGGGAGTCCTACTATTTTCCCCACCCCATAATGCAGGTGTAGATGTTACAGCCAAGACTGCAACAGACTCAATGGAGCCTTTGGTTGAGACCCTTCATTCAGTTTCAAACCAAATGATCCTGACCAATTCTGGGATCGATGCTGCAAGTTGTGACCTCGGCTTTCACTATGTGCTTGAAGCCAACAGTCTTCACAATTTCCACCAATTGAGGATGGCCTCAGACCCCAAGTGACAGATGCCACTGATGCCAACATAAGCTACAGCTTGCAGACAACAGCATCCTTCATGCTCCAAAGCTGCAGGAGGGCCTCCTCCATATCTCGGATGAGCTCCTGCCCCAGTAGATGTACGAGGTCCACATTGGATTCTTTTCTGACCATGGACAGCGTTTCCCTGAGGGGCTTCACAAACTGCCTCACATTGAAGCTCCTGATACCTAGCACCCCCCCTCCCCTTCCCAAAAAAAAGAAAAATAAATAAATATCCTATGTACCTTTGTGACCTGTCTACCGTATTTACTCGAATCTAAGCCACACTTTTTTTCCGGTTTTTGTAATCCAAAAAACCGCCTGCAGCTCCGAATCGAGAGC
The DNA here is from genome assembly GCF_023897955.1 of Schistocerca gregaria. NCBI lineage: Eukaryota > Metazoa > Arthropoda > Insecta > Orthoptera > Acrididae > Schistocerca > Schistocerca gregaria. The sequence continues at coordinate 939,868,732 of NC_064920.1, forward strand.
AAAGTAAGCAGAAGTTCTGAAAAATGTTTGTAGGTGCCGCCACAACTAACTTCTGCCGTCGAATATATGTAGCACTACGCAAGCATGCTTTGTAGGCACAAAGATAAATACTGGTGCCAAAACCTCTGCGTCAGTAAATAAATTTTAAAAAAAGGTAGAAGACGAGCTTCTTATCTGCCTCAAGTTTTGACCACTCCATTTTCATATGCTGTCCAACACAGTAAATAGAAATTCCATATTGTTCATCTTCGAATGTAACAACCTTTCAAATATTTGTAGCAACAAAAATAAATTTCTTTACACAAAAATACCAACAATGCACAAGGCTTTAGGATTGTTGCACGAGTTGAAACTCTGGGGCTCATTAAGATTTCATGTAGTGGGGAGTTATTTCTTTTGCAGAATAAAGTTCTAATCGTGCTGCAGGTCTGCGATACGGGATTGATGAGATCAACCTAAGGCAATGGCGACTGCAGAGAGACAAATTATTTGAATGTTCAAGTAGCAGGAAAGCATTTAGAGGGCCAAAGTGTGGCCGATATCATGCACTAGAAGTGATTTTAAATGAATTTGTTAAGGAACAGCCAGTGAACACTGAAATTTTACAAATTAAGGCACATGAAATTGCTCGAGAGCAAAAAATCGAAAATTTTAAGGCTAGTCGCAGCTCGAATCATCTGTTTATGAAGTGCTGGGGTTTTTCACTTTGGAGGCGAAAAATTATGAAGAAAAACTTGTGGAATTTCAGCGTTTCATAATTAGGAGGTGCACAAAAAAGCAATACCTTCTTGGTCAGATAGGAAATGCTGACCAAACTCCCGTATATTTTGACATGCCGTCACATTATACAGTTGACGCCAAAGGAAAGAAAGGCATAAGTGTTCTTACATCAGGGAGTGAAAAACAGCGGATGTAAGTAACAACAAATAGCAGTCTCTTGCCGTTGTTTCTCTAACGAGACAATTCCTCTTCTTTTTTTTTTTTTTTTTAATTATAAATGGCAGTAGCATGCACAAAATCAAGCCATGCGACGAGTCGTAAACAGTCATTATCATAATGTGACAAATAATGCATGACACAGTACAATAATTCATTTTCAGCTTAGAGTGACGTAAACACCTATATCAAAGAGAATGGTACTTACCAGATCAAACGAAAATAAGCAATCGATTCAAACCAGACGAAGCACGTGAAAAAAGGAGGGGTACCCATAGAAATACAGACACATAGCAGTGGCTACCTGGTAAAGATCAACTGCTAAGTTTATGATGAGAACCAAACTACTGTAGCTGTGTCTTCAATCCATGTGACCTAAATTGTCTCTCATGTTACAATGGACCAACTTTGCTTCGATTTGGAGGTGCAGTCTAAAACTTTTCTCTGTCCTTGAACGATGAGTCTCAAATTTGAGGTGCGGCTTAGATTCGGGAAATTTCTTTTCCTTGATTTAGAGTCTCATTTTTCAGGTGCGGCTTAGATTTGAGTGCAACTTAGATTTGAGAACATACAGTATTCATAGGGTGAACTGCAAGGTGTCTCAGCAACAGAGCTTTACACTTAAGTGACACCTGAGGTGTCCAATATGATGCACCAGATTTTCCACTATTGTTACACCCTGAAGCAGCAGCCTGACGACAGCTGAAGGTTGTCAAAAGTGACTTCAGGTGTTCATGAACTGCAACTAGCTGCTCGTTCATTTGCACACAGCATGCACACATCCTATCCTTCCTAGTACTACTAACGAATGAATTAACTATAAAAGCACATGCAAAAAGCTAAATATGTGCCTTGCTACCTTTCTGATGTGTCACCAATGCAGGCTGACACCTTACCGTGCTGTGTAGCTGGCCGTTAAAAAGATTTGAAAACTGTGCTACTGACTACGTGAATCTACACTTTACCATTACTAAAACATGAGATTACAGCTCTTAAGTATAAATACATGTACAGAATTTAAGAATTAAACTACTTAAAAACCCAGAAACAGCCATATACATAACTTGCTTCTCTGCTGGCTTGTCACAGGTGGCAACTGGAAATTAACTAGTACATAAAAGAGTTTTCAATATTGCAGCAAGCACACTGCCAAATATTTTACCAAGAAAGTGTTAAGAAGTGATTGGAAGACTCTTTTAGTTTTCTACAATAACTTCAATTACTGCAGAATTGTCTTATCTATGATTTAAAAAACAGTTAACCTCTATTGCTGACCATTACCAAGGGAGGCTTACAACAAACTACAGACATCCAACAGCCAAAGAAATGTCAACGAATATGGGTCACAAGTTCGAATGACGTTTTGATGTAAAAAAAATAAATTATTTTGAATGAATTTTTTCCACAGACTACAGTGGAACTGATGAGTTCTCAATTTTTGCTGAAGAAGGTTATGTCACATACCATTATCATCAAATAAAGACGAATTCAAGAGATATAACACACTGATATCATCTTTGCATGTAGAGAATGTATTTTCCTTAGTGTCACAATGGTACATCTTAGAAAATCAAGTAAAATTTCGGAAGAGATGTTTGAAAAAAGAATTGTTCTGAAACCTAATTCAAATGCAACAAAAAGTACGTATGTTTAATAAATGACAGGGAATTGGAGCAATTAATGTCACTGAATATCAAATTTTCCTTTTATTTGTTGTACTGAATAAATGTTTTTAGTCATGTAAGTGAATAATGTTCTAAATAATATTTGTTATTCATGGAAAACAAATGACAGTTTTTATCTGTATTCACCAATTGAATAATTTTCACCCTAAACTGGCAGTAAGCGAAGCTTATCACACATGCAAACTCCTCAAATTCAGTGTCTATGCACAAGTGAATGTATTTGCATGAAATCCACATGGATGTGAAGAAGTGCACATTTGGCTGTGCTATCCATGTGGCTGTGTACGAGTACTCACTCTCTTGTCATTTGGTGGAGCAGCATCGGTAATCTTTGGCAACTTCTGCCCTCACACCTCTTAGCCATGTAAACATCATGCGGATCTGCTACATGCTTATGGTGCTCTATTGTGGACAGCTACAGAATCACCTCTGTGAACTGTCAAAGCAACTGTAGATATTGAAAATTGCCAGTGATGATGTATATGGCAGTGTTGTCTAATAGCGTAGACCCCCATGGCTAACCAACTTAGCAGTTTTATTGAGGAGGCAGTGAAGGTGTCATCGGCAGTGCTGTGGCAGGGTAGTCAAGAAGATAGATACAGCGATCCAACTGCCTAACTCCTTCACATGAAGTAATTTTTGTAGTTGTTTGGCTTCAGATTGGGTTGAGCGACTGATATCAGAGCATGTTTTACATCAGTGTATTTATCAGCACTTGGTGATGAGGTTAATATGTGTTTGACTATGTGGCCATGTGCTCACTGAGAGCAGTGACAATGTAACTATACTTTGTTTCATTGGAAGTAACGTGGGATAACATGCAGAACCAGGCTTTTGAATTGTTTGAACCACAAAGCAGGATTCAATAGTGGAAGATGGATTCCTACGGGCATCACAAGCATGTATGTAGGAATGTAGATGGTACATGGCACAATTAATTAGGTCAATGAGGTTGGCTGGAATATGTGAATTCACTGAAGTTGATGGATTTCAACACACCACAAGGAAGACGTGGTTGTGTCATGGAATAAAAAAGTCAGTGGCTAATCACAGGTCACAGCTGTCTTGAAATTAGGTCATGATATGTCACAGTGCAGGTGTCGGAATTACCAAAATGCTCTGGCGGATAAATCGTTCGGCGAGATCCTAACAAACTGAGTGCTGGCCTCCAAAAGTCAGCTTCACACATCTGTCCACATCAAACCCACCAACAAGAAACAGTACCTCCATTATGACAGCTGCCACCCAATCCATACAAAACGGTCCCTTCCCTACAGCCTAGGTCTTCGAGGCAAACGAATCTGATCCAGTCCTGAATCCCTGAACCATTACACCAACAACCTGAAAACAGCTTTCGAATCCTGCAACTACCCTCCCGACCTGGTACAGAAGCAAATAACCAGAGCCAGATCCTCATCCGCTCAAACCCAGAACCTCACACAGAAGAACCACAGAAGTGCCCCACTTGTGACAGGATACTTTCCGGGACTGGATCAGACTCTGAATGTGGCTCTCCAGCAGGGACACGATTTCCTCAAATCCTGCCCTGAAATGTGATCCATCCTTCATGAAATCCTCCTCACTTCACCAAGAGTGTCTTTCCGCCGTCCACCTAACCTTTGTAACCTCTTAGTTCATCCCTATGAAATCCCCCAAACCACCTTCCCTACCCTCTGGCTCCTACCCTTGTAACCGCCCCCGGTGTAAAACCTGTCTCATGCACCCTCCCACCAGCACCTACCCCGGTCCTGTAACCCAGAAGGTGTACACGATCAAAGGCAGAGCCACGTGTGAAAGCACCCACGTGATTTACCAACTGACCTGCCTACACTGTGAAGCTTTCTATTTGGGAATGACCAGCAACAAACTGTCCTTTCGCATGAATGGACACAGGCAGACAGTGTTTGTTGGTAATGAGGATCACCCTGCGGCTAAACATGGCTTGGTGCACGGCCAGCACATTTTGGCACAGTGTTACACCGTCTGGGTTATCTGGATACTTCCCACTCCAGCAAACCTCAACCTCCTCTCACTGCACACAAACCCAGCCTCTCCCATCTACTCAATCTCCCACTTCCAGCTCCACTCCCTCCAAAACCTCAAAATTCCAATCAACACAATCTGGAACCACAAAACCCTAATTCAGTAGTTAACCTTTCCTCCAAACCTCTCTCCCAATCCGAAACCTCTGTCCTATCCCAGGGCATACTGAAGGGCAAGTTCCCATCTCCGGAGTTCTGACAGGTTGGTGTTAGTGGGAAGTATCCAGATAACTCGTACGGTTAACACTGTGACAAGATGTGTTGGCTGTGCACCAAAGCATGTTTAGCCACAGGGTGATCCTCATCACCAACAAACACTGTCTGCCTGTGTACATTCATGCGAATGGACAGTTTGTTGCTGGTCATTCCCAAATAGAAAGCTTCACAGTGTAGGCAGGTCAGTTGGTAAATCACGTGGGTGATATCACACGTGGCTCTGCCTTTGATCGTGTACACCTTCCGGGTTACAGGACTGGAGTAGGTGGTGGTGGGAGGGTGCATGGGACAGGTTTTACACCGGGGGCGGTTACAAGGGTAGGAGCCAGAGGGTAGAGAAGGTGGTTTGGGGATTTCATAGGGATGAACTAAGAGGTTACAAAGGTTAGGTGGACGGCGGAAAGACACTCTTGGTGGAGTGGGGAGGATTTCATGAAGGATGGATCTCATTTCAGGGCAGGATTTGAGGAAGTCGTATCCCTGCTGGAGAGCCACATTCAGAGTCTGATCCAGTCCCGGAAAGTATCCTGTCACAAGTGGGGCACTTTTGTGGTTCTTCTGTGCTTCTGTGGGAGGTTCTGGGTTTGAGGGGATGAGGAAGTGGCTCTGATTATTTGCTTCTGTACCAGGTCGGGAGGGTAGTTGCGTGATGCGAAAGCTGTTTTCAGGTTGTTGGTGTAATGGTTCAAGGATTCCGGACTGGAGCAGATTCTCGTTTGCCACGAAGACCTAGGCTGTAGGGAAGGGACTGTTTGATGTGGAATGGGTGGCAGCTGTCATAATGGAGGTACTGTTGCTTGTTGGTGGGTTTGATGTGGACGGACGTGTGAAGCTGGCCATTGGACAAATGGAGGTCAACGGGGAATGTTTCTCTCTCTCTCTCTCTCTCTCTCTCTCTCTCTCTCTCTCTCTCTCTCTCTCTATATATATATATATATATAAAATAGAAAGAAACTTCCACATGGGAAAAATATATGTGCGGATGGATATGGATATGTGTGTGTGTGTGTGTGTGCGCGAGTGTACACCTGTCCTTTTTTTCCCCTAAGGGAAGTCTTTCCGCTCCCGGGATTGGAATGACTCCTTACCCTCTCCCTTAAAACCCACATCCTTTCATCTTTCCCTCTCCTTCCTGAAGAAGCAACCATCGGTTGCGAAAGCTAGCAATTCTGTGTGTGTGTTTGTGTGTCTTGTTCATGTGCCTGTCTGCCGGCGGTTTCCCGCTTGGTAAGTCTTCCAGCGGGAAAGCGCCGGCAGACAGGCACATGAACAAAACACACACACACACACACACACACACACACACACACACACACACACACACACACAGAGAGAGAGAGAGAGAATTATGAGCTTTCGCAACTGGCAGTTGCTTCGTCAGGAAAGAGGGAAGGAGAGGGAAAAATGAAAGGATGTGGGTTTTAAGGGAGAGGGTAAGGAGTCATTCCAATCCCGGGAGCGGAAAGACTTCCCTTAGGGGAAAAAAAAGGACAGGTGTACACTCTCACACACACACACACACACACACACACACACACACACACACATATCCATCCGCACATACACAGACACAAGCAGACATATTTAAAGGCAAAGAGTAAGGGCAGAGATGTCAGTCGAGGCGGAAGTACAGAGGCAAAGAAGTTGTTGAAAGACAGGTGAGGTATGAGCGGCTGCAACTTGAAATTAGCGGAGGTTGAGGCCTGGCGGATATCGAGAAGAGAGGATATACTGAAGGGCGAGTTCCCATCTCCGGAGTTCGGATAGGTTGGTGTTGGTGGGAAGTATCCAGATAACTCGGACGGTGTAACACTGTGCCAAGATGTGCTGGCCGTGCATCAAGGCATGTTTAGCCACAGGGTGATCCTCATTACCAACAAACACTGTCTGCCTGTGTCCATTCATGCGAATGGACAGTTTGTTGCTGGTCATTCCCACATAGAAAGCGTCACAGTGCAGGCAGGTCAGTTGGTAAATCACGTGGGTGCTTTCACATGTGGCTCTCCCTTTGATCGTGTACACCTTCCGGGTTACAGGACTGGAGTAGGTGGTGGTGGGAGGGTGCATAGGACAGGTTTTACACCGGGGGCGGTTGCAAGGGTAGGAGCCAGAGGGTAGGGAAGGTGGTTTGGGGATTTCATAGGGATGAACCAAAAGGTTACGAAGGTTAGGTGGACGGCGGAAAGACACTCTTGGTGGAGTGGGGAGGATTTCATGAAGGATGGATCTCATTTCGGGGCAGGATTTTAGGAAGTCGTATCCCTGCTGGAGAGCCACATTCAAGGTCTGATCCAGTCCCGGGAAGTATTCTGTCACAAGTGGGGCACTTTTGGGGTTCTTCTGTGAGAGGTTCTGGGTTTGAGGGGATGAGGAAGTGGCTCTGGTTATCTGCTTCTGTACCAGGTTGGGAGGGTAGTTGCGGGATGCGAAAGCTGTTTTCAGGTTGTTGGTGTAATGGTCGAGGGATTCAGGACTGGAGCAGATTCGTTTGCCACGAAGGCCTAGGCTGTAGGGAAGGGACCGTTTGATATGGAATGGGTGGCAGCTGTCATAATGGAGGTACTGTTGCTTGTTGGTGGGTTTGATGTGGACGGATGTGTGCAGCTGGCCATTGGACAGATGGAGGTCAACATCTAGGAAAGTGGCATGGGATTTGGAGTAGGACCAGGTGAATCTGATGGAACCAAAGGAGTTGAGGTTGGAGAGGAAATTCTGGAGTTGTTCTTCACTGTGAGTCCAGATCATGAAAATGTCATCAATAAATCTGTACCAAACTTTGGGTTGGCAGGCTTGGGTAACCAAGAAGGCTTCCTCTAAGCGACCCATAAATAGGTTGGCATACGAGGGGGCCATCCTGGTACCCATGGCTGTTCCCTTTAATTGTTGGTATGTCTGGCCTTCAAAAGTGAAGAAGTTATGGGTCAGGATGAAGCTGGCTAAGGTGACGAGGAAAGAGGTTTTAGGTAGGGTGGCAGGTGATCGGCGTGAAAGGAAGTGCTCCATTGCAAAGAGGCCCTGGACGTGCGGGATATTCGTGTATAGGGAAGTGGCATCAATGGTTACAAGGATGGTTTCCGGGGGTAACAGACTGGGTACGGATTCCAGGCGTTCGAGAAAGTGGTTGGTGTCTTTGATGAAGGATGGGAGACTGCATGTAATGGGTTGAAGGTGTTGATCTACGTAGGCAGAGATACGTTCTGTGGGGGCTTGGTAACCAGCTACAATGGGGCGGCCAGGATGTTTGGGTTTGTGAATTTATGGAAGTAGGTAGAAGGTAGGAGTGCGAGGTGTCGGTGGGGTGAGGAGTTTGATGGAGTCAGGTGAAAGGTTTTGTAGGGGGCCTAAGGTTCTGAGGATTCCTTGAAGCTCCGCCTGGACATCAGGAATGGGATTACCTCGGCAAACTTTGTATGTAGAGTTGTCTGAAAGCTGATGCAGTCCCTCAGCCACATACTCCCGACGATCAAGTACCACGGTCGTGGAATCCTTGTCAGCCGGAAGAATGATGATGGATCGGTCAGCTTTCAGATCACGGATAGCCTGGGATTCGGCTGTGGTGATGTTGGGAGTAGGATTAAGGTTTTTCAAGAAAGATTGAGAGGCAAGGCTGGAAGTGAGAAATTCCTGGAAGGTTTGGAGAGGGTGATTTTGAGGAAGAGGAGGTGGGTCCCGCTGTGATGGAGGACGAAACTGTTGCAGGCAGGGTTCAATTTGGATAGTGTCTTGGGGAGTTGGATCATTAGGAGTGGGATCAGGATTGTTTTTCTTCGTGGCAAAGTGATATTTCCAGCAGAGACTACGAGTGTAGGACAGTAAATCCTTGACAAGGGCAGTTTGGTTGAACCTGGGAGTGGGGCTGAAGGTGATGGTTCACACAATCAAATGCTTTGGACAAGTCACAGAAAATTCCTATTGGTGACATTTTACTATTTAAAGACTCTATTATGTGGACAGTGAAATTGTATATTGCTGTCTCAGTGGAACAGCATTTTTGAAATCCGTACTGTGATTTACTAAGTATCCCATTACTGTTGAGATGGCTAACCACTCTTGAGTACATTATTTTCTCGAAGATTTTGAAAATGCTGTAAGCAAGGATACTGGCCAATAATTATTGACATCTGTGGTGTTCCCCTTTTTGTAAAGAGGCCTAACAATGGCAAATTTTAACCTGTCTGGGAAAATACCTTGAGATAGTGATGCATTACATGTGTGACTCAGAACATCAGCTGTAATTGCTCCACATTGTTTTAATATCTTATTAGAGACGTCATCTACTCCAAAAGAACATTGTTCAAAGATTTAATAATTTTACTTATTTCACAAGAGGTTGTTAGGTGAAACTTAATCTGACTAAATTTTTTCAAAACAGGCTCTTCCATGTACTGCCTGGCTTTTTCTTTTGAACTGTTCTCACCAATTTTTTTCCCAACATTTAAGAAATGGGTATTAAAAACATTTGCTACTTGTGTATTGTTGGTTAGAATGGTCTCGTTTTCTTTAATAGTAATACTATCTACCCCAGTGGTTACTTTCCTGTCTCCCTTATAACAACATTTCATATTGATCTTATTATATTGTCGGAGTTGTTAATTTCTTCTCTATAGCATACATATTTCTTGATTTCCTTACCAGTTTTCTCAGTATGTTACAATAATTTTTATAATGTAAAACTACTTCTGGATCTTTACTAGTTCTTGGGTCTCATACAGTTTTCTTTTTCTTTCTGAAGACACTTTAATACCTGTAGTAATCCAAGGTTTCCTTGAAAAGTATGTGGTGTTACATTTAGTAATTTTCTTTGGGAAACAATGTTCAAAAAGGGATATAAATTTATCAAGAAATACGCTGCATTTAACATTAGCATTTGGCTCATTATATACATCACCCCAAATTAACATTTTTTAACCTTTCTCTGAAGTGCTCTATATATACCGAGTTGAGCGAGCTCACACTTTTACTGAAGAGTTTCCGAACTGAACACCCTGTTGGGTTTTGTAAGTTAATCGGTTGTGCATCATGGCCTTACAATCCATTTACCACAGGGAAAGCATGTATTTGTTTTACATCCTCTGTCTGTACAAATACATTATCTATTAGTGTGCTACTGTCTTGAGCTATACGTGTAGGTAAATTGATCACTGATTCTAAGTTATATGTTGTTAATAACACTTCTGGTTCACTTTTCCTATCAAAATTACTTAGAGAGTTTACACTGAAATCACCACAGATTAATAACTTCTTCTTTTTGTCTGACAGACAGCATAATAGGGAGTCAAACGTATTTATGAACAGCTCCCAGTCTCCTAATCGGGACCTGTACACTGTTGCTAATATCAATACTACACTATCTAGCTGAAGTTCACATGCACAAACCTCAAAGTGCTGATCAGCACAAAATTTGCTAACTTCTACTGACAACTCTTCCTTTATCCATCCTAGATCTACAAGTGTAAGATGCTAAATTATACCCACATATACTGACATTATCCATGCCCACAATTACATGGTGTTCAAACAGACAGAGTATATCAATCTCATTCTTATTTTTGAGATCATCTAAACACACTAATAGCTCATTTACTTTATTTTTTGTTCCCCTTATATTTTGATGAAGTAAGTTGATACTGTCCTTAGCTTTACCCTTAAAAACCCTATCTGCCTGGACCTATTAACCACAGGGATCACCCCTTGTGTGACTGTGGACTCCCTTACAGTTTCTGCTAATAGAGAAGATAACTTATTTTTCCCCAACCTATTCAGATGTAGGGTATGTGTAGTGTATCCCCACCTACCAATAGCTTTTACTGGAAAAACACTTATGTGAGATTTTTCCAGCATCTGGAGCATCCTGTTCAGCTCAGTGTTAATGTGCTTTACAGCAGTGTTTATCCAGGGCTGATCATGGCACTGAAAGACCTCCACAAACCCTACATTTGTGTGCTCTGTTTCTGTTCCTATTTTATCCAGGTCATTCCTAATACCGTATCTTGGATTCATAGCCAGGCTGTTTCCTGCTCCCCCAACTATAACTACCTGATCTTCCTTCTCAAAGCCCTGCATAGATGACGTAAGTTTTCTGTCACCTGGCTAAGGCTAGCACTTGGTTTCACAAAACTTGTGACCTGGTACCCTGCACCTAATTTCTCCTGAAGCTGCTGGCCCACAACCCTCCTATGACTGCTGCCTAAAATCAGCAATCTTCTTTTCCTATTCTGGTTTGATCCTGACCTGTCTTTTTTTCTTTAAGCTAATATTCTGCTTCAACCTACTTTCAACTACCTTCCTCGACTTCAGATAGCAAGCCAAACCGATTTACTAATTGAATTTCTGGAGTTTACTCAAGTGTTTCCCTTTTTCGCCCTTTGTTTGCTACCTTTTCCCAGTTCCCAGACTTATCTTCCCTGATGGGAGTGAAATTCACTAGATGCTGTGCTTCCATAGGAGTCTACCTATCTTTCTGGAGATTGAGCCACCGTATGACAGAGACGAAATTCTTGGCTTCTCTGTTTCTTTCTCAGTCTTAATCTTTTCTGTAGACATTGTGGATTTTGACTGCAACACCTGCCGAATTTTCTCAACATGAGTAGCCAGTCCATTATTTGTAGGTGTTGTAGGTCTTTGAAGAGACTTTCTTTGACAATGTTTGATTTCTATAAATTAAAGTCTTTAACATAGAATTTCTTTGTTACAGAGAGTGAGGGTTCAAGGCACAGTGGTAGAGGTCACTGCATGTACATAACAACACATCTTGTAACACCTGCAGAAGACAACTGGGTTGTCCTTCAAAATATTGTGCACACAAAAGGAATTTATAAATTGGCTGATCATGCAAATGCACATTATTAATCAATCATCCCGAGAAAATCCGAGAGATCACACTGATTCATATTCTGCTACCCAGTAGCTAACAAAAGTTGTTTGAGAGATAGCAAAAAGTATTCCCTCAAGGCATAAAGTATCTCCTGTTTATGATACTGATGGTAAAACTTGAATGGCAAGTCTAATAACCATGCATTTCCAGTAAATTTGGCATTTATGACTTACATTTATTGCCCCAAGATCACCCAGCAGTTGCTTTTGGAATCCATCAACTTGGCAGGCAAGAGAGTTCAGTAAGTATATTCCTATTCTCTGCACAAATCCTTCTTGTTCCATTTCAGACACAATGTGTAGAAGTATATGAACAAGGCGCTCATAATCAAATAGCTGAAACAAAATTAGCCCATTATACAACTGAATAACAGAAACTAAAATGTTAACAATTTGTCTATGTCTATATTAATTAATGTCCAAAACTAAACAAGAGAGAGAGAGAGAGAGAGAGAGAGAGAGAGAGAGAGAGAGAGAGAGAGAGAGAGAGAGAGAGAGAGAGAGAGAGAGAGAGAGAGAGAGAGGGGGGGTGGGGGGGGGGTGGGGGGGAGACATTAAATTCATAATCCATTAGTCATATCTGCACTTTTGTTGTGAGTAGAATGTAATCATTTGATGAAATTCACTAATCAGCCATAAAGATATAATTTTAATCCTATTTCGGTTGGTAGAAATAACTTGTCATGAAGCAGGCCAGGGACAGACCTTGGTAAACGCTCAATACTATTAAAAACTGAAATTTACGTACCCTAGCAATGGTTCTGAGAGATGAGAAATGTTTCTAATAGTCCAACATAAGGCTGATAATCCCACAACAGGATCAATACCTGTCATTAAATGCAAAATGAAATACAATGTCTTCAAGAGAAATGCAGAGCTTACAACTGTTAACAGAAACTAGGCAAATCACACCAGCTGCTGTCTGGGATGTGCTAGAATTTTCACTACCAGTTACATTCGCCAAATATCAAGTGGCAGATGGCTGGGATCTTGTGGATGTAACACTATCAAGTACAAATATCATGGTAACCTATTCACAAAAAATTCTACTTTATTACTGCTGCTGGTTTGACAGTGAGGGCTCAACATCTCCACACAGGCTCTTGCAATGGGGCTGCTGTTACTGATGTGAAAGTGGCCAGCCCGATACTCTCATGAGGGATAGTTTAATGACCTTTAGATGTGTGGATCTTGCTGAACCATACACTTGGCACTCACAATCAAGCTCAGATCCTACATTTGCTCTATCAACCCTCCAGGAACTGTGGCTAAGGCACTATAGGATATTAAGTACTTTAATGGTCTGTAGTTTTAGATTCAAGAAATGAAGCATTCAGAAGAGCTCGTTATTCGTGATGAGGCCCAGAAACATCACTGAATCATTCACCTTCAGCACTTTGTCACTCACAACTAGTGACACAGGATGTCCATGGGCCTTAATAATGGAAATGTATACAGACAGTTTTTTCCAGGTGTGCACTACCCACACCTCCAACTCTTGATGGTTATCTGCAATTGCCTTAGTTTTGTAGCAGAGTTGGAACGGGACCAAAATAATTCCATTATCCATTCCATTCAACTGCTCTTCCAAGTCCTTTGCCATTTCTGACAGAATAGCAATGTCATTGGTAAACCTCGTAGTTTTAATTTCTTCTGATTGGACTTTAAATCACTTTTCAAATTTCTGCCCCCCCCCCCCCCCCCCTACTGCTTGGTCAGTGTACAGAATGAATAGCCTACATACAACTTAATCTTAATCCCTTCGTAACTACTTCCTGCCTTTCATGCCCTTTGACTCTTACAATTGCTGCCTGGTTTCTATCCAGGTTTTAGATAACCTTTTGCTCCCTGTGTTTTACGTCTGCTATTGTAAGTATTTAAATAGTATACTTCATTGAATATTGTCAAAAGCTGTATCTATGACTGTCAATTACGTAAATTTAAGTTTTCCTTCTTGCAGTCTCTCTTTGAAGATAAGTTGTACTGTCAGTTTGCCTCATGTGTTTCTGTATTTCTCTGGAACTCAACCGATTTTCCTCAAGGCCAATTTATACGAGTCTTCCCATATTTCTGTAATAAGTAGTGTCAGTACTTCACAACCCTCACTTATGAAGCTGATGGTTCTGCAATATTCAGATACATCAGGACGTGCCTTCTTTTGAACTGGATTTATACAGGATGACACAGAAAAACGGGAACATTTCCACAATCCAATAAAACTAGAAGTAATAAAGGAAAGAAATTGCATTCATAGTAATTGAAACCATACAACTTTGCGACTTATGAAACACTGATTGCATTTATCGTTTTTTTAAAATTACATCCTTTAGATGGCGTACTCCTGTACAAATAAATTCGTGAAATCTGCTGTTGAGATTCCTAATTGACCACTGCCACATCTCAGCTGGGATACTGTGAACTGCATCTTGAATTCTCTGTTTTAACTCATAAAGGGTCCTTGGTTGAGTCATGTAGACTTTGCTCTTGAGGTAGCCCCATAAGAAAGAATCACAAACAGATAAATCTGGTGATCTAGGGGGCCAGGGAATGTTACTGAATAGTGAGATCACATGGTTGCCAAACAATTCTTGCACATATGCCATTGACTGTAGCTCTGTCCTGTTGAAACCAGATCGTAACATCTCCATGTAACAATCAGCATTGACAGTTATCGTTTCCCTGTTCATTTGTGAAAAAAATATGGTCTGGTAATCCCATGTGATGAAACACAACACCAGCTGTCACTTTACTAGCATGTAGAGGGCGCTCATAAACATAATTAGGATTTGTGTTTGCCAGTAACGGTAGTTCTGTTTATTCACATAACCTGTGAGATGAAAATGTGCCTCATCTGACATCCACAACTTGTTTAGAAATTCATTGTCATTGTTTGTTTTTGTTATCATTTGTTGACAGAATCCTAATCGTAATCAGTATTCATTGTCCTTCAGTTGTTGCACCAACTGTAGTTTGTATGGATGAAATTTTAAATCAAGATGAAGAATTCTGCGAACACTCTCCCAGGACATTCCAACCACTGCTGCTTCCTTATGAATTGAACGCCATGGGCTCCGTAAGACAGACTTGCGTAGATCAATGTTCGCTGGAGAACGCACACTTCTTGGTCATTCTGTTGGTTTCTTCTTGTGGGCAGATCCAGTCTCCTCAAAGTTATTAATCCAACATTTTGTTGAGTGTTTCGGCAGAATGGTTTCATGATGTACTAAATTATAAAAAAGTCGAAACTCCCTCTGCGCCACTACCAAACTATCGTCGTTTTCACAAAACATTTTTATGGCTAATACATGCTGTTGTCCGTTCCACTGATCCACGATTAGTGAAATGGCGAACTATTTACTCACTAAGTGTCATGAACCCACAGTGCTACCACCTGCCCATAGCTGCCAATACTCATTTCAAACATTCCTGTTATTCTGTGTCACCCTGTATATTCTTCTTGATGTCTGAGTGTATTTTATCTGTCAAATACAAGTTGGAACCAGGCAAAGGTGTTGGTATGATTTGTTTCTGGGGAGAGGGGCGCACTAGACCTGGGGGTATTTTCAATATTTTGGAAGATGAATGGTGACTTGTGAATCGCCATAAAAAATTACCAGTTCCAATCCTGTTAAAAAGCTGCATGATATTGGCTTTTACATCATTTTCTTGATAAAAGAGCACCTGACTAGACTATTTTTTTTTCCTTTCACTTCGAGCTAGGGGACAGCTGTGGCCCCATTTGCCTCTGGATATAAAGAACATGATAGAATGTCATATACTTTGGGTTCTTATTGTGACTCAGGTCTCTCCGTGTTCTATTATACTTTTCTTAACAATCATATGTCTGTTCTTGTCCTGATCTACACCTTCTCTTTCCACAACTTTTTCAGGTTTGTTTACTTTGTAAAGCCCTTCTATATATTTCTTCCACATTTCAACATTCCCTTCATCTTAGCAGTTGCTTGCCATATGAGCTCTTGATATTCTCTTTTCTACACGTGTTCCTATAATTTACCTACAGGAGGTGACATTTATCTTTCTCATAGTCATGCATGCTACAGGCTTGCATTTCTCCTCTGGCCATTCCTGTTCCGCGATTTTGGACTTTCTATCAATCCCATTCTTTGATATCTGCATTCCCTTTTTAACCAATTCATTTGCTGCATTCTTATACTTTATCCATTTTCAATAATTCAATATTTTGTATGTTTTCCTGTGATTTCTACAGGGCCTTGTCTTTTTGCCAACTTGATCCTCTGCTGCCTTCAGTACATCATCTCTCAAAATCAGCAATTCACTTTCTATGACAATTCTTTCCCCTGTTGCAGTCAATAGTTGTATAACACTTCTTTTGTAACTACTACTAACCTCTGGTTTCTTCAGTTTATCTATGTCTTATCTCCTTAATTTCCTACCTTATAGTACCTTCTTCACCTTTACATTATAAATAAAGTATATTCAGCACTCACAGCTGTCTATCTAAATTTTTTGCAGACGAAAACCAGGTACTGAAATCTCAGTCTTGCCTCTCTATAATCTATCTGAAACCTTTTAGTGTTTCCGGGTCTCTTCTACATGGAGAACTTTCTTCCACAATTCCTAAACCAAGCATCAGGAATGATTAGGTTAGGCTCTGTGCCAAATTCTACTGAGCAGTTTCCCCTTTAATTTCTTTCCCTCAGTCCTTGTACTCCTACTATTTTTCCTTCTCTTCTTTTCCCACCTATCAAATTCCAGTCCCCTATCACAATTAAATTTTCATATCTCTTAATGATCTGGATAATTTCTTTTATGTCATCACACATTCTTGTAATCTTTTCATCATCTGTGGAGCTAATTGGCATGTAAAACTTATACTACTGTGCTAGGTAATGGCTTTGTCTCTATTTTGGCTGTGGTAATTTCAATGTCGAAAGGGCAAACACTAATGAAAGTATTACAAGAAGATTTTTTAGTATCTTAAAATTACTGAATTTACATTGTACAAACTCCAGACCCACATGGAATTATGCTGGCTTGGACAATATTATTGTTATTTTTCAGGCAGTATTTGTGACGACAGACTATCTGGTGGAGTTCTTGCAGATCATGAACCACTACCTTTCAATCTTCTGCTGTGAACATTGGTCAGAACCTTCAATCAATGCAATCCTAGAGGACAGAAAGAGGTATATATTAATTTATTTGTGGAATTAGCAGATGTAAATTGGAACTTTGTGTGCAACGTACAAACTGGGAAAGATAATGTTAAACAGTGTTTTATAACTTTCTTAAATATTCACTGATTTGTGGTACTCCTGTTCAACATTAATCAAAACTACATCCACACATAAACAAAAAAAGAAAATATAAAAATGCTATATGGATGATCTGGCCCACAACAGAGAGGAGATGCTCAGACTGTACAGAATATATAAAACTGGACTGATTTCTTTGATATACCTTGAGGTCTTCTTCATGCTGGGATCTACATAATGTAATGCGTAACAAATAAGTACCTCTATCTCACACAAATCCAGTGTACTATACCAACAGAATCTTTCTGTTTGCAGGGCTGAATGATTCTTCAGAACAAAACAGCGACCTTGTTGACACTGGACAATGTTGCCTTATGTGTATGGCTAGTCGATCTGTGTGAATTGCAATTCCCTATTGGGATTTGTTAGGATCTAAAGTATAAAACAAATGATAAAATGCTTTGAGATATATACAACTGTTCAATTTCTCAAAAAATTAGAGCTTTGGCTTTTTGTTGGAGAGAGTGGATATCAAATGTAACAAACATCAGAACATAAAGAACAAAAGAGAGGTCTTCATTTATGATATTACTACAAAGTGTATTCAGAAAAATTGTTACGGATACTGGAATGACGCACTGAAGTTATGTTGACCTACTGTTCATGAGTCATATCATAATAAAAAAGACAACTCAAGGCTTTTATTTCCATTTTCATCCGTGTGTGTGTGTGTTTTGTGCATACGAGTGGTTGCTTTTCATTAGTTCTTGTTAGTTGTAGCCATTCTAGAATTTCTGTTATCATCATGTTGTTATCATCTGTCCCTTAATCATTTTCCACATCTTTTGTCTTTCTTGGTCCAGAGTTTGAAGCAAAATTCCTTTTCCTACAACAGTTGTAAATCACTTCATTTATTTTTCTTGTTTCTTATGAATTTCCTTACTCATGAAGAGCGAAGTTTTTGTAATTCAAAAGCTACAGATACTTCAAACTTAGTGTCTCAACTAGCTCTCTTCTATCTCACCATCTTTCACTAGGACTCATCTTTTGCATTAAACACTGTAAGAATACCATTGTCTTTCCTTAATAAACAACAAGTTTCATTTCTTTGATGGCAGAAAGTCCAATTAATCATTGAGTGTCGTGACACAAATTCATTTTTATAAGGAACAGGGTTGTTCTAATATCTGAAAGATAGCAGCACTAAGGGTAAAGCAACGTCACTGACTTTGGGAAGACATATGACATAGTTCAACACTGTCACCGAGCGGACAAAATATGAGCTTACTAAATATTGGACAAGATTCAGCACTGAACTGAAGAGTCCTTGGCACTTAAAACTCCACATGTTGTACACTAATGGGGAAAAAATCATCAGACGCGAAATTAATTTTGAAATATCACAACTGAGTGTCACAGTTGGAAATATGCAGGGTTGTCCACTTACAAATTTCAGTGCAAAAGTCTCTTTAACAACAACAGATACTGAAAAACAACTTTCATGGGTATGAATTTAAGGCAGGGGCTCATAAAAGTAAATACTATGTGACATTATAAGACATAAGAAAATATTATTTTTCAACATAGACTATGTATTTTTTTTTAAATGAACACCCCAAATTATTTCCTACACAATAAATGACATGAAAAATCATTTTTTTTAATGGACATCCCATATTATTTCTTACCCAATAAATAACATGAAAAATCAAGAAAAGAATGGTGTTGGATGCATCACGATATGTCAGTTACATCCCAAGAAATTGCAAAGTAATGTTGACAGTTCTAATAATAATAATAATAACAATAATAATAATAATAATAATAATAATAATTTTTATAAAAAGGCACCGCTGCTGCACATCCTGAGTTGCAAGCATGAACCCCACATTGCTCATAATTGCAATGTGACTGATGTACTACAAAGCAATAATCACTTTACTTATTGCTGTTTATATTGTTATTAAATAGACTGGAAACAATACAGTTGTCCAGTCACAGAACTACATACAACTACCATTTGCTACCTTGTTAGATCCTTGGTCAGCCATTAATTATATTTGCCCTGACCAGTGATATTCAGTTTCTTGTTACCATTACGTGTATCCTAGCACGCAATTAAAGATCAATAAAGCAAAAATGAGTAAACCCTTTCCTTATTTTTCACTGTGTGTGACTGGACATCTGTATTATTTCCATTCCACTTAATAACAGTTTAAATAGCAATAAGTACAGCATTTGTTGCATCATAGTATGTTAGTCACGTCATAATTACAAGCAACATGGAGTTCACACTTGCATTGTGGGATCCGCAATAGGGACACATTTCATTTATTTCAAGCATCAGTTTTGCTTTTCAATTTCTTGGGCTGTAACTAATGTACTGCAATGCAACCAATGCCATTCTTTTTGTGATTTTTCATGTTATTGATTGTGTAAGAAATAACATGGAGTGTCCTCTTAAAAAAATATAAGCTTCAGAGATTAAAAACCTGTCATGCCATCATAATCGAAACACGAGGTCACTCTTATCTGGTATCCTAACTGTGCCCACTCACAAAAGAAAAACTTTTGCAAACTCCTTCTCAGTTGCCGCTGTCCGCCTCTGGAACAAACTGCCCCTTACCTTGAGGAAAATTCAATCTACTGTTGCTTTTAAGAAGAAGTTGAAGCATTTCCTACTATCATCCGCATAAAATTCTCCACAAAATTAATGTGCAAGGCAAATCCTCTCATCTGTCAAATAGCAAAGCTAGCATCTCCTATCTTGCTCCTGAGATGCCTTCCACTTCATCTATCTCTATTAGCCACGCAGTCTTCTTTTCCTTTATATTTTCCTTAATTATGTTTCATCATGTCTCTCTATTCTTCTCCTCCCTTCACCATGAGTCTCCCTCATACTCCCTGCTGCCAGCACTCCTATCTAAAATCTTTCTCTTCAATAATGTATTTTTCGAGGTGTACCTTTCTAATTGTTTATCTCACTTTTTGTATTAGATGTAGTTTAACATGCCTACTAAAACATATGACTGTAAAATAAGTAGAATGCCTGGTTAGATGTAAGAGAGGGCCTGATGGCCCTAATTTTGCCAGGTTAAATAAATAAATAAATAAATAAATAAATAAATATTTTCTTATGTTTTAGAATATCTCATAGTATTTAATTTAATGAGCCCCTGCCTTACATTCCTACAAGTGAAAGTTGCTTTTTATATCTATACTTGTTCCAGAGCTATTTGTGTTGAAATGTTTAAGTGGAACATCCTGTTCATAAAACACCTGATCAGTAATCTTGGAAGTTCAATGAGTTTTTGCAAATGACATGCTGTACACTGAAAAGTAATAGCAGCAAAAAATTGTAACAAAATGTAGGAAGACCTGTAGAGCATCAACACTTGGTGCAGGGAATCACAGTTTACCTTCAACACATGAAAATGTAAAATACTGTGTATAAACAATTTGAAGGTCCATTACTGTTAGACTACATAATTGGTGATTTATACCTGAATATTTAACAGTATATGAGAATTCAGGCATTCTCAATGAATTTCTATTGTGGAAATCTTCTCAGGTTATCAGCCGAGTTGTGGCATCATGCTGTCACAACATTTTGATGAAGTTCCTGCTCACCAAAAAGTTTTGACAGTACATCTAAGAGTATGTTCCCAGAATGCTTTGAAGTGGGAAAAGTACAAAATTACTTACTAACAAGATAGGAAACAGTTTAAGATTCATTGGAAGTATCCTAAAGAAATGTAGGTCTCTCACAAAGAAAGTAGCTTGCATAACCCTTGTTAAACTGATTACCAAGTGTTGCTTCCAACTTTAAGATCCCTACTAAGTAGTATTAATAGAGACGGAAAATATTCAAAGAATAGCAGCATGATTCCTAATGAAGTTCTTTGAGGAGCACAAGAACATTAGGGATATGCTCATCCAACTACAATAACAAATACCACATGAGAGTTTAATGTTGACATTCCCATGAATTTGTGTTACAAAAAGAGTGAAATAACACATTAGTTCCTACCACAAGTAGGCCACAAAGAGACCATGACAATAAAACCAGAGAAATCTGAGCTAGTATGACAACTTATTGTCAGTTATTGTTGCAATGCATCACTTGCGAATAGGTAGAAAAAGTGCAAAATGATGGAGATGGTCTAAATATCCTCCGTTATACACAATGTGGTCACTTATATAGTACAGACTAGCTTAGCGGCCACTGCTTCACTCGTGTAGTCTGTATTACCTGCACAGATTTTTGTTGTTGTTTTTATTTAATCAAATTTTTAGGTTGTTCGCAAGTTGCAACACCTTCTAAGCTTTTTAAGCTAATTAAGACCAAATGTACTTCTGACCAAAACACAATTCTGGTAGCCGGAGTCCAAAGTTTTTGTTAATCATGGCTTTCGCATTCTTGTGGAGATATAACCATAGAAACTTTCATCCTCTAACAAATATTTTTTTTATCTAACCAAGAAGTGAAACACCAATGTTCATAAATTTAGCTGTACATTTTTTTAATGTAACAAAATATTTTCTTAAAAGTTTTCATCATGTATTGCATTTCCTTAGTGGTTGAAATACCAGATATTGTCAGCTACTTTACCTCCTTAGTGAGTGAATTCCCAAAAATGCTAAAATAAGTATTTTTTATTTTCTAGCTGACAAACCTAATATCAGTTTTTGTAGTTCTAGCTTCAAAATTCCCTTAATAGTGATACACTTTTAAAAAGTCTTTCACCCCCTGTTTCATTCCCTTAGGAGTGTAATTTCAGACAATCTTAAATTATGCCTACAGTATAAGCTGCACACACTCTTCAAACTTTGAGTCTCTATCCTTAACAGTTTGGGCTGGGCGATATGAGTCAATGAATCAGTCTGACCCTATTTCACACTTAGGGGTTGAGTTTCCAAAAACAACGAAAAACATATTTTTTCATCTTTAGCCAAGAAGCCAAACACCAGTTTTCAAGGATTTAGCTTTAAAAATGCTTTCACAATGTAATATTTTCATAAAGCATTTCATCCCCTTACAGGTTAAATTAAAAAAAAAAAAAAAAAAAAAACAGTGACACGCGTATGTTTTATTTCTAATAGAGAAGTAAAATACAAATTTTCATAGATTTACCTTCAAAAATGCTTGCACAATGAAATATTTCCATAAAAACTTGCATTCCCCATTTTACCCCCGAGGGCTGAATTTCCAAAAAGAGTGACATGTGAATGCTTTATTTCTAACAGAAACCAAATAAAAATATTCAAAATTCTTGCGCAATGAAATATTTCCACAAAAACTTTCATCACCCATTTCACCCCCCCCCCCCCACCCCCCCGGGGTTGAATTTCCAAAAACATTTTTTTTATTTCTAAAAAGCCAAATTTAAATGTTCACAGATTTAGCTTTAAAAATGCTTTCTTAACAAAATATTTTCATACAAAAACTCATCCCCTGTTTCACCCCCCCCCCCCCCAACCCCTCTTAAGGTCTCAGTTTTCAAAAACACTGAAACACAGATTTTTTTATTTGTAACGGAGACGTCAAATACCAATGTTCATAGATATAGCTATAAAAATATTTCAGTACTTATTTTCAAAAAAGGCTTTTGCCCACTATTTCACCCCCCCCCCCCCCCCAAGAGTTACATTTCCAAAAGTGCTGAAACACAAATTTCTCTTCTTAAACAATGCCCACAGTATAAGATCCACACTTTCTCCAAGTTTCAAGTTCTTATCCTTAGTGGTTTGAGCTGGGCAATTAGGAGCCAGTCGGTCAGGACACTGTCTTTTGGACGCATATATAGTGAAGACTATGTACACAGTCATGCTGATTAAAGTTTTCTACGGTTTCCATAATTCAGTGAAATGTCATGAAGGTTATTTAAATTAAGTCTTGGTCAAGTTTTTTCTCCATCCATGTCCAACTGAACATATGCTTTACCTTTTCTCTTTCATCATTCTAACAGAACTAAGCAAATGACGACTGATGGACAGTAAGGATGACATGTACAATGTTATTAAAGATGTTGTAAAACATAACTGAATTGCATCACCAGAAAAATAACTTTTTACTGAAATATGAAACAACACACAGAAAGTAAACATGAACTAGGAAATACTTACAACATCTTCTGGTATCTTGAACTGGCATAACGTAAGGCAGCCATTTCGCATCATTGTATCATCATCTCTGTGTGCACTCATACCATTCAGTAACGTACAAATAACACGTCGTCTGATTTTAACAACAAATGTGTACTTTTCTTTTCCTTTTACTATGTAGAAGAGTGTTGCACTGCAAATAAAATGATTTAATTAATTTCATGACAGGTTTCTACTAAATTTTACAAATAAAACCACAAAACGATGAAACTTTTTATCAGGTTACGAGCATGGAAAATGCAAGCATTTCTAACATAATGGAATTATTGCTAATGAAACAAAACGTTAAAGAAATTGACATTGATGGTATCAACCATTTTGAAATGAGTCTGTGTTGCATTAGCTATCCTTGCGTGTTAACAGAAACAACTGTACAAGAAGCATAAAACGATGAAGAAATAATTAGTTGAAGTGAAAGTAAATTTACACACAGTGACCTGGTAACTATTACTTTACAAAGTAAAGTAAGTCACTTTACAAATTAACAACCTTGCCTTTGCTGCTGTATATTAGCGAATGTTGGACAGATCAATAACAAGGAATTGAATCATCAGAGATGAAGTTACTTCCATTGTAGTGGAACATTCATTACTGCATTACTGGATCATAAAAGGAATACCAACATTAGACAAGATTAAATGTTTGGACCCATTACAACTGAGAAATACAGACACAACTGTTAAGACAATATCCAACGTGTGTCTAATAATAAGGTAACTAAATCTGCAAAACTATATAATCCAATAGGAAAGTGAAACATTGGACATCCCATAAGGAGGCACTGTAAACAACTCTGAGGCACAACAAGCCAAAAGGACTAATCCTTGAAGATGAAGTATAAACAAGAACATAACTGTGATTTTAAGCTTTCCCAGTGTAAGATGATTTTGAAATGTTCTCAGGAAATCAGATGGCTGTCCAAATAGTGCAATATTTTCGCAAACTGACATACTGTTCTCTTCAAATGGTTCTGATGACTGACTTATCTTCCACTGGGTGCTGTACGATACACTTCCAGCCCTCCTACTGTCGAGTTCAGTCCCATGTACCTTTTCATGGCTTGTAGTGGCACAGGCTGTTTTGTAGGAAATAGCATGTCACACTCGAGCTTTATCTTAGCCAACGAAATATGTTGAAAGAATTCTTAATGTGTAAGTTAGGCAAAAAGACCAGACAGTCCATTGCCTGCGAAATTCTGTGCGGAGACAGACTAAGATATGGAAGCCTTGTGTCTGGGGAGTGGCACTGCTGTTAAAAGATTGCCACCTGCTGTGATGTGGGCCCACTTACTTCATACTGGTGCCACACCAGAGATGAGCTCAGCCCAAGGAATTGTGCCATGGATGATAATGTGCAGCCGGCTGCCTCTCTGTGTAGAGATATGAAATTATGTTGATTTTGGACCTTGGGTGTTGATTTGTCACATAGGCAACATTGTTGGTTCAGGCAATCATAATACTAATTTGGTGTTGGAAAGATCTTTAATGTGATATGCTGTTTATGATGTTGAAGAATATATAAGTTAAACTGACATCAGGGTATTTGTGGATTTGGTGACATTAGTAGTAGAACAGCCTCTCTTACAGCTCCACACATTGCTGTCATTTGTAGAAGAACCATTAGCACGGCAGACCGGAACCGAGTAGCAGGTCTGGTCCACTACTGCAAACGGCAACCAAATTATTTACAGAAATTGTAAGCATTAAAGATACCTGGCGAGACATTATGTGCATTTCCAAGTATTACACACTTAAGTAAAAGCATCAATCAGACCACCGTGATGCTGCATCTGGTATCCTCTGATGGACGTGAATAACAGTGGAGAAGTGGTAAGAGAGTGACTATACAAGATAAGAAAATTTTGAAAAATTATGAAGGTTTTGCTAACAAGTTAGTCTGGGTGCCCTGGACATCAACAACACTTTTTTTATATTTATTTCCACTTTGGTACTGCGAAGTCAAGAATAATTGTTTATTAGTAGTTGGAAAACAGCAAAAGCCTCTGACTGCGGTGAATTATCAATAAAATACAAAGAAGAGTGAAGGTGATGGTTCATGAAACATGAGTGCCCAACAATGATGAAGTGGGAGCAGCCAACTGAGAAGCTTTCAATCTATGAGCAACTGTCCCTGCTCCATTTACTCATAGGGAATTCTATGCAATAAGACTATGACACTTTGCTCCACGACACCAACACTAGACAACTCACAGCAGTTGCAGTTCAGGCTGCACACATGGTGAGCTGTTAAAATGTTGACTAAGATTTATTAGTTATTTGAGTAGAGAGTTGTGACTATCAGTAATTCAGTAATATTAGTTACAATTTATTTACAAAGGAAATAGAGTTGCATATGATTGTGACACTGCAAGTGGGGGAGTCTTGTGGTTAAACAAATACACAAAGAAGCATAAAATATGGTGCCAGGAGCATAAATCTGTGAAAACACGTCATATAGTCTGACGAGTCAACATTTCCATTATTTCCAATATCGTGCTGTGTTTATGTCTGGAGAATGCCAAAAGAAGCCTACAATCCTGATTGCTTGATTCCAATGGTTAAGCATAGAGGTGGAAGTGTGATGGTGTGGGCAGCCATATAATGGTATCCTGCTGGTCCCATCATTACTCTCAAAGACCGTAATACAGTCAACAATTTGTGTGTGTGTGTGTGTGTGTGTGTGTGTGTGTGTGTGTGTGTGTGTGTGTCTACATTTATTGTTCACGAAGGCCTGTGTGTGTGTGTGTGTGTGTGTGTGTGTGTGTGTGTGTGTGTGTGTGTCTACATTTATTGTTCACGAAGGCCTTAATGGCTGAAGCTTTATTTGTGACAGTCTTTTCGTCGTGCCTATCTGCGACTCAGCATCTCAGCTATGTGGTGAGCAGCAACTTTCCTTTTTATAATATTGTTATAGCCAACACTGGATTTTCCAGTGTTTGATTTTTGTTTGTAGTATGTAACATAAACATAGAGGTGCTCTTAGGCCTTAACTGTTTGATTACTTATCATGTTCACTTAGACTTTAAGAACAAAGCAGTATCATGGTACAATGATAAGTCCAAGCATAAGGTATTGCTTAAAAGTAATGAGGGAAGAGAACTCTAATGCATGCCTTTTGGCAATTAGCAGTATACACAGAATTACTAATAAAAGAGAACCAATATTATTAAGTGATATAGGATCCACTTAACAAATAAGAGGAAAAGCTCAGGAGTTGAAGGTATTAACTAATGTACAGAAACAAGAATATTCCAGAGGTATTTTCTGACAAACCTGGAGTTATTGGTGAATAAATGTGTAAAAAAAAAAAATGAGGGATGATAGTACACCATTCTTTTGTAAACCAAATGTTGTTCCCTTAAATTTAAGACTAGCAGTACATGAGGATATTAGCAAAAATGGTAGACAAAAGAATGATTGAAAGAAGCAAGAGCTTTTGTAATAATCCACTACTAGTTGTACGAAAATCCACAGGAGGCGTATGGTTAATTCTAAATGTGAGTGTGTTGAATAAACACATTGAAACAGAACATGATTGCCCAGTGTGTATAGCAGAACTACTGTCAAAGTTTGCAAATGCACAATATTTCTGTTCAATGGCCGTCATTACTGACTATTGGCAGGTGAGACCTCACAAAGATTCCAGAGCAATTACTGCCTTCCTCTCTGAAGGAAAATTGTAAAGAGTACAACCGTTTGGTTTAAATATTTCAGTATTGGTGTTCATAAGAGCAATTGATGAAGCCCTAAATAATGAGTTACTGCAAGATCTGCTAATTTATGTTGGTGATGTATTGATAATATCTAACATAGGGAATGAACATTGTAATTTACTTACCAGGACTTATAGTAAACTCTACAAAAAGGGCATTACTATTAAGTTTTCTAAATCACATTCTGGGAGAAGTGAAATTAAATTTCTAGGACACGCCATGGGAGCTGAAGGTATAAAATCAGACACTGACAGAACAAGGGCAACAAAAGAGTTACCTGAACCCTGAAATATGAAACAATTGTGCTCATTTCTGTGGCTAGTCGGATTCTACGGACGATTTATAAAAGGATAACCAATGAATGATCTGACACGTCTGGCTTTATTAAAGCAGTTTGGAGATGGAATAAAGAAACTTCAGAGGCTTTGGTAATATTACGCAGACATTAGTCCAAGCCCATATACTCAAACATCCAAAATAAATGAATATTTCAAGTTTGCTACAGATGCATCAGATTGCAGAATCGCTCGTAAATTATTTCGAGATACTTGGGAAAAGGAGTTAGGTACTCATAATACTACATCATTCACCAGCCAAAGCTTAGATAAAACAGCAATTAACTACACAGCCACACAAAAGGAATTACTGGTGACAGTTTCGAGTGTACAAAAATTTCAAACATTAATGTGGGATGCAAAGATAGAGATATAAATGGACCATCAAGCCTTAGCATTCTTAATGAAAAGCAGACACCACAGATTTGTCTGATGTGCTGGGTATTAGTCATACAAGAATATGAAACATATAAACACAATATAAAGGGATCTCTCAAAACAGTACCTGACAAATTATTGCGACTTCCATTAGGAATGAGAACAGTAACAAAATCTGAAGGACCTGGGTCCATCTTTGGAGTGAATTTCATGAAATGTAACAACCCAAATGGCGAGGTTATGAAAATCAAAAGAAGCACTAGACAAAATGTGTCAACATATTGCAGTGAAAAATGGTCATTAGTACAACGAAAAGCTTTACCAAGTACAGAAACAAACTTACTAAAAATTCACGATGATGCTTTGTTTTGCAGAAATTATCAAAGTTCCAGTTACTGGAAATTGTGTATTTCCTACAAGACAGGATACGACTTAACATTGGTAAATACACAAAGGATATGGACATTTTGGTACCAGGAGACGTATTAAACATATTATATAGTTTCAATGTTTTAAGAACTAAAGTAGAAAGGTGACAAATATAATGAGAGCTTGTAGAATGCACCAAAAACTAAAGGAAAACACAGGGTGTCTCATGAAAGACCTGGGAGGGGTCCATGGGTCATGTGGAGTGTTTGCTGGCTACAACTACTGCATCTTCTGGTTGTCGCTATGTGCATTTCTCGGACATCAGTGCTTTGCACGTGCCCCTGGCACAGTGGGACTGAGTATACTGATGTTTTCTTTTGGTTTTTTTTGTGAAGTGTAATTGCTTCAAATATTATTGCTAGATGTCATTATTGCAAATGTGCTGAATCCAGGGCTTTCCTGGCCTGTATGTCACTGGGACTGGTCCTCACACAGAAACACTACCGTGTGTCTTCCGTACTGTGTGTCTGAGAGTTCGGGTGTTTTGTTTTGAGTTTCTATTCAGTATGGTATACACTAAGACCCCCTGGTTAGCAGTGCGGTCTAATGCACTGCTTTCCGGGTGGGAAGGCATGCCGGTCCCCGCCACAAATCCACCTGGCAGATTAGTGACGGGGTCCAGTGTGCCGGACAGTCTGTGGATGGGTTTTAAGACTGTTTTCCTTCTGCATCGGCAAATGCGGACTGGTTCACCTTATTCCACCTCAATTACACTATGTCGGCAATTGCTGTGCAAACACTGTTTCCACGTATGTGTACATCATACTTACTCCACCATGCAATACTGTGAAAGTGACAAAACATATTGGAAGGAAGTGAATGATTTGCTAACATCTTAAAACATATGAAATCTATGTATAACAGTAAATCGAGCAACAGGAGAAAAGGGGTGTGAAATTACTACAACGCTTCTCCATTGTTAAGAAGGTAACACAGAACACAGAAGGATGTGAGCTGAAATAAAATGGTATAGGAAAGATTGACAGTAAGTGGACTCATAACTGAGATGGCCTGGGTTAGGCAAAGTGAACCTAGAGAAGGGATAGCACAGAGCATTTTCTTTTTTTGTAAGGCTAGGTGGACTCATGGATGAGATGACCTACACCTAGGTAAGCTGGACTCATAGGCAAGATGACCTTTACTTTTGTAGGGAATAGATTAGATTCCATATAGAACACTGGCCTGTCAGGTATTACGAATAATGAAGGAGTACTTTCCTCTCGGATTGAAGGTAATGTATCAGTTCTTATAAGAAATTAAGAGACAGTATTCTAAAAGCATCCTACAAATGGAAAAGCAGCATTAAATACAATGTTAATGTTTGCAAGAGAATATTGAAAGAGTTATAGATTATGATATAAAGGAATATAAGTGAAGAAGGTCATACTCATTCTGAAATTGTATGGAATATGGTTCCTCATACAGGCAGATGAAAAATAAATAAAAAAAAGAAAAAACATTCTGAAAAATGTGCAAAGGTTATAGATAGTAAAAATACACTAAAATGGAATAATGAAGTTTCTATTTTCTCTTGTTCTCAAAAGAATACAACAACATGAGTAATGTTAATAGATGTGTAAAATGTCACTGTAAGTCTCAATAATAAAACATTACAATTGTATAAGTTATGCAAAAAGCAATATGAGGTCAATGTAAAAGAATGATTCAGACATCTTCCACCTCCATGGCAGGATACATATTGTCACAGGCCATATTTCAAGAAATGTCACACTCAATGTTTAACTTAGCAGACGAAGTATGTTGGAAAATTTCTTAATGTGTAAATGAGCCAAGAAGACTGGACAGCCCACTGCATGGGAAATCCTGTGCAGTGATGAGTATCCATAGAAGCAGTATGTTTTGGGAGTGATATGGTCTTTAAAACAGTGCCACCAGCTGTGATGTGGAGCTGTTTACTCCAAGCACTCTAAGATGAGCTTGGCCCACAGAATAGCACTAAGGGCAAGAATGTGTGAAGCACTTCTTCTCTAGGTGGAGATATGAAATGCTAGTGATTTTGGACCTTGGATGATGGTCTGTCACATAGAGAACACTGACTGTTCAGGCAACTGTAATACTAATGTGGTGTTCTGAAAGAATGTTAATGCAAAACAATGTTTATGATGTTGAAGATTATAGAAGTTTAAATGATGGGTTAAACTGACATCTAGATATCTGTTGAGTTTGTGATGTTAGTACGAGAACATACTCTCTTACAGCACCACACATAACTGCCAGGTGAAGATGGATGATTAGCAAGGCAGGCCAGAACTCAGTAGTGGATCCTGCAAATGGTAACTGAGTTATTTCCAGAAATTGTGAGTATTCAGAACACCTGATGAGAAGGTGTATTCACATACACATATTACATACAAGTACAAGCATCAAGAAAACTACTGCGACATTGAAAGCTCCACTGGGAAGGAGGCTGGTTATACTACTGACGCAGAGGAAGCGCTTCTCCATGGTGTGAACTAAGCTCTTCAGCTGGGCATGGGATGAATGGATCTACCCATAGACTGTCATTGTGCTTTGAGCATGCTCAAACCAAGATCTCAATCCTTACTTAGTTAAAAACCACTGTCTTTATCTATGACCTGCATTGCCTTGGCTCCTTCAGTTTCATGGCATGCTTGATCTGATGGTGGCTCTAATCATTCTTCTGGTAAACTATCTGAAAGTGCTGCAGCTTCAGTGCTAAGCTCTCTTGTTCAGAGTATTCTTGAACCATGCACACTAGAATGGTGAGTATGTCTTTTCATTGTGTAGAAGCATGACAGCTGAAAGCGTGCATGGATAAATTTGTATGTATTGATTTATGGTAAACGCGGTCTCTTGACCAGCACATCCAGGAAGGGAGTTGGTTGTTCTCTTCAGTCTCCATTATGAACCAGATGTTTTGATGCAATCATTTCAGATATTGAAGAAAGCCTTACAGGCGCTGCCTTCCACGAGGCCTGATCACAAACATATCATTCACGCATAATAAAAAGGATGACTTTTGCAAACTGCTGATTCAAGGGCTTCTTCTTCAGAAGAACATGTTCGCTACCTCTGATGATAGTGGGCATCCCATCTCCACTCCATCAGTCTGTTCATAAACATTTCTATCATAATGAATTATGTTGATGTGAGAATGAGTTCAAAGACTTTCCCTCTAAAGAGGCCAAGAGATTCTCTAAGAGGTGTCCTAGTAAAGAGAGAAATCACACTGAAGCTCACCAAAGGTCTTCCTTGCTTAATTGGAAGCTCTGAAATTGGAAGATGAAAAATGCTGAATTCCATATGTGTTGTTGGCAACTGTCAACAAAGCAACCTGTCACTGCTTTCAAGTGTTTTGCTAACTCTTATGTCAGTGCATCAATTATGCTTATGACAGGGAGGAGTGGAACCCCTTTTTTAAGGGCTTTACACAGTCCATACTGTCTTAAGAATCTAGGCCCTCTGAACAAAGTCTTTTCACTGTCTTTTCTTGGAAAGTGTTATGGAAGAGTTTGATGCTCTTCCTTTGCATGTGGTTTTTGGACCTTCTTCCGCTCTTCTGTAGGTGTCATCCTCCAGTGGGTTGTACAATTTCTTGTATACTGAAGCACAGCAATATTGTAGAATTTCCTTTGTCGGCAGGTAGGATGACTTTCTCAGACTCTTCAGGAGATGCTTAAGCACATTCATCTCCTCCTACAATAGTTTTGGCTTTCACAATGTGTTTCTTCCTCTACATCAAAAGAAAGAGAAAGGACAAGCTGTTACACTAAAATGACAGTGTCATCAGCATTGCTATGAAAGTTAGTCCCTTTCCAAGTACAGATAAGATTTCATGTAACTGTTTTGTCTGTACAATTGATTACAGTTCTCTGTGGCAGTTCCTGTATTGATATCACCACAAATATTCACATTGAGTGGATTGTTTGCATGTTGTTGACTGCTCTGCTTTGTTGGACTGAGACCAGCTGACAGCATCTATCTAATGAGGTACTTGATGCATGATTATAGGCTTTCCCAGCTTTGGCAAGCTGTCTTGTTGCCAGTAGTCATCAGGACCACCTGTACATGGCAGCTAGAGGCAGTGGTCATGTGTACGTGAGTTGTTCTTGTGTGAAAGTGTGTGTTCTTTCTACTTCAGAAGGGGGCACTTTGGCCGAAAGCTTAAATGTATGGCAGTCTTTTTGTTGTGGCTTTTTGCGACTCAGTGTCTCCTCTCTGCTGAGATATAAAGTGTCCTTTTCCCGTCTCATCGAGTCTACACTGTGTGTAGCAGATACTTTCCCTAATCAGGGCCAGGCTGGTTCATCTGGTGATCTAGTTTGCAGCTGAAGATTGAATGTGATGAACAACCTTCACAAAAGGTGGAATGATTCAGTTGTCACAGCATCTTAACAGGAGAAGACAAAGAAAGCCAGAAGGCAAGCTTTCATGTTCGAAAGCTTGTCTAGCTCCTTCAATTTGCAGTAAATTTCTTTCCTGTAGAGGTACTTGATGTGTGATTTTATGCTTTCTCAGCACATAATGATTTTGTAACGTTGTCAGGTATCCAGCTGGGTGACATCGTCCAAAGGGTGTGATACTTTGGCAAGCTGACTTACTGCCATTAGTCATCACATGGCAGCTAGATGCAGTGGTCACATGTGTGTGAGTTGTTCTTGTGCGAATATGTGTGTGTGTGTGTGTGTGTGTGTGTGTGTGTGTGTGTGTGTGTGTGTGCTTCCTACATCAGAAGAAGGCCTTTTGGCCAAAAGTTTAAAGCTATGGCAGTCTTTTTGTTGTGGCTTTCTGCAACTCAATGTCTCCTCTATGCACTCTATCCTTTTCAAAATAGTACTGGTACTAGATTCTAAACTTTCCACTGTTTAAACATTTTACTTCATTAGCTCAGCAAATTTTCAAGTCATTACTGTAATATGTCTTAAAAGGAAGCTTGTCATTTTTCACCAGACAGTGGAGGAAAAGTACAAATTTGAAGATAAAAAAAATGTTATAAAATACTCTAGATAGGAATTTAATATGAAAACATCTCATTATTATGGCACTCTTTATGCATTTCATTTACAGACAAATTTTGATGTTAATATTTGTTGACAAAAGATTAAGTATAGCTTTTGGGATGGTGATTCAATGGCACATAACATACTGCAATTCAAAAGACCTCAATGGCTGTAGATAAGCAGAAAACAGGCTCAGATATGACAGCTGGACAGCTGCAATTAAATATGAGCTGAATAGTGAACAGTGTGTAGAAAACTGGTTCAGATATGTACAACAAATCTGAGAGGGGACAATGTCAAAATGAATTACCAATGCACAGATCAATATGGAACTCAGAGGTGTGGTAATTTAGGGGGGGGAGGGGAGAGGGAGGAAGAGAGAGAGAGAGAGGGGGGGGGGGGGGGGGGTGAGAGAGAGGATATATATATATATATATATATATATACCAAGCGGGAAAGCGCCGGCAGACAGGCACATGAACAAAACACACAAACACACACACAGAATTACGAGCTTTCGCAACTGGCAGTTGCTTCGTCAGGAAAGAGGGAGGGAGAGGGAAAAATGAAAGGATGTGGGTTTTAAGGGAGAGGGTAAGGAGTCATTCCAATCCCGGGAGCGGAAAGACTTCCCTAAGGGGAAAAAAAGGACAGGTGTACACTCGCACACACACACACACACATATCCATCCGCACATGTGCGGATGGATATGTGTGTGTGTGTGTGTGCGAGTGTACACCTGTCCTTTTTTTCCCCTTAGGGATTGGAATGACTCCTTACCCTCTCCCTTAAAACCCACATCCTTTCATTTTTCCCTCTCCCTCCCTCTTTCCTGACGAAGTAACTGCCAGTTGCGAAAGCTCGTAATTCTGTGTGTGTGTTTGTGTGTTTTGTTCATGTGCCTGTCTGCCGGCGCTTTCCCGCTTGGTAAGTCTTGGAATCTTTGTTTTTAATATATTTTTCCCATGTGGAAGTTTCTTTCTGTTTTTTATATATATATATATATATATATATATATATATATATATATATATATATATATATATATATGTGTGTGTGTGTCTGTGTATGTGCGGATGGATATGTGTGTGTGCGAGTGTACACCTGTCCTTTTTTTCCCCTAAGGGAAGTCTTTCCGCTCCCGGGATTGGAATGACTCCTTACCCTCTCCCTTAAAACCCACATCCTTTCATTTTTCCCTCTCCTTCCCTCTTTCCTGACGAAGCAACTGCCAGTTGCGAAAGCTCGTAATTCTGTGTGTGTGTTTGTGTGTTTTGTTCATGTGCCTGTCTGCCGGCGCTTTCCCGCTTGGTAAGTCTTGGAATCTTTGTTTTTAATTTATATATATATATATATATATATATATATATATATATATATATATATATATATATATATATATATATAAAACCATAATGATTATAATACAACTGACCTTCTAAATGAAACACCTGATTCTCCTCTTCCAAACCATATAACTAAACACTTGCATAGTAGGCACACGAATGCTGTATATGACTCATAAAACAATATGTACTGTTAATTATTTTGTTGCAAATGATAAAAATAAGATCATTTAGAAATTTCCTTTTATGCACCTAGTGAACTCTCCAGAAAATACTGCCTTACGGTAGGACTGTCCATGTTCACATGATACTGAAGAGCTACGCTGGCAGGGTCTTCCAAGCTGGACAGGTCTTAGACAATGAACCAGATGAAATGTGCCTCGCTGCCCAACCTCCCCAACTCCTATCACACACCCTGTCACATTTTTAAGGAAAGGGGAGATTAACCTTGACAGTTGTAGAGAAACAAATTTATCTAGGGGAAGGCTACTGCAAAGTCAAAAACCATGTTCCTCCAAGTTGGGTGTTGGCAATGGGCTACCATTCCACCACAGAAAACTTTGTAATGGTAAACATGCTACAAGGAACCCTTAGATTATCAGAATACAAAATACACGAAAAGTGAGATACCACGGTATATGAACTGGGAAATGAATATTTGCAGTTTATTTAAACAGTTGCCTCAATCAAGCTAGTCATGGAGATCAAAGATATATGAAGGCTGTTCAAAAAGTAAGGAGACTTTTTAAATTGCGTGGGCAATGTGGCAATGTACATTTGATTGTGTGTGTTTTTTTATGTTGGTACACATGTTACCAATATATGTTCACAGTTTCAAAGTGTACAGCATACTTTGTTTTTGACAGACAGAAAGATTAGATGTGCTTTAGTGTGCTTGGCAACTTTAGATTATAAAAAATGGAGCAAAGAATTTGCAACAAATTTTGTGTGAAAAACGGAATCAACTGCTCTAAAACACATGAAATGTTGACAGTGGCATACAACAAGTCTGCTCTAAGTAAAAAAAAAGTTACAAGTGGTAGAAGCTCTTCCAAGATGGCTGAGAAGATGCCAATGACGAACCTCGCTCTGGACACCCCTGCACATCAACAACAGATGGTAATGTTGAAGCTGTGAAAAAATTGTTTTGGAAAATCGTCAAATTACCGTAAGAGAA
Source organism: Schistocerca gregaria (assembly GCF_023897955.1). Lineage (NCBI taxonomy): Eukaryota > Metazoa > Arthropoda > Insecta > Orthoptera > Acrididae > Schistocerca > Schistocerca gregaria. The sequence goes on from NC_064920.1 coordinate 939,904,246, forward strand.
GCTGCTGAGGATGTTAGCATATCACTCTGCTGCTGTCATGCAATTTTTTGGATGTTTTGGGCATGAGACTTGTGTCAGCCAAGTTTGTTCCAAAACTTCTCAGTTTTGATCAGAGGAACCGCCACATGTGCATCGGCCCAAGGAGCTCTTGAATGACGTCAATGTTGATCCTGATTTGCTCAAAAGGGTCATAACTGGTGACAAAACATGGGTTTACTGTTATGACATCAAAACCAAAGCCCAATTGTCCCAATGGAAGCATCCCAGACAGACAAGACTGAAAATAACATGCCATTTTTGATCAAATATCGAAGTTTGGCTCACTGTTTTTTTCAATTACTGTGGCATAGTGCATCATGAATTTTTGCCTCAAGGTCGTACGATCAATAAGGAGTATTACCTTGGCGTTATGTGCCATTTGCAAGAAGCAATAAGCAAAAAACATCTGGAGTTGTGGGAAAAAATTCATGGTTTTTGCTTTGCAACAAAGCACCTGCTGATTCATCGCTACTTGTGAGAGATTTTTTGGCCAAAAACAATAAGACAATCATGCCTCAGCCACCATACTCACCAGATTTGGCCCCCTGTGCCTTTTTCATGTTCCCAAAACTGAAGAGACCTATGAAAGGACGAAGATTTTCAATAACTGAGGAAACAAAAACAGCATCACTGGAAGTACTCAAGGCTATACCAAAAAGTGCTTAAGTGATTTGAGGATTGGAAGAAGTGTTGGCATAAGTGTGTTATATCTGTGGGAGATTACTTTGAAGGAGACAACATGAATACTGATGAATAAACAAATATTTTGTCATAAAAATATAAAGTCACCATACTTTTTGAACACACCTCGTAGAATCGATTGTGCTGTTTTACAAGATGTTTACTGGAAGGATACTTACATCTTTGATGTTAAAAAGCATGCAATCTTTTATGGAAGCTGCAGTTCAGGACACAAACTGGATATGGGATTCTGTGAGAGTAAGACTCTAGCTGCAAGTCTTTCTGGGTTTTCATCCATGACCCCTAAGGACAGCAGTATTAAGAACAGACTTTAATAAATGTAAAATATCATTTGTGAATTTCTGTACACCCAAAGAATGAAGCAAATCCCCAAGCAAGGTGGTGGTGGGTAGTGTTTAACGTCCCATCGACAACGAGGTCATTAGAGACGGCCCCAAGCAAGGGATGATTTCTATGCAGAATCGAAGATAGTAGTTGATACCATTCTGAATGGGAATTGTGAAGCCTCACTGGGTGGTGATATGAGTGTCAAAGTGGGACAAGAAGATGTATCCATTCAACAACTAAAAGACAGTTTACTTGAACTCAGGAATCACAATGGCACCAGGTTCATCACCTCTGCAACATCAATGGGGATGTTCATCAGAAGCACAAATTCCAAATGGAAGGATATATACCAGATGGTAAAACAGTTAATCAGATAGATCACACTGCAATTGACACTAAAGGAATGAACTGGGTGATGGATGTAGAGACAACACACGGTGCAGCGTGTGTGAGCAATCACTTCCTCGTAAAAAGCTGGCTACAAGTACAAACCACAGCCAGAGTCCAAAACAAAATTAAGAAAGTAGTAAGCTATCACATCACTACAAAGAAAGAAAAATTTCAGGCTGAGCTCTGTGACCACTTTGAAACACTGCAGAAAGAGGATTCACTTAATAACCCAGACACCATACAAAAAGAAGTAAGGGATGCTGTAAATGAGGTGGCAAATGCAGACATCAAGAAGCATATGAGGAGCAAGAACATTGGATTTGGGGAAAAATGCTTTAAGGCATTAGTCAAGAGAACAGAAACCAAAGGGAGCTGGCTGTGAGGGACAGATTTTGCACTAGGCAAAGCACAGTTGAAGAAGTACTGAGAACTACCCAAATAACCCTGAGGAGAACAAAGAGGCTATACATCAAAGAAATGATAGAGATGGCTCAAAAGGAGATTTCTTGAGAAAAGAGGCTCACAAGATTTACTGTAAGTTAACTCCTTTACGAAGTGATACTAGAGCCACCGAAAGTCTGTTAAGGGTAATAATGGGCTCATATTCACCAACAAGTTTAACAATGCTGAGAAATGGAAACAATACTTCAGAGAGCTCCTCAGCTGTGGTGAACCTAAAAATCTATTCAAATTCCAACCTCCTGACATGGTAATTTAGACTATCGACCATCTACACTCGCTGACATAAAGAATCAGATAATGAAGCTGAAGAACAACAAAAGTATAGAAGACGATGGAGAAGTCATTCATGGTGGAGGGGAGAGACTCCACGAGAGAATTCACCAACTAATCAAGACGATCTGAATTACACTAAACAACCACAACACTACAGCCACTGACCTACTACCAATATAAACAAACCCAGGTGATAGCAGCGTTGCCTGGTGAGGAATGACTTTAGTAGACTCATGTGCAGTGCATATAAAATCAGTGAGCATGCTACCAGTGTGAAGAATGGGGAAGGCACGTGATCTATCTGAGTTTGCCGAGGGCAGACTGTGATGGTCTGGAGACTCAACACAAGGATTTTGGAAACTTCAAAATTTGTCAAGTGTTCAAGGAGTGCAGTGGTGACTGTCTTCAACATGTTGCAAAACCATTGGGAAAGCACATCCAGATGTTATGGAGTTAGGTGGCCACCTGTCGTTACAGATGTTGGACACCATAGGCTGGGCAGACTGGTAAAACAGGACAGGAAGCGAAACATGGCAGAACTTACTTCTGACTTTAATGCTGGGCAGAGTGTAAATGTGTCTGAACACACAGTGCACCGAACACTCCTACCGGTGTGCCTTCACAGCCAACGACCTATGCATGTGCCAAAGTTAACACCATGACATCGGGAACTATGACTGAAACGAGGGGAACTGCTTCTTGATACCTGCACTGTGGAACTGAGAAAAGCTGGCGGCAGCCCATTATGCTCTGAGGAACATTCACAGGGGCTTCCAAGGGTCCTGTGGAGCTTGTGCTAGGCACCATGATAGCCAAGGAGTGTTGTACACTGGTTGCAGGTCACGTACATCCCTTCATGATGATCATGTTTGCCAACAGCAGTGGCATTTTTCAACAAGAAATTGTACCATGTAAGAAGGCCAGGATTGTGATGGAGTGGTTCAAGGAACACAGTGGCAAGTTCCAAATGATGTGCTGGCACCCCAACATGCCAGATTTGAACCCGATCAAACACTTCTGGGATGTGACTGAACGTGGATTCAGAGCTATCGGCCCCCTCGACATTTATGGGAATTGGGTGACTTGGGTGTGAAGTTGTGGTGACAACTCTCTCCAGTGACCTAAAAAGGCCTAATATTGATTCCATGACATGATGCTTCACTACTGTTATCTGTGCCAAAGGTGGACATTCCGGCTATTAAACAGAAGTTCGTAATATTCTGGCTGATTGGTGTATGGAGGAGATACAAGAAGTCTCAAAGTCAATGTCGTCTGCCCCATACATAAGAAAGGTGACAAAATGGACAGAGGAATTGCCCTCCTGAATGTCTGCTGTAATATCCTGAGTATACTGGGTAGAATCCAGCCATCTGCAAAAGAAGTGATTGGTGAAAACCAGGGTGTTTTTAGAAAGGGCCACTTGATTGTGGACAACACCTATGTACTGTGGCAGCACTCTGAAAAGATGTTGTGAGAATACAGTGAAGAACTTCATGTATTCTTCATAAATTTTAAGAAGCATACAACTGCACTCACCGGGAGAGCCTGATGAATTTCCAAGTTTGGAATAGCCATAAAATTTGTCAGTACAGTTATACTAAAGGTAAAAAAAAGGAAAGTGAAGCTTGGGAACTCAGACATGGGGAGCTTTAACGCAAGCACAGTGCTGAGACAAGGGGATGGTGTGTCACTGATACTGTTCAACATGGCAGCTGAAAAGATAATAAGGGAAGCTTTCTGTAAGAAACTCTACTGTATCAAAGTAGAAGGTGAGAAAACAACACATCTCTCATTTGCGGATGATATGATCCTGTTGTCCAGATCCAAGGAACAACAGATGGGGATGCATGACAGAATGGCAGTGGTAGCAAGCAAGATTGGTCTCCTTGTGAATGAATCCGAGACAGAGCATCTGGTAAGGGGCAGGACGTATGCCTATTCCAGACAGTCTGAACCTGATCCTTCAAAACAGTTAATAATATTAAATACCTGGGGTAATGTTTATAGAGGATGTATCATGTGAGGCTGAAATCAAAGCAAGGCTCTAAGATGCAAACCAATCATACTTTAGTTTGAGTAAGCTTTTTAAATTGTGCAGTCTCTCAGTCTCTTAAGGATTTCATGTATACAAAACACTGATCCAACCCATAAAGATGCATGGTGTAAAACTTGGAGTGTCTGGAAACAAGACTCAAATAATTTTCTCATTTTAAGTAGAAAGTCTTAAGGAAGATCTAAGGTCTGGTTCAAAACAAATCACTTGGGAATGGAGGAGTCACCATCATTGTGAGCTGGATGAGATCTGCAAACAGATCAAATATTGTGGGCCTGATGAGAATCAAACAGTTGTTTGGGCAGGGCATGTCACTCAAATGGATAAAAAACCGAAGCCCTTCGAAAAACCATGGCTTTTATTCCCTGAGGAAGAATGCCATCATGCAGACCAAAGAAAAGGTGAGATACTTGCTGTGGAACATCATATATGGTGACTGGTGACACACAGCAAGAAATAGAGCACAATGTAGCCACAAACCTGTGGGCCTGATCTTTTTAAGCAAAGTAAAATAAGCAGTCATGTAAATGAGTATGCAACTACTGGAGATGGTGACCCTTATAGCTCAACATCACTCTGTGTACTGTAGGCAGAAGACATTTCCTATGGAAGTATCCTGGTCTGATTAAAATCAAATAAAAATGATTTTAAAATCCAGAGATCTGTCTGCTCTACCACCCATAAACGTCACTTATCTGTAAAACTCCTCATTTAAGTACAATCAATATTTCATGGTTAACAGACAATTATGATCACAAGATTCACAAGCTATGAGTGAAGAATTACTTGGCAAAAGATGCAGATCTGAAGATTCAATGAAGTGGCTAAAACATAGTGGAATGCAACAGCATATACACTTGGCAAACTTGCTACATGATTTTCAGTGTATTTTCACTACAATATTCAATTATCAAAATATTCTGTTGTGTTTTACTCACTTCACTGAAACTCTAGATTTGCACTTTGATGAGGAGTAAGGAAAAATGTACAATAACACACTTCTATTTTAGCAAATACGACTCCACAGAGCATATGTTAACACATAGCATTTCAAGCAAATGCTTGGCTTTTGGTGAAATAATACCTCAGTAGAACTCTTGTGAAACTGTTGGTCATAATTCTCAGTAGCAAGCTATTGTGTCTTCAGGGACTTGCACTTTTGTAGTTTTCAGATTCATGCACTTTCAAACATTAATTGTACACAAATGTAGAGTTTTACAGATGAATTGCCTATGTGGGTGGTAGCCCGGACACATCTTATGGATGAATGGCCTATGTGGGTAGTAGCCCAGACACATCTCTATACCTATTTTAAAATTACTTGTATTTGATTTTTGCTATTTGAGCTGGTTTAAATGCACTTTTAAAAAGGAGAATAGCAACTTTCATACATTATATCAGGAAAACAGAAAAGACATAAATAAATTAAACTGTAGAGCTCACACAATTCTCCAAAATTCCTTCATATACATATACAAAGCAGACAAATAAAGTTTTATAAATACCTGCCAGAAATCTGTATGTGTTTTTCATTTATATGGCGATCCATTGCTTCAAGAACAACATTAAGTGCATTGTTCAAGTTCTTACATGTTTCATAACGAAAGAGATGATAGAGATCATTGAGCACTTTCTGAAGTACATCTGGGCGATCAATGTAAGCTGCAGCTGCGATTAAAATTTGTTCCTCTGAAGCATCGCCAGATATCTGAACAGAAAGTGAATTCATGAGTCATACATTATTTCTTAATGACAGCTACATTAGGTTTATTTGTAATAAATATAAAACAATTACCAATTTTGCAGGGATATCATGCCGTCTGCAAGCAGAATGTTGTGTGCCATAAAGACCTAGGAAATCAAATGGATTTAAAACACGAGAATTAAGCCCAGGAATGTCAGAAGAAGGTAATGTTTTTTCATTCGCAGTTACAAATGACGAAGCATGTTCTGCAACACCTACAACAGAATATTCAGTTTGTTAAAGCACAGTTTGTTAAAGCACAACAAATTATTTTTTAAAGATGGGTTCACAGTTATCTTACCTGTTCCAGCTAAGTTGGTGCCTGAAATATCCAATGAAGTTAGATTTGGCAAGCTCTCAACAAGTGTAGCAAGTACCTGATTCTCATTCCTGAAAGTTCCATGCTTTTCATTTGACTGCGAGATATCGAGTACCCTGGTAATGATGAATGAAAATTCAATATTTAAATCAATTTTTACCAAGTTAAGAAATAGTTAAATAAACAAGTTTTTTAGCTCATTACAAAGGGGATGGGAAAATGTTTAATGGCATTTTAGGTCAAGAGCATCTGTTTGGAAACAGGAAACCAGTACTGTAAGAACATTCACAAAGAATAAAACTTGGTTTTGTAGGTTCTCCAACAAGGAATCAGCTACAGAAAGAGATATAGCATTGATTCTTTTATCGCACAATATTGATATGCTAATGGGAGAGGGCAATGTAGCTATTACTTATGATTACACAGAAGAACTGTATAGGGAAAAATATAACTGACAATATTGCACGTTAACTTTTGTTTTATTTCTCATGCCAAAAATGGTTGTACTTCTGTTTAATGAATACATCAGTTTTGTGATATATTTGTTATTTTTAGTCTTCAAGGTCAAGGTCCTTCATCACAAAATATAAAATGAAGACATATTTCAAAGGTGAACTACAAATTTGCAAATTACACATACAGACATATACCATAAAAATCGTAAAGGCACTGAAAGTTTAGACCATTTGACACAGAATTTCTGTGGTACTGAAGTTGGAATTTCTTATGTGGGACTAGAACACATTTCAATAAGTACAACTGATCAAACACAAAAAAGGTTATCTCAAGGCAAGTAAAATAAAAGAAATGCAAAAATGTGGGACGAGGAGGAGGAGGATGAAAACAAAAAGAGGTGTTAATACACTGACTGAAAAATAAAAGTAATATTCAGATAAATAATGGCAAAACAGCTGAGAATGAAAAACACTGACAAATAGAAATGCAAATTTGGTTGGTTGGTTTTTTTGGAGTTGAACAGACAAAACTGCCAGGTCATCAGTCCATTCATCCTGTATGTACTGAAACAGGCCAAGCCCTCACACAAAGGATACAAAAGGCAAATACTGGGAAGCCTGACTGTAACCAAACTAAAACAAGACAGAGATAAAATCAAGGCGAAGTGGGAGGTGAGTGAGAGGAAGTGAAGTGGGTGAGGCCCTCTGCCCAGAATGGATCCGGAGGACCCCGGGGCATGGTGTGTGGGGGTAGACACACCCTCTGCGTCCAACCATCAGTACCTCATCCTTCGTTACTATAAGTAAATGAGCAGCACAGACAAGATGGTAAAATTTTAGGAAAGACAAAACACAAAACATGGCAAATATAAAAGAGTAAGGAGAATAACAAGGTGGGAAGGATAGGAGCCAGACAGGGCCACTGAGCAATGGCCACCACTCCCCTGGGCCAGAGCAGCAAGGGCTTCCCCTCCAACCTGTCAAGTGATCAATGAAGCCAAACTGTCCCACCTCACAGAGGAGAGATCTGGAGCCCATTTCCAAAATCAGCATCCTGGTTGCCAACTTAGTCAACCAGTCAGCATGTTCATTCCCTGAAATTCCATGATCAGGGGTCCAATCAAATCCAGCTTCATAGAAGTCAGAAAGAATACCCTGGATAATAATGACTAATGGGTGATGAGTGTAGCACTGGTCTATACCCTGAAGGCTGCTCAGATATTCACTGCAGATTAGAAGCATCTTGCCAGTACAAGAATAAGCATGTCTAAGGGATCATTTGATGACCACCAATTCAGCAGTGAAGACCCCGCATCCATTCAGCAGAGAGCATAGTTCACTGCACCTACCATGTGTCCATGCAAACCCGGTTAGTCCACTGACCATTGAGCTGTCAGTGTAAAACACTTCCAAACCCAGAAACACTTTGAGGAAAGTCAGGAACAGGCAGTGAAAAACCATCGAGTCAACTGAATCTTTCGGCCCAAAGAACAAACTGAGACAGATCTGAGTTAGGGGTACACCATAGAGGCATACACGATTGCTTCCTGACAGGATGCGAGCTGGAGTTCAGAGCAGAGACGCTGTATTTTAACTGCAAATGTGAACCCAGTCCTGGGTTTTAACTGTGGGAGGTGTATCTCCCTACTACGAAAAAGGACACAGTAGAGCGCATGCTTAGGGGAGCAGCAAAAGTTTACAGTGTAACTCAGTAGCTATTGTTGGCACCTGATCTGTTAATAGAGCGACCCCAGCCACCATGAGTTGACTGCTCACAGGGCTAGTTTGAAAGACTCCTGTTGCAAGCTGGACCCCACTGTGGCATATCAGGGTCCAGTGACCACAATGTTGAAGACAATAATGAAACATATGCCAGACTCCCATAATCAAGAAGGAACAGGATCAAGGCTTTGTAAAGCAAACGGGCTGCAACTCAGCTGGTGAATTGAGGCAGCAAAGTGTATTAAGATGTATCCAGCCCTTTTGCTTAAGCTGGCGAAGATGGGGAATCCATGTTATTTGGGCAAAAAAACCAGTCCCAGAGAGTGATAAGTCTCCACAACATTGAGGTAATTGGTCATCGAGTTAAAGTGGTGGTTGTCAAACAGTGCAACATGGACAGCTGTGGGTGAGAGCCCTTGAGTGTGCCTTTCGACTGGCATCCTACAGTTGGCGTTCAACAACATCCACACTATAGAAGCAATAGTAAAAGCAAAAAGTGTCAGCATGTGATACTGTGAGCTCCACAGTTAGTGCTAGACCATTGATGACCACTAGACTGAGAGGAACACTCAATACAGAGCCCTGCGAGACCCCACTGTCTTGAATGTGGTGGTGGTGGAGGGGGGGGGGGGGGGGGTAGTACTGGAGGTAGCTCCAACTTGATGTCAGAAAATACAGTGCAACAAGAAGTTCTGGATCCTACTCATGCAAGGTGGTGAGGATGTTGTGTTGCCATGTAGTGTTACAAGCCATTTGCAGGTCGAAAAAGACAGCAATAAGGTATTGACATTGGCCAAAAGCTGCCCAGATGGTAGATTCCAGGCAAACCAAGTTACCAGTAGTGGGAAGGCATTGGCGAAAACCGCCCTGAGATGGGGCCAAAACGCCCCAAAACAAGGAGCCAACACAGCCACTGGCCCACCATGTGCTCAAGCAACTTAAAGGTAACATTGATGGGACTAATTGGACGATAGCTGTACATCTCTGTTGGTGCTTACCCAGTTTCAGTACCAGTGCAACAAAGCTGTCTCCTCACTGACACAGGAACTTACCCTCGCTTCAGATACAGCTGAAAATGGTATGGAGATGGCGCTGACAATCCACTCATGTGTGTTTCAGCATTTGGTTGTGGATGAGATCTGGCCCTGGGGTTGTATCTGGACAAAGGCGAGGGCACTAAAGAATTCACACTCAATGAATGGAGCGTTATATGGCTCCAAGTGGTGCACAGTAAACGGTAAGTGCATTCATGCCACCTTCTGTTTGAGGACATGAAAAGTAAATTTATAGTTTTCAGATGCAGAGGCTTGAGCATAAGGCAGAGCAAAATGTTTGGCAACAGCGTCTGGGTCAGAAGAAGAAAATGCAGGCAATACATTCTGAGACACTTCACCATTTGGACGGAGATAAGACAATGCAGACGGTAAAATCCTGATGCCTTTACCCAAACAGCCACAGCCTCCAGAGCTGCATCAAAAGGCACACGTTTACTGTATGCAGAGTCCCAAACATATGTGCAAACTCCACCCCACATCTTATCATAGTAGACGCATCTCTTAAAATACCCCCAGTAGCCTTGAAGGGCAGGGGTCCATGTTGCTAGAATCCAAGCTCCCTGGAGGACAATGCAGAAAGCAGGAGAGCTGCTTAAGATGTTCAGCTGGGTAGTGAAAAAATCTACAATTCCATAGGAGAATCATGCAGTCAATATAATGTGAGGGTGCGAAGGGACCACAGGGCATGTTATGCCCCAGGGTCACCTGCTGCCACCGGCTGAGAGGTTATAGTATTCACACACAGTGGTTCTGAGACATGCTGTTTGGAGTAATCTGGGGCCTCAGAGGCCAGCGGGATCTCCGCCTTGGCCACAGAAGCGGACCACGTGGGATCCGGTGGCATGGGGACCATCGGAATCTGCTTCTTCTTGGAAGACTTCTTTTTATCATTCTTGTTCTTAGGCAATGTAGATGAATGGGAAGGCTTCTCTCAATTAGTTTCAGGGATTGAGGAAGCCCTACCATCAGCAGCCTGTAGCTTCTTCAGCCACTGGCTGGTATGCAGTTACAGATCGGATGAAACCTTGGAGAAAAGTGTCCCAAGGGGTTCCTTCCTGTTTGAGAAGCTGGAAAAGGGTGATGTGTTTCCAGCTGGGGATGGGGATTGACCCCTGCAGATGAGGAGCCGTTGCTCATAAAGTGAGTATTGGGTAAGCAGCAGGAGGAGGAGAGCTCCAAATCATCACAGTTGCAGTCACTGTCGAGTGGATCTGAGGGCCCGCTGCAAGAGGTGTACTGGGTTGTCAGAGAGGGTGACATCATCATAGCTGTAGTGTATGCCACTGTCATTCATGCAGGATGTAGACATTCATACTTTTTCTTGGACTCTTGGTATGTCTATCTGTCCAGTGACTTCCTGTATATTTTCTCTCTCTGGGAGATGGTACAGTCTGGTGAGCAGGAAGAATGGTGCACTCTCCATGGTTGACACAGACATGGGGAGGGGCAGAAGGAATGTTTGTGAGCAATGGTCAACCACAATCCTACAGATTGGGCTGGTGATGCAACACAGAGATATGTGCCCAAATTTCATGCACCTGAAATGCGATGTGGGGGGTGAGGGAGGGGAGAGAAGGAAGGGGAGGGGGGAAGGGGAGGTGGACGTACGGTTTCACACCACTTCGATATGCCATCACCTTTATTTTTCCAAATGAGTTGCCCTCAAAGGGCAAGATTAAGGCCCCAATAACAACCCTATTGTCCTTTGGCTTCCTAGCGATATGACGGACAAACTTTACACCCCATCACTCCAAGTAGGCATGTAGCTCATTTTCAGACTGCAAGAGGAGGTTATGGTGGAAAATAATACCCTAAACTATATTTAGACTATTACGGGGAGTGATGGACACCAGAACATCACCCAGCTTGTCACAAGCAAGCAATGGCTGTGACCGGGCAAGGGATGCTGTTTTAATTGAAGTTCACCCATTCTTTGTTTTGGAGATGGTTCCAGGTTCTCAAAACATGTCCTCTATATTCTCTATGAAGAAAAGAGGCTTTGTGGCCAAAAAAGAATCCCTACAAGTCCTTGTGCAAACCAAGTATTGGGGAGAAGGGACATTTTTCCGCTTATCACTTAATGCTATTTTCTTTACATGGTGTAGCCAGGGAAGGAAACATTTTGGGGTCGTATCTCTCTGTGCCGAATGAGTTCTTTCCTTTTGAAGAGACAGCTGGGGCTGTATGAACACCAGCAGGAGAATGCTTCATCTGCAAGTTATCCGCCATGGTACCACCCACACCGAAAGCGGGCTCCCCCTATGGGCGCCACACAGCCTCAGCAATGGCTACCTGGCCAGTAATCTATTGCTCAGAGTCCCTGTGCCTCAGTCACAACAGACACATACTCCTTGGCATATATGGGAAGTTTCCAGCTTAGGCACCAACAGTGTGATTCCTGTGTGGTCATGGGGTCACCACTGCACAGGTACTTGACGATCCCCCCCCCCCCCCCCCCCTTTCCTCCCCCAATCTGCACACACAAAAAATGAGATGGTTTCTATGCTGGGTTTTGGGTGAACTAGCTTATTACGAAGGAAGGATGCTAAGGTGGAAAGGCATGAAGGTGGAGCATACACCACATTGGGCGACCTTCCCTAGATGACCTGCACTTAAGAAAAATTTGGAAAAGTGGTGGCAAGTCAAGCCCAACATGGGGACTATTTACTGATTAATGAGAAATGCAGAGTGTGCTGGAAGTGAAATGGAAAACTAGGGTCCTAAATCATGTACCAGGTCCAAACAGGGGCTGCACCAGGAAGACCATCCGAAGGGAAAACAGGGGGAAAAGGGATAGTAGAAGTATAATCTTTCAGCACAGGAAGGGAAGTAGTGCTGTAAAAGGCTGGGGCCCCGTGGAAGCCAAGCATGTTCCCTCACAAAAGTTATGAGCCCCCTGGGAGGAAAAATGCAAATATTTCATAGTTAGTTATTACTAAATAATGATCCCTCCCCCCAGGTTGTACAGTAACTGCTTTGGCTGAAAGTGAGAATCGCTGAAATTTTAGGCAAAATAAAGGTCATCTGAAACAAGAACTTGAAACAACTGTGGTCAGACCATTCCACTAGTCTGTCTATAGTTGAAGATGATGATGATGAAGAAGAAGAAGAAGAAGAAGAAGAAGAAGAAGAAGATGATGATGATGATGATTTAGCTGAGGGGGCACTCAACATCATGGTCATCAGCAACCTGATGAAAAGTCAACATGAAATCTCATGAGTGGGGATGAAGTCTGTCCCCACATGCCGAGCAGTTTACAATGTACTTAACTCTGCCGCCCTTCCCTACCAGTTTAGGGATGAGGCCTGACAGTTCACAAAATTTCACCACTCTGTTAACACTGGTATCGGTATCTGTGAGGATGACGGGCAGATCTCCAGCGAAACTGAGGGCTGCCCTAATATCAGTATACAGGACACATGTAGCCACAATATGCTGAACTGAAAGCGACATGCCACTAACTTCACAGAATGGTGGATCCTCTCGCCGGAGGAGGAAGCCATGTGTGAAAGGGCTATGCCTGATGCACAGTCTGGTAAGCAACAACTCCTTCCAGCCGCAAGGCTGACACAAAGTCCGCCAAGCCTTTGTGGTCGATTTGAGTGACTGCAGTTTGTTGTCTAACACCTGCAACCATTCAGTCTCCCACTGATGCATGATGCACATTGATGGACAGCACCCGACATGCTTCAATGGCAGCTTTGTCAGCCATGTCATTACCCTGTATCTCAATGTGGCCAGGTACCCAGCAAAAGATCACCTTCTTGCAATGGCGTTGGAGCCACTGTAATGAGTCATGGATGAGCTGAATCAGCAGGTCTACCGGATACATTTTGTGAAGTTCTTGCAGTGTACTAAGGGAGTCGGAACAGACAAGAAAACTCGTATGGTGATGTCTGTGAACCTTCTCCAGTGCCATCAGAATGCCATATAACTCCGCATCATAATTTGTAAATTGTTCTAGAAGACACACTTTAAAACCCCCATCAGGGAAAACCACAGAACAACCGAGAGCATTCTCCTGCTGGGATCCATCTGTATAAATAACAATGAAACTATGGTACATACTTAAAATAGATGAAAACAAAGTTGTAAAAACCACATCTGGAGTACAACTTTTTGTGTACTTTGGGCCTTTGAAGACACCAAGGCGGCAGTGCATTCCATCCCTGTGCATCTATTTTCATGCCCGGGAGATCCAGATCCTTGAGACAGTCTGTAGTATGTATACCAAATAGCTGGGTCACTTGGGGCCGATTCCTGAACAGAAGCTGGGTTGGATCACTGAACTAAATGCCACTGAGATTTTCAGCACCTATCTAGCCAAAAGGATACGTCACTGAATGCAGGGTGGTGTCCGGGACCTGTCAGCTGCCAATGTTTTTCCGTCAAGGCATTTCAAAATGTTTAACAACCAGAAGTCCTTTGTTCGTAGGTCTTGGAGGTGTGGGAGCCACGTTAATTTAGAGTCAAATAATAAACCCAAAAAGAACACAGTGTCTTGAAAAAGTAAAATATGGTCCCCCATTGTAAGCTCTGGTTTGTTAAAAACTCCGAGGAGCATGATTAAAATTGACACACATAGTCTTCTCAGGTGACAACCACAAATCAGTTGTCTGGACCCAGGTTTCCAGCCTCCTAATGGTCAGCTGTAGCTGCGTGATTGGCATCGTAAGATCAGAGGAAGAGTAGAAGATTGCAATGTCACCCACAAACAAAGAGCATTTGACAGGGCTTCTGACTGCGGAGGAAATGCCATTGATAGCAATGACAAACAACGTGACACAGAGGACACTGCCCTGGAGCACACCATTCTCCTGAACAAAGAAATCAGACACGGCACCACCAATGCGATAATGAAAACTCCGGTCCTCGATAAAGGATTGGATCAGAAGCGGCAGGTGTCCATATAGTTCTCATTCATGAAGTTGGTGAAGGATGTTGTACCTCCAAGTAGTGTCATATGCTTTTTCAAGGTCAAAAAACACACAGACTAAATGGTTTCTGTGTAAGAAGGACACCTGTATCGCCAGCTCCAGTCAAATTAAGTTGTCAAAAGTGGTATGGTAGCGCCTGAAACTGCACTGGGAGCAGCTCAGGTGACCTTGGGACTCGAGCAGCCAGACGAGGCAGCGGTTGACCATGTGTTCAAGAGTCTTACCCATACAACTGGTAAGGGCAACACTCTGATAACTGTTGCCTCATTTCCAGAATGGAATTAATGTTGCCTCCTTCCAAGTCACGGAGTACCTGAACTTTCGCATGGCATAATGGATCTCATCAGGTCCTGGAGTAGTGTCTATGGCTACAGATAAAGCTGATTCCAGTTCCCACATGGAGAATGGAAGGTTGCAGACTTCTTTATCACACGGGAAGAAATTGAGCTTCCTCATCTCTGCAGTCTGATGGAATCCCTGAACAGTAGGAGCTTGTCTGGATGACTTAGTAATAGTAAAGAAGTGCTCAGCTAAAACGTGAGCCATGTCTTCTGGTGTGTCCACCAAGACCCACAGCAGAATGTGGACCGATTAATGGAAGTCATGAAGTCTCTCCAGGAAGCCCTCTTCTGTCCTTTGATCACTCGCCTTGCCTGTGCTCTTGCAGACCTGAAGGCATGAAGATTGTCTGTAGTTGGACACTGTTTGAAGTTCCGCAGAGCTGTCCATCTGGCCCTGATTGCCAATCGACAGTCGTCATTCCATCAAAGTACAGGTTGTTGTCTGAGCTGGTTACTAGACCTGGGGATGGGCTCTGCAGCAGCCCTTTGGATCTCATGAGTGATATGGGCAACTGAATCCTGTGCACAATCATTTCATTCAAAAATAGCCTGTCGACTGTACTATAACCAATTTGCCCTTTGTGTCAGCCACCTACGTGGTCTCCTGCTGGCCACCATCCTAGGCGGCAATCGAATCCACACTGGGAAGTGGTCACCAGAATGTAAATCTGGAGCCACTTCCCACGGAACTGACTCTGCAATGGCTGGGGAACAAAAACAAATATCAATAGCTGAAAAAGACCCTGTAGATGTGGAAAAGTGAGTCATCTGACCCACGTTCAAAAGGCAGATATTCTCAGAATGGATGAGTCACTCGATCATCTGACCCCTGCAGCAAGTAGTAGCCGAACCCCACAGCACATTGTGGGCATTGAAGTCCCCCACAAGGAGGAATGGGTGTGGGAGTGCCTGGAAGAGGTCTGCCAGTGCGTCCGATCCAAAGTGTCATTGGAGGGCAGGTACAAAGAACACACTGTGATAGTAAAGGATGCGAGAACTTTCACAGCAACTGCTTGCATGGTTGTGGTACGAGGGACAGGAGAGGAGTGGTATCTGTCATCAAGGAAAATAGCCACCCCACCTTTAGCCATGTATCCAGTAGTATCGTCTTTCCTGTACATGTGGTAGCCCCGTAATGCAGGTGTGTCTGTGACTTTACGATGCGTCTCTTGTAAGCAGATGGAGAAAGGTTTATCCTGGACCAGCAGCTGCAATTCTTCCAAATGTGAGTGATATCCATTCAAATTCCACTGCAACACAGAAGTCCCTATGGAAGAAATTGGTTAGCACTGGTGGTTCTTTTCTTCTCCCTAGAAGGCAGTGATTTACCGGGGAGGTCAGGGGGAACGTTGGCCGCGTTCTGTGCTCTCTGGTTCCTCTGATTGGAAGTCCATATCCTCAAAAGCATTGTCGCCATCAGAAAGTGAGACAGCTCATCGATCCAAAGGTTTATCTACTGCTGTCTTCTTTTAACTACTAAAAACACATTTTGAGCTGCACATGCATTTTGTTACAAAACAATGAACTATCCTTAAACTCAGCACCTGGTGAGCTTGTCGCATGAGGCTTGTTGAGCGACTGGGTATTGGTACCTACCAGCAACCCACCTATTCAACTGAGACTAGGTGGTGAAAATTTATTTACCATGCTCACAATCCAGGCCATTAAGCCAAATTCCCATTTCCTGTGCACACAACGTTCCACTGCTGCACCACACGGTGGTCACTGGAGTATGTACAGAGCTTATAGTATCTGAGGACTGGCAGCAGTTACTAGACCCCAAGTCAGGAACCCCGGGGTCACGAAGACTGTACCCGTCAAACGAGTACTGAGCACCTGAAGGCCATGTAGGTTTGACAAGTCTAGACATGACTTCATTGTTGGCACGTGTCGGTCTGTTCCTTTGTAACTTGAAAACTTGAACTGGTCTCACAGACCACTTCTGTGGTTATGCAACTTTTTCTGTCCCCAGCAATTTTTGTTTCTTTTAAAACATGATGCCAATGAGTATCTGAAATCTGCCAAAATAGTCATGCAATGGTTGGAGGATGATGCAAACAGTGACGTCAGTAGTGATTGTGATGCTAACACAATGATAGCTTATCTGAGAAGAGTGAACTTGCAGACATAGATGATTCTATACGATATTGCAGTGACTGTGTATTCTGAATACCATGAAAACTTCCTTTGGAGACCCATGCCTCTCATTTAGAATAACACATACACTGTATTATCAGATTTATCTGCTGATACGAGGCAAGTGACTTTCAAGTAAAATGTCTGATCTGTATGGGACTGTACATAAGGGATGGATGAGTACAGGTTGTAGACAAACGGTTGACGACATATGGAAGAGTGGGTCTGGCCACGAGTCATGCACAGATAACCAAATGGTAAATCAACCGCTTGCGATAAGGGGGATTCATTGTCGTCATTCCATTCTACTGATGGTTGTTTGTATTCTCAATTGCGAATACCTTTAATGTATAAATGATTCTTGTCCTACAGAAAACAGTGACAATATAAATGTTGCCGAAATTCAAGAATCACAAAACATTTGGAATTTTAACGTAAAAATAGATGTTGCAAGTGGATGAGAATATAAGTTTGCTAATAAGCAACTTGAATATCGAAACTCCGCATAATTTACTGGGACTAAAAAGAGAAGGTCAAATCTGGAGTGAACCAAAATCTCTCGATCTGTGGTCATTAGTAATAATATGAACTAGGTATCTGTTCTTTCGGACATGTCCAAAAGAACAGATACCATTGGTGAGCATGCAGCACTCTAGAATAAAACGATACTTAAATCAAGACCCTAAGCTGCTGACAGGCATGGATATACATCACCAGAGACAGTTGAAAACTTGTGCCCTGACAGGGACTTGAACTCGGGATCTTCTGCTTACATGGCAGACGTTCTATCCATCTGAGCCACCAAGGGCACAGAGGATAGTGCAACTGCAGGGACTTATCCCTTGCATGCTCCCCATGAGACCCACATTCCCAACTTGATGACCACACACTATGTTCGTAGTGCCCCTGCCCATTATACTCATTACTCGTGGCAGACAATCTGACTGAGTCCTGTAAGAGTTCGGGCAATACATATGCATCCACACAGAAGAGGGTCAATGGCATTGATAAGCCCCTGCAGTCAATGGCATTGATCGTCTTCTGTGTGGATGGTGGTTGTAGTATATTTCTAGCGTTGTCATTTAAAACCAGTTCTTGAAACTTTGTTAGTAGATTTTCTCAGGATAGTTTAGGTTTAGTTTCTTCTGTATCTCTGTGACACTCTCTCATGAATCAAACAAACCTGTGACAATTTGTGCTGCTCTTCTCTGTATACGTTCAATTTCCCCTGTTAATCCTATTTGGTATGGGTCCCACACACTTGAGCAATATTCTAGAACCGGTCGCACAAGTGATTTGTAAGCAATCTACTTTGTGCACTTCCTAGTAGTCAACCAGTAAACTGAACTCTACCAGCTGCTTTACTCACAACTGAGCCTTTGTGATCATTACATTTCATATCGCTACATATGTGTTACACCCACACATTTGTAGAGTTGGCCAATTCCGTCTGTTACTCATTAATATTACAGGCATAGGATACTACGTTTTTTTGTTTTGTGATGTGTACAATTTTACATTTTTGAACATTTAAAGCAAGTTGCCAATATTCAGTCAGATGTTATCAAGATCTGACTGAATATTTATGCGGCTTGTTTTAGACAGTACTTCATTATAGATAACTGCATCATCTGTTAAAATTCTGTGGTAACTATTAACATTGTCTGCAATGCACTTCCCTGGAGCACATTAGAAGTTACTTCTACATCTGATGATGACTTTCCATCAAAGATAACATGCTGCATCCTTCCTACCAAAAAGCCCTCATTCGGGTCACGAATTTAGCTTGAGATCCCATATGATCGCACTTTTTGCAATAAGTGTAGGCGTGGTACTGAGTATATGTTTTTCAGGAATCGAAAAATACTGCAGCTACGTAGCAGCCTTGATCCAAAGCTTCCACTACACCATGTGAAAAAAGTGTGAGTTGGGTTTCACATAGCCTATGTTTTCGGAATCCATGCTGGTTGGCACTGAGAACATGTTCTACCATTCTACAACAAATCAATGTCAAGATTATTGGACATTGGTTTTGGGAATCACTTCCACTACTCTTATTGTAGACGAGTGTGACATGTACTTTTTTCCAAGAACTGGGCAAAGTTTGTTGTTCAAGGGATCTATTATAGATCATAGTTAGAAGAGTGGCTAACTCATCCAAAAATTCACTATAGATCCTAGCAGTGATTCCACCTTGCTCTGGAGCTTTGTTCAATTTTTATGATTTCAGCTGTTCCTCAACACCACTGCCACGAATACCATACTTATCTGACTCATCGTGTCAATGGTACAAGGATTAAATTTGGGCAAGACCCCTGGGGTTTCTTATGTAAAGGAACATTTTAAAACAAAATTAATAATTTCAGCTTTTGCTTTGCTACCCTCCACTGTAGGTCATGTCTCATTTGCTACCGACTAGACACTAACTTTGGTGCCACTAACAGCCTTTATGTATGACCAGACCTTCTTTGGGTTTTATGAAAGATCATTTGACAATATTCTTCTATGGTAGTCATTGAGTGCTTCACATATCGATCTCTTGACAACCAAATACGTTTCAATCAGCATCTCTCTGTCTGCAGACCTCTGTTTTGTTTTACACCTATTGTGCAGTAATTTTGGTTTCTTTACAGTGACTGTATACCATGAAGGGTTACCTACCATTATGAACTGTTCTGGTGTTACATATCTATCCAGTGCCAAGTCAATTATGCTTTTAAACTTGAGTCATAGTTCCTCAACATGCCCCTGACCTGTACTGAAAGCTTCAAGTTCCTAATTGAGATATGACACTACCGATTGTTTATCGGGTATACTGAAAACACACACACACACACACACACACACACACACACACACAAAGGGTGAGTCACTAAATATTGCCACCAAGAATAACTCCGAAAGTATGATAGGAGATGAAAAGTTTGTTGAACAAAAGTTGCACAGGACAACAGGGGCCATAAATTGACATTGGTTTTTTGTTTCTAGGTGAGGTCACATCAGAGATACGAAGGTCAACTTTGTTTTTAAAATGGGATGTTATAGTTTATTTTCTTATAACGACTATCAAGACGAATCCAATGATATGTAACAGTAAGGTCTTTGAAAGACAAAGGAGGTCAAAAAGGTGGCATGAATGTCCATTTACAGAAGGTGTTTGATGTGATGACCATTGGTATCAATGTAGTGCTGCAACCTTTTTATCACAGACGGAGTGGTATTCCTTATCACATCACCACTTATGGAAGCACACACTCTGACAATTCTCTCTTGCATATCTTCAGGTGTAATTGGAATGTCTGTATAAACAACATCTTTTATGATGCCCCACAGGAAAAAATCCAGAGACATATAATCTGGCAAACAAGATGGCCACGACACATCTCCTCCACATCCAATCCAACAATCTGCGAATTGTCTCTACAACTCATTTTTAGTCATCAGCAAAAAATGTGCCAGACACCCTTCCAATAACAGATCTAATGTTTCTTGCAGGAATGTGGTGTACTTCCTACCATTAAGATTTCCTTCGATGAAATAGGGGCCTATAATTCTGTTCTCCAGAATCCCACACCATACATTCACCGATCATGGCTTCTGGTGTGCAACTTGCTGCAGCCAACATGGATTTTCAGTTGTCCAATAATGCATGTTACGCAAATTAATATTTCCATGGTTCGTGAATGTAGCCTCATCAGTAAATAAAATCAAATTTATAAATGTGTCATCCCTCTGAATCTGAAGTCGAGCCCATTGGCAGAATTCAATGTGATGCATTCAATCCGTACCAGTTAATTCTTGGTGGAGTCTGATATGGTAAGGATGATATTTATGGTGACGCAGAACATGAACAACACTACTCTGGCTCATACCAGATTCCCTTGTGATCTGATTTGAAAAAACACAAGGATCTCGAACCACAGAGGCAAGAGTACCAATTTCCGTTTCCTCATTAGTATCTTTCCTTTGTCGGATATGTTTCTGAAGCGTTAAAGATACACTTGTTCTCAACTTATCATACACATATTTAAATGTACAACATGTAGGGTGAGTCATTGAGGACATCTTTCAGCTTATAAGTCTCTACATCTCACTGAATTTCATTGGCATTCTCTGTAAATGAGAAGTATATCAACTTGTTCTTCAAAGGAATACATCATTCACACTCACTCGATTCAACAATACTCATCTTACCATTCCTATTAGTGCTGTATTGTGAAACTGTCGAACGTGTTTACACGTCAATGGCACGTTAGATGGATACGCTGTATTTGGCAAATATTTACTATTTGCACGATATACGAGAGAGAGAAATTGTCGGAGCATGTGCTTCGATAAATGCTCAAGTGATAAGGAATACCACTCAACCCATGATAAGAAGATAGAAGAACTGCATCAGTTCGAACACCTTCTGTAAATGGACATTCATGCCACCTTTGTGACCTCCGTTGATCTTCAAAGACCTTACTGTTACACATCACTGGATTCGTCTCGATAGCCGCTATCAGGAAATAAGTAGCAAACTGTAGCATCCCATTTGAAAAAACAAAGTTGACCTTCATATCACCGACGCGACCCCACCTAGCAACAAAAAACCAACGTCATATTATGGGCCCCCTTGTCCCATGCAACTTTTCTCCAACAAACTTTTCAGCTCCTATCATAATTTCGGAGTTATGCTTGGTGGCAATAGTTAGTGACTCACCCTGTCTTTCTGCATGTTGTAGTTGTCCTTTGTACTTTGGTAACCACTGTTGCCGTAACTGTGTCATAGTTACTGATACCAGTTTCGAAGTGGGCATCCTCAAAGAGGTCAGTTCTATTTGTTGCCATTAGATCCAATACACTTCCATCATGGAAGGGATTCCAAACTATCTGTTCTAGGTAGTTGGCAGAGAAGGCATTAGTAATGTTTCTCAGGATGCCTTATTTTGCCCACCTCTAACAAAACTGTAACTTTCCCAATTGGCTGTTGGATGATTCAAGTCTCCACCAACGATTGCATTATGAGTAGTGAACTTACTTACTTACTTACTTACTTATTAGTAAACTGAGATTTTTCATAAGTTTTTGGTTCCATCAGGAGATGAGTCTCATGGGCTACAGAAGTATCCTATTACCATTTTATTCGTACTCCTTATATTGAGTCTTGCCCATACAATCTTACATGCAGCTTCTTGGTGGAATTTAATTTCTTGTCTATTGTGACGAATACACCACTCAATTTCTCTTTTGCCTATCCTTTTGAGGTACAATAAAATTTTCCCCAAAATCCTACTGATATCAGTTTATGGTTTCAACCAGCTTTCTGTACCTAGTATTATGTGAGCTTCATTGCTTTTCAGTAGCGCTTCACACTCTAGCACTTTGTTGCAAATACTTTGGGAGTTAATTAGCAGGATTCTGATACTCTCACCTGTGAGAGGCATTTCTTTCGATATTACACTGATACTTGTGGGTTTCCTACAGCTATCATTATCTGAATTTAATGAAGAGTCGCCTACTCTAAAATTAAAAAAAGTCCTTGTGTGCACCTCGTACACAGTCAGCTACCTGAGTAGCAGCACTGTTGCACAGTGCACAACTGACCCATTTAGGGGGACCCAGCAGTTCTCAACCCTATGGCACAAGTCCAGGGAGCTGCAGCCTAGCTTGTCACAGAACCTTTAAAGTCTCTGGTTCGGTCCTTCCACTTGACTCAGAACCAAAGGGCCACGATCAGTTCTGGGGACAATGCTGCAGACTGTGAGCTATACTGTAACTCAATGTGCATGGCTGGTTTTCTCAACCATCTCTGCCAGTCGCTTTGGAGCCAGACGACAGGCATTATTTGCTCCACCATGTGCCACAATGTTTAGTTAGTTGCATCCTGTTCCCTCAAAGGCTACCAATATAGCCTTTTCAACACTTTGAATGAGGCTCCCAGGTGTACACACTGAGTGCATCTGGCCTCCTTTCCTGTCTCTTGCTGCCATTTCCCTTAGGGGCAGCATCATTCGCCCTATGTTTGAACTGCTGATGATTAACAGACCTATATCCTTTGGCGCTTGCCTCTTCTTTGCACTGGAGAAAACATGTTTCCCCAAAACAGGTGAAGTGAGTCCCACTGCCTCGATTTCAGTGAAAGACAGCACCTCAGACTTGTTGGTTATGGGGATCGGTACAACACCATGAGTCCTCTATGGTCCCGTTCCACCATGTACAGGATTCGTAGATCTACACTTACATGCTGCTCACACTCAAGTGGATAGGTGATTATAGATCTTGTACTTTCTGTAGAGGAGACAGAATCCACAGGAGAGGATAGTGCTTGTGGTAGATCTGGTACCGATCCTACAGTCACATAACTCTCCATTGCTCTTCCAACACAGTGATTCACAGCAGCTGTCAATCGTTTGAAAGTAATCAGTGCACTTTCCAGCTGCCTACAAATGTCCCTTTTATTGCCATACGTCTGCAATTGCGCACAAGGAAGAGGGCGCTGTGTGGACATACCCTTAAACTATGACTGCTGAGCTATCTGTGGGCTGCCAATACTGATGGAGTAACACATAAATATTCCCCCCTCTTATGATCCCTATAATGTATATGCTATGTTATTCTTTCTCTGTTGAATACATTCCCTTGAGCCAAACCGTCTTCTTTCTGTAGAAGCAAGTAAAGAAAAAAAAAAGACTATATGTTGACATTACTATCGATTATCACACGACAACGTTCCGTGATGAGTCAGTCAGGGAATCTGAACTACTGACAATACTTTCCCAGGAAATGTAAATGAGCATATGGTACCGTTGGGCGACACGCCCCATTCAGGGAAGGTCGGTCACCAAGGGCAAGTCTTATTTCATTTGACACCACATTGGGCAAATTTTGTGCCGGCGATGAGGATGAAATGAGAATGAGGACAACACAACACCCAGTCTACAACTGAGGAAAATCTCCAACCCGGCCGGAAATCGAACCCGGGCCTACTTGCATGGGAGGCAAGCACGTTACCACCCAGCTACGAGCAATCCAATAGATGTCTCTATGGTCACGCTACCGTGATCCTTTGCGAGTCCAGGGTGCCAATTTTTGCCGTTGAGCAAGGGATAAGCCAATTCGAGGCAATGGCGCTTTGAAAACTTGTAAGAAACACATCATTCTTTTTTCGAGTTGTTATAATTACATGTCAATTAATGACATATTGACAATAAAAAAAGCCGTCAGATCATCATGAATACAAAAGTTGAAGTCTAATTTTGTGTACCTACAGCATGGTGTAGTTTGAAGAGTCGGGCAATTTGACAGCAGAAGGAAGCAGGTTCGTATACGATCATGACAATTTTTTTTGCTTTTCTCCTTTGTGTTTGTAAAAATCCATGGGCTTTCGTATTAGTCTAATTAAAGTGTGTTCTGAAATATTCTACATCTTTTCATATAAGGGCACTAGGGCCTACGAGTGATTTTGTGACATCAATCTGATTACGAAATAAAAGATCACATTGTTGTGAGTTAGACAAGCAGCAAAAAGGTTGGCTGTTTATTTCCGAATACGTTGTGATTTCCATGTGTGTACGTGTACATAATCTGCAGTAAAACACTCGCTTTTGACTTGTCCATGATCTAATACAGGTTCTCTGAATTTACCTTGCAGTCTTAGTTTTTATGATGTAAGGTACATCAGATATGGCAAAAGGTGATGAATGTTGCATGAATGTAAAAAATTAGGATGCACCTACAGGTCATGACTCTATATCACAGGCTGTTCTAGCTCGTCGGCTCCGTAGTGAGCCGCGGAGTGCTCCCTGCTCCACGGAGCCGAGTCGCTCGCTGTGACCATTCTAGTGGGCCGGTATGCCGGCATGTGGCATGGCTGGCTGAGGCAGGCGGCAAGGCGAGCATTTTGATGTGCCAGCTGCGTCTTACAGGATCGACAACCTCATACTCTTAGCTGCTAAGACGTGGTTACATGCTACGTAAGGAAATACGATGTTCAGGAAATAAATAAGCAACAACTGTTTTACAAGAAATTGCGTACTAAATTTATTGGGCCTCTGTAGCTTGTAATTTTCTTTTCATTACAAGGTCGGAAATATCAGTCATCAAACTGTTCGCAGTGTTAATGCGGAGGATGGCCTTCATTGTTGCATTCTGAAGAAACGATCGTTACTTACTTTTTACTCTTTTCATTGCTGAGAAAAGCTGCTCACAACAATAGTAGATCCAAACATGCACATGATCTGAGCCGCTCTGTTGTGTAGCTTGGGATAAGTTTTTTGCTGTAATGAACGATACCATTGTGACAAATGCAACGTGTTGTAGTGCCTCAATTTCAACAAAGTTGAAGTTTGCAAATCAATAATCTCCAATTGAACTGACGATGACAAGTCATCAGAGGAAACTGAAAATGGAGTGCTGAACACCTTAAATTCCATTTCCAAACTAGTGAGGTCTCGGAATCGTGTTTCAAATGACGTGATGAGCTGCTTTAACTTTGCTTGGTAATTGTCGAAAGTAGTACCTTCATGTAGTTTTAAAGAAGCAAGACTATTGAAGAACGTTAATGTCCATTACTCATTTGCCTCTCAAATAAACGTAACTTTCCCATGAAAGCTTTGATCTGGTCGTGCATGTCAATGATTAGCTGCCCTTTGCCCTGCAATGAGAGATACAGATACATAGTTATGTCAGCTAGGAACACCAGGTCCGATATCCATTTTATATCTTTCAGACAACACATTTCTTCCTCTTTCATTTCGAGAAAAAGGGATACTTCCTTACGAATGGTATAGAAAACATCAAGAACTTTTCCCCGACTCAGTCAACAAACTGTACTGTGGTAAGGTATATTCCCATACTCTGCTTCCATATCTTTCAGGAATCCTTTGAATTGGCGATGATTCATAGCGTGACACCGCACAAAATTCACACACTTCACAACATCTTTCATTACACCACCTAGATCTACTGTTTCAGCACACAGTGCCTCTTGATGAATAAAACATTGAAGAATGAAAATGTCTTTCCTGAATTCGTCCCTGAGTTTATTTTTCAAACGAGAAACTTTGGCGACACCCTATCATTTGTGGTGCACCGTCTGGAGCTTATCCCACGGCAAATTCATATTTTCCACTGATTCACAAACAGCTTCAAAAATGTCACATCCTGTTGTAGTGTAATCAAGTGGTACCACATCCAAGAGTTCTTCATTTACTTGAAGACATGTATAATGTCGTTGTATATTGTAGCTATTCGCAGAATTAAATACTTTATGACATACAACACACTGCGGACGACCATCCCTCTCAATGAATAGAAAGGTATCCTCCAATAGAAGTACAGGGCTCCCGTGGGTAGTCTTAGCTGTCATTGAACATGGATTATTGCGTCAGTTGCGGCTGCATGCGGCCAGGGGGCAGTGAGTTCGCTTTCCCCCTCCACGCAGGCTCTGAGCTGCCACAGTGAGTGCTCCAGCACCCTGGAGCTACGTTGGAACAGCCTGCTATATCAGATATTAGACAAATCTATGGCGAGTGTTTTATATAGAAACTTCCACATGGGAAAAATATATTAAAAACAAAGATTCCAAGACTTACCAAGCGGGAAAGCGCCGGTAGACAGGCACAATAAAATAACACACAAACACACACACAAAATTTCTAGCTTTCGCAACCAACGGTTGCTTCTTCAGGAAAGAGGGAAGGAGAGGGAAAAACGAAAGGATGTGGGTTTTAAGGGAAAGGGTAAGGAGTCATTCCAATCCAGGGAGCGGAAAGACGTACCTTAGGGGGAAAAAGGATAGGCATATACTCGCGCACATACACACACGTACAGCCAGCAGAAAAAGGGTGTTAAAAGGTGTCAGCCTGGCAACATTGCCTTTCAACATTAAGTCTGGTAACCGCATGCTGTTTAGTATGTATCTCATTGCATTATTATTATTATTATTATTATTATTATTATTATTATTATATCAATGGGATTGTGGAAACATCATGTTTATTACCGTTAGGGAAACTGTGTAATTCAAAACCAAAAATTTCACAATCAGCGGTATCGCGATGAATCATGCAGAACAATCTCTGTCAGAGGGGTAACGCATGTTAGGTGGAACAGGGCACAGGACTGGCAGCATGTTTATACTGTATGCGCTGTCCACCAGGCAGGGACTAGTTGCAAGCGGAGTGAAGTGCCCGTGACAGACTCCAATGTACATGCGTACACGTATCGAATTTTCTCATTGTAAACCTCTAAACCAGTATGGCAGACATATGGCATAAACAAACGATGAATATGTGGATATGTTTCTGGTCCTTGGTGCATCTGATAACAGGGCTGGCGTTTCCGCTCGTGAATATGCTGCTACATATCCTCGTCGACACCATCCAGATAAAAATGCGTTTCGTGGTCTGGAGCTGCGCCTTCGTGAGTCAGGTTCTCTCCTTCCACCATCACGTGACAGAGGTGTCCACAGACTCGCCGTACTCCAGCTACTGAGGAAGCCATTCTGGAGGTCATACACCAAGAGTCTCAGAGAAGTACACGTAGCATAACAAGGCAACTGCATGTCTCACAACGCACGGTCGTTAATGAGCTGCACGAGCATGGTCTGCGACCAATCATTATGAATTCGCGCAACACCTGCATCCTGCAGATCGCCATTAGCGGATCATGCAGCCCCAGCTAGATATTTCTATAGTACTTGTAACATATTCTGAATCAATGCCATGTCATATGTTCTGCGACATTTTCACTGAGTTATAGGTGATGACTGATTGAGAAGATCACCAACAATAGTAGTAGATGATGTACTGATTGAGGCCGTAAGAAAATGTACACTAGCTTTTCAGATGTCTAGTGTTACGCTATCCGCTAGAAATGATGTCCATTATCTGGAATCAAGTCTTTCCGTTCAAGCAGATATCTGCGTTGGATCACAGCCACAAGGGAATCACATTTCCAGCACTCTCATATCTCGAAATGAGACACCTTTCTTGAACCCGTCTGCTATAGTAAAATTCCAACTTGGTTTTAGTCAGCCCCTATGCATCTTGCAACTGATCCCATTTCTACAATTAGTGCAGGTGATCGCTCCAATTTAAGTCGGAACTGAGCAGAAGTCAGAGAAAGCCGTATCCACCACCTTCTGTGGCACATGTAGAAACAGAACGATCTGAGTTAGTGCAACAGGACCGTGCTTCGACTGTTCGGTGGAAATGTACGCCTTATGGTGCGTCTTCAAACCAGATACAGATAAAGATACTACTGTCTGAAGCAGCTCCGCGTCCATTCACATGCGTCAATCCAACATGCTATCATCGTTATTCTGTACCATCCAACAGAGAAAAATTACAAACTACAAAAGCTCCCCTAACTTCATCCGATGTAGAACTCATCTAGACGCCGTTGCAGGTGCAATGATGAATAGCTGCGATGTAGATCTGGCGCAGAGAGTAAGTTGTACGATGCTTCCTAGAATAACATTCCTAACGGAACAGCTTGTTCCTCACTGAATTTACATCTCAAACTGCTGCTGCCTGTGTGGGACGATCCTATTAAATATACACGTATTGATCCACTGCAGAGGCCACTTTAAAGTTTCGTCACCTATGCTCTAGGAGAATGATCATATCCCACAGACTATACTGAAAGTCGCAAGAGACGCTCCCTGTGTCATCATTTAAAACATTGTTTTCTAACATGCTTTTAAACACTGCCAAACGTATTCTTTTTCTGCCACGACTTCGAGAACTGTGTCAGGTTCTAAACTGACATTAAGATGTTCTGATCCACTGCCTCTCACAGAAAACTAGACTTCGCACAGTGTAAATCATGTTGTTACAGGGGCTACCATAACCCACCACACACTGGACGATTTTAAATGAAAGACAATCACAACAAAAGGAAACTAGAAGAGTTTGGCTGTGTTGTGGAGAGTTTCCAAACTGATGATTGATTGGCAACCTCTGCATTTAAACTCATTTGTCACAGTGACGGAATAGATCATGGCTCTGTGTTCCCCTCTGACTGATTACTCATATTGCACTCACATATGCAATCACTGTTTCAGTGCTAGTAACCCCCAGCAGGTGTCACCCATCCATAAAACTCATTCCCCAACTCAAACAAGCACTGTCTGTTAATCATTTTTGGATAACTAACAACATGCCAATGGGCGGATGCGATGGAAAAGACACTGCCGATGTACTGTAATAAGCATCGCAGTTAATAGCATGAACAATTTTAGCAATTTTAAAGTAATTTCAACATCCGCCAATGACGTGACAGCATGTTTCCCCAATTTCAGTATCATAGCTAAACCGCCTCTTCTCTACTCTGTGAGCATGATTGCGAATGCAGATACATGACTCCACAGAATGCCCATTCAGTGTTAATTCTTGAACACACAAATCATCAAAGTATACCAAACACAGCTCTACACCTCGAGCACAGTGCTTAATTTACAATCTATCTCTCTGTGTATGAGAGTCACAGAGCATTCTCGCTGTCTTAGGATAAAATAAGAGAGTAAAAGACCCTCATCATACTGTCATTGACCAACCTGTCCTGCAGCACCGTTACAGAATTTATCAGCAGCCGATAAGAAGTAGACCGCTACATTCCACGTCTTATATAGGAACAGAGCTTTCTGAGTCTTCATCCATCCAAGTGCATGAGATTTCTCAAGATGCACCCATGTCAAGGAGCTTAGCACTTCTTATCAATGTATAGTAACAGATTTAAAAGTATCATGATGTAGTAGCAGACGGTTAAGAAGAACAAGAAATGAATGATTTTTATGCTCAATGGAGCTCCAGACGGATGGAGTTCAACGCACTTTTACATAAATCAACCATTTTTACATAAATCGACCAAGCTATCAACTCTAAGTATTGTACTAGGATCAGTTCCAGGAAGGTATTAGTAAGAGAGAACATAAGCACATGCACTGCTAAGGCTACAACGTTCTGCACTTAAAATGGGCTATAATGTTAGATCTCTTGCATTTTCAACCTATCAGTTGTATGGAATGTAGCACTGTTAATATTCCAATGTAAGAAATATATTTCAAGTGCAGGACATACATCCTTCTTCCCAGTTTCTCTACAATAAACTATGTTATCAAACCATAAAACGAAAAAACTACTTCCTTAAAACATTGGCTCTGCGTGAAAAAGAGTACAATACAGCTTTCCGGAGATGTACAGTGCCCACTGTTCACATCTGATCACGGTTCAGAAATTATATTATAACTGCATCAGCCCTATATAAAATGATCATTAGTAATGGCGAATACAGCTTACAAGGAAACAGATAAACGCATAGCAGCAGCATCAAAAATGTGAAAACTACAAGTCATTCTGTAACTAACTCTGGAAACAGCACACTGTCAGGCAAATGTGTACACAGGGATTGCACTGCCTCACAAGCACCTATTGCTAACTTAGTTATGACACTGAAGTCTCAATTTTACACCCCAGATGCAACAGGGGGGGATGGAGTATATTGCATTCAAAATTCATTTAGAGGAATGTGCCACGTTTCATCACACATGAGATGGAAGTCCTTCGATGACCAATAGGTTTACCGTTAATGATGGCAAGTACACAGTGCTTTAAACCACATAAGAACACATGGCTGTATATGAGTAGAATGCAGGCTATGTCACACTACTGATGCATCCTGACAAAACAGTGGAAAAACTGACCTGCAGAAACTTCTCCTTCTCTAGAATGCATCATCAGTCAACCATTAAATCATATCTCATTACAGTTCCATCTCAACTAATCACCCTGTCCACACTCTGTCATCCTTTAACACAGACACAAGTAAGTTTAGAGGCAAATGGTTCTCTGTCTTCCTGAAAAGCATCAAATACACTAGTCAACTGGTGCGTATCACTGGTACCTCAATAGACATACAATATAATGCTTCTGCATACTTGTTCCCATGTACAAATTGTTCGGCGCGAACCAGAAGATACACAAGTACTTCCTCAATTTCTCCATACTTTGATGTATATTCAGTCCATTTATACCTATTGCCTTGTCATTTTTCACAATTCTATCGATTTTATGTCAGATCTATCCATATGATAATGACGTAACCACCCTTCTGTGTTCTAAAATTGCTTGTAAATGTAGCACAGCTGCCACAGCTGCCAACACCTAGCCCAAATGCACTGATTGGGAGGTGTAATATAGCACTTTACTCGACTGTCACCTACACATTTGAAGAGCATTTTCTCTGTTTTCTGTACGTCTGTGTCAAGTACTGTTATCCAAGATGGCGGGAAGGTGCCATGTCCCCCTTAAACGCCCCCCCCCCCCCCCCCCCCGGCAGGAAGTTCAAATTCCATCAGGACAATGCAATCTCTGCTAACCTAGGAAAATAGGTTACCTGGGATACCTCCACTAATCTAAGTCATCCGACCGCCACCTCTTCCTAGGAACTGGTGCCAAGTTTGAACTTTGGCAGTAAAGAAAGGTCACTTGGGCTATCTCTACTAACCTAAGAAAATGGCGGGAAAGAAAGAACATTTCGAATAATCTCTTCCTAGGGATTGGTGGTAAAAGGACTCAACCTGCACTGGGCTGCTGGGGAGAGGAAGGAGTGTACTGTATTTATTTTGGAACAATTTATTTAGGGATGGAGTATATTTATCACAGTGATACAGAACACACACTCTGTCATGCCAAACAGCATACAGACCTGTAAACTACTCCTAAATAATTCATGCATAATGTTCAGCAAAAGTGCTTGCAAATTGTAAATTGTCAAATAACGCATTGCACAGCCTACAGACCTGCAAACCACTCATAAATAATGCAATACCTTTACATTGTTCAGAGAGCCAAACAATCCATAAATTGTCAAAATAATAATCCATCTAAAAGACTCTTCAAACATGCTTGCTAATCGTCAACTGTCAAAATCATGCACCACTCTTTATTTAAACAACTAGAGGCAGCATCACCATCCAGTGTGTTCACCACGCGGTCCGGACTCCAACTGTCCTAGTACACAGTACCACCACCAGAGCGGCTGTCGCCCATTCTGTGACATAATCCAAGATGGTGGGAGGAAGTGGCGGGAAACAGTGTGGTTGCCATGGGGTCTGTAGTCCCACTAACCTAGTACACAGTACTGCCACCAGAGGGTGCTGTCATCCATTCCATGACATAACCTAAGGTGGCAGTCTGGGGTTGGGGAAAATGGTGGGTAAACGGCTTTACCTGTGCTTTACTTTGCAGGCAGTGTCTCCACCATGAGATCTAGACTCCAACTGACTTAGTACACAGCACAGCCACCAGAGGGTGCTGTCATACCTCCTGTGATCTAGTCCAAGAGGGTGGTCTGGAGGGGGAAAATGGCGCAAAAATGACTTAGACTGCGCCGGGTTGCTGGAGAGAGTAAGGAAGGAGTGTACTTTATTTATTCTGCCACAATTTATTTAGGTGTGGAGTATATTTATGACACTGATACAAAACACATGCTTGGGGTCACACCACACAGCCTACAGACCTGTAAACTACTCCTAAATAACGCTCTGTAGACACGCAAACAACTCCTAATTTACTGAAATAATTTCAGTACAGACATGCAGACTCCTCGTCACCTCAGTGTACATGTAAACAACACTGAATATGGCAGAACACACTTTTATTAAATCGATACGACAGTCAGTGAATCTTTTAACCAGTCAAAGGAGAGGATAAAAAATAGGACATTGGGGGAAGAGAACCTAATTCCATCTGCTTCTGAACTACTTGTCGCACTACGCTGTGCTGGAGTTTCACAAAATCAAACTTTATAGCTTTTGTATTAACAATGCTCTGAAGGCTTTTTAACATTGACATACCATTGATTGGTATTGTAAAAAAGAGTGACATGGTTGTTATAAAGTTTCACTGCGCCATTGTCTTGAACTGGCTTCTCGCAACCTAAACAGCATAAATAGGCCCGCAGAACACCAAAACATCAGAAGTGCACAGCCTATGTTACTATATTGAAACAGGTACTGACAGTAGCACTCCAAGTCACTTGGCAGTGAACTTCGAATTTGGAAAAATATGGGGTGATAATTGGTATTCTAACTTTGTGAAATATGGGCACTAGATGATAATATTTTTCGTTTATCAATGGTAGGTAATGAGAACCTTGTAACACCAAGCCTATAAGAACTTGTAATTCCAGTAACATCATAGTCAGAGGTGTGAAAGTGCACAGATTTCTGTCTGCCAACGACTAGGTTTCTGCTATAAAGTTACACATGCGGCAACTTTCTATATCACTTTATATTATTTTTTAAGAAACTGTTTTTGCATCACTTGCAAATTTTAACAAAATGGAGCTATGAGGTTTTCATTGCCTACCATCATCATACTTTCTGGCTGGGTCTCGTAGTCTGGTGGTACAGAGTACTAGTTCGTAAAACCCAATATTGCTGTTTCATCACATGAAACAGAAGCTTGTTTCATCACATGGTATTCTGCGACTCACATCAATTTTTTACTGCATATGAATCCATGTATGATGCAGATTTAAATGCATGGTGGGTATATTGCTCATATTCTACTTCATTTCTGTTCCGATCTATTTTTCGTACATTCTATTTTATAACGGACACCACTGAAAATTTCATTGACTTTTGCTAAAAATTTACTGTTCATAATCCTAGTTCCTGTTAATAATGTATCAAAACATCTGCATACCTACTATAGCATTTCTAGATTTTGCAAGAAAGAGTACTCTACTCGCTAAGAATCCAGCACATTCTCATCTACATCTTTCTCCATACTTGCAAGCCACTGTGAAACACATGGCATGGCACTCAGCGACAAAAAGTAACACCATACAAAGCAGAATTATTCACTCATTCTGTGACAAGAAGTAATAAAATGCTTACACAGAGTTCTCCACTAAATGCAAGAAAGTACGGAAGACATCTGCTAACAAAAACGAAGTGCTATAACAGCAATACATTTACATAGACCAGTTCACACAAAGATTCGTAAGCAACAACAAATACAAAAAACCACAGAACACCATGTAATGAAACCAGGTTCTGTAAAGTATGGAACAAAACCAAATAGTCCTATGGCCACATTTACCCCACCCAATATTACCAAATCGAGAAGAACTCAATCAGGACACAAGCAACATATCTAAAATGCAATTCAAAGATAGCAATACACGTGAGAATTCGCAACAAGAAGCAGAACATGGGGAACCCAGCTTCTGTTAACCAGTAACTATATTCTTGGGTCCAATGTTCACAGGTTAAATTTTCAAAGTCTGGTATGTTAGACGGTTGCATTTCGCTTGTTACTCCTAGGCTTTCGCACAAGTCCAATGGACCCATGAGTATAGATACATAACTTTTTGATTGTGTTGACCAGATGTGCTCACAAGGAAAACTCCCCATCGCACTGTTCCCACCCCACCCCAGCCCCCTCAGACATAGTGGAAAGATGGACCAGTAGATATCCTGTCAAAACATGAACACAGATCAAGCATGAAGACAAGAAGAAAGTGTACTGAATGTGAAAAAACATGAAATAGAAACAGTGAATCGTCCAAGCTCAAGATGTGCAACATCAAGTGAATTTCAATAGCCACGCCATCGTGGTTATGTGGTCATGATGTTGGACTCCAAAGGGGGAGATCTGTGTTAAAATTATGAATTGCCCATCTGGTTACTGACTTTTCTCTGCATTCACATTTGTGTTTGTATTGTGATATAACATCTGTTTGACACAGTGAGGTGTAAGGAAGGGAACTCCCGACGTACATCCCTCCTATTTGTTCTACACAAGTGCCACGTTTTGACTCTAGCATACCTTTTGGGAAGTTTTGATTCTTGAATTCCCTTGTTGTAACAAAGTTCAGACGCATTTATTTATTGTTTTCACTTTTGTGAGATGTCTATGTGGCATCTCACCTGCTATAACTATTCATCACATTTACTTGTGACAGTAATGTATTATTACCAAGACTACAGAAAGAGAACAGACATGTCAGTGACCGGACAGAAAGTTCATAACTCTACTAAACAAAAGCTGGGGTTGGGGAACAAGAGGTAGATTTGAAAACGGATCTCCCACTTTGCAATTCAACACCATGACCATACAACCACGATGCCATGGTTCTTGCACTTTGCTTGATGTTGCACATCTTGAGCTTGGACTGTTCACTATTTCTATTTTGCTTCTTTTTTCACACTTCACTACGCCTTATCACCATTTTAATGCTTGATCTGTGTTCAGTCTTTGATGTGTTATCCACTGGGTCATCTTAGCACTAAATCGGAGGCGGATGTGATGGGAGTTTCCCCTGTCAGTATATTCAAGCAACCTGTGCCTACTGAGTACAGGCTGTTGGACATGAGAGCACTGAATGCTTAAATAATCCAATAGAATCATGAAAAAGCTTCTAAAATGACATGTATGATCTTCCTGAAAGTCCTTGCTATCTCTTCATGTGAACCATACATGAAACTGAGATGCTACTGAGGTGGTTCGAAAAGTTCTTGGAATGGAACAGGAAAAAAGTACTTACATCACAAACTTTTTTTATCTTTCAATGTAGTCTCGCTGCAAATTAATGCACTTGGTCCAACAATGTTCCAGTGCCCTGATTCCATCTTGAAAATGAGTTTCCTCCACGCCTGCAAAATATTCGTCACCTCCGGCTATCAGTTCTTCATTTGAAGTGAATCTTTGTCCACCAAGAAAAATTTTCAGTTTTGGGAAGAGATGGAAGTCTGACAGAGCCATATCAGGTGAATAAGGCAGGTGTGTCAACAATTCCTGCCTTACTTTGGGTAATTTTGCCATGGCAACGGCACGTGTGTGGGGACACACATTGCCTTGATGGAAGATGACTTATTTTCTTGCTAACCCTGGCCTTTTTTCATGTATCTTTTGTTGCAATTTGTTCAGGAGGTTAACATAGTATTCTCCAGCAATTGTTTGCCCAATGGGGAGATAATCTACAAACAGAATCCCCTTCACAGCCAAGAACAATGATGCCATGACCTTTCTCATCAAAAGGATTGGCTCTGCTTTCTTTGGTTGTGAAGAATCAGCATATTTCCACTGCTTTGACTCTGTAGTACAGTAGTGCAGCCAAGTGGTGGTCACAAACAGGCACAAAAAATCCTATTCATTTCTGCTAAAATGGGCCAAACATTGTTCCGAAATGTCCATTCTCATGTGTTTTTGATCCAGCATCAAAAGTCAAGGCACCCATCTTGCAGATAATTTTGTCATGTCTAATTTTTCAGTTAAAGTGTGATATGCCCATTCAGATGACATCTGGCAAGTGTGGGCAATTTCATGCACTTTCAATCAGAGATCCTGCAAGTCCATTTTGTGTACATCTGCAATGATTTCTTGGTAGTAACACATATTGGCCAACCACTGTGCAGATCATCATCTAAGCTCTCCTGACTAAATTTAAATTCATTTGTCCACTTGGCAGCAGCTGAATATGAAGGAGCAGAACCCCCAGTGTATTCTGGAAATTGGCATGAATGTCCTTTGCTTTCATATCTTATTTTACGAAGTACTTAATCACTGCTCAAATCTTGATTTTTCCATCTTCGCATATCACTAAGTGGGAACAACAGAAACACATCATTGCCATAGCTCTCTTCCGAGAGCACTGTCGTGACATGTGTTTACAGGCAACAGTACAATGAATATCACATGAACGACTCGTTGCGCCAGCACTGACCTCTTGTGGTGATGCCGAGAGCTTTTCAAACCACCCTCGTACAATTAGATATCAATGGCAGGTGAGGGAATTTCTGGAGAGACGCTAAAATTGGATAGAACAAAAAAAAATGATGCTCATTCTGTTTGTCTGGAAAGAGACAAAAGAGTATCCAGTTCTACGCTAAATGTAAGCAGCCCATATGCATGACTTGTGGAAATATTGTTTGCAATTCATGGCTGTGATTGGGCAAGTGCCAGACTTTTTTTTAGAAACATGTTATATATTTTTTTGTAACAATACTGAAAAGGATAATTGCTACTCACCATATAGCAGAGGTCATGAGCCGCAGATAGGTACAACGAAAAGACCGTCACAAAATAAACTTTCGACCAACAAGGTCTTTGTCAAAAATAGATGACACACACACACACACACACACACACACACACACACACACACACACACACACACACGATGCAGTCTCTAGCAGCTGAAGCCACTTGTGTGTGTGTGTGTGTGTGTGTGTGTGTGTGTGCGTGCACTTATGTTGTGACAGTCTTTTTGCTGTGCCTATTTGTGATCAGCATCTCCACTGTGTGGTGCATAGCAACTATCCTTTTCAATGTTGTTACATTCCATCCCAGATTTTCCATTGTTTTTTTTTGTTTATTTTCTGATATAAGATTACTTTTGTTAATTAGGAGCCAAAATGTTGGTTTGATAAAATTTATTATTTTGTATTTTCTGTAGATTTTTGTATGTCACCTGTTTTCAGCTCTTGAAAACAATGACTGATTGTTGATTTTGGTAAATATGTATTATTTATAAAATAAAATATTCGTTTTAATTTAAATATCTATAAAATCCCCATAATTTGCTTTTATGATCATTTCAAAATACACAGGTGCAATGCACCCACAACTACAGAAGCATAACTATTTTTCACCACTGAGTCCTAAGGGATGCCTAAAAATCTGTCAGTAAGAAAGTGACACGATGTACCTATAAAACTTCAGCACACAATGAGGCCTGGCAGCAAACCAAGGCGCGTTACTGGCATTGCTTATATCAGTATCACTCCCCCACCTGTAATGTGTATCCTTGACTTGCAAAGGAGGTAGCATGACCCTAGAGACATCTATAGGATTGCTCAGTAGTTAAGTGTCCTCATTTCACCTACCTGCGGACAACTGTGAACTACATGGCTGAGGACTGTACCGATGAGGGCTTTTTCCCGAGCCATTCACATATGGAGCACATGAAGAAAGATTGTTTAAATGTGTCTATGGGTTCCATAATTAGTCTAAGCTTATGCTCAAAATCCCTGTGGGCAGCATCTTCACCCTCAGGTCAAACAAACCTGTGACCATTCATGCTGCAATTCTGTGTATACATCCAATATCCCCTGCCAGTCCTATCTGAAAGAGGTCCCAAACAGTTGAGCAATATTCTAGGACAGGTCACATGAGTGATTTGTGAGCAATCTCTATTGCAAACTGAAGTCTACTAACTTCATGTCCCAACTCAATGTTATATCCAAGTATACGTTTACAGATTCCACCTGTGACTCACTAATATTATATTCACAGGAAGAGTTTTTTAGAGTGTACAATTTTACAAAGGGCGTTCAAAAAGTTTTGCACAGTCTAATTTTTATATTTTTTTGCAGGAGGAGAATGAAATTTTTTGTGAACATACTTCGAACATTTAACCATAAGTTGGTATATAAAAGTATTTTTGTTTATTTACAGGTGAGCCATAATGGACCGTGAAGTAGATGTCACGTTGCGACAACGGTCAGTGATGAAGTTCCTCTTCAAAAATGGCACTGACTGTGCCACATCGGTTGACAGGAAGTTTCTCCCTCTTTATGGGGAGGACACAGTGGATCGAAACAGTATCCAGTGGTGGTGGTTGCAGAGGTTTAAAGAAAATGATTTCTCTCTA
Organism: Schistocerca gregaria; assembly: GCF_023897955.1. NCBI lineage: Eukaryota > Metazoa > Arthropoda > Insecta > Orthoptera > Acrididae > Schistocerca > Schistocerca gregaria. Next base: position 939,942,853 of record NC_064920.1, read on the forward strand.
GTGGACAATCCACAATGCGGTAGACCCTCGCGCATATTCTTTCTCATGATTTTTATTTCTCTTGCCAATAATCGAGACACCCAACATGCACAGATTTTCCTGTACCCTAGTGACTGTACCAGTGATACCACATTACCCAATGACAAACAAGTCATTTTTGCAACCTGTCGTGTCATCACACATCTGTCATTTTGGATTATTTGATCAATGGTCTCCTTATTCACATCACTCACTCACATCGATGGTCTACCACATCGTGGATAGTCCAGTAGAGAGAAATCACCTTCTTTAAACCTCTGCAACCACCACTGGATACTGCTGCAATCCACTGTGTCCTCCCCATAAACAGGGAGCAACTTCCTGTGAATTGATGTGGCTCAGTCATTGCCGGTCTTGAAGAGGAACTTCATCACTGATCATTGTTGCAACCTGACATCTACTTCACAGTCCATTATGGATAACCTGTAAATGAAAGAAAATACTTTTATATACCAACTTTTAGCTAAATGTTCCAAGTGTGTTCACAACAAATTTCATTCTCCTCCTGCAAAAAAATAAAAAAATTAGAGACAACTGTGCAAAACTTTTTGAATGTCCTTTGTACATTATTGAGCATTTAAAGCAAGCTGCCAATCATTGCACTACTTTGAAATCTTATCAATGTCTGACTGAATATTTATACAAATATAATAGAGGGAAACATTCACGTGGGAAAAATATATATAAAAACAAAGATGCTGTAACTTACCAAACGAGAAAGCGTTGGTATGTTGATAGATCCTTTCGTCTTTCCCTCTCCTTCCCTCTTTCCTCATGAAGCAACCTTGGGTTGTGAAAGCTTGGGATTTGTGTGTGTGTTTGTGTGTTTTTCATTGTATCTATCAACATACCAATGCTTTCTCGTTTGGTAAGTTACAGTATCTTTGTTTTTATATATATTTTTCCCACATGAATATTTATACACCTTTATTCAGACTGTATTTCTTTGTAGATAACAGCATCATGTGTGAAAATCTGAGGTTACCATTAATATTGTCTGCAAATTACAACATGAACAGCAAGGACACAACAATCTTTCCTGGGGTATACCCAAAGTTACTTATTCATCTGTTGATAACTCTCCATTCAAGCGAACATGCCATATCCTCCCTACCAAGAAATCTTCAAACCAGTTACATATTTCGTACGATACCCGATATGACCACACTTTTGAATATAAGCTTAGATGAGGTACTGACTCAAACACTTTTTGGGAATCAAGAAATACTGCATCTATCCAACTGCCTTGGCCCAAAGCTTACAGTATGTTAGGTGAGAAAGGTGCAATCGATGTTTACAGAATCCATGCATGGTGGCATGGAGGAGGTCATTCTGTTCGAGCTCAGAAAATGTTTTAAGATTCTACAACAAATTGATGACAAGGATGTTGGGTGGAAGTTTTGTGAATTACTTCTACTACCCTTCATGTAGACAGGTGCAACTTGTGGTTTCTTCCAACTACTGCACACAGTTTATTGTCTGGGGTATTTACAATAGACTGTAGTTAACAGGGTGGCTAACTCAGCTGCGAATTCAGTATATAATCTGATAGGAATTCAGTTACGCCTTGGGGGTTTGTTCAATTGTAATTATTTCAGCTGTTTCTAAGTGCCACTGACACTAATATCTATTTCACTCATCTTTTCAGTGGTACGAGAATCAAGTTGCGGCCATACTCATGGGTTGTAAATGAATATTTAAGTACTTCTGCATTTGCTTTGCTACTCTCAAATTCACTTCCAGTCTCGTCTAAGAGTAACTAGACACTAACTTTGGCGCCACTAACAGCCTTTACATATGATCAGAATTTCTTTGGGAAGACATTGACGGCTTCACACATTTATCTCTTGAGTGCCAACTGCGTTTCATTCAGCATCTCTATTATAGCTCTATGATTTTTTTATACCTATTATGCCAGGGTCTCTGTTTCTTTAGAAGTTTCTTCACAGTGACAGTATATCACGGAGGATCTCTTCCATTATGAACTGTCATACTGGGTACATATCTATTTTGTGCATGTTCAACTATTCTTTAAACTTGAGCCATAGATCCAATACAGGCTCCTGTCCTGAGTCAGAAGTTCCTCATTGGGCTATGGTACTATTCTTTGTCTGTCTAGTTGGCTGAACATATAAAATTTCCTGCTTGTTTTAGTTATCCTTTGTGTTTTGGTTGTCACTGTTGTTATTAACTACTCATGGTCACTGATACCAGTTCCAATACGAAATTCCTCAAAGAGTTCAGGTCTTGTTGCCATTAGATCTAATATACACCGACAGAAAAAAAATCACAACACCAAGAAGTATTTGTGCAACATAAACAAAAGTTGGTATGTGTGCTTCAACATCTGAAAAGTGATGCCTCTTCAAACTATGCACTAGTCACATAAGAGTGGCACTAGTAGTATGAGGACACAAATCAGGTTTGCTTTAAATACAGGCTGTGATGGTCAGATTGTTAATTAAGTATGAGATTGGGCATAGTGTGCCAATGTTAGTCAACAAAGCCTTTAAAGTGGCAAAGACATCATTATCAACAACACACAGTCTGAACGAGGTCGTCTAATAGGGCTACGAGAAGCTGGATGTTCTGCAATACTGCAGAAAGGCTTGGCAGGAATGTAGCCACTGTACACCAATGCTGGTAGTAGTGATCACAAGAATGTACCTTCGCAAGAAGGGAAGACTCTGGATGGTCACTTGGCATTTCCGAAAGGGAAGACCATTGCTTTCAGCGTATGGCTCTGACGCATCACATTGCATCTGCAGCATCAATTTGAGCAGCAGTTCGCAGCAGTGACAGAACAAAGTGTTAAAAATGGGTTACTTCAAGGACACCTTTGCACCATGCCCTTTGTAACAAGCATTCAACCAACCCCAAACCACTGCCATTTGCGATTTTAGTGGTATCAAGCAATAGCTCACTGGCGGGCAGGGTGGAGGTCTTCTGTGTTTTCTGATGAAGTTGGATCTGTCTTGGCAACGACGATAGCCATGTGTTGGTTAGGAGGAGGTCATTTGAAGGCCTGCAAGCAACATGTCTGCATGCTATACAGACTGGACATACATGTGAAGTTGTGGTCTGGGATGTGATTTCGTTTGACAGCAGGAGCACTCTCATGGTTACCCCATATACCCTTAGTACAAATTTGTTTGTCAGTACCATGATTTGAACTGCTGTGCTGTCACTCATGAACAGTATTCCAGGGGGTGTTTTCCAAAAGGATAACACTCACCCACACACCACTGTTGTAACCCAAGATGCTCTACAGAGTGTTGACATGTTGCCTTCATATGCTTAAACACCGGATCTGTCCCCTCTTGAGCATTTACGGTACATCATTGGACAACAACTCCAGCATCATCTGTCACTGTATTGACCAACCAAATGGAACAGGCAAGGAACTCCATCCCACAAACTGCCACCTGCCACCTGTACAACACAATGCAAGTGTATTTGCATGCTTGCATTCAACAGTCACACAGTTACAACAGTTGTTAATGTACCAGCATTTCACGTTTGCAAATGGCTTATATTGCCCTTACATTAATCTATGATCTTGCGATGTTAATCACTTAAATATGTGTTCCCAAAATTTCATTACTCTACATTAATTATTTTTTGTGCTGTGATTTTTTTTTCCATCATGAGTGGGACTCTGAATCATCTGTTCTAGGTAGTTTTCAAAAAAGGATCTTGCCACACCTATCATTAAAAAAAATTGTAAGTATCTCATGTGATTGTTGGATGATCAAAGTCTTCTCCAATGATTACAGAATAATCAGGAAAATTATGTACAAACAAAGTGAGATTTTCTCTAAAATTTTACGTTACATAAGGAGAAACTGGTGGTCAATAGAAGGACCTTATTATAGTTTTTTTGTCCATCCTTGATACTGAGTTTTGCCCAAACAAACTCACATGCAGTGTCAACTTCTATCTCGGTAGATTTGAGTATTGTAACAAATACACACTCTCCAATTCCTATTTTCCTATCCTTTCAGTGTATGCTTAAATTTTCCCCAAAGATCTCACTACTGTCAACTTCAGATTTTAGACAGCTTTCTGTGCCTAATATTGTGTGAGCTTCAGCATTTTATAGGAGCGCTTGAAACTCTGGCTTTATGTTACAAATGTTTCGGCAGTTACGCACAAGGAGTTTTGATACTATCATCTGCAGGAAGTGTTTATTTGGTTCTCTGGTTTTCCATAGCTATCATTACCAGAATTGGATGGAGAGTTGCCTAATCAAAAAACCCTTGTGTGCTATAATATGGGAGAGCTGATCACCCGAACAGGCAGTGAGTACACACAAACTGAGTTGGTCAACTTAATACTGTGCGAAAATGGAAAATTTGGCAACACACTCAGAAGTGCACCATTAATCAATCATGTCTAGAAAATGAGAGAGATCACATAAGGACATAATTTCATGTCAAAAGCATTGAAAAAATTTTTTTCTTCCATTTTTCACATGCCACCATCCATAACTAGTTTAATGAACCTTAAAAGACACACTGAAGTTACCAACAAACTTAATATCATACAAATATATTAATACCTAAACTGTTCTAAAGGGTAGTTGTATGCTTTGAGCGTGTAAATTACATTTTCTAAGAAAAGTACAAAGTCATATATATTACATTTATTACCTATGTCAGAAGTATTTCCTTTTTGATAACTACCAATAGGTAACCAGTAATAAATCTAGAAAGCAGAGCTACATGGGACTGACTGTATTGTTAACTGACATAACTCAAGTCCTTACAGAACCTAAATATTACTGAGAAAAGACACACAGATTTAAAGAGCACCAATGAAAATGCTTTCTTAGGTTATTTTGGTATTTTAAATTAGAATCCTATTAATGTCTTACATTTATAGTGCGGCACTACAGAAGATAGCATGTTTAAAAAGAATTAAATTGTGAAATCACAATTTAAACACTACAATACAATATTTATATTTTGTTACTTGCAACTTTCACGGCCTCCACATAACGAGCATATGATAAAAACATTTCTGTATCTTAGTTGCATTACATTACAATTTATTATTACTCCATGACTAGTTTTGGTTGTTTGGCTTTTTTCTGTAAAGTGGTACATACAACAAAAAAGGGTATTATCTAAATATTACAGGTAAGCTGTCCATGTCTCACACATTATGTACATATGAATATTTGTGTTTCAGTTTTAACTAATATGAGGACTGCATAATCCCAGCATGACACCCAAAAAGATGCTTCATGACTAGTACCTGTTACAAACAGTAATGAACTTCTGAGTACATAGTAGAAGTTCCTACATTATCTACATATTTCCTCATTGTGGAGGAAAAACATATCTTTATACAAACATGTCTCTTGCAAAAGGCCCACAGATACTCTAAGGTAATCATAACATATTTCAGCAGAAGACGCATGTGTGTGCTCTCCCTCAAGAGTTTAATAGCTGAACATCTCACTTCTTTCTGTGCCAGACTAAGGTGAATGAACAACAGTGCAAGTTACTTCTCCTTATAGCATTATATTTGTGAATAATATTGTTGTTCCAAAATGTGACTGAATTAGGGAGTAAATGCACTGTTACTATGCCCAGGTGCTAAATGCACTGTCACTATGCCCAACTGCTCAATGGGCTCTACAAGATGTTCTGCACATGTTATTGCATGTTTCTGTGCAAACAACATTTTCTTCCTCAAATATGAGTTACCCCAGAATATGTTGCTGTAATGTATTAGTGCAAAAAAATAGAAAAGTGAGTCAACTTTTTGACATTTTCACCTACAAAATTTGATATTGCACACAGTGCTAAAGTTTCAGAGATTAGATGGTTGAGCTTATTCTGAATTATTTAGTGACTTACTCTCAAGCATTATTTCTAATTGCGTGGTCAGGCTTGCTGAGTACTGAAATGGATGTATTGTATTTATTCAAGTTCAGTGACTGTACATTTGCACAGAATCATTATTAATTTTCAGGAAAAATGTTATTTACATTTTCAAGTATGGAAGTTTGTCCATGATACTAGTATTGACAGCAAAGAGAACTATTTCTGCTCCTTGAACATACGAGGTCAGACCATTTTCAAATAACATGAACAAGAGCACAGAGAAATCTGCGACCTGTACAATAAAATGCTTTCATCAAGTCACAGAAAATACAAATAGGTAGTGTTTTGTTATTTAATTTTTTATAATTTGATTCATAAATGAATCTTCTATGAAGAGACACTTTTGAAACCAAACTGATAGTGGCTAATATTTCTCTTGCCAAATGTTCATTGCATTTTCTTACTGTGGAATACATTTGAAAACAGTTTTGTTTAGTTCCAATTATCATGTACCTGAAACTCTTGCTTTATAGTAATATTTGCATAACTACCTTGTTCCATTTGAGATCCTTTCTATCACCCACCAGACTCACTCCCAGATAAAACAGAAAATTTTAGAACAAAACTTAAGTCCACTATTATTTAAGTTACTCAATCATACTGTCATCATTGGAGGAAACAATCAAACAAAACCACTCGAGAAAACTAAAGTTTTGTAAGTGATGAGCATGACAAGACATTCTGTGAAACATTACTAAATGTCTTCTTTGAGAACTATCTAGAACAAATAGTTCGGAAGCATTCTCATGGTGGAAATATAATGGATCTATTAACAATAATCAGACCTGACACACTGAAACTGATATCTATGAATATGAGGAAATTGTAGCAGTAATGAGTACAAAATTACACAAGGCAACTAAAACAAGTAGAAAGATTTATATGTTCAGCAAACTAGAAAAAGAGACAGCGTGTCACATCCCAAGGAGGATCATGAAATGTTTAGCTCTGGGCAGGAGCTTGTACAGGACTTAGGGCTCATGTTCAGAAGAATAGCTGATCATGTACTACATAGATATGGAGCAACAGAACAGTTTATGATGGGAAGGACCCTTGATGGTATACAGCCACTATAAAGAAATGTAGGTTACTGACATTAGATGCAAAACAAAACACAGGGCTACCGACAGGGTGATGCTAAATGAGAAGTATTTAACTATCAAGCCTTCAATGACTGCCATAACAGATTATCACTGAAAGATCTCTCACGAAACCTGAAGAAAGGCTGGCCAAATGTAAAGGCTGTTAGTGGTACTAAAGTTAGTGTCCAGACACTCACAGGAGTGACAGGAACTAAAAATTGAGGGTACCAAAGCAAAATAAAAAAAGGTGAAATCCATTTTCAAATGTTTTTTCCCAAGGAATATCCAAGATTACTGTAGCAATTTAATTCTCACATGACAGCAACAATAAGTGATATGGATGCTATAGCAGAGTTGGCAAAATAAGATCTCTGGCAGCTGGCACTGCTGTTGCCCGCTTTCAATTGCGAAGCACACACAGCTACAGGCAAAACCTAAAGCTGTATACGGAGCTGTGACAACACAAGTATTGCCATAGAGACATACACAATATTGTGTTGTGTGACTGAGGAAGATGCGAAAAGCAGTCACACCATGCCCAATGAAAAGTCAGGGTTCTTGTTTCGTGAAGTCTATAATAGAGTTAGTGATGTTGAGAAATAGCCTTAATTTCTAAAACTGTACAAAACTCCATAGCCTGATTCAGTTCCTATCAAATTCTGTCTAAATTTGTGGATGAGTAACCCCCTTTTTTAATCATACTCTATCATAGATTCCTTGAACAAAAATAAATTCCCAGTAGATAGAAGAACGCACAGGACCCACCCATTTACAAGAAGGATAGCAGAAATGATCCACAAAATTACTGTCCAGTATTCTTGAAATTCCATCTGTTGTAGAATCTTAGCACATATTCTGAGCTCAGACATAGTGAGCTATCTGAAACAGAATGCACTCCTCCATGACAAGAAGCAAGGATACTCAAAACATTAATCATGTGAAACCCAAATGGCACTTTTCTCACATGTTGTATTGTAGGCATGGGTTAAGGTAGTCAGGAAAATGCAGTAGTTCTTGTTTTCCTAAAAGCACTTTAGGGATGAGGCCCAACAGTCCACAAAAGTTTAAAATGTGTGACACTGGTGTCAAAGTCAGTGAGGATATCAGCATATAAAACACACTGTGGTAATTCCATTGGAAATCATCAGATGGGGGTTGCATCATGGTTACAGATTTTAATTAAATTTGGCACAGTTAATACCTCCACTAAAGTAAGTTCATATCTCAGGTAGTGAAATGTGAAACCCCTCACGAAGTTACAATTTTGGCTGTTTTGTTCAAAAAACGTGCCACCATGTGTGACCTCATAGCTCCTGTACTACGAGGGTGGTTTGGAAAGTTCTCAGAATCGTCACGAGAGGTCAGGCATTAGCGCAACGAGTTGTTCACGTGATATTCATTGGACTGTTGTCTGTAGACATGTGCCACATCAGTGCTCTTGGAAGAGAGCTGTGGCAGTGACATGGCTATGTTGTTGTTACCGCACAGTGATTTGCAAAGAAGGGGGGGGGGGGGGAGTGGGAATCGAGATTTAAGCAGTGATTAAGTACTTCATAAAGAAAGGTATGAAAGCAAAGGACATTCATGCTGATTTCCAGAATACACTGGGGGACTCTGCTCCTTCATATTAAACTGTTGTCACGTGGACAAATGAATTTAAATTTGGTCATGAGAGCTTAGACTATGATCCGCACAACAGTATACCACTATGTCTCACTACTCTAGAAATCATTGCAAAAGTACACAAAATGCCATGACTGAAAGTGCACGAAATTGTTCGCACTTGCCAGATGTCATCCGAAAGGGTATATCACATTTTAACTGAAGAATTACAAATGAAAAAATTATCTGCAAGATCGGTACCATTAGTCTTGACGTTGGATCAAAAATGCAAGAGAATGGACATATCATAACAATGTTTGGCCCATTTTAGGAGAAACGAATAAGATTTTTTGCACCGATTGTGACCCCTGATGAAGCTTGGGTGCACTACTATATCCCAGAGACAAAACAACAGTCAAAGCAGTGGAATCATGCTGATTCTCCGCCACCAAAGAAAGCACAGACAATTCCTGGGATGGGAAAGGTCATGGCATCAGCGTTCTGGAACGGAAAGGGGATTCCGTTTGTAGATTATCTCCCCATTGGGCAAACAATTACTGGAGAATACTGTGATAACCTCCTGGACAAATTGCCACAAAAGATACATGAAAAAATGCCAGGTTTAGCAAGGAGAAAGTCATCTTCCATCAAGACAATGTGTGTCCTCACACATGTGCTGTTGCCATGGTAAAATTACATGAACTAAGGTATGAATTGTTGCCACACCCGCCTTATTCACCCGATATGGCTCTGTCAGACTTCCATCTCTTCCCAAAACTGAAAATTTTTCTTGGTGAATGAAAACTCACTTCAAATAAAGAACTGATAGCCAGAGTTGACTAATATTTTGCAGGCCTGAAGGAAACTCATTTTCGAAATGGGATCAGGGCACTGAATCATCATTGGAGCAAATGCATTAATCTGAAAGGGAACTACGTTGGAAAATTAAAAAAAGTTCCAGTGATGTAAGTACCTTTTTTTATTCCGTCCCAAGAACTTTTCAAACCATGTGAATCAGATACAGCCAAAAGGTTGGTCTCATTTAAAAGGTAACACCTTTCCCTTCTAGGAGAAAGCAAGGATGTGTTGCAATGGTTCATGGTTCAGAAGTAATGAATAGACAAACAGCTACACAAGTTGTAAGTTGCATTTTTGCAAATTTCCAATATTTTTTATCTCATGTGTGAATGATAGTACTGAAACAATATTTGGTGTGTATAGAGAGGTGATAAGGCTGAATTCATAAAACAAATTTAGTTGAGTTACTTGCATGACTTTTAGGATTTGAAAATTCTGAAATTGTTGAAAACCACTATTTGAGACCTCACAAAATGCAATGTGTGCAAGATCGAAGTGTGCTGAAAATTGCTTCATTATGCAGCTTTTATCTAAGTCTAATTATCCCCAAAATATCTTTGTGTTGCTCCCATTTATTGTACATCATTTGACAAAGTTCTAATACTGGTGCACCACGTATTATACCAGGCAGTCCATGAATGAATGATCCTATCAATGGAAGCTAAAAATGTGAAAGTCATGACTGTGAATAGTTTCAATGAAATCCTAAGGCACTTTTCTCTTTGGTTTATCACACATACTGCAACTTTTTTCCCCTTTCGTTTACCACCATCATCTTAGAGAAATTACACTTGTGGGTGGTAGTGATAAAGAGTAGTTTGTCAAGTTGGCAATGATTTCACATCATTATTGACAAACAGTTCATTGCTGCAATGATTGCCACCATTAATGACAAACGGTTCATTATTAAGCTTGTTTTCAGTAGCACAGCTAGAAAATCTGGAAACTAGTAGCCATCACCAAGTTCTTTCACATTAATTGCTTTTTTTACAATGAAAGCTCTCCCATCAAATTGTTTTTTCATACATAAAGACTGGGCAGATAAACACTGTAATGGATGGCAAATGCTACTTGTGATGTATGGGGCAATTTATTTGGGATAATTAAATTAAAATCTATCCCCTAAAGCATCAAACCATGTCACTGCTATCTTTCAGGGATGTTTTCTGAGGTGTCCAAAGAGCATGAAGTTAAATTCAACATTAAATTTTTAATTTTTCACTGTTTTATTTTTATGGTGTTAATCTAGAACTATTAGCCTAGTCAAAACTGCAGACAACAGTAATGGTAAATTACTGAAATTGTCCGTTAATCTTGTCTATCAAATAATAAATTTTTGAACTGCAGCTAAAGAAATCAAGGATTTAAATTCAACATTTTATTTTAATTTTCCTAACTTCAAATGTCCCATCCATTATCTGTGGAAAGCCTGATACATGTAATAATAATTTATTGTTTTTGTCTACAGACAGCAACCTAACACACCACCTGCAATACAGTTCTTCCAGCCCAGGAATCCTAACTGGCACACCACCACCATCCAATCACAGCTGTGCTGCCATTATGCACACTACTGAATCATCTTATGAGGAGTGTGAATGACCAACAGTTTAGTATGGAAGTGGGTCATGCAGAGCATGGTCAGTGTATGGATGACATGGAGAAGCGTTTTCTTGGTTCTGCATTAGGAGAGGAGCGTCAAACTATCTTACTGTCGACAGTCAGGACTCAAACATATGTGTGACTATAGTGATGAGACAAAACACTTATTGGCTATTCATACAAAACTACAAATTGATGATGAGGAAACATTGTGTTACCATCATGAGAAGGTATACCTGGACAATTTTACACACATTTTTGGTCATGCATGTCGTAACCCATTCTATTGTCACAAGACTGAGGTAAAAAAAATCTCTGAGAGTTATTTCCACAGAGCTGTGTAAGCAGCTTTCTGGTAATGTTAATCTTACACCTGGCAAATCTCTGTGCTCAAAGTGTTATTGCATGATTAACACCAGTATAAGAGGCAACCAACAGAATGAATGTTCAATAGATACAAGTGACAGTTTTCGGCCTGCTGAAGAATTTGTAACTGCAGTGAATATGGCCTGTAGTGCTCTCAGTGTGTCACCACTTAAGAAACGGTGTCTGAGTAATAGCAAAAAAATCTCACAAAGCAAAATGAAGTACCAGAAAATCTGCTCTGCTGTTCACAAGCACTTGGAAAAAGAGTCTTGAAGTTACAGTACCAAATGATGTGGATCACATCCTTTCAAGTTCCACCCAGAAAGACTTTGCTGATCTTATTGAACAGCTAAAAGAAAAATGTAAATCAGCTACCTATAAAATACAAAAATCAAGATTATCAGTCTCCTTCCTTTGAAGTGGGCAATTGCATATTGTACTAGGGAATTTGGGGTGTCAGAATATGTGGTTTGGAAGGCCAGGCCACTGAAAGAAAAATAAGGAATCTTGCCTGATGTGATGTATCGTGGACGCAAGTCTTGATGTGATAATGTATGAGATGCTGTTTGCACATTTTATCAAGATGATGAGTACAGTCATTTGTGTTCAGGGATGAAAGACTTTGTATCTGTTGATAGGTATGTGGTGTTAAAGAACACAAGAAGAAACAACTGTTTTAGTGAATTTGAAGGCGCCATATGCAAATAACTGGCTGCCAGGTGGAGTCTTCAAGAACTTAATGACGCAATCCTCACTGTGCAAGCAATTTTTGAATTTGCATCACAAGAAATAAATGCTATTCAGTTCTTCTGTGTGTCCTCACAAGACACTTGAAATAACAGTGCAATGCTACTGAATGAAAGACTTGATCAGTGCAGGACAATTCCAAACACAAAACAGTGCCACCACTTGATGCCTGCTCTGTGAGATATGATATGTGTAATATCACACAAATGCAGAGGCACAACAGTCTCCCATACAGTAACAAGCAGTATCATTGCAGGATATCAGGCCGTCTTCTTACATTATTTGTGTCTATGATTGTTGCCTTTGGTATGGGCTGTTCTGAAGAGATGTTTTTGAATGTTTTGGTGAAGTATCTACATCCACTTGGACCAGCTAAAGCTTACTTTTTAACCAACAAAGTCAGCTGAGTGAAACTCAGAGACATTTTAAAACCAAATATTGTGCCAAACACTATAATAGGCAGACAGTATGATCTGGACAGGGCAACTGAAATCGAAATACTCCAGCTGTTTAACAAATTTCAGCAGTCCAAGTGAGGAAAGGCACCGATCTTCAAGGCATGTGCTTCCTACGTAACTTTCTATTTAGATAATGACTGATGTATTCAGAGTGTGAAACATTCCGTGTGTCAAATTCTGTGGCATTTACAATATTGTCCTTATCAACATGTACTCACTGTTAAAGAGTACAATAAAAAAGTTATGCATTGAAGTAACACAAAAATATTTTGGGGTAATTAGACTTAGATACAAGCTACATAATGAAGCAATATGAAGCACACTGTGACCTTGAACCACATTGCATTTGGGGGGGGGGGGGGGAGGGGGGGATAAAAAGTATTGAACAGTACACTGATGTGCACCACCATCCCAACATGCCTCTTTACCTGCTTTGTGGGCTATGTTATTTCCTTGTATACTGATGTGTCCATGTACCCAATAAAAGACCACCTCCTTGCTTTGTGTTGGAGGAGCTGCTGTAATGTGTAATGGAAGAGACGAATCAACTGATCTACTAGGTATGTTTGGTGGACCATTTATAGTGCACTAAGCAAGTCAGGACAGACGAGAAACCTTGTACCCTGATGCCTTCGAATCCACTCCAGGGACATTATTATGCCATATAACTCATAATTTGTAAATTGTTCCAGAAGGCGCTCTTGGAAACCCTATTAGGGAAAACAGCTGAACAACCATGGGCTTTCCCTTTCTGGGATCCATTTGTATAAACGACAATAAAACTGTTGTACATATTTAAAACTGAAGAAAACAGAGCTGTAAAAACGTAATCTGGAGTACAAGGTTTCTTCTACTGTGCCAGGGTTAAAATCACTTTGAGCCTCTGAAGACGGATAGGTCTACATCTGTTTCTTCCCCGGCTGTGCATTCAGAGGTCTGATGTGCCCAAATCAGTGAGACAGTCGATAGCATATATGCTGAATGGCTTGGTCGCATGGGGGTGATTCCTGAACAGTCGCTCAAAACTTGGGTGGACTGCTGCTCTGAATAATAATGACTGGGGCAACACTGGTCACACTAAATGCCAATGACTTAGGCAACACAGAAATTTTTAGGGTGTGTCGAGTCAGAAGGGGGTGCTGCCAAATGGTTCATGGAGGGAAGATTCACCAGACTCTGAACTGGGCTGATCCAACAGCTCCAGTCAACATCTAACACCTGGAGACAGAAAATATGGGTTAATGCATAAGCTACGCTGCTATGATCTAACCATGATTTGACAAATGCCCTACAAGTCTGCAGGAGGCAGGACATGTCAGCTCCTCATGTCTTTCCATAGAGGAATTTCAAAATAAGTAATGATTTGAAGCCCTTTGTTAACAGATCTTCCAGGTGCGGGACCAGTTTAATTAAGAGTCAAATAGCAGGCCAAAAAGCACACAGTGTCATTAGAACCTAAAACCAATTTTATTGGCCCAAGTTTCTGGCATCTTCAGGATCAGTTGAAGTTGCATCATCATTACCGTAAGATTGTATGAAGAGTAGGAGATTGTGAAGTCATCCACAAACAACTTCTGACTGCAGAGGAGATGCCATTGATAGTGACTGAACAGTGTGACATTAAGTACACTGCCTTGGGAGACCCCATTCTCTTGAACAAAGTTGTCAGACAAGTTATCACCAACGTTATAGTGAAAGTGCTAGTGCTCAAGGAAGTACTGAATAAGAAGCAGCAGATATCCACATATTCCTCATTCATGAAGTTCGCAAAGGATGTTGTATCTCCAAGTGGTACCATATGCTTTTTCAAGATCAAAAACCACACCAACTAAATGGCTGTAACATAAGAAAGGCTCCTGTATTGTCATCTCTGGTAGAATTAAGTTATAAAGGTGAAATGGTAACAACTGAAACTCCATTGAGGACAGCACAGGTGACCCCAAGATTTAGCAAGCCAGATAAGGCAGCACTTGGCATACACTTGAGAATCTTACCAATGCAGCTGGTAAGAACTACACTTCAGTAACTATTAGGTCTGAACAATCTTTGCCTAGTTTCCATATGGGAATTAATATTGACCCCTGCCAAGTGATGGGATACTGTTTGTCAAACAGGATCTGACTGAAACAAGATAGGAGCTTGTCTTTGTCTCCAGAGCACAGATGACAGAGCATTGTGTAATGAATCTGATCTGGTCCTGGAGCAATGCCCCTGGCTGCACACAGAGCTGATTCCAATTTCCATGTGTAGTGTGGAAGTGTGTAGACTACATCATTACACAAGAAGAAGTGGAGTCTCTGTATCTCCATAGTGCTAACAATATCTGAAACTCAGGAGTTTGTCAGATGATGCAGTGACAATAGAAAGGTGTTCACCTAAAACCTGAGCAACGTCTTTAGGCACACCCACAAGGACTATTTCTCAAAAAGGCCATAAGGGGAGATGTACTGCCCTTGCTTGATATCTATCTTACTGAGCTTGTGCTCGCACAGTCCTGAAGGAACAAACGCTTTCTGTAGTTGAATGGTGTTCGAACTGCTGCAAAGCTGTGCACTTGGCTCTGATTGCTGAGCAACATTCCTCATTCCACCAAGGGACTGGCCATCGTCTGAGGTAGCTGCTATACTAGGGAATGGAATTGGTGACATGGTGCATCTTCTCCTGGGTGTCAACTAGTCCCATTAGTTAATAGAATCATCACACAGAAAGTTATTTAAAATCAAAGCAAGTTTGAAGATAGACTACTAACTTTATACCTACCAATTTTCCATTTGCAATCTCCTATCAACAACTGTCTGAGTCATAATGTGGATCCACACCTGAAAGTAGTAACTGGGATGCACATCTATGACCATGTCCCTCTGAATTGAGTCTGCAATAGCTGGAGGATAAAAACTAAGGTCAATGGCTGAACATTACCCTTTAGCTGCAGAAGTTTATCATCTGAACAGAGTTGAAAAGACAGATACTCCCACTGCAACTGTTTATCCA
The DNA here is from genome assembly GCF_023897955.1 of Schistocerca gregaria. NCBI lineage: Eukaryota > Metazoa > Arthropoda > Insecta > Orthoptera > Acrididae > Schistocerca > Schistocerca gregaria. The sequence continues at coordinate 939,958,492 of NC_064920.1, forward strand.
GCTTTGGTAAGAGTTGCAAGAGAGCAGTGGCATCTGTCTTTGAAGAAAACAGCTATCTTACTCTCTGCCTTGTCTCCTATAAGATCATCCTTCTTGTAGGACTGGTAGCCTGTTAACTCAGGTATGTTGGAGACTTTAAAATGAGTTTCTTGTAAGCAGATGTAAAATGATCTCTCCTGCGACAGAAGTTGAAATCGTTGCAAATTTGACTGACATTCATTTCAGTTCCACTGCAATACAGAAAAACCTGTGGGAGGCATTGGTTAGTACAGTTTGTACCTTATCTTTCTCCCTTAGTGGTGGTGATTTACACAAGAGGCCGGGTTAACATCAACAGTGACCAGTTCTTTGGTTCCTCCATGTGGATATTAGTATCTTTGACCATACAATCACAATCAGAAAGGAAGAGTGCTCAATGATGAAATGGTTTTGCGGACAGTTCCTTTGATTTTAAATGACTTTTGGTGTGACTTTTTCTTCACTTACAGGAGAAGTTGGTTGGGTGGGTAGAGAAGGTGGCTTAGAGGGCCTCTGATGGTGCACAGTAGTATGTGGCTGAGGTTCAAAGTACAAAGCTGATGGCTTCCAAATGGTTTAGGGGTCCTGGATTTGTGTGGGAACGTCACACTTGGTGACTGCATTCTTAAGGGCTGATGCAAAGGAAGAGACAGACACCAGAGGTTGCATAGTTTTTCCTTTCCTTGTTATAAACCCAACACTACCCGCTCCATTCTGGGTGATCCCAGAGCAGTTTATAGATTTTGGAGGACCAGTACTCAACCTTGCGGGCTGAGCCTCCACAGTTTCCACATGTAGTCCTTCCACTGATGCCTTAGTTGGATGACCAAATATTTGACATCTGAAGCATCAAAATGGGTTGGGAACAAATGGTTGAACCTTAAGATGGTAATAAGCCTGTCAGAAAATGTTCAGGTACACTCTTGTTTCTCCATTCTTCACGTAATTCATCACGGTCCATCTCCATTATACTGAAGCAGATAATAATGCCTTTACAGAAGTTAAGTGTGTTATGCATCTCATCCATAACAGGATAATCACTCAAGGCCTTCCATCCAATAAGCCTAGATATTTGGTGTGAAATGAAGCTGTTTAACACTTTACAAGGACCCATAAATACCCTCAATGCCTTGTGAATATAAAAAGAGGTTACCTTCTCCATGATTCCTTCTGCTCTCTTGATTATATTGACAGTATTATGGTGGACTACTGCCCTGATACTATTCTTCTGAGAATTCATCTCGGTAAGACTCATCAACCAAGCTCTCTGTCTGACGAGTGTAATTACTAACTGATGGTAATGTGCCCATCAGGAGTAAATGTGAAGTGAGGTCACTACATAGGGATCCCACAAGCTGCTAGCAAAACAAGTGCTAACCCAGCTACAGTGCTGCACGCCTCAGCAAGCGGTATACAACTGGGAGACAAATAGTGCTGTATTTCAACAGCTGTTCACCCCCTCAGTATGTAGCACACCTTAAGATGGGAGTTTTTTCTCTTTCTTTCTTTCTTTTTTGTTTCTTCCAGATTTGGAGTAGGAATTAAAATCCATGGAAAAGAAATAAAAACTCTGCGAGGTTCGCCAATGACACTGTAATTCTGTCAGAGACAGCAAAGAACCTGCAGTTGAACAGAATGGACAGTGTCTTCAGAGGAGGATTAAGATGAACATCAGCAAAAGCAAAACGAGGATAATGGAATGTAGTCTAATTAAATCAGGTGATGCTGAAGGAATTAAGATTAGGAAATGAGACATTTAAAGTAGTAGATGAGTTTAACTGTTTAGGTATTAAAATAACTGGAGATGGTCAAAGTAGAGGGGATATAAAATGTAGACTGGCAACAGCAAGAACAGGTTTTCTCAAAACGAGGAATTGATGAACATCAAGCATCGATTTAAGTGTTGGGAATTATTTTCTTAAAGTATTTGTATGGCATGTAGCCATGTACGGATGTGGAAAATGGATGACAATTAGTTTAAACAAGAAGAGAATAGAAGAATGGTGAAGATTAGATGGGAAGATCATGAAACTAATGAGGAGGTACTGAACAGAATTGGGGAAAAGAGGAATTTGTGGCGCAACTTGAGTAGAAGATGGGATTGGTTGGTACAACATGTTCTGAGGCATCACAGGATCATCAAATTAGTATTGGAGTGAAACATGGAGGGTAAAAATCAGAGGGAGAACAAGAGATGAATACACTAAGCAGATTCAGAAGGATGTAGGGTGGAGTAATTACTTGGAGATGAAGATTGCGCAGGATAGAGTAGCATGGAGAGCTGCATCAAACCAGTCTCTGGACTGGAGACCACAACACAACACACACCTTCCTCATGGTCCAGATGGTGATGCCAAAGCCACCATTCTCTGAAACACACAATTTTCTGTTGCCTGGTCTAATGATGGTCCTTGAAGTATTTCCTGTACAAGAGGTCTGGTGGCACTGGGCAGTCCTCAGCACGGAAAAAGATATCCCCCTCTTCCTTAAGTTGTTGTACACGTTCATACGACCCCTGCTCTGAGGCCTATCTAGCTAGTGTGGTCATACCAGTAACGACGCTAGCTCCAGCATAGACCACAGCATCATTGAGGCGTGCAAACACTCCTGCCTGGTGCTGAAGCTGCCTGAAATAAGGTGGTGGTGTCCCTCAGGACTGTTTGGATATAGAGTCATCAACAGATGCAGACATAACTTTAGTTATTCCTCAGGGGAGTACAGGAACATTGCTGTTCATGCTGTGCATTAATGACTTTGCAGACAATATTAATAGTAGGCTAATCTCAACTTTTTGCAGATGATTTTGAGTTGGGTATTGATAGGAGTTCAAAATTGTGAAAAGATTGTAAACTTGCTTTAAATGTAAAACTGTGCACCTCTCTCTCTCTCTCTCTCTCTCTCTCTCTCTCTCTCTCTCTCTCACACACACACACACACACACACACACACGCACACGCACACGTACTCAGCCAACTCATTCAAATACCTAGGTGTAACAATCTGTAAGAATGTTAAATTGAATGATCACATGGCTCAGTTGTAGTTAAAGCAGGTGGAGGACTTTGGTTCATTGGTGGAATACTCATGCGACCCATCCAGAAAGTTGTTCAAGTGTGTGGGGCCAGTATTAAATAGGACTAAACAGGGGATATTGGACATATATTAGAAAGGCAGCACGAATTGTCATAGGTTTGATTAACCCATGGATGAGTGTCGCAGAGATGATGCAGAAACTGAGCTGGCAGATGCTTGTAAGTAGACACAAACTCACTCAAAAAAGCCTTTTACAGGTACGAATAACTAACCTTAAATCATGAATATAATATTCATTAAATTTTTAAATATTAAACAAATTACAATGTACACAGAGGTGTTTAAACAACCATTCTACACATTTGTGAACAGAATCAGAAGAAACCTTAGTAAACAGTACAACAGGAAGCACCTTCTGCCGTGCACTTCAAGATGTTTTCAGAGGATGTATGGTGATGTAGATGTAAATAAGTGGAACATCTTTTGAAGACAGCAGCAGTAGTTCTGTTAAATAATAATTGCTTTCATCTATGTCTGTATTACCTTCTATTGTATTGGATGGAACTGGGGACATAGAAATGACGGACAGCCTACTGGACAGCCGAAGCCCTTCAGTGGTTCATGACCCCACAACAGGCTACAACAGTCCACTCACCCCACCGCCACCCCGCACCGAACCCAGGGTTATTGTGTGGTTTCACCCCCAGTAGACCCCTCACACCAGACAAATATAACCCCAATGTTTGCGTGGTAGTGTAATTACGGTGTATGCGAGCGAGGAGAAAGCGTTTGCGCAGCAATCGCCGACATAGAGTAACTGAGGCGGAATAAGGGGAACCAGCCTGCATTCACCAAGGCAGATAGAAATCCACTTTAAAAACCATCCACACTCTGATCAGCACACTGGATCTCAACACTAATTCACCGGGCGAATTCGTGCCGGGGACTGGCGTGCCTTCCCGCCCGGAAAGCAGTGTATTAGACCGCATGGCTAACTGGGCGGGCTTGTATTAACTTAATTTACCAAGATGGTGAATTTATTTAATTTCTACACCTCCCTGCCCTTCAATACAGTTTAATATTCTAAATTTCTGTCTTCCTGCTTGTTTCTTTTATTTCTATTTTTGTTGCTATGTTCACCTGGAAATCAAAACTGATTTATGGTCTATACATTTTTTTTATTATTTATTTTGCATTTACTTTTTCTTTCTCAAATTCTTTTTTTATTTGTGTTCTTCTGGAACATGTATTAAGGGCACATATGTCACTCTTCTCAGCTCACTCTAATAGTATATGATGCCTGTCATTTCTCATATAAACAAATTTCCAACTACTGAATATGTCTTAAGTTTTTGTTTTACTTTCAGATTCAAATCTCCCACTACCATCATCTTGTAGTGGGATTTACTACCCTTTTCCATTTATTATATCCTCTAACTCTTCATAGAGGCTTCTAGCTCATCATCACAATGTTAGCACCCTGATGCAAAGGCTTGATGACTTTCACACAAGATGTAAGCATTTTTTATTTTTATTTAGAATTTCTCTTCCTTTTTAGATTCCTTCGATACCATTTATATTGTTCCTAGGTTCCTTCTGCATACTAAAGTCTAACCTCAATTTTATTCCAGTTCTGCTCCACTGTAGTAAAGCACATGGCCTGATTTAAATTGTATTTGGTCTTTACTTTTTTGCCACACATGTGGCAAATAAATCATATTTGATCTTACTTAAATTCCCTTCCAACTCCACAGACACTTTAAGATCCTAAGGTTACGTATTGTCCATAAATAAAAAGTTGAATCACTACGATCCATGTTACTGTCTACTTAATCAAACTCCCTGTAGGAAGGTGTGGGTGTAAAAGTGGCTGACATGCCCCATGGCCTGTACCCATGCTCTCAGTCCCTCAGTTCACCACTCTTAATACTCTCTCTTCTGGGGCATAATATGTCATACTAGCTCACACAAGGCAATAGGATCTCCAACATCCTTACCCTTTGTACATTGACTTGCCAGGCCCTGAAGAGTCTGGGATTAAGATGATCCTGCAGACTGACCACATGCCGGCTGAGCACTCAAGTCACCAGTCAACAACTGCTGTCAGGCAGGCAGTGTGTGTGAGTCATTTATAACACTTTTGTTTGTGAGGATTGCAGATTTTGATTCGTCTTGCTGTCTACAGAGCATGTGGTTAGTAGCCCATCCATATTTGTTCCCGATTAAATGACTACTAATATTGCTGGCTTATGGATTGTATCTATTTGGTATCTATTCATCTTGTTTCTCTTAATCCTTATAAAGAAGCAATTAATGGCTCTCCCCAGTTTTTAATAGAATCATCTTTTGCAACCCACTCTGCATACTGTGTAATATGAAGACATTTTTCTGCCCCTCTATCTATAAGAAATTTAACATTTGAGACATTAACAAACTCAAGTTGAAGAGTTGTACCTTTTCCCAAACATAAGTGCATGTATTCTTGATTTATGCCACTTTGAAGATGGTATTCAGCTTTTGTCCCCACCTTTTAAAAATTATGTGAGATGGTTAGGAAATGGCCGTGTGTGTGTGTGTGTGTGTGTGTGTGTGTGTGTGTGTGTGTGTGTGTTGTGTCCGTCCTCCAGAAATTCTATGAAATTACTTGTTATCGCTTGAATATTTTACTCATAGATTCTTGTGGTAAGTTGAATTAAATCAGTCTTCAAACTGAAGACCACAACAACAGCTACACTTGTACTTGACATAAATGGCACTTAACATCAAAGGACAATGACTATTAATGGAGTGGGTGGAAAAAAACAACAACTGGTGGAAGAGGATAACAACTAATGATTAAAAACGGTCACACATAACAGCACTTCAACTCAAATAATCAACCAATCTTTTGAACAGTCTATCAGAGTTAGGCCTTAATTGAAAACTGGATCAAGGGAGACATGGGGAACTATTGCCCAATTCAAAACGTTCTTGCAAAAAATGTTATTCCAGGTAGGCCTAACTAATTTAGATTTAAACAAGGAAACGTCAAAACCTTCCTCCTATTTATCGGGACAGCACCGTCAATACAACTATCTCAACTAATTAAAAAATGGGGTGGGGGAACTATCAGCAATAAAAATGGCTTTAACATCTGATAACTTTACTAAGCATGTCCTGTTGGAAGTAGTACGCCTTTGCCTTTATCTGCCTTTTAACTGACTTATCCTGCCATATATGAGGGGACATATAGTTGAACATGGACTACAAACTATGGTGCAGTTAACTTTCTCACATCAGTAGACGCTGACAGAGGAGAAGGACCTGATAATTGACGGATAAAAACCATAGAATTGACCACAAATTGAACTCAATATCTTTGAATCCCTAGTCTGGTACTTTACCACTGAGAGACAGTTGCTCATTAATACCAAAGCTAAAATCACGATGCAAAATATATTAACTTATCTTCTCATATTAGGAGAAAAATGGGGCTTCAAAGTACAAGAATTATGCAGAAAGTCTTGCAATTGAATCATGCATTGTTAGTGCTCCAACCCAAGACTTCCAATTCACAGTAAATTATAAGGAATTAAACATAAATGCACTCACCTTAAGCTGGTTATCCTACATATTGAAGCTATTGCATCTTGCAGTCTTTGAACATTGTACAGTATAAGTGTTGACAAGTTTTTCAAGTCACATAGATATGACAGATCTCCTAAGTCAAAACAATTGGACAAATCAAGATATACAAGGTTCTGTAGAGAATGCAGTAACAATGGAAAGTATAATTTCTCTCCAGGAACATAAAGGTTCTTTACAGTCAGTTTTCGAAGATTAGGTGTGCGTAATATGTAGCCTCTTTCTTGGTATGCACTTCTTTTGCTTGTTTCAGGCAACTTCTGGGAATCTTCAGAATACAATGTATCAGGCAAAATGTGAACCTGGGATCCAACACTTAGAGATAACAAACTATTACCAAAGTCATTTATATGGGCTAATGACCCTTCTGTGATATTAATGCAATTGTATAAATCTAATTCAATCAATCTATGACTCAATAAGGCGCAAAGTCCATCATCTGTGATTGCTGAATTCCTTAACCTCACTCGTTTTAATCTGGTTGTGTGAGGGTTTTGGAATATATTGACAAATTTATCATCTACTATATTTCCACTTTGCTGGTAAAAGTGAATAATATTTTCACAGATTTCACTGGGAAGAGCTAGGTCGTCTCTAAGTCTATAATCTTTAGTGAATGGGTCTACTGTACATATAGTATCTGGTCGTTTCACAACAAATTTAAAACACAGTTCTAGTAACGTTTCTGGCTCACTGTCTTTACAAGGTGCGAGAAACGACAGCATCGTCATGAGGAGTACTTGCTTCTACTTGTTTATTAACCTGCAAATAAAAACAAACATTTAGTTACAAAAACAGCATTTTTCATCACTGTCAAAACAATATATGTAGTGTATAATACACTTCATATAAAAAGATCCACTACTTTTGATAGCTCTGAGTATTCATCATTTCATAAAACTTCTTTCACAAGATGATCACAACACAATAATGTCAATCATGTTTTGATTCGTCCAGAACTGTCGCTTTCAAAACGTTTAAGATTATGTCAAAAATGACAAGAAATGTCTTTTGTTTGATGTGCGCTTACGAGAAAAAAATAGTGTAATTGTTCTCATGAGAAATATAGATAGTACGGAAAAAACATTGTATGGGTAATATAAATATACTCTCGAAATTATACAGGCTGTGTACCTAGACTCGTCGCGTAACGCAGATGTTCTTTAACTTGGCATTCATGACAATACGCATATCGGGTGTCAAGTGTTTCCAAAACTCAGTTGGCTGCATAATTATGGCTGCTTACAGAGCGAGGTATACAACTGTCATGCAGATACTCTCCTTACTTGTCGTTCACACAGAAAATGATCTTATCGACCAATACCCTTTTTTTTTCAGAATAAAAGAATTCGATGACCTATTAAATTCCGAAGAAATAGATCTGAAAACATTAAGGAAGCTCTGTTTTAATGGTAAGAATATACTATGCGGTGGATAATAAATATGTAAACATTGCATTTGAGAAAGAGAAGGAAAAGCTTCTAAAAGAAATGTTTCAGGTTACTTCGCCAAGGGAACCTGTGGCAATATGTTCGTATCATGTTAAGTACATTCTGTCTGTGATACGCCCCCATCATCTTTACTGTATGTTTATAATAAATTACAAAACTAACAGTCACCACATGTTTATGCAGTTGCCGTCAGTACATTTTTTTTCTTCAACATTTCTGCACATGTGTGTTATATTTTTTCAATATTTTATCGCTCTGGTAATTTACTTATTTTTAATTTTCTGATTCTGCTTTACGATGAGCTTGCACCATTGATAGAAGATGCTCACCATTCTCTTAACGACGTATAAACTGTTTGTTAATCTGGATAGCACCAAACTGATACAAAAAATGCCTGTGTTCTCATTTCGCTTCTGTGTGGTCCATATAAAATGTTTAGCTCTTGCTTTTATCTATCTATGTACATCACGAATTATGAAATTTTGTTACATGATTTTTGGTGTATAGAGTAATTAAATGTTGAGTAGTGTATTTCCACTAAATTGTGACAACCTTCCCATCCCTCCCATTAGTGCTTTTGGCCTTTCCCGATTCGGCAGGTTCGTTGTGCATAATAATGCACTATAATAGGAAATCTTCACAGTCGATTATTGTGGTATTTTCATTTTTCATGAACATTTCTGTTGTTTATTACATTTTAGTGCAGGTGTGGAGTGGAGTGGAGTATAATTTATAGAGTTCTGTGTTGTTTCAGTTAGTAAACACAGTAAACAGCAACAGTTGTATTGTGTCAACAGACAGGGATTCTTAACAGAAAGAATCCCTGTTGAGTATCCCTGTCTGTTGACACAATACAACTGTTGCTGTTTACTGTGTACACTAACTGAAATAGAGAAACCTGCACTTGCGCACATTGTAGAGCTGGTTTTGGCACTGTATAATCATCTTGGGTTTAAGTCAGCCGGATCAAGGATAATATTCAGTAGACAATTATAAACCCTCAACCAGGTGGCATCTGTGTGCTGGAAAATGGGAACTACCCACACTTTATGGACTACCTTTCCTTTTTAATCGATGGTGCCTATATGCAGGAAAACACCCTTCCTTCACTGTATTTATTTGCCTCACAGTGAAAAGTTTTCATTGACAGTTAGTGTTCCTGGGAATTACTTTGTAAATAATTAATGGAAAATCTCATATAAAGATGTGAAACAAATACTAACAAAGAGATAGAGGGGCTGGCCAGTACTGAGCTGAGGTAAGTACTGGCCAGCCCCTCTATCTCTGTATTACTTTGTAAATATTACTACGTGATGAATTTAATAACTCTTATTATTATTGTTGTTGTCATTATTAATAAATATATAGATGCCAGTTAGAGATTCGTACCCACCACCTCTTACACATTACAATAATAGCAATTCTTCTTCATAACAGAAGTAATTGTCAAGAAAAAAACTTTTTGAGATTGTTTTCAGATTTTACTTTGCCAGGAAGCGCTAGAAAAAGAAAGGAGTGGAAAAGAGACAGCAGATGCGAGGAGATGTACTGGGGAAGTGTGAGTTGGGTTAAAGTGGGATATGAAAGGACAGATTGGTTCAGGAAACGAGTGTTGTGAAACAGGGCAGTGCACTGTCACCTTTCCTCTTCATTTTGGTCTTATGTGAGGTAATGACTAAAACACACACAACTGGAGAAGACAAGATCAAAGCAATGGTAGTCATGGATAACTTGATAATCTGGGGAAACAGGAATGAGGAGATTCAGGAACAGCTGCATATGTGGGAAGAAACTTTGAGATAGTGTGGGATGAAATTTAATGTTAACAGATGTGAGATCCTGTCTACAGCTAGAAAGAAAGATGGACCAACTAGTGGGATGGAGGTGACAATTGAAGAAGTTGAAACATCCCAAGTCAGGACAAGATTAGGGAACATGGCGGACAGGCAGAAGCATTCTTGCCAAGTGTTAGGAACCTGGTTTCGAACAAAGATATCCCACAAAAAAGCAAAAGTTAGTACATTGAAATATTGATCTATGCATCTGAACCATGAGTAATGAAGAAAAGAGATGTAAGCAGATTACAGGTGTGTGAAATGAAGTTCCCCAGAATGGGAGTAACAACGGAGGTAGGCTGAGGAATGAAAAGATGATGCTATTAGAGAAACAGGATAGAAACATCAAGGCTAAGATGATTTGAGCGCATAAAGAGAATGGAAAGCAAGGGGATTTCCATGAAGAAACACGAGTGGAGATGCGAAGGAAACGACCAAAAGCAAGACCAATGATAGATGGCTGAAAGGCGTGGAGGAATATATTGAAAAAAGAGGCGAAGACTGGACCACAGAAATATGGTGGGAAAGGAGGACTTCGTAGTGAGGCTTATGTGCCAAACAGACACAGTCTGGTGCTGAGAACTGTTCAAGCTGATGACGACGATGACTGACTACTACTATTGTTACTCCTGCTGCTACTGCTACTTTGCTGTTCGTCAGACATTTTATATCACTGGCTAAATGATGATAAATTTTAGTTGCAGCATTGTGCACCCCTTTTTGCGCTTAAGGTAACCTTAACATGGGGCAATGGATATATTTTTCCTTCTGGTATTATAATTACGTACAGCATTGTTCCTTTTCAACTTAAACAAACTTCACTAGGGAATAAATATTCTGTGAAGCATTAGTTAGAATGCCCATCTCTTTCAACAGATATCTACAAGATGATCATGGATAAACCCTATATAATATTCTTACAGCACGGTCTTGAACAGTGAAGACTTCCTTTCTTAAAGAATAGTTACCCCGGATCATTGTACCATATGACATTGAATGAAAATTCGCAATATATGTCAACTTACTGATTCGTGTCTCCCCAAGATTTGCAATGATGCATATAAATGTATACATATATAATGTACTTGTCCTTACTTATTATTTGGTTAGATAGTTATTAATGATTTTACCTGGAATACAAAATCTTGTTAGTGGTAACAGTTGTGGTAATTTAGCACAGCCCACAGAATAATGCTATGTTTGAAGGTGACAGGTACATTTTCTGAAGTATACGAACTGTGATATCTTTAGTTAATCAGAGATAGCGCATCACCTTTGTTAATTAATGTTTTGTGTTTCACGTTGTTTGCCATAGTAAATGATGATTAATTTGCTTACAATATCTCGGGTCATTTTGAGGTTATGATCACTTTAGACTCTAATAGTAACTTTATTATGATCCAAAGAAACTCCTTTAAATTTTAAGGCATTTGCTCCTAATATGAGCAGGCATTCTGTCTTAATTCACATGATGACTCACAGCTGATACTGCCAACACAAATTTCAAGGTTTAATTTCAGTGCTTCTTCAGAAGTGTTAGTTTGCGTGTGTTTATAATAATTGACAGATGATGGTAATAGAAGTCTTTCCAAAGAAAACAAAGCAAAGCACTGTAATATTGTAGTAAACAGTATAACTATTTTTATGAAGGGCAGTTAAAAGGTGGTTGTCAAAATCTAACCAGTTGTGTTACTGTATTTTGCTTGAGAATTTCCGTTCACCTTATATTTCTTCAATGATCAAAGCTTATCCTATGCTCAGTCTCTGCTGTGATGCTCAGTAAATCACACACAGGAAACATTTTCTTCTATTGAAAAAAATAGTAATGTAATATTTAGTTAAATCATTAATGTTTCTAAATCATATAGCCTACTCTTGTTTCTTCTGTAAAATAGTGTCACTAGTCAGTCATCTTTGATTACATAAAGCAGCAAAATGTCTTGGAACCATATTTTTCATTGCATTGCTGTCAATTATTAATCCTTCTAGGATAAATATATATTGTCACAATGGAAAAGTGCGGAAAGTGCCACAGAGTTGTGAGAAATGCTCAACAGTGTGAGAATCATCTATACTTTTTTCATGTGGAATGCCACGAAGCATCCAGCTTGAATGGAGATGTGGCTGGCCTTTGATACTATAATTATTAGATGTATTGCTTCACAGTTGTGGAAAACTAGCAGTCATTCTTGAAAAGCAAAGCTGATTTGGCAGTAGTGCAGGCAAAATTGGAATAGTTGAGAGCTGCAGTCAGCAGCAATAATGTTAATAATAGTATAGACAACTGAGCAGTGGTAAAACATGGATCATACCATCAACACCACCATAAGAAAGTATTAGGCACGTAACTAAGAATTCGTCTCAAGCTAATTTGAAGATTACCATACTCTTTGATTGATACAAACAGCCCTGGATGAAGTGGATTGTCAAACCTGTGCAAGGCACAAGCTCAAGCTAATTTGAAGATTACCATACTCTTTGAGTGACACAAACAGCCCTGGATGAAGTGGATTGTCAAACCTGTGCAAGGCACTAAGTGCAGTCGAACAGGGTGGATTAAATACAGGGAACCTTGGGTGGTCTTTTCTGTAAGATGTTTGCTTATAATCATTCATCAGATGTCACAGAAAATACTTGTACACATTGGTACTTGAACAACACAAACCAAGAGTTAATTTGATCAAATGTTTACAGTAAATGCAGCAACTGCAGTTCTAGATCTTGACTTAATAAACTAGCAAATTCCTCAGAAATCTTTGAACAGCCGACATCAGTAAAATTTTTGATTTAGATAGAACAAATGAACTCCTGAACTTTTATCAGCGACAAATATTTTAAGACTAAAGAACAAATGAATTAAAGAACATGAACCGTAATGATGCGGAGTCACAATAGGCACAGCAAAAATATTCATACAATTATAGCTTTTGGCCATTAAGGCCTTTGTCGGCAGTACACACACACACACACACACACACACACACACACACACACACACACACACACACACACACACCTGTAACAGAGAAAAACAAAGTACATTACACGGCGCTGGTAAGGGGATAGTATAGCAAAGCAGTTTTTTAATGCAACTTGCAACTACAACTGTATGAACTGTAGATTATTTCAATAGTATCGATTTGGAAAGCAGTATTACACAATTTAATACCAAGGTAACTGATGGCCACAATAACTGGCTGCACAGTCATGACAATGGAAAATCAGTCATTAGGCTGCTTCACTTTAAATGCAAGCTGATTTCCTACTTTGCTTAGGCAGATTTTAACCTAAATAACAGTAAGATCGACCAAACAGCTTTTGCTGGAGGTTTTCAAAACACAGTCCTCAAGACAGCACTTGAATTAGTCTATCTTGGCAGTGCAACTAAATAGACCATTAAAACACTGTTTTCATAGTAACCAGAAAAGTTAGCTGACATTCACACTTATCGATCAGCTGAAAGCTGTTAAGCTGTCAGTGATGAGGTTGACGTGGCCACCACTCCCAGGACAGTGGTTTCCTTTGTCCGGGCATTGATAGTTGTGTACTATGGTGCACTTCCCTGGCTATGACAGCAACAGCTCGTTCCTTCTGTGCTGGCAGCTCCAACTCGCACTGCTCTGCCACAGGAAGCACATATGTGTGTCTTGCAAACCACTTGGCACACATCACTCACACTCCCTCTCTCTCTGCAGGCTTCTGCTCTCACCCAGATGCCAGTTCTGTGCTTGCGTGCATTTTCATACCATGTGTGCTTTCAGAAAATCTTTGCGACATGGACAATTGATAGGCTGCCAATGACCTATCAACCTCCTCTCCTAAAAACAAAACTGAGGGAGGGGGGAATGAAAGATTGCTGCCCCCTCCCTCCACCATATATTAATTAATTTATTTCTTTGACGTCAATTCCCCTGTATGTAAACTCTGGGCATTGGCCGACCTGTTGCCAGTGTGTGTCAACCAGCAGGAATTAAAAGGCAAATGGGAGGCTGCAAAAAGGCCTACTCTAGCAGTAGGCGACATAGTACATGTGAAAACTGTACAGAACTGGAGAAAAGTTGCCCAGGGGTCAAGTTTATAATCCAACTAGCTTTGCAGATGATGATGAAATGTATGATGAGATAAAAGAAAATTTTCAGTTAGTGAAGGGAGATGAAAATTTAATAGTCATGGGTGACTGGAATTCGAGAATACGAAAAGGGAGAGAAGGAAACGTAGTAGGTGAATATGGATTGGGGGTAAGAAATAAAAGAGGAAGCCGTCTGGTAGAATTTTGCACAGAGCTAACACTTGGTCCAAGAATCACAAAAGAAGGTTGTACACGTGGAAGAATCCTGAAGATGCTAGAAGATATCAGATAGATTATGTAATTGTAAGACAGAGATTTAGGAACCAGGTTTTAAATTGTATGACATTTCCAGGGGCAGATGTGGACTCTGACCACAATCTATTGGTTATGACCTGTTGATTAAAACTGAAGAAACTGCAAAAAGGAGGGAACTTAAGGAGATATGACCTGGAGAAACTGAAAGAACCGGAGGTTGTACAGAGTTTCAGGGAGAGCATAAGGGAGCAATTGACAGGAATGAGGGAGAGAAATACAGTAGAAGAAGAATGGGTAGCCCTTAGGGATGAAGCAGTGAAGGCAGCAGATAATCAAGTAGGTAAAAAGACAAGGGCTAGTAGAAATCCTTGGGTAACAGAATAAATATTGAATTTAATTGATGAAAGGAGAAGATATGAAAATTCAGTAAATGAAGCAGGCAAAAAGGAATACAAACATCTAAAAAAAGAGATTGACAGGAAGTGCAAAATGGCTAAGCAGGGATGGCTAGAGGACAAATGTAAGGCTATATAGGCTTATCTCACTATGGGCAAGATAGATACTGCCTAAAGGAATATTAAAAAGACCTTTGGAGAAAAATGAACCACTTGTATGAATATCAAGAGCTCAGCTGGAAGCAAAGAAAGGAAAACAGAAAGGTGGAAGGAGTATATACATGGTCTAGACAAGGGCAATGTACTTGAGAACAATATTATGGAAATGGAAGGGGATGTAGATGAAGATGAAATGGGAAATATGATACTGCCTGAAGAGTTTGATGGAGCACTGAAAGACCTGAGTTGAAACAAGGCCCTGGGAGTGGACAACATTCCATTAGAACTATTGACGACCTTGGGAGAGCCAGTCCTGACAAAACTCTACCATCTGGTGAGCAAGATGTATGAGTCAGGCGAAATACCCTCAGACTTCAAGAAGAATATAATAATTCCAATCCCAAAGAAAGTAGGTGTTGACAGATGTGGAAATTACCGAACTATCAGTTTAATAAGTCACAGCTGCAAAATACCAGTGCGAATTCTTTACAGATAAATGGAAAAACTGGTATAAGCCAACCTCAGGGAAGATCAGTTTGGATTCCGTAGAAATATTGGAACACGTGAGGCAGTACTGACTCTACGACTTATCTTAGAAGAAAAATTAAGGAAAGCCAAACCTACATTTCTAGGATTTGTAGACTTAGAGAAAGCTTTTGACAATGTTGACTGGAATACTCTCTTTCAAATTCTAAAAGTGGCAGGGGTAAAATACAGGGAGCGAAAGGCTATTTACAATTTGTACAGAAACCAGATGGCAGTTATAAGAGTCGAGGGACATGAAAGGGAAGCAGTTGTTGGGAAGGGAGTAAGAGAGGGTTGTAGCCTCTCCCTGATGTTATTCAATCTGTATATTAGAGCAAGCAGTAAAGGAAACAAAAGAAAAATTCGGAGTAGGAATTAAAATCCATGGAGAAGAAATAAAAACTTTGAGGTTTGCTGATGACATTGTAATTCTTTCAGAGACAGCACAGGACTTGGAAGAGCAGCCTAACGGAATGGACAGTGTCTTGAACGGAGGATATAGAATGAACATGAACAAAAGCAAAATGAGGATAATGGATTGCAGTTGAATTAAATCGGGTGATGTTGCGGGAATTAGATCAGAAAATGAGACACTTTAAGTAGTAAAGGAGTTTTGCTATTTGGGGAGCAAAATAACTGATGATGGTCGAAGTAGAGAGGATATAAAATGTAGACTGACAATGGGAAGGAAAGCTTTTCTGAAGAAGACAAATTTGTTAACATTGAGTATAGATTTAAGTGTCAGGAAGTCGTTTCTGAAAGTATTTGTATGGAGTGTAGCCATGTATGGAAGTGAAACATGGACGATAAATAGTTTTGATAAGAAGAGAATATAATCTTTTGAAATGTGGTGCTACAGAAGAATGCTGGAGATTAAATGCATGGATCACATAACTAATGAGGAGGTATTGAATAGAATTGGGGAGAAGAGAAGTTTGTGGCACAACTTGACAAGAAGAAGGGACTAGTTGGTAGGACATGTTCTGAGGCATCAAGGAATCACAAATTTAGAATTGGGGGGGCAGCTTGGAGGGTAAAAATCGTAGAGGGAGACCAAGAGATGAATACACTAAGCAGATTCAGAAGGATATAGGTTGCAGTAAGTACTGGGAGATGAAGAAGCTTGCACAGGATAGAGTAGCATGGAGAGCTGCATCAAACCAGTCTCTGGAGTGAAGACCACAACAACAACAACAACAACAATAATATTTCTTTGTTACTACTGGGCCTCCCCGTCAACTTTGCTTAACTTAAGTAGGCTCATATTGGCCCAGATCTTCCTGTGTGTTTTCATATCCTGGACCACATAGCTGACTGGGGTTAAAACCTTGATAATGCTACATGGACCCACAAATCACTGCAGCATTTTGCCTGTAATTCCCTGGATAACTTTGCTCCAGTTCTGTACATTTTTCACATGTACTATGTCGCCTACTGCTAGAAATGCTACACATCACTCTTTGTTATATCTCCAGCCTTCTTGCAGCTTCCCATTTGCCTTTAATTCCTGCTGGTTGACACACAGTGGCAACAGGTCGGCCAATGACCAGAGTTTATATAAAGCGGAATTGACGTCAAAAGAAAACACGAAATGTTTTAACCCAGCAAAGGCAGCTTGCTGGGAGTCGCCCCACCTAAACATCTCTCCCTTGTAATGTAGCTGATTAAGGGGTGCAGCAGCAAGGTGGGTAAAACCAGGTACAAATTTCCTAAAAAAAAAAAAAAAAAAAAAAAAATAATAATAAAAATAAAAATAAAAATTGTCCGTGCCAACGAATCTTCTTATGTGGCACTGAGAATTTGAATACGGCACTGTTTCACAGTCACACTTTTAGCAGAGACATGACCATCATCAGTGTTCTACTATATTAACAGTCCCTTAGCCTGTCCATTTTCTGTGATTCATTGATTCTTTCTTAATGCTGCTGTATGTTGTACCATACATCAAGTCATCCAGTATCTGAAATCTCTTCCTTCCTCACTTCCTGTTTCCTTCTACATAACCTTCTTAAACTGTTTTTATCAGTCTGTCATTCTATCTTAATATATGACCAACCCAATTTCTTTTTCTTCTTTTTAATACATGTAGCAACTGTCTTTTCTGTCTCACTCTTCTCAGTACCTCTTCATTTTTTACTCTGTCCATCCAACTTATTCTCTCCATCCTCCGCCCTGTCCACATCTCAAAAGCCTCCAGCCTTCCTCTGTCTTTCTTCCTCAAAGTCCATGTTTCAGCACAATACAGATGAACACTCCATACAAACCATTTTATGAGTTTTTTCCTGAGTTCTCTGTCCAGACTGCTGCAGAAAAGTCTCCTTCTCTTATAAAATTCCTCTTTGGTCATTGCTATCCTTGATCTAATTTCTGTGTTGCACTTCCAGTCTGTCTCTATCCTGCTTCCAAGATACTTAAAATTTTACACCTGTTGTAATAGTTCTCCATTCAGCATAATTTTTATTTCTTTATTTCCTTCTAGTGCCAATACTTTTGTTTTCTTTATGTGGCTAGAAGGACCATGTCATCAGTAAACCTCAAACACCCTACTCTTCTTCCTCAGTTTCTACTCCTTTGTCATAATTTTTTCTTTTAGCTACAGTGGTGTCCACTAAATCCTTTAATTCTTTTTCCCATGTGGCTAGAAGGACCATGTCATCAGTAAACCTCAAACACCCTACTCTTCTTCCTCAGTTTCTACTCCTTTGTCATATAATGAGCATTGGTCAATCATATTTTCCGAGTAGAGGTTGAAAAGGGTAGGTGATAGACAGCATTCTTGTCTTACTCCTTTTCCTAGTCAGATCCAGTTTTTACTTTCTCCTCTCACTTTAACTGAGGCTTTTTGATTCAGATATAATGAGTGTACAAGTCTTCTGGTTTTCCAGTCCGCTCTCTTTTCCCTCATTGTAGTCACCAGCTTGTCCCAAGCCACATTGTCAAATGTCTTTTCTAGGTCGATGAAGCACTTATATAGGTCTCTTCCTATTTCAATAAACCTTTCTCCCAAGTTTCGTCGGAGCCCTACTGCATCTCAGTGCTCGTATTCCATCTAAAGCCAAACTGCCTCCTCACTAAGGTTCTCCTCCATTACTTTTTCAAGTCTCTTATTAATTATTCTTAATATCACTTTGGCTGCGTGTGAAATGAGGCTGATCGTCCTGTGCTCACTGCATTTCTTGGTTCCTTGTGTTTTGGTAATAGGATCATTACTGTTGTCATAAAGTTCTCAGGCCATTCACCACTATCAAATATTTTATTACATAACCTCAATATTTCTCTGATTCCATCTTGGTTCAAGCATTTTAATTTTCCATCTAAAAAATGCTTTGTACCTGACATGTTGACACAACAAAGAAAGTAATCGGACAGCTGACTTTTTGTGCAATGGCGTTACTGTGCATTTACCATGCAAATGTTTGCTGTGTTTGGTGCAGGACTGTAACCTTTGAGAGATTGGCTGAGAGACATATAATCAATATGAGCATAGTTTTCTTCATTTTAATAGAAACTGGTCAACCAGTTTCAACAAGAAATTGTATTAATTGGTTGTTGATTGCTAGTCTTAGAGAGAACTTTTGCCATTGTTCTGTGAAAGGGTTCAACTGTGGCTGTAATGTGTTTATGCTGCTGTGAAGGTGTGACACAGCGGTGCTTTTGCTAACTTCGGCATTGAGTGGTAGACAGGTGACATAAAGACTGTGAGTCAAATATGTAAAGCTGCTGATTTATTGTTCAGGCTTTGGCCGTAAAAAGACATCAGGTTGAATCCGGAGTGGGATGATGAAGATAAACTTTTGTGGCATTAATGGGAACATTTTTATGGAATCTGCTTTACAGTCACCAAGATTATGCTGTGCTGCATTCAATATTTTAAGTGGTTTTACAAAGGAGATACATTGCTCTCCGCAAAATAATGCTGTGTTCATCTGACATTTAAAAATAATTCTTATTGGTAGCACTTCTTTGAAAGTAGAATTTATTATTTTCATTGTCTTCTTATCAGGTGCATACTTAATTATTACATCATGCACTAATGAAGATTGTTTGGATTTTGATTTCCACACAAAAATTGACATTTATAAGTCAGCACTTTGAGATCAGCTGCCCATGTAGCATATGATTGATGCAACTTCTTGCAACAATGAAAACATGTGAGCTTAGCTGCTGCAACAGAATGTGTTTGCTGCTCATAATGCTTAGACAGTCCGCCCCCGGTAGCTGAGGGGGTCAGCGTGACAGACTGTCAATCCTAAGGGCCCGGGTTCAATTCCTGGCTGGGTCGGAGATTTTCTACGCTCAGGGACTGGGTGTTGTGTTGTCCTAATCATCATCATTTCATCCCCATCGATGCGCAGGTCACCGAATTGGCGTCAAATCGAAAGACATGCACCAGGCGAACGGTCTACCCGACGGGAAGCCCTAGCCACACGACATTTCCATTTCCAATGCTTGGACAGCAAACTTCAGATTTCAGACAAATCTTAACATTCAGCATTTTTGAAAGGATGTAATTTTTGTATAAGACACAGTATTAGGGGATTAGTAGCCAGCAGAAAAGCGCACGTCCTAGTAATGTCAGTTATGCTTCTCACCTGGATGGGGAGCTGCAGACATCTGTAGTATGAGTCCCGGTCTTCATCTTCTGGATGAAAAGGCACAAGTGGTGGTGGTGGATGCTGCTCTGTTCCGATGAGCTGCTTAGGATAAGCCGTTGCTGTTCCATTTAAAGTTGCAGCAGTTGCTGCTATAGTTTCATGAATTCTGGGTCCATGATCAACGGAGATGATCTTTGTTGCACGCACATGCTAAGTGTAGAAGTCTGCTGTTATGAGCACAATTTGTTTTGCTTATCACACTGACACAATGGAAACAAACTGCAAAGACAAAAACATATAAGTTCGATGTCACACACACAGTAGATAGATGGCCAGTATTAAAGCCCATACTAAGTCCAAGATCATAGATGGAGTTGTCAGTAGATAGAATCCAGTACACAGAACATTCTGTTGAGCTAAAACATGAAAATGAGAGCTCTGCATGTTGCCTGCATGGTTATAGCCAATTACAGGTGACGGAGTCCTGCCACCTGATACGACATGGGCTGCAGGGGCTTGGCTTCTTCCCAGAGTGATTCTTGCAGAGACAGCTTGTAGATTGCAAATGTGGTGGTGAGAACAGGAGGTAGGTTCAATTTCAACAGTTTCACTTTTCTGGATTAAATCTAATATTGAGACAGAAAGGGGTGAATTATGCCACCTTAAGTCTTTTAGGTCACAAACCAAATAGCATCACAAGTCTGGTAAGCAATCAGAATTTAAAAAAAATTTAGAAGAATTTCTAAATGACAACTCTTTCTACTCAGCAGATGAATTTTTAAATATAAATTAGTAATCATACACTTATATTCAAAATAGAAAGTTTAATTATGACAGTAAAGAAACTTCTGTTAAACTAAGATGTTCCAGGTCATTATGAAGTGTTGTATTCATTAACTGTACAACAAGTATTAATCTAATCTAATCTAGCATTAAAGAAAGTCTCTCTCTCTTTCTTTGTCATGTTTATAAGCAGTCAACACATTTATTACACAAGCCATGTTGTACTATGTAGTGGTGGGTACATGATATACCACTTTTGTCCGCCTTCTCGTTCCTTTTGCAGATGATACACGCGAGGAAATATTGTTGGTATTTCTCTGTATATGCCAAAATTGCTGTTATGAGAAATGATTCCATCATGGTTACTATGCGAAGTCTAAGGAAGTAATATGTTTATTGGCTTATTGGTGAATAGAGTCTTGGAATATTGAGAATAAAGCTCTCCATGATGCACAACATTTTTCCTTGAGTATAGTTGATTTAGGCACAAGGGATCTGGGCACACCTGCGAGAGGTGGATCTACCCATCTTTTGGTGTAAACTACTGTGAGATTTTTTATCAGGGTTTAGTCCTTTGGCATAAATTGTTTTCACTGTTTCCGGAAACGCCCTTTTCTTTTATGTTGTGTAGCATGCTTTTTTCTGTTGCCTGCACCAAGTTCTATCCAGTTTGCTTCACCCTATCAGTCACTTTACTACTGGCAGAGTAATCCTCATCTTTATTATATTGAATGGCTATTATAAATGTTGAGAAATATGCAATATCTCATGATACACAGAACAATAAACTATTAGCCACTAGGATTTTGAATCAGACCCATGTGGTTACACACAGAGGAAATTGTGGAAGTTCACTTCAATATGTTAAGAAACACATGAAATGCAAGAATTTTTTACTTAGCTAAACACACAACTGACACGTTTCATGACTGTGGAGACTGGCTCCTCAATTTGGGTCATACAGTACTAGGTGTATAAATTTTAAAAAATGAATAAATAAATTGGTGACACCTTCTACACTAGTGTTTCAAAGATGAACACCTTAGCACCAATTTACCACCTTCAAAGTAATGAAAATCATAGAGCACCAAGAAAGCATGCCTTCAGCTTGGGGAGGGCGGGGTGTAGCTATGCAGTCTCTTGTTACCCACTTTTTTTTTTTTGTGAACTATGTGTGAGATTACCTGCAGAAAGTCTGTATCTAAAGCTGCATGGAACCATCCATCTGTCCTTACCAACAACTGACATTCTTAATTTTACAGTGGGACCAGCTTTCTTCAATTATGGACTTAACACTTCCCCCCCCCCCCCCCCCCCCCCCTTCCTCTCTCTCTCTCTCTCTCTCTCTCTCTCTCTCTCTCTCTCTCTCTCTCTCTCTCTGTGTGTGTGTGTGTGTGTGTGTGTGTGTGTGTGTGTGTGTGTGTGTGTGTGTGTCTGTCTCTGTCTTTGCTGCTTCATTCTACAAGATGGTGCTGTAGGAGTTGTGAATCTATGATGTTCGACATCTGTTTTGGCAAAATTTTCGTGCTGTTACTTTGCTATATGATGCCAGGTTGGGAAAAGGCCATTTGGGTGTGAAAAACTGCTGCATCCCATTCAACAATGCCTCTGAGACCAGAAGAACAGAAGAAGATATCAAGAGCAGAAATATTTCTATTACTGAACCAGAGTGTCTCATACGGCTTGTGTTGAGAAAAGAAAAATTCTGTTATAATGCTAGCCTCCCAACAAGCTCAGCTTGTGGATCACATGTTTTCATGGGATTGTGTTCACTGAAATTTGCGAGGAAGATGAATAATTGGCAGAACTACAAATAAGATCATAAAAGGCCGTTGGATTAGTTATATTTCTGGCTTTTATATAATGTCACTGATTTAAGTGTGAAAACTGTATATTATGCATATTTTGTTTGCCGTTAGGTGTAGTACCATTTTCTTGGAATCTGAGGAAACTAATGTACTGAAAACTTGTAGAGTGCCGATAAAAGGTTGTCTGCTCTCATTTTCATGAAGAGAAACCCATAACTTTTTAAGAGCAACTGCTTCCTGCATCAATACTGGACTACTCATAGAGCAAGTTACATGCCACCTAACCTCAGACAAAAACTTTATGTAGAACTCCACATTATATTGGCATGAAATTTATAAATAAAGTCTGAAAGAGGATTTGTGACACACTCTAAAAAATATTGAAGAAGACCTTAAAAACTATCTGAAAAGTAAATGCTGTTATATTATAGGCTGTTTTTTTATATGATAACCATTTAAAATATTATCTTTATGAAGAAATAGTATAATATGGATTATCAGTTTGAATTAATTTTGCTAGTCTGTATACAGTGTTAGAACCTACTCAAGTCACCTAAGTCACAAATTTTAAGTGTATGAGGCATGTTATGTGATAATAAAGATTTGATTTGATATGATCGGAACAGAACACAGTGGCTCCGTTATTAACCACTCTGCTCTCAGCTCTCCTGAGAAATGCTGATTTTGTACAAAGGAAAGTGTGACATAAACTCTGTTTTTTCGATTAAATAGAATGGAGTTCAATTAGAAATATATGACTCGCTTAAACATGGTAATGATGTAATTTTGTATACACATGTTAGGGAACTGTAGAATTGTTCTGAGGGCAAATGTTCCTCCATATTTATATCAAT
The DNA here is from genome assembly GCF_023897955.1 of Schistocerca gregaria. Lineage (NCBI taxonomy): Eukaryota > Metazoa > Arthropoda > Insecta > Orthoptera > Acrididae > Schistocerca > Schistocerca gregaria. Next base: position 939,981,896 of record NC_064920.1, read on the forward strand.
TTGTTGGTCTGTCATTTGCCTGCCTCCCTCCCATCTTCTCTGCTATTCAGATGCTTCATGCTTAATGGTGTTACTGTGGGATTTGTAACCTCATTTCGTAGTGGATTCCTCCTACTGTTGCTGTTACTCAAAACTTTTTATCTCTTTCTTTGAAAGTCTTAAGCTATTTGAAGGTATTTTGTGCAGTGCACTTTGAATGAATGACTTAATAATGTTTTTGCCTGTGTTTGTGATTCTGTTGTTTGTCTTGTGTAGACTTACAAAAATTGTCAAGTCTCATTGTTGTGACCACCTATTACTATCCATAGTATTTTGGTTGAAGTGCCCATTCTCTCCATAGTAGACAATAATGAAGTGATTGCCAATGATGGATTTGAAAGAAAAAAATCTGGTAAAGAGTGACATGAAAACATTTGTCAGATAATGTGACAGAGGCAATGCACTGTGTTTTCCTATCATTGGTTTAAGAATGTCTGTCCTCTAATGTGATGTACTGAATCAGTAAGCATTCTTATTACCCGTTACCAACCATTGTAGTCAAAGTTCTTCTTGCATGGCAGTGACATATCTTTCCACAAATACAGTTCTGTAGCTTGCTGACTATAATCACATGAAGTTCTGCAGATTCCACAAAGACTACTCTCAGTGGTATTATTAATCAGCACACAATACATTTTCTCCACACAGCCATTTGAACCCTTTACAAACTTTGCTTTCTCAAGAATATTGCCCCTCTGACTTCAAAGTCAGTAAGAATCCCTTTTTACAACTTAGATAAGCACTTTCTTCAATCATGAATGTGTCATATAAAAAGCATGTAGACAGTCTGTCAGTTTCCTTATAGAATTACTATGTAGGTTGACATCACACCATATGAACTACACATTGTAAACATATTGTGTAGTATTTAGTAATATCATATTACTTTGCTGTTTCATAACTGTCACTACATTATTTTCAAGGAGTTCCAGATGAACAGGGCAGAAGGGCGTTATGCTGGAAGCTTCTGCTCAATTACTTACCACCAACTCATTGTACATGGAGTGAAACCTTAAGTAGGAAGAGAGAATTGTACAGACAATTTATTGGTATGTATTAAAGTTCTGTGTATGAAACTTCATTTTTAATTTTTCATTATTTTTTGTTTATGCGAGAGCAATTGCATGATTTCTGTCACTTCTATGTTAAGTACCTGTTGTCAACATAGTGACAGTATAAAAAAAGATGGAAGGAGAACTTTCAGAGTGGAAAATAATTTACAGTATTCGAGGCCATCATCTGACAATTACCAACAATATAAAATTATTCATAACTATGTACAACTCATTTGTGATAATATCAAAATGGTAAAATAGAAAGACCTTCACAATCAGTGGTTTTTCAGTGCTTTATAGTGCTATTTATGTTGAGTATCTGAGTGTATGGTTAATCTGTAAGCTGTCACAATGTTTCTGTAGATTAAGGTATGTAAAGTTTTTTTCTGAATTCATCCTAATCATCTTGATTCATACATCATAAAGCCATTATTTGCTCAGGAGCATCTTAACTTTTCCAGACTTGTAGCAATCAGCCTGTAGCACCTCACTAAGTTTACCTTTCATACATTAATTTGTTATGTTTCTGTACAATCTACTATACAGAAAAATATTGTTGAAAAGGAAACTGTCGGTCAGAAAAATCACACGATAAATGAACAATGACAATCTAATCAGTACCTGATGGCTCAACACAAAAGTTTTGTCTCAAGTGCAGATAGTGTTGAGGATCAGTGGACAAAGTTCAAAACCATGGTACAATATGCGTTAGATGAGTATGTGCCAAGCAAGATCGTAAGAGATGGAAAAGAGCCACCGTGGTACAACAACCGAGTTAGAAAACTGCTGCGGAAGCAAAGGGAACTTCACAGCAAACATAAACATAGCCAAAGCCTTGCAGACAAACAAAAATTACGTGAAGCGAAATCTAGTGTGAGGAGGGCTATGCGAGTGGCTTTAATGAATTCGAAAGTAAAGTTCTATGTACTGACTTGGCAGAAAATGCTAAGAAATTTTGGTCCTATGTCAAAGCGGTAGGTGGATCAAAACAAAATGTCCAGACACTCTGTGACCAAAATGATACTGAAACAGAGGATGACAGACTAAAGGCCGAAATACTAAATGTCTTCTTCCAAAGCTGTTTCACAGAGGAAGACTGCACTGTGCTTCCTTCTCTAGATTGTCGCACAGTTGACAAAATGGTAGATATCGAAGTAGACGACAGAGGGATAGAGAAACAATTAAAATCGCTCAAAAGAGGAAAGGCCGCTGGTCCTGATGGGATACCAGTTCTATTTTACACAGAGTACGCGAAGGAACTTGCCCCCCTTCTAGCAGCGGTGTACCGTAGGTCTCTAGAAGAGCGAAGCGTTCCAAAGGATTGGAAAAGGGCACAGGTCATCTCCGTTCTCAAGAAGGGACGTCGAACAGATGTGCAGAACTATAGACCTATATCTCTAACGTCGATCAGTTGTAGAATTTTGGAACACGTATTATGTTCGAGTATAATGTCTTTTCTGGAGACTAGAAATCTACTCTGTAGGAATCAGCATGGGTTTTGAAAAAGACGATCGTGTGAAACCCAGCTCGCGCTATTCGTCCACGAGACTCAGAGGGCCTTAGACACGGGTTCACAGGCAGATGCCGTGTTTCTTGACTTCCGCAAGGCGTTTGACACAGTTCCCCACAGTCGTTTAATGAACAAAGTAAGAGCATACGGACTATCAGATCAATTGTGTGATTGGATTGAGGAGTTCCTAGATAACAGAACGCAGCACGTCATTCTCAATGGAGAGAAGTCTTCTGAAGTAAGAGTGATTTCAGGTGTGCCGCAGGGGAGTGTCATAGGACCATTGCTATTCACAATATACATAAATGACCTGGTGGATGACATCGGAAGTTCACTGAGGCTTTTTGCAGATGATGCTGTGGTGTATCGAGAGGTTGCAACAATGGAAAATTGTACTGAAATGCAGGAGGATCTGCAGCGAATTGACACATGGTGCACGGAATGGCAATTGAATCTCAATGTAGCGAAGTGTAATGTGATGCGAATACATAGAAAGATAGGTCCCTTATCATTTAGCTACAAAATAGCAGGTCAGCAACTGGAAGCAGTTAATTCCATAAATTATCTGGGAGTACGCATTAGGAGTGATTTAAAATGGAATGATCATATAAAGTTGATCGTCGGTAAAGCAGATGCCAGACTGAGATTCATTGGAAGAATCCTAAGGAAATGCAATCCGACAACAAAGGAAGTAGGTTACAGTACGCTTGTTCGCCCAATGCTTGAATACTGCTCAGCAGTGTGGGATCCGCACCAGGTAGGGTTGATAGAAGAGATAGAGAAGATCCAACGGAGAGCAGCGCGCTTCGTTACAGGATCATTTAGTAATTGCGAAAGCGTTAAGGAGATGATAGATAAACTCCAGTGGAAGACTCTGCAGGAGAGATGCTCAGTAGCTCGGTACGGGCTTTTGTTAGAGTTTCGAGAACATACCTTCACCGAAGAGTCAAGCAGTATATTGCTCCCTCCTACGTATATCTCGCGAAGAGACCATGAGGATAAAATCAGAGAGATTAGAGCCCACACAGAAGCATACCGACAATCCTTCTTTCCACGTACAATACGAGACTGGAATAGAAGGGAGAACCGATAGAGGTACTCAGGGTACCCTCCGCCACACACCGTCAGGTGGCTTGCGGAGTACGGATGTAGATGTAGATGTAATCCTTTTAAACTACCATTGCTCAGTATCCATTTTTTGTGTAAGTATGCTTAACATCATCTGTGCAGTTCAGAAAAGCTGGTGGTGAAGGGTAGTATCTAGATGGTTAGTGCAGTGAAGCAGCGATTGAAATCAAGTGTGTTATGTTTAACTGCATGTTGTGTCACAGGATGGTCTACTTTGCTCTCGGCTACAGTTTGGCAGAGGCCGTACACCCAGGTGGACAGCTGGTTGGTAGTCTCACCTATATAAAAAACTGTGCAATGATATAGGAAATACTAAAATGACATAGCTGCTTTCACAGATGGCCTAGTCGCTGATGGGGTAGGCTAAACCTGTGGTAGGACTGGAATAGGAAGCGCTTAGTGGGTGGAATGGGCAGGTTTTGCACTTGGTTCTTCCATAGGGATATGATCCTTGTGGCAAGGGGTTTGGGTTGGGAGTGGTATAGGGATGGACTAGGTTGCTGTGGAGGTTGGGTGGGCAACGGAAGACCGTTTTAGGAGGGGTGGGAAGCATCTGGGGTAGGATGTCCCTCATTTCGGGGCACAATGATAGGTTTACAAATCTTTAACATAATGATAGGTAATCAAAGCTCTGGCGAAGGGTGTGGCTCCATTGTCCAGGGTGATACTGGGTGATGAAGGGGCACTCCTTTGTGGCTGGTTTTTGGGGGTGGTGGGAGGATTTGGGTTGTGAGGGGAAGTGGCACAGGAGATCTGTTGGTGGACAAGGTCTGGAGGATAGTGCCTGTGTGTGAAGGCCTTGTTAAGATTCTCAGCATACTGAGCAAGGGAATTGCTGTCACTGCAGATATGCCATCCCTGGGTAGTGAGGCTATATGGGAGGGATTTTTTAGTGTGAAAGGGATGACAGCTGTCAAAATTGATGTACTATTGGTGGTTGGTGTGTTTAATGGGGACAGAGGTGCAGGTGGAGCCATCAGAGAGGAGGAGGTCAACATCTAGGAAGGCAGCACACTTGGGTTGAGGAGGACCACATGAAATGGGTGGGAGAGAAGGTGTTGAGGTTGTGAAGGAATGAAGATAGGATGTCTTGGCCCTGGGCCCAGATCATGAACATATCATCAATGAACCTGAACCAGACTAGAGGTTTGTTGTTTTGGGAGGCTAGTAAGGTCTCCTCTAGATGGCCCATAAAAAGGTTGGCGTAGGAGGGTGCCGTGAGGGAGCCCAGGGCTGTGCCATGGATTTGTTTATGTAACTTCCCTTCAAATGAGAAGTAGTTGTGGGTTACGATAAAGTTAGTAAAGTGAATGAGGAACGACGTAGTGGGTAGTGGTCCAGACTCCTAACCCACTGCTTCATTCCTCATACATCTTACTAACTTTATCCCAACCCACAACTACTTCTCATTTGAAGGGAAGGTATACAAACAAATCTGCAGCGCAGCCATGGGCACCTGCATGGCATCCTCCTACGCCAAACTTTTTACGGGCCATGCTTCCTAGCCTCCCAAAGCTCCAAACCCCTATTGTGGTTCAGGTTCATTGATGATATCTTCATTATCTGGACCCAGGGCCAAGATGCGTTATCTTTGTTCCTTCATAACCTCAACATCTTCTTTCCCATCTGCTTGACGTGGTCCTCCTCAACTCCTCTACCTTTCTAGATGTTGACCACCTCCTCTCCAGGAATGGTGTATCTGCAGTGACAACAACTCCCTTGCTTGGTATGCTGAGGGTCTCAACAAGGCCTTCACAGACAGGCACTATCCCCTAGACCTAGACCAAAAACAAATCTCCCATGCCATTTCCCCTCCCAACCCCTATCCTCCCACCACCCCCAAAAACCAGCCATAAAGGAGTTTCCCTTCGTCACGCAGTACCACCCTGGACTGGAACAGCTGAACCACATCCTTTCTCCAGGGCTTTTATTACCTATTGTCATGCCCTGAAATGAGGGACATCTTAAGATACTTCCCACCCTTTCCAAAGTGGTGGTCCATTGTCCAGGCAACCTCCACAACATCCCAGCTCATTGCCACAAGGATCATATCCCTGTGGAAGGCCCAAGTGCAAAACCTACCCAGTCCACCCAGTCAACACTTCATATTCCAGTCCTGTCACAGGTTTATCCTAACCCATCAGGGGCCAGGGCACCTGTGAAAGCTGCCATGGCATTTGCCAACTCTGCTGCAATCATTGGCATTGTTTTTATATTGGTATGACTACCAAGTAGCTGTCCACCAGGACGAATGCCCACTGCCAAACTTCGGCACAGCATGCAGCTGAACATAACACAATTGATTTCAATGGCTGCTCCACTACCCGAGCCATCTGAATCCTTCCCTCTACCACCAGATTTTCTGAACTGGGCAGATGGCAGTTATTTATAGAACACATTTTCTGCTCCCATAATTATTCTGACCTCAACCCACTGTATCATGCTGTCCCCACACCCCACACCCTCCACCCAACAGTTTTCACTCCCCTCTGTCCTATCATCTCCTCCCCATTCTTGTCTCCCACCCTGTTTATTTGGAGCCCTCTACCAAAACATCTGCCCATCCTTCCCCTCCCCTCCCCTCCCCTCCCTTTTTTGTTCTTATGTTCCCCACCACTCTGCCCCACAACTTCCTGATGCCGCATCTGTTGGCAGTCTTGTCCCTGCATGCTCCACCAGACAGCTTTTGTCTCTCTTCACACACATACGCCACTATCCCTTCTCGTTCCCCACCCTCTCCAGATTGCTGCTTGCATCCCATGTAATGTTGCATTCCGGCCCGAGGTGCTGGAGATGGTGGTCATGTGTGTGTGTGTGTGTGTGTGTGTGTGTGTGTGTGTGTGTGTGTGTGTGTGTGTGTGTGAGGTGTGCTTACTTTTGTAGCATCAATAGAGAGGACACCACCATTCATCATGTGATGTCGAATACATATGAATATTTTTTACTGTAGGCATAATTCTCAATTAAAAGTAACTGATCATTAGATTTCTTCATGCAAAGTTGGCGTCCAGTTCCGTTCCGTTCCGTTCCGTTCCGTTCCGTTCCCTCTTCCTTTGTGTTAAAATTATACTATACACTGATCCTGTTTTGTACATAGAGTTTAAGGGAATTTTAAGTGTACCAGGAAAATTAATGCATTCCTTCTAACTACAAAAGATGTTCATCATCCACTGATGACAACAGGTAAGTATAAAATTTTATGTAATTGTTGTCATGTTTAGTTTGGAACCACAAAAGGAAATATTAAATATTATTTAGCTGACCATAAGAGAAAGTGTTACTTTGGACTAACTAATAACCTGCTGTAGCAAAACCTGCTTTACAGTGCGAAATAAAGTTTTGTGAGACTAGAGTTATAGCCAAGATAACACATTAACATGCACTTGTACGGAGATGCAGTAGAAATTTGTGAAACCTATAATAATTTTAACGGAAATTAGAGAGAGTTACTCTGAAGAGTTACTCCCACAGATGAGAATGAAATGTCAGTAAATAGTTTTCTACATCCAGCATAGCCCCAAACCTTGTAAGTTTTAATAGAAGTATTATACCTTCTGTTTTCAGTAATAATGTTCACAATATGAAACTGTGATATTTAACCAAAGCTGTAAAGTAGTTAAGCTTAGGATCAATGTTTGGGAGGATAAAATTTTCTGTCACTGTCCAGCCATCTTGATTTATATTTTTTGTGTTTTTCTCAGATTCAGTGAGGTGAAAGTCAGGGTATTTCCTGTAGTAAAAAAGTACGGCCATTTTCCCCTCCCCACCATTTTCGACCATTTTTAATGACATCACCAGGTACACTGTATTATATAGTAACTTTACTTCCTTTCCTCTCAAATCATCTGTATATGTAATATACTTATTTATAAACAAGTAGCAATAGCACGAGAAAATATGAAATTATTACAATTTTGTTCATAGCTTTTACCTTTTTCAGTTTTTTTCCCAAAATAACTTTCACTCTTTGGTTGTACAATTTTGATGTTTAATTCACTTAACCAGTTTCAACAGATTATTCTGTCATTTTGGAAGTTCAGTATTGGTTTAGGAGGCACCAATACCATCAGTGGAGTATAATGCTGAGACATACTGCAAAATGAACATAGTTTATCTGATAATTAGAACTGCAAAGCGATAACTTGGCATGAATTAATCACAATAGTGTACCACCTTGAATAACTGTAACTAATTCATGATAAGTTATCAATCGTTATTTATTATTATTGTGTGCACTACGTACATTTTGTGATGTGTTATGGCAGGGAATGGCAATTGAATCTCAATGTAGACAAGTGTAATGTGCTGCGAATACATAGAAAGATAGATCCCTTATCATTTTGCTACAAAATAGCAGGTCAGCAACTGGAAGCAGTAAATTCCAAAAATTATCTGGGAATACACATTAGGAGTGATTTAAAATGGAATGATCATATAAAGTTGATCATTGGTAAAGCAGATGCCAGACTGAGATTCATTGGAAGAATCCTAAGGAAATGCAATCCGAAAACAAAGGAAGTAGGTTACAGTACGCTTGTTCGCCCACTGCTTGAATACTGCTCAGCAGTGTGGGATCCGTACCAGATAGGGTTGATAGTAGAGATAGAGAAGATCCAACGGAGAGCAGCGCGCTTTGTTACAGGATCATTTAGTAATCACAAAAGTGTTACGGAGATGATAGATAAACTCCAGTGGAAGACTCTGCAGGAGAGACACTCAGTAGCTTGGTACGGGCTTTTGTTAAAATTTCGAGAACATACTTTCACCGGAGAGTCAAGCAGTATATTGCTCCCTCCTACGTATATCTCGCGAAGAGACCATGAGGATAAAATCAGAGAGATTAGAGTCCACACAGAAGCATACCGACAATCCTTCTTTCCACGAACAATACGAGACTGGAATAGAAGGGAGAACCGATAGAGGTACTCAGGGTATCCTCCGCCACACACCGTCAGGTGGCGTGCGGAGTATGGATGTAGATATAGATGTAGATGTAGATGTATGCTTTACTGATGAAGGTATTAATGTCTGAACTACCAAAGATGGCAGATTAATCCATTGGTGCGGTTAAATGGACACAACATTCCAATTGCACAGCTGATGCCTGAATTTTATTTTGAAAAAAAGAAAATAAAATAATTGAAATGAAAGGTGACAATATTATGAAAAGGATGGTTGCCACTGACCATATGGTGGAGATGCTGAGTCACAGATAGGCACAGCAAAAAGACTGCCAGAAAGTAAGCTTTCAGCCAACAAGGTTTTGTCAGAAACTCCCCCCCCCCCCCCCTCACACACACACACACACACACACACACACTTGTGCAAATACACACACATGATGACAGTCTCTGCCCTCAGCAGCCAGAGACTGTGGTTTCCATGAGTTTGTGTGTGTATGTTGTCTATTTCCGACAAAGGCCTTGTTGGTTGAAAGCTCACTTTCTGACAATCTTTTTGTTGTACCTTTCTGTGCCTTAGCATCTCTGTTATGTTGTGAGTAGCAACAATCCTTTTCATAATATTGTTACATTCCATCCCGGATTTTCCATTGTTTGAAATGAAAGGTGAATATACTGTTACAATGGTAGAGTAGCATATGTGTTGCACTTCTGTTGTGTCACCTGTTGATAGCAGACAGCAGCATGTTTGTGAGTAGAAGTGGAGTGGGTATACATAGAGTGAGAGGAGACGAGAGAGACCATTGACTTGATTGAAAGGTGCTGAGAAATCATTTACTAGTAGAGTTCGTCATTCACTAGTAGAATTGTGAGGAAGATTCATTGATCGATTTGTGTTCTCGTAATGTTCTGGTCTCAATCTTTGTAGGCAAAGATAGATTGCTACTTACTGTAAAGAAGACACGTCAGGTTTGCGGGCTTTCAAATAACTAGGCACCCTCTGACTCAGTGTTGAAATATTAAAAGTTTTGGCTGGTTTTGTTGTCTAGGGGATAGGATACATAGTTGCCACATTACAGGCCAAATACTCCTGAGTCTTCAAAATATGATAAGAATACACACATGAATCGAATGGTCAAAGGTTTCTATCACTCAGGAATTGCGAATTATGAAAGTAACATTTAAATTTATAAATGAAAGATTAAATAAAATCTGCAGGGACTCTCTTAATGACTTTAAATTATGAGTACAACAGTAGAAGTACTTTTGAGAATGCAGTTTATTTCTGCAAAACACTTACTGGTGTTGATGGTCCAGCAATTAAATAAAATATAAGTTTAATAACTGGGAAACAATAGATTCCTGCTGCACATAATTAGTTATGAACAACAATGTAGCTCACGAGATATTCACTTCTAAATACACACTACATCTTCACTGTAGAAGCCACGGAAATCTCACAAGTGCACAAGTCGGCACACCAAAGTATTTCTAGGTGCCGCGACCATGCGCAAACCACTTCTCTCTCTCTCTCTCTCTCTCTCTCCATGTCTCTCTTGTGATCATGTGTCTGCCACGCCATTGCGTCCAGCACCCAATCCCGTTTCCTGTGCCGTACCGTCCAGAACTCGCTTCCATCCAGTCTCCCTATTCAGGAGCGCTGTGACTGGCTAGAGCGCTCGTGCCATGTCTTCAATCCAACGTACGCTCACAGACATATTTAAACACATACGAAATATTGGAGTTACATTTAAATAACTTTAAATACATAAATATTCCTTTGGCTCCACACTCTAACACACATTATTAAATACATAAGCAAATCAAATAAACATATATCAAAGGAATAGAGCAAAAGGTAGGCCAGTAGCATAATGTCTCTGTGCTTTCTAAAACACAGTAAATATTTGACCAATTTCTTCATGAATAGTATATACCAGATATAAACAAAGACATAGATGAATAAATATATGTATAAGCACGTTGCTACCGTTTTTTCGTGTAACTGTGGAGTACTTATAGCCTGACGTGATCGATAGTAATGGGCCACTTTGACCTAGAATAACTCATGTACTGTTCAAGTTATGCGCCTGTAATTCATACCAATTTAGATTTACACCAATAGCTTTCTAAAGACACATCAATCGACAAAATCGGATGAAGCATTTATATTTTGGAAATTCATCGCTGCGTGTTACTTCTATAGTTTACAGTCAGATACTAAACTTTAAACTAATAAAGATATTGAAAATCTGATTACACCATCAGAATCATCATGCAAATAATGGTAATGTACAATTTCTTTTTGAGGTATCATGATTCATCTGGCTAATATTAATTTCTATATGAACTGTGAAATGTCTGCCATTAAGATTTCACAAAGTCCGTCATCTTTGGCACTCCCAGTGTGTCTCCATCAACATAGCATCACAGTGGAATTCCCAGCCACACATCTGGACCATGCGCTATGGCTACCCCTCTCATCTGGCTAACGTTTGCTGTCGGGCCCCAGCCACGCCAACTTAGAATATTTTCAGGACGCAACAATTCACCTGTTACCTCACAGGTTGCAGACAGGCACAATTAAAAGACACTCACATGTAGTACTTGGCCGCAGCCTTAGTCAGTAAAACACACACACACACACACACACACACACACACACACACACACACACACACACACACAAAGCAAGTACTGGGCGAAAGCTATATGTCAGTGTCTTTTAATTGTGCCTGTCTGCAACTTGACATGGCTTCTTTATGGTAAGCATCAATCTGTCTTTTCCTACATTGTTGATATTTGTATGTGAAATTTCAATTGTTTGTTTCTCCTCTCCTCACCCCAACCTCACCCTGCCCCCTCCCCCCCCCCCCCCCTCCCCTCCGTGTACCTATCAGCCCTACCGTGTCCCCACCACATCCATGCATGCTCACATGCTCACTCAAGCAGCACTACACCTACCACCCCTACCCTTTTATCACTCCCTCTCCCCATCCCATCTTTCTCTTCACCCTCACCACCCACAGATTGCTTCTCCCATCAAAATACAGTTGCTGTGCACAGTCCTGCCGCAGTGGCCAGAGACAGTGGTCGTGTGTGTGTGTGTGTGTGTGTGTGTGTGTGTGTGTGTGTTTTCTAATTTAAAAGAAGGTCTTTTAGCCTAAAGCTCAAATGTATAAGTCTTTTTGTTGTGCCTATCTGTGAGTTAGTATCTCCTGTATATGGCGAGTAGCAGTCTATCCTTTTCTCAACACTGTCGTTTTTCATCCCGGATTTTTCCGTTGTTCAAACATGTGTATAGTTAGTTGGTATTCTGGTGAATGTGACCGACTGTAGATAGAGGGAGAACTCCTTTTTTCAAACATAAGTCCCTTGGAAAGTAACAGCAGCTGGATTTTAATTAGTAAGAGGACTTGTACTTGTTATCTGTCCAAAATATATGGGCACATTAATATTGGTGGTATTTTTTTAGCTAGATATGTGGATCTACTTGTATTTCAGAGTGACTATAACAAGCTTTAATACACAAATATCTATTCAGTTAACTGCTAGATGAAACATCTCAGCTGTACAGAATATTATTTGCTTAAGCTCTCTCTAATATAAATTGATACCAAGAAAATGTATTTTGTTTTTATGTGAACATTATTATTTTCTTGTTAACACTTGCACAATAGATCTCTAAAATAACTTTGAGTAAATGGAAATATTTATAATCTAACCAGTAGGCTATAGGTTTGCTTTGGTTTATTATTTTCAGAGGAAATGATTGTGATGCCAGGAGTTGCAGATGATGATGACTCATGTCGAACTGATGTTACATTGACAGATCATCCTCTGAATTTAAATCCTGACAGCAAGTGGCAAACTTTTTTCAAGGATAATGAAGTTCTCTTGCAAATAGACAAAGATGTTAGGTAAGTTTTTCCATTTTTGTCTCATTATAAAGATGTGAGACCATAATATTTATTTATATTGTACAGAATTGTCATGTTGCTTGCAGGCTTTCAAATAAAAGTGTGTGGCCCTTAACTATGTACCCTCAGACTCAGAGTTGAAATATTAAAAGTTTTGGCTGGTTTCGTTGTCTAGGGACTGGGGTACATAGTTGTCACATTACATGCCAAATACAACTGAGTCTACAGTACACAATATGAATATACACATGAATTGAATGGTCAAAGGTTCCAATCACTTAGCAATTGCGAATTTCCAGTATAAAATAGAAATTTATAAATGAGAGATTGCAATTAAATAAAATCTGCAGGTACTATTTTAACGACTTTAAATAATGAGTACAATAGCAAAAGTACCTTTAAAAATGCCATTTCTTACTGCAAAACACTTATTGGTGTCGATGGTCCAGCAGTTAAATAAAGTATAAGTTTAATAACAGGGAAACAATAGATTCCTACTTCACGTAATTAGTTATGAACAATAACATAGCTTGCGAGATATTCACTTCTAAATGCAGACTATGTCTTCACTGCACAAGCCATGCAAATTTCACAAGTGCACAAGTTGGCTCTACGAAATATTTCCATCTCCTGCCACCGTGCGCAAACTTCTCAACACTCTCCAAGTATTTCATGCAACCCTCGATTGCGCCTTCCTATCCAGAACTCTCTCATGTCCCATGTGACGTGCTGCTCCTCCCTCACTTCCATAGTGTCTCTCCATTGGCTTTGGTAGTCGCCTACCTTAGTAACAAACACTGTGATTGGCTACAGTACTCCCACCATGTCTCAAAGACAACACACACTCACAAACATATTGAAACACATACGAAATACTGAATTTACATTTAAATAACTTGAAATTAAATGAATATTCCTACGGCTGTACCATAAACATGCTCTCACACACATTATTAAATACATAAACAAATCAAATCAACACATATTAAAGAAATAGAAGCAAAAGTAGGCCAGTAGCTTAATGTCTCTGTGCTTTCTAAAACACAGTAAATATTTGACCAATTTCTTCATGAATAGTATATATCAGATATAAACAAAGACATAGACAAATAAATATATTGATAAGCATGCTGCTACCATTTTTTCGTGTAACTGTGGAGTATTTACGGCTTGACATGTTCAGTAGTAATCAGCCATTTTGACCTCGAATAACCCGTGTACTATTCAAGTTATAAGCCTGTAATTCATACCAATTTAGGTTTACACTAATAGCTTTCTAAAGACACATCAATCGACAAAATCGGATGAAGCATTTATGTTTTGGAAATTCGTTGCTGCGTGTTACTTCTATAATTTATAGTCAGATACTAAACTTTAAACTAATAAAGATATTGAAAATTTGATTACACCATCAGAATCATCGTGCAAATAATGGTAATGTACATATTTCTTTTTGAGGTGTCATGATTCCACTGGCTATTATTAATTTCTACATGAACTGTGAAATGCCTGCCATTAAGGTTTCACAAAGTCCACCATCTTTGGCACTCCCTGCATACAAATCTCCTTCATCAACACAAAGCACAGTCCTCGACACAGTTGTTGTTGTTGTTGTGGTCTTCAGTCCTGAGACTGGTTTGATGCAGCTCTCCTGCTACTCTATCCTGTGCAAGCTTCTTCATCTCCCAGTACCTACTGCAACCTACATCCTTCTGAATCTGCTTAGTGTATTCATCTCTTGGTCTCCCTCTACAATTTTTACCCTCCACACTGCCCTCCAATACTAAATTGGTGATCCCTTGATGCCTCAGTACATGTCCGAGCAACCGATCCCTTCTTCTGGTCAAGTTGTGCCACAAACTTCTCTTCTCCCCAATCCTATTCAATACCTCCTCATTAGTTATGTGATCTATCCATTTAATCTCCAGCAGTCTTCTGTAGCACCACATTTCAAAAGATTCTATTCTCTTCTTGTCAAAACTATTTATCGTCCATGTTTCACTTCCATACATGACTACACTCCATACAAATACTTTCAGAAACGACTTCCTGACATTTAAATCTATACTCGATGTTAACAAATTTCTCTTCTTCAGAAACGCTTTCCTTCCATTGCCAGTCTACATTTTATATCCTCTCTACTTCGACCATCATCATTTATTTTGCTCCCCAAATAGAAAAACTCCTTTCTTACTTTAAGTGTCTCATTTCCTAATCTAATTCCCTCCGCGGCACCCGACTTCATTCGACTACATTCCATTATCCTCGTTTTGCTTTTGTTGGTGTTCATCTTATACCCTCCTTTCAAGACACTATCCATTCCATTCAACTGCTCTTCCAAGTCCTTTGCTGTCTCTGAGAGAATTACAATGTCATCGGCGAACCTCAAAGTTTTTATTTCTTCTCCATGGATTTTAATACCTACCCTGAATTTTTCTTTTGTTTCATTTACTGCTTGTTCAATATACAGATTGAATAACATCGGGGAGAGGCTACAACCCTGTCTTACTCCCTTCCCAACAACTGCTTCCCTTTCATGTCCCTCAACTCTTATAACTGCCATTTGGTTTCTGTACAAATTGTAAATAGCCTTTCGCTCCCTGTATTTTACTCCTGCCACTTTTAGAATTTGTGCCCACATCTCATGGTCGTGCGGTAGCGTTCTCGCTTTCCACGCCCGGGTTCCCGGGTTCGATGCCCGGCGGGTCAGGGATTTTCTCTGCCTCGTGATGGCTGGGTGTTGTGTGATGTCCTTAGGTTAGTTAGGTGTAAGTAGTTCTAAGTTCCAGGGGACTGATGACCTAAGATGTTAAGTCCCATAGTGCTCAGAGCCATTTTTTAGAATTTGAAAGAGAGTATTCCAGTCAACATTGTCAAAAGCTTTTCCTTAGTCTACAAATGCTAGAAATGTCGGTTTGCCTTTCCTTAATCTTTCTTCTAAGATAAGTCATAAGGTCAGTATTGCCTCACGTGTTCCAACATTTCTACGGAATCCAAACTGATCTTCCCCCGAGGTCGGCTTCTACTAGTTTTTTCATTCGTCTGTAAAGAATTCGTGTTAGTTTTTTGCAGCTGTGGCTTATTAAACGAATAGCTCGGTAATTTTCACATCTGTCAACACCTGCTTTCTTTGGGATTGGAATTATTATATTCTTCTTGAAATCTGTGGGTATTTCTCCTGTTTCATACATCTTGATCACCAGATGGTAGAGTTTTGTCAGGACTGGCTCTCCCAAGGCCGTCAGTAGTTCCAATGGAATGTTGTCTACTCTGGGGGGCCTTGTTTTGTCTCAGGTCTTTCAGTGCTCTGTCAAATTCTTCACGCAGTATCGTATCTCTCATTTCATCCTCATCCTCTTCCATTTCCGTAATATTGTTCTCAAGTACATCGCCCTTCTCTAGACCATGTATATACTCCTTCCACCTTTCTGCTTTCCCTTCTTTGCTTGGAATTGGGTTTCCATCTGAGCTCTTGATGTTCATACAAGTGGTTCTCTTATCTCCAAAGGACTCTTTAATTGTCCTGTAGGCAGTATCTATCTTACCCCTAGTGAGATAAGCCTCTACATCCTTACATTTGTCCTCTAGCCATCCCTGCTTAGCCATTTTGCACTTCCTGTCAATCTATTTTTTTAGATGTTTGTATTCCTTTTTGCCTGCTTCATTTACTGAATTTTCATATCTTCTCCTTTCATCAATTAAATTCAATATTTCTTCTGTTACCCAAGGATTTCTATTAGCCCTTGTCTTTTTACCTACTTGATCATCTGCTGCCTTCACTACTTCATCCCTCAAAGCTACCCATTCTTCTTCTACTGTATTTGTTTCCCCCATTCCTGTCAATTGTTCCCTTACGCTCTCCCTGAAAGTCTGTACAACGTCCGGTTCTTTCAGTTTCTCCAGGTCATATCTCCTTAAGTTCCCTCCTTTTTGCAGTTTCTTCAGTTTTAATCTACAGGTCATAACCAATAGATTGAGGTCAGAGTCCACATTTGCCCCTGGAAATGTCTTACAATTTAAAACCTGGTTCCTAAATGTCTGTCTTATCATTATATAATCTATCTGATACCTTTTACTATCTCCAGGCTTCTTCCATGTATACAACCTTCTTTCATGATTCTTAAACCAAGTGTCAATATGGAATTCCCAGCCACGCAGTTGGCCTGGACCACAACCTGGGGCTACTCCTCTTGCTCCTGCTAATGTTCGGCACCATGTGGCTGCTGAAGAGCCCCGTCTTGCCGAGTGACCCGTGGGGCCAAGCCAACTCAAAACTTAGAATATTTTCAGGGCACTACATCTCGCCCATTACCTTCTATGCTGTAGATGATGATGTATATTGGCTGCATTCTCCACTCAAGTCTAGAGAAAGAACTGATTTCTAAGAGTTTGTGTGCCTTTATACCTATTCAGTTCGTCCTGTTTACCACATAGTCATGTCCTTCAAACAAAATGTTCAATTTCCCAGCACTGTCATCACATTTATGTCATACCTGTTTCCCACCACAAAAAATTTTTATTATGTGTTTAATCATTACATCGCTTGACATATGTGACTGTGGAATACAATGTTGCTTTCATGGTCACATTCAAGAATACGTAATGTGCCATTTGGGCTGTTGAATTGTGTTCATGCAAGTTTATGAGAACCATTCCTGATGTATTACATGAATCTGTGATGAGTGGCTTGAGAGGTGTAATACTCTTTTCATAGCAAAAGTCTGCACAAAGTAACATCACATCGCTAAAGATGCTCACTACAGTTCCTGGTGGAATTGCAGGGACTAGGTGGAGATTTGCCAGAACTTAGTGTACCAGCCTAATAATTTCATATAAATATATGTGTTAAAAGAGAACATATTCAGAAGTGCATGAAATATATTACAAAATAAGAATGCATTATAGCTATAATTGGTGACTCCTGGGAAGATGTGTGTGAGAACTTATCATTGTTAAAAAAAGATGTGAATTAGTGCAGCTGTAGTAGAATGAAAATTAGTTCAGGCTGACATTGTTTTTTTTTTTTTTTTTTTTTTTTACTCGGTCAGTCTTCTGGAATCAGTTTTAGCTTGTGATTATCCCATAGTTGATCACATGTAAACTATTTGTATCCGGGACTGATATTGTACAGTTTGTCTGATCAAGCATGAGGTTAGGGCCCAGGACTCTACACAACAGCAATCAAAACAATTGACTTCTATTTTTATTTTATTTTACATGTCTAGATCTGTAGGACCAAATTGAGGGCCAAATCTCTAACGTCATGGAATGTGTCAGTACACAAAATTACAATATAAAAGTAATAACATATAAAATAAAATGGTTATGAACCCAAAAAAGACAAGCCATACGTTTATGTAAACACAATCAACACAGCAATCAGTATAATTTTTCTAGGAACTCTTCAACAGAGTAGGAGGAGTGACCTATGAGGAAACTCTTCAGTTTCAATTTGAAAGCGTGTGGATTTGTTGTGGTAGTTAACAACAAACAACAGTGAAGAACAAAACACACATTGTGCCTGTCTGCCGGCACTTTCCCGCTTGGTAAGTCTTGGAATCTTTGTTTTTAATATATTTTTCCCATGTGGAAGTTTCTTTCTATTTTATATAATAGAGGGAAACATTCCACGTGGGAAAAATATATCTAAAAACAAAGATGATGTGACTTATCAAACAAAAACGCTGGCAGGTCGATAGACACACAAACATACACACAAAATTCAATCTTTCGCAACCAACGTTTCTTCATTAGGAAAGAGGAAAGGAGAGGGAAAGACGAAACGATGTGGTTTTTACGAAAGGATGTGATTTTTAAGGGAGAGGGTAAGGAGTCATTCCAATCCCGGGAGCGGAAAGACTTACCTTAGGGGGAGAAAAGGATAGGTATATACTTGCGCGCACACTCACACACCCATATGCATCCGATCATACACAGACACAAGCAGGCATTTGTAAAGGCAAAGAGTTTGGGCAGAGATGTCAGTCGAGGCGGAAGTACAGAGGCACAGATGTTGTTGAAAGACAGGTGAGATATGATTGGGGCAACTTGAAATTAGCGGAGCTTGAGCCTTGGGGAAAACGAGAAGAGAGGATATACTGAAGGGCAAGTTCCCATCTCCGGAGTTCTGACAGGTTGGTGTTAGCAGGAAGTATCCAGATAACCCGGACGGTGTAACACTGTGCCAAGATGTGCTGGCCGTGCACCAAGGCCTGTTTAGCCACAGGGTGATCCTCATTACCAACAAACACTGTCTGCCTGTGTCCATTCATGCAAATGACAAGTTTGTTGCTGGTCATTCCCACATAGAAAGCTTCACAGTGTAGGCAGGTCAGTTGGTAAACCACATTGAGTCTGATCAAGTCTCGGAAAGTATTCTGTCACAAGTGGGGCACTTTTGTGGTTCTTCTGTGGGAGGTTCTGGGTTTGAGGGGAAGAGGAAGTGGCTCTGGTTATTTGCTTCTGTACCAGGTCGGGAGGGTAGTTGCAGGATGCGAAAGCTGTTTTCAGGTTGTTGGTGTAATGGTTCAGGGATTCCGGACTGGAGCAGATTAGTTTGCCACAAAGACCTATGCTATAGGGAAGGGACCGTTTGATGTGGAATGGGTGGCAGCTGTCATAATGGAGGTACTGTTGCTTGTTGGTGGGTTTGATGTGGACAGACCAATGAAGCTGGCCATTGTACAGTTGGAGGTCAACATCAAGGAAAGTGGCATGGGATTTGGAGTACGACCAGGTGAATCTGACGGAACCAAAGGAGTTGAGGTTGGAGAGGAAATTCTGGAGTTGTTCTTCACTGTGAGTCCAGATCATGAAGATGTCATCAATAAATCTGTACCAATCTTTGGGTTGGCAGGCTTGGGTAACCAAGAAGGTTTCCTCTAAGCGACCCATGAATAGGTTGGCGTATGAGGGGGTCATCCTGGTACTCATGGCTGTTCCCTTTAATTGTTGGTATGTCTGGCCTTCAAACGTGAAGAAGTTGTAGGTCAGGATGAAGCTGGCTAAGGTAATGAGGAAAGAGGTTTTAGGTAGGGTGGCAGGTGATCGGCATGAAAGGAAGTGCTCCATCACAGTGAGGCCCTGGACATATGGAATAATTGTGTATAAGGAAGTGGCATCAATAGTTTCAAGGATGGTTTCCGGGGGTAACAGATTGGGTAAGGATTCGAGGCGTTCGAGAAGTCTAATACATATCAGGTGTTTTCGTGGAAAAATAAGTGAGTTGATTCAAATGAACAACACTGATTACATTTTATTATTCGATGCGAAGGTACCCGATCCCATTTCTTCCTAGCATGATTTCAAATAATCATACATTATTTTTGGTGTGAACAGAATTTCAATAAATACTCCAGTAGTCCAGTGATCACCTTGTTTACATCACCAGTAAGATTTCATTTTCTGAGTTTCAGTAATTACTAAATAATTAGGTGTTGTTATGATTAGCAGTTGCAAAGTAGTCTGACAGTTTGTTAATCACAGATGTTACAGGTTTCAAACATGATAAAAAACAGTATTTTTGATTTCTCTTTAGCACAGTAGTTGCTCATTTGTTTTGTTTTGAAGGCAGTCATCCATTCATTTAATAAGCCAGTAAGTCATGTTGCAGCCCTTTGCTGATATACTTCTACAGAGTGGCAAGTTAAGTGATTATCTTTTTCTGTGTTTTCCTTGCGCACCTTTTCCTCTTGAAGAGGTTCAGTCTCCTGTTTTTTTAAGGGCAAATTCATTCAGTCTGTTGCGTAATAGTTGCTCGTTGAACAGCCAGCTACATAGCTCATTAATGCATCAGCATCCATTGGTGATACATCAGGATTGTACAAAGCTGCATATCTAGGATTCTATGTGCTTTTATAGTTTGTCTTGCTAGGATAGTTAGGATGTGTCTATGCTGTGTGCGGATGCGGGAGGAGCTGACTGCAGTTTGCAAACAGCTGAATGCACTTTTGGGTATGGTTAGTTATCTTCAGCCTGCTGCCTTGGGGTGTAGCAGTCGTGGAGATTCTGGCTCCTCGCATGGGACACCTCAGGTGTCACTTGTTTTGGCCATGGGTTCTGCTTCTGAGGCACCCTCTAGTGTACCTGACACGGTGGATCTGCCATCACAGCAAGGTGAGTGGCTGGTGGTAACGTGTTTGCATTGCTTGTGGCAGAGAGCAAATGTGGAAACTGGCTGGCTGGCCTCTCCCATTCACCCTGAGAGTGGGCAGGTGACCGTTCCTTCAGCAGAGCCCGAGCAGGCACACAGTGGGGGGGGGGGGGGGGGGGGGGTATTTACTAGTTTTGCTAGTTATAAGAGGAGTGCCAACATTAGGTGCATTATGGAGCCCCTTAGACAAATAGGGTTCAAGGTTGGAAAGAAAGGCAATGTGCAATCAGTATGTCTACCAGGGGCCCTCATCTGAGATGTGGAGGAGTCCCTGCCTGCAGCTATCAAGCGTGTAGTGTGCAGTTGTCTGCAAGTTGTGGCACATGTTGGCACTGATGATACCTGTTGCATGGGTTCTGAGGCCATCCTCAGTTCATACAGGCAGCTGGCGGAGGTGGTGAAGTTGCTGGCCTTGCACGTGGGGTGCTTGCTGATCTTAAAATTTGGATCATTGTTCCCAGAGTTGATCAGAGTCCTTTGGGTTCGAGCCGAGAGGAAGGTCTCAACCAGAGGCTTCCTCGACTTTGTAACTGTCTTGGTTGCAGATTTCTAGACCTATGTTGTGATGTGAGTACTTTTATGACTCCTCTTGATAGGTCAGGGATGCATTACGCAAGGGAAGCAGCTACTCAGGTAGCAGAGTACTTGTGGAGTGCACATGAGGGTTTTAGGCTAGATGGTAGTTTGAGTTCTCTGATGAATGCTTGCCAGTTGATACGCAGCAATGGAAGTCAGATGGCATTCAGAATAAAGAGTCTTAGACTGTCAGTAAACTGTTGAAGCATTTGTAATGATGTTCCTGAATTTACTGCCCTCCAGGAAAGTTTTTGTGCCAAAATTATTCTTGGCACTGAGAGCTGGAAAGCTCTGAGATATTTAGCGGGCCATGAAACGTATATCAGTAAGACAGATTAGAGTCCATAGGAGGGGGTGTGTTCATTGCAGTTGACAAAGATATTGTTTCTATTGAGACTGAAGTTGAGTGTGACAGTGAAGTTATCTGGTCACTTATAACAGGTGTAGGTGAAATCAAGTTAATTGTTGACTGTTTCCAGCCATCCAACTCTGCTGTGACAGTTCCAGAGTCATTCAAAGAGAGTCTACATCCAGTAGTGCGGAAATATCCAGACCACACAGTAATAGTTGAAGATGACTTTATAGACTGGGACATCTATAGATTCATTGTGGGGGACAGACAGTCATGCAAAATATTGTCTTGAGCATTTAGCTCGACATGGAAATATCTTAGATCTTGTACCAACAAGCAGGCCACACCTTATCAACAATGTCATCATTGAAATCAGGATTAGCGATCATGATGTCATTATAGCAACTATGGTTATGAAAATTAATCAATTAGTCAAGAAGACTAGGAGAGTGTTTGTGCTAGATAGAGCAGAGGAGCAGTTGTTAGCAACTCACTTAGATAGTGAATTGACGTCATTTAAGTCCTGTAAGATGGCTGTAGAGGAATTATGGGCAAAGTTTAAGCAGATTGTAAATCATGGTATCGAGAGTTGTGTGCCTGGTAAGTGGATAAAGGATGGAAAAGACCTACCATGGTTTAACAACAAAATTCGGAAGATGCTGAGAAAGCAAAGCTGTTGCACTCTCGATTCAAAAGAGAGCACACACATGATGGCAAGCAAAGGTTATTACAGAGTTGTGTGTCTATGAAAAGCTCTATGTATGAAGCATACACTTACCACTGTCAAAAGATCTGGCAGAGAACCTGAGAAAATTCTGCTCGTACATAAAATTGCTAAATGGCTCTAAGGCTTCCATTCAGTCCTTTGTTGACCAGCCTGGTGTGACAGTTGAAGATAGCAAAAAGAAAGCTGCAGTTTTACATTTCATGTTCAAGAAATTATTCACAAATCACTAACTTCAGTTTGCTGCAGAATCCTTGAACATATTCTCATTTAGAATACAATAAACATTCTTGAGACTGAGAAGCTTATGGCCCTGAACCAGCATGGTTTTAGAAAGCATCACTAATGTTAAACTCAATGATATACTGCAAACTATAGATGAAGGGAACAGGCTGATCCCATATTTGTGGAAAGCATTTGACACAGTGCACCATTGTAGGCTGTTAATGAAGGTACAAGCATATGAAATAAGTTCACAGATGCGTGATTGGTTCAAAGGCTTAGTAAGTAATAGAACCCAGTAAGTTGTCCTTGACAACAATTGTTCATCAAAGAAATGCCCCCGGGGAAATGTGATAGGACCACTGTTCTTGTCATCTATATCCATAAATGATTTAGCAGACACAGTGGGCAGCAATCTGCCGTTGTTTGTCTGATGATGCTGTGGTGTGCTGTAAAGTGTCAAAATTGAATAACTTCAGGAAGGTACAAGGCGACTTAGACAAAATTTCTAGTTGGTGTGATGAATGGCAGCCAGCTCCAAATGAGGAAAAATGTATGTTACTGAAGATGATTAGGAGAAACAAACTGTTTGGTTGCAGTATTACTATTGTTCTGCTTGACACAGCTAAGTCCTTCAAATATCTGGACATAACATTGCAAAGCAATATCTAATGGAACGAGCATTTGATAACAGTGGTTAAGGAAGGTGAATGGTCAACTTTGATTTATTGGGAAAATTTTAGGAAAGAGTAGTTCACCTGTAAATGAGACCACATTTAGGATCCTGGTGATACCTATTCTTCAGTACTGCTCAAGTGTTTGGGATCTGTACCAGTTCAGATTGAAGGACGACATTGAAGCATTTCGGAGATGGGCTGCTAGATTTGTTACCGGTAGGTTGGAACAACACTTAAGTGTTACAGAGAGCTTAGGGAGCTCAAATGGGAATCACTGGAAATAGTCAGTTCTGACTGCCAAGTGATTGTACTGCCGCCAACATACATTGCACACAAGGACCACAAAGATAAGATGCAAGAAACAAGGGCTCATACGGAGGCTTATAGACAGTTGTTTTTCCTCCACTCTATTTGCAAGTGGAACAAGAAAGGAAATGACTATTAGTGATACAGGGTACCCTCTACCAAGCACTGTATGGTGGCTTGTGGAGTATCTGTGTAGATGTAGATGTAGATTTGATTATTTGTAATTGAATGGTTCTAAATGTAACTGAACAAATTGGTTATATGTGTTACTAGCAATGGATGTATCTAATATTGATGAGTATTTTGAGATGATTGTATTGAGAATTACATTACGGTATTCAAAAGGTGAAATTACCTTTATTGGTCCTGCTTAATGATATAATAATCAAACAATGGAAGATCCAAGATGAAATTAACAATATTATGAAAGGAAAGTTGCTACTCACCATATATCGGAGATGCTGAGTCGCAGATAGGCACAACAAAAATACTGTCACAATGTAAGCTTTCGGCCATCAAGGCCTTTGTTGAAAATAGATGACAGGCACATGAACACACACACACAACTGCAGCCTCTGGCAGCTGAAGCCACACTGTGAGGAACAGCAGCAGTGCATGATGAGAGTGGCAGCTGTTGGGGGTAAGGGGGAGGCTGGGGTGGGGAGGGGGAGGGATAGCAGGTTAGGGATGAGGAATAGTGAAGAGCTGCTGGGGAGCACAGCAAGGACAAGGTGGTGAGGGTAGGGCAGCTAGGTGCAGTCAGGAGGTTAGACGGTGGGCAGAGACAAGGAGGGGGGTTGCGGAAAAGGAGAGAACTAAAAAGACTGGGTTTGTTTGTGGAATGAGACCTTTATAGTGCTGTAACGGGTACAGGGAAGGGACTGGTTGGGTGAGAAAAATGTCTAATTAAGTTTGAGGCCAGGAAGGTTACGGGAATGAAGGATATGTTGCAGGGAGAGTTCCGACTTGTGCAGTTCAGAAAAGCTGGTGTTGGTGGGAAGGATCCAGCTGGCACAGGCTGTGAAGCACTCATTGAAATAAAGGATGTCATGTTGGGCAGCATGCTCAGCAACAGGGACTGGAGTAGGTGGTGATGGGAGGATGTATGAGACAGGTTTTGCATCTAGATCTATTACAGGTATATGAACCATGAGGTAAGGGGATGGGAGCAGGGATTTTGTAGGAATGGAGGAGTATATTGTATAGGTTCAGCGGATGGCAGAATGCCATTGTGGGTGGGGTGGGAAGGATAGTGAGTAGGACATTTCTCATTTCAGGGCACAATGAGAGGTAATCAGAATCCTGATGGAGAGTGTAATTTATTTGCTCCAGTCCTGGGTGGTACTAAGTTACGAGGGGAATGTTCCTCCATGGTCGGACGGTGAGAATTTGGGAGGTTGTGTGAGACTTCAAAGATAGTGCATGAGAGATTTGTTTTTGTACGAGATTGGGAGGATAATTACAGTCCATGAAGGCCTCAGTGAGAACCTCAGTATATTTAGAGACGACCACTCATCACTGCAGATGTGATGACCACTGGTGGCTAAACTGAATGGAAGGGACTTGTTGGTATGGAAGGGGGGGGGGGGGGGGGCACCTGTTGAAGTGGAGGTATTGCATGTGGTTAGTAGGTTTGTTATGGACAGAGGTACTGATGTAGCCATCTTTGAGGTGGTCAATATCTTGGAAGATGGCTTGTTGGTTCGAGTGAGACAAGGTGAAGCAAATGGGGAAGAGGCTGTTGAGGTTTTAGAGGAATGTGGATAGAGTGTCCTCACCCTTGATCCAGATCGCAAACATGTCATCAGTGAATCTGAACCAGATGAGGGGTTTACAATTCTGGGTGTTTAGGAAGGATTCATCTAAATGGTCCATGAATAGATTGGCATAGGATGGTGCCGTGGTGGTGCACATAGCTGTACCCAGGATTTGATTGTAGGTAATGTCTTCAAATGAGAAGTCAGTCAGTCATCTATTTTCGACAAAGGAATTGATGGCCAAAAGCTTATATTGTTACAGTCTTTTTTTGTGCCTATCTGCTACTAAGCTTCTCCGCTATATGATCAGTAGCAACTTTCCTAATGGTGTAACAGTTAATTAAGCAACCTGAATTAGCTTTGGTGTCATATGAAAGATAAGCTATATTAGTTCTTGGAATCATATGAAGAATGAGCTGTTACATTTCAGTAACCCCCCCCCCCCCCCCCGCCAAAAAAAAAAAAAAAAGTAATGTACAACCACAGTTTGGACAAAATTTTTGCATGCAATCCACAAAACAGGTGACAGAGTACAGCAACTAAGCATTTATATGTATGACAGTAAATACAATTCAAACAGCATGGCTCATTTTTACAGTAGTCTTGGAATGAATCAGGCAAATTCAACATATTTCCTAACTTTAATTTGAAGTATGCAGGCACAACTCATGTCCCAGTTTCTTTTCACCTCAGACATAATGCATATTACTAGTTCTACAAATCTCGCTATACAAATAGTCAGTGTATAGTATTTTATGCCTCTCTGTTTACTCTAATCTCTGTCTAACAATCATCAGTCTCTTCTCATTGCCCCAGTCAGTTATTAATATTTAGTTAGCAAAGGTCATTTACATTTAAGTACATATTCTTTTTCTATGCAGAGCATATCAGTACTGGTTTTCTTTTGTATTATGATGGAGCATGTCAAGTAAAATATCATCTGTCTTTCCCTAATAAGTAACAAATCTTCAGTTAGAGTGTGTTTCAACTTGAATGATTCCAGTATGTGCAAGTAAACATGAACTATACAAAAGTTCCCTCCCTTAATTGCATTGCATAATAATTCCAACATCATTTTTCTATACAACATAAGTAATGCAAATCAGCAGTGTTCAGAATCACCTATGCCAGTGGACATTTCAAACATAAATGGCAGTACCGAATCCACAATTTCCAAGTATAACTTCTATATATTTACACAGATGTGATGGTGTATATCACATATATCAAAGAATGAAAGAATGTTTTCATAAATTGCTAAAACTAACTGGTGGCTTTTATATACAGATCTTCTGGTATTGATAATTACATTATAACATTCAGAAGGTGAAATTGCCTACATTGGTCCTACTTGTGACATAACACTTAATTGAGCAACATGAATTAGCTTTGGTGTCATGTGAAAGATAAATGAAATTAATTCTTGGAATCATATGAGGAATGAGCAGCTTGCTAAATTACATCAATCGTGTTTCATGAAAAGAACACACTCTTCCCTTCATGGATTCCCATGTGACTGCATGAAGCATGTCTGTAATATTTTTGTGTTGACTGAACCCATCATTGAAAATCTAGCTGCTCACTTCTGAATTGCTTCGATGTCTTCCTTTAATCCAACCTGATTGGCATCCATAACACTTGAGCAGTACACAAGAGTGGGTTGCACTAGTGTTCTGTATGTGGTTTACTTTATAGATGAACTAAATTTTCCTAAAATTCTTTCAAAAAACCAAAGTTGATGATTTGCCGTCCCTACTGTTGGTCTTAAATGCTCATTCCATTTCACATTGCTTTCCAGTGTTATGCCTATATATATGACTCATGTAGTATGTCAACCAGCACACTATCAATGCTGTATTGAAATATTGCAGAATTGTTTTTCCTACTCATCTGCATTAACTTACATTTTTCTTTGTTTAGGGCAAGCTGCCATTGCTTGTACCAACTAGAAATTTTGTCCAAGTCATTGTGAATCCTCATACAGTCACTCAATAACAACAGCTTCCTGTATGTCATAGCGTCAGCAGCAGACACAAAGCTCTGAAGATATTCGTATTACGCTTAGCCTTATACGCAAGTGAAACATGGATGATAAACTGTTCAGTCAAGAAGGGAAATGAAGTTATTGAAATGTGTTGTAACAGAAAAATGCTGAAGATTAAATAGATAGATTAAGTAACTAATGAGCAGGTACTGAAGCAAGTGTGGGGAAAAATGAAATTTATGGAACAACTAGACTAAAAGAAGAGACTGGTTAATAGGATGGATAATGACTTCAGTTAATTGGCTATTTGGTAATGGAAGAATTTTTTATTTTTTTTTTTTTGTGGGGGGGGGGGGGGGGGGGGTAAAAATTAAAGAGAGAGAGAGCAGGACTTAAATGCAGTAAGCAGGTTCAAATGGCTATAAACTGCAGTAGTTATGCAGAGATGGAGAGGCTTGCACAGGATAGACTAGCATAGAGAGCTGCAACAAATCGGTCTTTAAGCAAGACCAACACCAACACCAACACGATTTCATTTTCCTTAAGAGTTATAGTCTTAAATTTTCCGTAAGAATTTCATAGTCTGTATTCACATAATGGCCGAAATAATTTCAAACCTTGGGACTAGGTGATAAAATAACTCTTAACAATAACATATATTTTTGTTTGCTTCCGTTAATATAAACAAATAACATAAATGCAAGTTCAATTTTCTCCGTTTCATTTGTATTGACTTTTAATAATAATGATTAATTATAAAACAGTCTTTGGTTTCCTGCTAACTATGTCAGATTGGTCAAGAATGAGAAATGTAGGGCTGTTACTGCAGGGATTGTGCTCAAGTGATGTTATATTATCTCCTCTGTCCGTCTTTACCTTTTGCTCATGGCTGGCAATGTATCACACAATGTGCAATGCATGTACATAAAATTTTGGATGTTCAGCTGATAGTTAGCAAGGAAAATAGTTTTCTGCCAGATTCTGGGCAGAGTTTTGCTGTGGAAATTATTAACAACAACTCGCATTAAAGTATGCACGATATTTCAAACTTGTGCAAAACTTTGCCAATCTAGGAAATTTTGCGTTCTTAACATTAGACATGCCGTAAATGCTGGACTAATTGTTATGCTTGCCAGAAGAAAGGCCACATCACCTTCTTGTGTCATTCACTGAAGGTTGCTCAGGATATGGACTTGGAAAGAAACTGTGTGAATTCAATGCTTGTGACTTCTCCCAAGTTGTTTATTGAGCTAAGTTTTTTTCGCCTGGTGCTCCAGATACAGGTCCACATAGCTGCTACAATGACAATGTTGAAGCCTAAAATCTATGCAAGTTCAGGCTCACCAATGTTGACACCAGTCTGACAGAATCTGATTAGTTACAATAAACGGAACACTGTGCTGTTGGGACAGGACAATGTATGGCTTTTGTTTCTTGCAACCCAGTGGTTTGTTCCATTACATTTTTGGTGGACTGATGCTGGTGTTGAAAACTTGTTCGGGATGGATGCATTTCAGGCATTTGGTTTTTCTATCACTGATTCACTTTCCTTGTGTCCGATTAGGTACCTTATTCTCAATTTGAAACTCTGTCTGAGGAGTTTTCATGCTTGTTTTTGGAAGGTATGGGGTGTGCTATGAATTTTTTTTGCTCATATTTCTTTGAAATTCATAGCTCATCCTTATTTTTGTCAGGCATGTCCTATTCCTGTCATCAAGATAAAGTGAAAGCAGAAATGGACCGACTTCAATGTCTAGGGGTGGTGTAACATATTATGGCTAGTGAATGGTCGTCTGGTTGTAGTTTGGAAGCTGTTGGGGAAGCTTCGCTTCTGTAGCGACTTTTCAGCTCTGCTGTCAACATACAGTCAATTGTGGATATGTATCACCTCCGACACCAGGAGGATCTGTTGGCAAAAATATAGGGTGGCCAGTAATTTTCGAAAATTGATTTGTCTGAAGTGTATCTCCAGATTTCTGTGGATGAAGAGTTTGGGTGAGTTCTGATTTTGAATACTTCTTTTTGACCCTATCAATATTTGTGCCTTCCTTTGGTGTGGCTAGTTCCACTGCCATTTTTCAATGATCTGTAGAGCAATTGACTATACCTATCCTGAGTTGCATTAATTATCTGTGTAATATTGTTGTCACGGGCTCCTCCACAGCTGATCACTTGAAAAATTTGCACACATTTTTTTCTGCCATCCAGTCTGCAGGCCTATGATGTAACATCATGAAATCTCAGCATTTCAGCCTTCTATTGTTTATTTGGGGTCCTAGGTCTTGCAGGGTAGGGTTTGTTCCCAGGAAGACCACATCTGCACTGTTACATCTATGCCTTGCCCCTCGTCCATGAAGGAGCTGCAGGCCTTCCTAGGGAAGGGTGGGGGTGGCCACATTGGCTCACCCATTGCTTGCCTTCTTACGCATCAGTGTATCTTTTTACTGGAGCCTGGATTGCGAATGTGCTTTTCAAATATTGAGATCCAAACCTTCTCAGCCCCTTGTTTAGCTACATTCTCTCCAGACCATCGCATAATTTTGTCAACTGATGCCTCACAGTATGGCCTCAGCATGGTCCTAGCACACCAATATGCTGACAACTCTGAACGACCTGTTGCTTTCACCCCTTAATCTCTCACTCTGGCCCAGCAGTGTTACTCTCAGGTGGAAAAAGAGACTCTCGTCATAGCCTTTGTTCTTCAGAAAATTTATGTTTTTTTTTTGTATGGCCTCAAGTGGCACCCTGTTACTGATGCTAAATCCTTGGTTTTCATGTTTAACCCTCACATTTTCTTGCCTGACGTGGCAGCCCACTGCCTACAATGCTGGGCACTGTTTGTGTTTCACTACAATTAGAAATTCCATTTTCAACCTGTGTCTAAACATACCAATGCAGTCTCCTAGTCCTGCCTTCCTGTGGGTTCTGATCCAAACTTTGATTGTGAAGAATTTCTGTTCTTCCATCTT
Source organism: Schistocerca gregaria (assembly GCF_023897955.1). Lineage (NCBI taxonomy): Eukaryota > Metazoa > Arthropoda > Insecta > Orthoptera > Acrididae > Schistocerca > Schistocerca gregaria. The sequence goes on from NC_064920.1 coordinate 940,012,168, forward strand.
GACATTGAATCATAGGCTGTCATCAAGGGTTTCCCAATTATGAGTTTGTGCATGGCAACTGCTACTGCCACTGACTCAGTTCCCTGCCACATCGTTCAGTTTGTTCCACGGGGCTGGCCAGATAAACCAGCAGGTTGGGCTTCAGACTCCCTGGCTAACTGTTTTTCCTTATCATATCGCTGCTGTCCACAGGAGACCTCTTTCTGAGACTAGTCATTTCCACTGCATTACTGCACAAGGTTCTATGCCTTCTCCACCAATATCATTGGGGAGTTTTGCGCACTAAATTATTAGCTAGGGGACATGCTTTTTGGCCAGGGACTGATGGCGAAATTGTCTGTTTCATCATGGTATTTGAGCAGTGTGCCCAACAACAGGCAGCTCCCAGGGCATCTCTGTCCCCTGGCCTGCTCCACACCAGCCATGGGAGTACATTCATGTAGACTTTGTGGGTCCCTACTTGAATTCCTATTGGCTCTTGGTTGTGGATGGATTTTTCCAGTTTCCTTATATTCTCCAGTGCGTGCTGATGTTGGCTGAAGTCACAATTTTATGCTTTGAGGTGTTTCCTTAGTTTTTGATAATGGACCTCAGTTCATTTCTCTCACCTTTCAATTATTTTGTTCCCATCACAGCATTAGCCTTGTTCTGTCTCTTCTATTCCAACCTCAATCAAATGGTGAAGTGGAACAACTAGAGCCTATGTTCAAGTCCCAGATTAAAAAGATTGTTTCGGGTTTTTGCACTGGACGATGTCCTCCATTTTCTGAGCACCTATCTCCTCAAGCCCCTGGAAAGCAGAACATAACTGTGTTGTCTACAGCTGGCAGCCACGCACCCTGTTTGTCTGGGTGCTTCCTGCCGAGATCGCCCGTGTGGACGTGAGGGTTAGGTTGCCAGCCCAAGTGGATACTGGCCACTATTGTCTCCCACCAGGGATACTTTCTTTGTGATGCCCAAGTGGCTGATGGGCTGGTGGTGTGCCACATTGATCAGATGTGCCCCTGCTTGCAGCAGGAAGCTACTGGTTTGTGGATGCAGCCCCCATTGCTGCAGGCCACTTCATTGTCCTCCGTCTCACACCTGTCATTGTGGAGGCTCCCCTGTTCTATCGGCTGCCTTCTGCATGTGCAGTGTGCTGGGGTTCCAACTCTCTGGCACTGGGCACTAATTTGTCTCTTGCCTCAAGTCTGTTGCTGCAGCCTGCTGTACCGTTTAGGCTGCCTGCACCAGCCCCCTTGCCATCATCGCCTCAGTCATCATCACTGGTGGATCCAGCCCCATCACCTCTGCACTGGGGCTTGCCTGTTGATAACTGTGCAGAGATGGTGAGGGTACCCTCCCTCGTGGTGCTGTCATTGGGCACCATGAAGGCCCGCTGCCCCCAGACTTGCTCGGATCCCCACATGTTCCAGCATTATGATCTGGTGGCCACCTGGCACATTGGCCTACCCCCATCTTCGGCACCAGCTGCTGCTGCTGCTCCAGACCCAATTGATGTGTCTGTTGTTGGGCCTCCTGCATCTCTACCATCACCTGGGTAGAGGTGTGCTGTTTCCTGGTAACAGTGTGTGTGTGTGTGTGTGTGTGTGTGTACTCTAATCAGTTGATAACTGTATTAGTGCAGGCCAGCCACTAGAGTGCACATGTAGGAAGTGTGCATGTGGCATGTACTCCTTCACACAATCTACCAGCAACTTGTACATATATATATGTGTGTGGAGCAATGCTGATCACTCTCACTATGTTCTTTTAGTTGGTCCTGCATGGTGTATCACTTATTTTGCACCATCTGTATATTTCTTTTGTCTTATTGTGTGTGGAGTCACAAGAGGCTTATTTCTAATATTGTTCAGAGGTTCGTGAATAAAACAATGGAAACTACAGATAGGAATATCAAAAATGTAGGAAAAGATAGATAGCTACTTACCATAAAGAAGACATGTTAAGTTGCTGACAGGCACAATTAAAAGACACTTAAGTAAAGCTTTTGACCACAGCTCCACCAGCAAAAGAGAAACGTACACCATTCACACACACAATCAAGCACACCTCATGCACATGACCGACAATTCTGGTAGCTTGGACCAGAGCTGCCAGAGTTGCTGGAACATGGCGGTTATGTGTTAATGAGGTGTACTTACTTGTGTGCATGAATGGTGTGTATTTCTGCTTTTCTGGTGGAGGCTGTGGGCAGAAGCTTTATGTAAGTGTCTTTTAATTGTGCCTGTCTGCAACTTAACATGTCTTCTTAATAGTAAGTATCATCTATCTTTTTCTCCACTGTTGGTTTATGAAAAAGTTGGATCGGTTTAATGTATTACTTGGTTACTACAGCACCAAATGTTTACTGACGTGATTTTGCAAGTGAACAAATAAATTAGTCACATGAATTGAATTCTAAAAATACCAAACTGCTCATATTTTGGTAACCAAACACTGAATGCAGGGCAAGCATACCAAACAGTTCTGTAAAACACAATACCTGGCAACCAAAGTGATTATGCAAATCAACTATTCAGTGAAAAGAAGCTGTGGATAATTTGAAGAGCAGTCAGTAACTTAAGATAGGCGTGACTAGTGTCTTTGACAGATAACATCTACTCAATAATTACTCAGACTCATAACTCAGCTATTAATTTTATGAGATATTACAGTGTGCTGGGTTTTGCATTAGATCGCAGAGCACTTGAAATTCACTGAGATGTACAGATAAAATTTTCCAAAACCTATGGGTCAACAAACATGATTACTGTTTGATTATACAAACCTGATACAATTGTTAAGAATGTTTCTTCAAATATTCCAAAAATGTGCTTTGAGTAATTTAATTTTTATAATACTTGTGGCCTTTTCTCACTTCTAGGAGGCTATGTCCTGATATATCATTTTTCCAACAAGCCACTGATTTTCCATGTCAGCAAGTAGTTCATAGTAAAGGCGTAAAACGCCTTCATAGAAGAGTTCAACATACAGTGTTAAAATCTGCAAATGTTGAGAGGAAAGGCCTTGGAATTACAAAGGTGTGTATTCAAAATACCATTACCCCTCTCTCTCTCTCTCTCTCTCTCTCTCTCTCTCTCTCTCTCTCTCTCTCGCCCCCCCCCCCTCCACTCCCTCTCACTCGAGAGAGTGTGTGTGTGTGTGTGTGTGTGTGTGTGTGTGTGTGTGTGTGTGCGCGCATGTGTGCGCGTGTGCGCGCCTGTGTGTGTGTGTGTGTGTGTGTGTGTGTGTGTGTGTGTGGGCGCGCGCGCTCGTGTGTGTTTGTGTGTCTGTCAACATACTAACGTTTTCATTTGGTAAGTTACATCATCTTTGTTTTTAGATATATTTTTTCGTTGATAGAGACAATAAAAAAAACACACACACACAAATTTCAAGCTTTTGCAACCCAAGGTTGCTTCATCAGGAAAGAGGGAAGGAGAGGGAAAGATGAAAGGATGTGGGTTTTAAGGGAGAGGGTAAGGAGTCATTCCAATCCCAGGACAAGAAAGACTTACCTTAGGGGGAAAACAGGACAGGTATACACTCTCACACACACACATCCATCTGCAAATATACAGACACAGGCAGACATATGTAAATGTCATGAGTTTTCCCCCTAAGGTAAGTCTTTCCGCTCCCGGGATTGGAATGACTCCTTACCCTCTCCCTAAAACCCACATCCTTTCGTCTTTACCTCTCCTTCCCTCTTTCCTGATGAAGCAACCTTGGGTTGTGAAAGCTTGAAATTTGTGTGTGTGTTTGTGTGTTTTTTATTGTCTCTGTCAACATACCAACACTTTCTCATTTGGTAAGTTACAGCATCTTTGTTTTTTATATATATTATTTTTCCCACGTGGAATGCTTCCCTCTAAAATACAGATATATAGTTATTTGACATTTCACATCTGATCTGTTATTCTTGTGATGATGATATTTAACTGAAACCAGTGGTGACAATAAAGGACATAGAGACAACTGCCTGTCATGAGTCTTATAAAACGTTTAGTAGGTGATGTCAAAAATGTCTGATTCTGCAAGATGTGTATCAGTGAAAATTTAGACCCTAACTATGTGAAACCTGAAACAAAAAACATATCTGTTTCAATACATTTTGTCATAGCTTGAAGAAATTAGTGAGGTGAAAGGATTATAGAAAAAGAAAGTAATAGATATCTAGTGGACTTCACTGTCTCACCATGCTTCAACCATTCCACCATGCCTCTACAGGACATTTGACATAATTTGTGTTTCATTGTTTTATACTTATACTGATGAGCCAAAACATTAAGACCATCCACATACTAACAATCCTGGGTGCCTCATTGTAGCCAGTTATTGTGCTTCCATTGGAAGAATTTTGGAATGTAGTAAAGCAGCGAAATGTGTGTGACATGAATCTACAATGCTTGCTAGAATTCTGGAGGTATGTGGCACCAGACGTCTATACAAGGATCACACAAGTGACAGACCAGTGGTTTGTGAATGTGCAGCTGGTTCCTGATAACATCCCAGATGTGTTAAATCAGGTTGAGATCCGGTGAATTTTTTTTTGCTAAGACATCAATGTGAGTGCACTATCATGCTCCTCAAACCACTGTATTTCGATTCTGGTCTTGTGACATCCCGCAGGAAGATGCCATTGCTGTTGGGGAAAGACATCAGCAATGAAGGGATCCAAGTGGTCCACAGTAATAATGTTCATGTAGTTGAAAGCTGTCATGGTGACTTAATTCACTACTGCAGATCCCATGGAAGCCTGTGTGAATATCCACATTAGCTGAATACTCCCCTCACCCACCTGTGTCTGTTGCAAAGTGCACGTTTAGAGCAATTGTTTGCTTGGATGGTGATGTATCGGGACACTACTATTGACCAGGTCTAACAAGAGATTTGGCTCATTGACCAAGAACACATTTCCATTGATCCACAGTCTGATGCCATTGTGTCAGCATAAGGACACATAGGGGCAGTCTGCTGCAGAGTCCTCTTATCAATAAGACACACTGAATGGTGTGCTCCAAAAGACTTGTAGCTGCAGCAGCTTAATATTCTATCAACAGATCTGTCACAGATCACCATCTATCCCACTTTACAAAATGGGCAAGCCTTCAACCTCCACATTCTATGTTGACGTTTGGATGTCCAACACCTTGTCACTGGCTCATAGTTTCACACTACTTGAGTCACTTTCCAGAGTTGTTTATGACAATAACATGTGAACAGCCAAACATCTTTGCTGTTTTTAAGATACTTGGTCCCAGATGCCAGGCCATAAGAATATGTCCTTTTTGAGAATCATTTATGTTAGTGTATTTCTCCGTTTTCAGTCAGTGTTACAATTAGACTGATTCCCCATCTGTCTCTGTTACGCTTATGTACTTTCCCTGCTATCTCATGTACCCGCAATGCCTCTAGGTAACATTCAATCTCGTGGTGGGCAGTGGTCATAGTGTGTGGGCTTGTCTTTGTAGTTGTCCTTTAATTGAATTGCTATTAATATTATATAATTAGCTATACGTGTGCATGCATGTGGAAATGCAACAAAGTGATGCATCTCCACTTGATTGTATATTGTTTGTAAAGTAAATCATTAATTTTTTTAAATTTTTTTTTTTCATATTAATTTTTCACAGCAGTTAACTAGTAAATATCAAAAATGTTTTGCATGCTGTGTTTCTCGATCTCTAATTATTAATAGAAATATTTATATTTTGTTGTCACCTGTAGTGTAGCTAGTTTTGATAAGGAAGATTTATGTTACACAAGAAGTTCATTCTTAAATTTTTGTAAGATTAGATTAATACTTGTTCCATAGATCGTGAATACGACACTTCGTAATGATGTGGAATGTGTTAGGTTAATGAAAGATGTCTGTACAAGATATTACATTACACAAAATATTGCATGACACTAATGCTTAAGTTAGTTTTTTTCCCTCCCTTAATTTATATCTAAAAATTCAGCCAATGAGTAGAAGGAGTTGTCATCTAGAAATTCTTTTAATTTATTTTTAAATGTTGGTTGACTATCTGTCAGGCTTTTGATGCTGTTTGGTAGGTGACCAAAGACTTTTGTGGCAGCATAATTTACCCCCTTTTGTGCCAAAGTCAGATTTAACCCTGCATAGTGAAGATCATCCTTTCTCCTGGTGTTATAGCTATGCACACTGCTGTTACTTTTGAACTGGGCTGGATTATTAACAACAAATTTCATAAGTGAATATATGTACTGTGAGGTTACTGTGAGGATCCCTAGATCCTTAAATAGATGTCTGCAAGATGACCGTGGGTGGGCTCCAGCAATTATTCGGATTACACGTTTTTGAGCAATGAATACTTTTCTACTCAACGATGAATTACCCCAGAATATGATACCATACGAAAGCAGTGAATGAAAGTAGGCATAGTAAGCTAATTTACTGAGATTCTTATCACCAAAATTTGCAATAACCCTAATAGCATACGTAGCCGAACTCAGGCGTTTCAGCAGACCATCAATGTGTTGCTTCCAGTTTAACCTCTCATCAATGGACACACCTAAAAATTTTGAAAATTCTACCTTAGCTACAGACTTCTGTTCAAAGTCTATATTTATTACTGGAGTTGTGCCATTTACTGTACGGAACTGTATATACTGTGTTTTATCAAAATTTAAAGAGAGTCCGTTTGCTGAGAACCACTTAATAATTTTGTGAAAAACATCATTTACATTTACATCACTTAGTTCTTGGTTTTTGGATGTTATTACTATACTTGTATCATCAGCAAAAAAGAACTAACTTTGCATCCTCATCAACATGGAATGGTAAGTCATTAATGTATATCAAGAACAGTAAAGGACCTAAGACCGAACCCTGTGGGACTCCGTGCTTGATAGCCCCCCAGTTTGAGGAATGAGCTGTTGTATTAACATTACATGAACCACTTATTTCAACTTTCTGCATTCTCCCAGTTAAGTATGAATTAATCCCCCTACTCTAAAAATATAACTTCACTATTAAAATATTTGCAGAAAGATTGCCCTATGCCAGTTTACAACAACTTACCAAGTTTCCTGGTGCATTTGATTTTACCTCATATTCAATAATTTATAGGTTTTTAATTGAAATATTTCACAGTCTTTAGGAAAACATATTAACAAATACTGATTAAATTCCATTAAAAAAGTAAGAGCATTGTTGTTGTCTTCAGTCCTGAGACTGGTTTGATGCAGCTCTCCATGCTACTCTATCCTGTGCAAGCTGCTTCATCTCCCAGTACCTACTGCAACCTACATCCTTCTGAATCTGCTTAGTGTACTCATCTCTCGGTCTCCCTCTACGATTTTTACCCTCCACGCTGCCCTCCAATGGTAAATTTGTGATCCCTTGATGCCTCAAAACATGTCCTACCAACCGATCCCTTCTTCTAGTCAAGTTGTGCCACAAACTTCTCTTCTCCCCAATCCTATTCATTACCTCCTCATTAGTTACGTGATCTATCCACCTTATCTTCAGTATTTTTCTGTAGCACCACATTTCGAAAGCTTCTATTCTCTTCTTGTCCAAACTAGTTATCATCCATGTTTCACTTCCATACATGGCTACACTCCAAACAAATACTTTCAGAAACGACTTCCTGATACATAAATCTATATTCGATGTTAACAAATTTCTCTTCTTCAGAAATGCTTTCCTTGCCATTGCCAGTCTACATTTTATATCCTCTCTACTTCGACCATCATCAGTTATTTTACTTCGTAAATAGCAAAACTCCTTTACTACTTTAAGTGTCTCATTTCCTAATCTAATTCCCTCAGCATCACCCGATTTAATTTGACTACATTCCATTATCCTCGTTTTGCTTTTGTTAATGTTCATCTTATATCCTCCTTTCAAGACACTGTCCATTCCGTTCAACTGCTCTTCCAAGTCCTTTGCCGTCTCTGACAGAATTACAATGTCATCGGCGAACCTCAAAGTTTTTACTTCGTCTCCATGAATTTTAATACCTACTCCAAATTTTTCTTTTGTTTCCTTTACTGCTTGCTCAATATACAGATTGAATAACATCGGGGAGTGGCTACAACCCTGTCTCACTCCTTTCCCAACCACTGCTTCCCTTTCATGCCCCTCGACCCTTGTTACTGCCATCTGGTTTCTGTACAAATTGTAAATAGCCTTTCGCTCCCTGTATTTTACCCCTGCCACCTTTAGAATTTGAAAAAGAGTATTCCAGTCAACATTGTCAAAAGCTTTCTCTAAGTCTACAAATGCTAGAAACGTAGGTTTGCCTTTTCTTAATCTTTCTTCTAAGATAAGTCGTAAGGTCAGTATTGCCTCACGTGTTCCAACATTTCGACGGAATCCAAACTGATCCTCCCCGAGTTCTGCATCTACCAATTTTTCCATTCGTCTGTAAAGAATTCGCGTTAGTATTTTGCAGCCGTGGCTTATTAAACTGATAGTTCAGTAATTTTCACATCTGTCAGCACCTGCTTTCTTTGGGATTGGAATTATTATATTCTTCTTGAAGTCTGAGGGTATATCGCCTGTCTCATACATCTTGCTCACCAGCTGGTAGAGTTTTGTCATGACTGGCTCTCCCAAGGCCGTCAGTAGTTCTAATGGAATGTTGTCTACTCCGGGGGCCTTGTTTCGACTCAGGTCTTTCAGTGCTCTGTCAAACTCTTCACGCAGTATCGTATCTCCCATTTCGTCTTCATCTACATCCTCTTCTATATCCATAATATTGTCCTCAAGTACATCGCCCTTGTATAAACCTTCTATATACTCCTTCCACCTTTCTGCCTTCCCTTCTTTGCTTAGAACTGGGCTGCCATCTGAGCTCTTGATATTCATACACGTGGTTCTCTTCTCTCCAAAGGTCTCTTTAATTTTCCTGTAGGCAGTATCTATCTTACCCCTAGTGAGATAAGCTTCTACATCCTTACATTTGTCCTCTAGCCATCCCTGTTTAGCCGTTTTGCACTTCCTTTTGATCTCATTTTTGAGACGTTTGTATTCCTTTTTGCCTGCCTCTTTTACTGCATTTTTATATTTTCTCCTTTCATCAATTAAATTCAATATTTCTTCTGTTACCCAAGGATTTCTAGCAGCCCTCGTCTTTGTACCTACTTTATCCTCTGCTGCCTTCACTACTACATCCCTCAGAGCTACCCATTCTTCTTCTACTGTATTTCTTTCCCCTATTCCTGTCAATTGTTCCCTTATGCTCTCTCTGAAACTCTGTACAACCTCTGGTTCTTTCAGTTTATCCAGGTCCCATCTCCTTAATTTCCCACATTTTTGCAGTTTCTTCAGTTTTAATCTACAGGTCATAACCAATAGATTGTGGTCAGAGTCCACATCTGCTCCTGGAAATGTCTTACAACTTAAAACCTGGTTCCTAAATCTCTGTCTTACCATTATATAATCTATCTGATACCTTTTAGTATCTCCAGGGTTCTTCCACGTATACAACCTTCTTTCATGATTCTTAAACCAAGTAAGAGCACAATTAATTAATATTTAAACTAAAATACAAATTACTTAGATGCACAAGGTTAAATGGGTTGACTTTCTTATATTACCAGAAAAAATTAAATTAATGTAAATGTGTGAAATGACCTTATTCCAGTAATTTTTGCAGTGTATTGGTATAAATGCACTTCAGTTTAGTTATAATAAAGTGTAAATAATTACAGCAAATAAAGCACAGTTTGTAACGGGCTCACAGCATTTGGGTCCATGAGTAGCACTAATCACCCAGTGTACTGTAACTGATTAAGATGTGGTAAAAGCCTTTGTGATATCATCAATCAAAATTTTGCATAAGAATTACGTGCTAGGAAATTAATATTTTTACATGAGTTATAGCTGTTTCTTTGTGGTAAGCTTCAGGTAATCATCTATCTCTGTCCTTATTGTTGAGTAAATATTGTTGAAAGATGAATGTTATTTTACCATGATTTTATGAAAACTTTTATCATGAACTGTGAAGTTTATAGAAATGATATAATTCCATCAGTAATTGAATAGTTAACATTATTACATTAATTAAAAGGAACAGTAAAATGTCGGAAGTTGACAGAAATTACCCTGAAATAAATGAACTAACTAGAGCTGTGTTGTAGAAGAGCAAACTAGAGAGCATGGGAAGGTCAGATAAAATTGTTCTGAATTATGTGCAATAAAATAAAATATGCCTCTGGGAAAGCAGTGCCCTATGAGCCATTTATCTGATGACTAATGTATCTATTTTGGACTTGATGACATTAAAAAATATGCTTCTCAGAAAGTAATTAAAATGTTTAAGGAAAAAGTAAGAAAGGCAAGTTAGACAACTGGTGGAATACTTCCAGTTTGTGTAGATACTTGTTCTGACACCATGGATTGTAATTTCTCCATGAGGCCCCATCCCCCTCCCACCCTCACTCCCAAACAATTGTTAGCTGCTAGTTTTTACCATTGTATCTTCCAGGAAATACACATGTTTGCCGTATCATGATTGTTTCACATTTTTATCTTCTCTACACTACCATTTCACAACATTTTTCTTATTTCTCTCTATTGTCTCTCCTCCCGCCCTCCACACCCCAATTAAATTATGTTGCTGGCTCTGGCATAGTGTTGTGGTTGTTCTACTTTCCTATCTTTTTCTTTGTGTAAGCGTGTACTCATTGGGTGTATGTGTTCAGGGCAGGGAGAGTGTTATTTTCGTTTGAAAATTGCTCTAATTATTTATGTGGCTAGCAAAACGAGCTTACCAGCATTCATTACTGTACTGACTTTTGTTTCACAGTCATAAAATCATGTTTTTATGTGACGAAAAAGCTTTTATGGAGAATCATTACCTCTGATGTTATGAGTGTCAGCTAAATTGTCACAATGATGACAGGACAATCCAGGTGGGTACAGATATTTAGGTAATTCACATAGTAAACATCAACATCTTCATTCTCACATTTGGCCACTTTTCTACATGGAAGATTTTGTTGTCATTGTTGATTAATCTGGTGTGGAGCCATTATTCAGTGATATTACCTCGTTCATTGTACATTAAATTTCCCCGTGTTTCATGTGTTTGCCTTCAATACTCGACTCTCTTCTTTTATTACCTCACATATTCTCTTCCACATTGTCCAGGCATTCTTCACAAACAACCATACGTCTCCCAAACAACTGAGTGGTAGAGATTTTGCATGTTTGGTCTTCATTATTCTTTGGCCTCCTATTTTTCATGATAATCTTATTTTGTCCTCTGCAACTTTAACTTACCCAACAACAAATTTATCTTTGGAGTTTTAGTATAGTTACATATACTAACCTTTCACTGAAATTTCTGCCACTCATATGTTAACTGGTGGTATTTTCATAACCTTTTGAAATCTGGGTACCACTCTTTGACAACATGGCATCTGATTGCCTTATTTTTCGTCTCTTCTTCTATTATTGATGTAAATGGGAACTTTTTGTTTCCCTTAATTGACATGACTATTTCTTATGTGTTATTGAAAATTGTCATTTGACACTGTTATTTCATGAAACAGAATGTAATTACTTGTAACAAGAAAGATTAACCAAACAGATGTCGTTAGACAGTTCAGTAAATTTTGTCTTAATTTTCACAACTGAAATGGGATCTAGATTTTCCAAGGTTAAGTGAGCTTATCTTTATGACATCAAATCTTCTAGTGCAATGTCATGTGTTACAAATGAAACAAACACAGTTTAGGACTAAGATGAACTCATTGACAGTTTTATTTAGACTAAATTTCAACATATAATAATTTTAATATATAATCAACAACCAGCTACAATTTATTTGAATAAATACCTTGACTGGAATTGGATTTGAATAATTCATCTTTGTGCCTACCGTAGTTTTAATTGTATAAACTTAAAATTGTGACTTGTTATTGCAGCAGTGACATGGATCATGCATTTGTGTGATACAAACTACCACATTTTTGTGATCTTATGTGGAAAACAGCTTATGACTGTTAGAATGTGTGTATAACTTTCATATGTGCAGTATTTTAATTGTAAATCTTTCATAACATGTAGTGGCTTATAGGCTTATAAGGAAATGTGTTGTTTATTAGAAAAGACTAATGCTTTCTTTCCCTTCTTTCTTTGACATGCTGTCCTAGCAGCAGGTCTGTATACTTGTACAGTTATTTTTAAAATAATTTTAAGGAATTATTAATGCACATTAATCCTAATGTTGCATAAAAATGTCAATTATTATTTTAGAAAGAAGTGTGATAGTATGTCAGGTTAATGTTTGTAATTTATTATTATAAGTCTGTAAATAAACTACAAAAGTGTATCTGAATATGACATTCCCAGATAGCACTCTCCATTAAAAAAGCACCAGAAGATTATGCACCAATGGCAGAAGGCATGGAAGCTCACTGGGAAGTAGTGGAGCGTATACTGTTTTTATATGCTAAGTTGAATCCTGGGCAAGGTTATGTTCAAGGAATGAATGAAATCATTGGCCCTATTTACTATGCATTTGCTTCCAACCCAGATGCTGAATGGAGAGGTAGGTTTCTTGTCATTTGTTTTTGAATACAGATAAATTGTAGACATGTAATAAGAGAAAGAATTTCATTTGAACAATAAAATTATAACATTCCACATATGTAGTTCACACAGCATAATCATGATTCATATGTGCTGCAAAAAGAATTTCTCTCTTATTTACTTCTATTATTTTTTGCTGCAACCTATTGAATATCTTTAAGAAGCCACTTAAAACAAAACATTCAATAGACATTCCACAGCAGGTGTTTCATCTTGGCACATTTATTTAAAAACTGTGCAATTTGAAGTTTACTAAGGAAAAACACTACTAAAAAACAATATGGGATTGTGGGTCTGCCTCGCGCAAAACATTTTTGTTATTTATTTATTCCCAAACTAGTTTCAGTGTCTTTTTTCCTGTATGAACCATAATTCCTCTTATCTTTGTGGTCCCTACATGAAATGAACACTGGTAACAGTAGTCATTCTGCATTCAGTTTCAAAAGCCAGTTCTCTAAATTTTTGCAGCAGTGTTCCTTAAAAAGAATGTTGCCTTCCCTCCGGAGATTCCTATTCAATTTCCTGAAATACCTCCATAACACTTAAGTGTTGTTCAAACCTACCAGTAACAATTTTAGCAGCCCGCATCTGAATAACTTTGATGTCTTCCTTGAATCTGACATGGGGCAGGTCCCAAACAATTGAGAACTATTCAAGAATGGGATTGAACTAGTGCACTGTATGCTATCTCCTTTCCAGATGAACTTTCTCAAATTCTCCCTGTATAACACAGTCGACCATTCACCTTCCCTACTGCAATCTTTACATTCCCATTCCATTTCATATTTCTTAGGAATGTTACACATAGTTATTTAATCAACATGACTCTGTGAAACAGCACACTACTAGTGCCATATTAGAACACTGTGGGTTGCAATGACTGCAATTAAAATGAAATGGAATTACATAAGATGCATACTAGACAAGCAAATAAGTGATATTTTTTATTAGAGACCAATAGATATCAAAAGATGAGATGAAAATTTTATGAAAGATGGATGGATGAAATTAAAAAACATGAAGGAGCAACCGGAAGACAACAATGTATGTAAAAGTCTCTAGGAACTCTTCATTCACCAGTGGATATCAATTGGTGGTGGTTGCTGATGCTGATGCTGATTATTATGATGATGATGGTCAATAGTTGTGTGCAGCATTGGTTTCATGGTAGTAAATTGGAATCTTTACTTGCTGAATTAGAACAAAAACATAGAATATATTTTTCACAGAGTACAAAATTCGTGTTTAAGACATACAAAAAAAAAAAAAAAAAAAAAACATATTGTAGATTAGTGAATATTGCTTTCAGCAGTGGTTTGACAACTTACTCCTGAAGGCAATTTCTTAAACTGTTCGTAACTAAAAAACATACACTTTTGACTCAGTTACACAGAAGAGAGAATTAGTGACTAATGACTGCTATCACATCAGTGACTATAGGTGTTAAAAGGAATTTAAGAAAGATAGGAAGATATTTTTCCATTAAAAATGTGATAGGGCACATATTGCATCAAGGGGTAAAGTTCAAAAATATTTTACAGCATACGTTATACATGATGTACTATACTAGCTTCAATAACCATTTTAGGAAGTTGCTACAAAAGTAGAGAAAGCTCAACTACATATATAAGTGAAACTTTGCTAACAAACAAAAACTGAATGCCAGCAAAACAAGTGTAAGGAGAGTGTCCTTTATCTTTGAGAGTAAAATTGTACCATCTTGTCACACAAAAATACTGAGAAGTTTTGGTGTTACATACATACAATAACGGGATCCTGTAATCCACCTATTACTCAACAATGTCCTGGCACCAAAATGAAAGTTGTCAGACAGAAAGTTGAAATGCTGAATTTGGTTTTTCAAAATTGTTTTATTGCAGGAGATGAAAATACAGTCCCTCATTTTAATTACTGCACAATCATTATGTTGGCATCTAATAAAATAAGAGATTGTGCAATGGAAAATTACTCAACAAAGGAACAGCATGTGAGCCTGATGACTTAAGTGTATGATTAAATACAAATTAGGAAAAGAGCTGTCTCCCATTTTAGTGTCAGTTACTCAAAGATGCTTATATCCTTCAAGGCTTCCAAGCAAGTGGAAAAAAATGCAGATAATTTCAGTTGTGAAGGAGAATTGTTATAGAATTATGGAACATATTTTATGACCATATTGTAAAATGGAATCTTCTTTATAGAAATTAACAAGGATTCCACAAATAAAGATCTTGTGAATTTCAGCTTACTCAGTTCATTCCCTAGGTCCTGAAGGTCATAGACAGTGGCACCCAGGCAGGTGCTGCATTCTTTGACTTCCATAAAATGTTTTATACATTTCTGCACTGTCACTTCATGAGCAAAATATAAGCTTATGTTGTATTAGACCAACTTCATAACTGGATTTGGGACTTCCTACCAGATAAAGCTCAACACATCTTTCTTAATCGTGGCAAAACTGTCATATATAAAAGTAATTTCATGAGTACCCCAAGGAAGTATTAGGAGGTCATGGAGGTCATAACTGTTCATGAGGTGTAGAAGTTTATTGTGAATAATTTTGGAATCCCTATTAGACTAATCTTAGATGAAGCTGTTATACATAGGTAACCTGCAACATTAGAAACTGTAACAAGATGCAAGACAACCTGCAGAGGATCAGTAAGGATCTGTAATTGGCACAGACTCTGTCAGACTCAACATAAATAAATGCAATATATTGCACATAAATAGAGAGAAAGGCCCATTACTGTTCAATTACACCTTTAGCTGTAACTCATTGGGAACAGTAATAACTGTAAGATATCTGGTGGTATGCATCTGGAGTAACTTACAATGAAATGACCACAAAAAGTAGCTGTAGAAAGAGCAAATGGCAGACTGAGATTCATGGGAACAGTACCTAGAAATGAGACAAAAGTGGTAGATGAGTTTTGTTGTTTGGACAACAAAATAAATGGGAATAACTGAAGTAGAGTGAATGTAAAATGCAGACTGACAATAGCAAGAAAAGTTTTCCTGTAAAAGAGAAATATTTTAACATGGAGTTTAAATTTAACTGCTATGAACCTTTACCTGAAAGCATTTATCCAGAGTGTTTTAAAGTGAAATTTAGGTGATAAACAGGACAGTAAAGAGGAGAAGAAAAGCTTTCATTATGCAGGGCTATAGAAAAATGTTGGAGATTGTATGGGTAGATAGGATAAATAATGAGGAGATACTACTGAAACAAATTGAGAAGAAAAGAAAAGTATGGCACAGCTTGACTAAAAGAAGGGATCACTTGGTAGAACATATCCTGAAACATCAATGAATCATTAAAATGCTAATGTAGAGAAGTGTGTGAATTCAAAATCGTGGGAAGAGAGCAAGGCTTAACTACAGTAAGTAGGTTCACATGGATGTAGGTTATAGTAGCTATGGAGGAATGGAGAGGTTCTCTGTTGGAGGTGAAGGTGGCTGAGACAAGACTCTCTATTGTTCCAACAACCTACAGCAATTACAGATGCGTGCTTTCATGCAGTGGTGTGTCCTGTCACCAGCCCATGGTGTCCATGTATCACTGGGGCAGTCACGGGTCAATCTTGCTGTCCATGACAAAGTGGGCACTACACTGTGTCATGTTGTCTGGGTGGCAGCACGATTGCTCAGCAGTGCGGAGACCCCAATAGCTGAGTCGGCAGCTGGCGATCAATGCTCCCATAGTGATGGCTGGTGTTGGCAGGTGAAGTCTACAGCACTGGGTGGCACACAGGCAGAGTGTCACGGTGGCACAGCACCCAAAACTCAGCATCTCATCATATAAATGGCAATGTTGTTGTGGTGGTGGTGGTGGTGGTGGTGGTGGTGGTGGTGGTGGTGGTGTTGGCGGCTGTCCCGAGGATGCTCCATTAGTCTGGTAGTGCAACTGTGACTGGTTATAGTTTGTGGCTCAAACATCTGCTTAGTGGCTCCAACAGTGTGTATAAATGACATCCCAGTGACTATTTGGGTGTCTGGCGCTGAAGAGATGCAGCACTAGTTTGCACATTGCAGCATAAATGGCTCGTTACTAGAGTCTTGCCACATTTTGATGTGATGTGTAGCAATTTCTACATGTTGTCTGTGTCATCACCTTCAGGACAGTAATTGGAATACCATGTCCTGAATTCCCTAGAAGTCATGGTGTGCCATAACAGCAGGAAACCTCCTCACCTGCTGGATGACCTGAGGAGGGTCATTGTCAAAGAGTTGGAAAGGCTTGAACAGCAATATCTTGACCACCCTGTGGGCAATATGCAAAATAGAAATGCTTTGTGAACTTAAATGAATCCTTGGTAGAAAGACTGCAAAGTTCTGCAAAATCTGTGTTGGATAAATATAGAGAACGTGTATTCAAAGAAGGGCATATCACTGTTATGCTGTCACCAATGTATATCTTGCATAAGGATAATCAAAATAAGACTAAGAGAAACTAGGGTGCATGCAGAGGTATATAGACAGTCATTTTTCCTTATTGTAAACACAAATGGAATAGGAAAGAAAATCGATAATATTGGTATATGTATCCTCTGATGTACATTGTATGGAGGCTTGTGGAGGATATATGTAGATGTTGTGAAGTGAAAGATTGTGAGAATGATGAAAAATGCCAACACTCGAAAATCATGAAACCATTATTTAAAGAACTTAAGATCCTACACATACCATGTGTCTATATGCTTGAGGTTGTCATGTATGTAAAAAGGAGCTTGCTAAAGAAGGAAAATGTGTTTATTCAAAATAAAACTCTACATGAACACCATACAAGGTCAAATTGTAATGTACACAGAAATCATTGTTATATCACCATGTGCAAGAAAGGTGTACGTCATTCAGGATCACAGTTGTTTAGTAGGCTGCCAAGTCACTTAAAGACCATTAACAAACTGCATATCTTGAAAAAATATGGAACTATATCTTCCGGAAAACTTTTTACTAAGAATCACAGTATCTTGAAAACTGAATTTGTAAATATAATGCACATCTGATGCCAAGACTTCTGTCATGGAAGATATGTACATACAAATATTGTAAAAATGCAAAAGTGCCAATTTGTATTAAGTGTTTTGTATTGTATTGAATTGTTGTTGTTGTTGTTGTTGTTGTTGTTGTTGTTGTTGTGGTCTTCAGTCCTGAGACTGGTTTGATGCCGCTCTTCATGCTACTCTATCCTGTGCAAGCTTCTTCATCTCCCAGTACTTACTGCAGCCCACATCCTTCTGAATCTGCTTAGTGTATTCATCTCTTGGTCTCCCTATACGATTTTTACCCTCCACGCTACCCTCCAGTACCAAATTGGTGATCCCTTGATGCCTCAGAACATGTCCTACCAACTGATCCCTTCTCCTAGTCAAGTTGTGCCACAATCTCCTCTTCTTCCGAATTCTATTCAATTCCTCCTGTATTGCATTGTATTATATGTTAAACATATCCCACTTAACAAAAGAAAATTATGTAAGATGTCCATGTAAAGAATTTTCTCTGTTGTAATTATGCTTGTACAAACATCATAGTAAATGACCCAAGGAAATAATATTCAATGTAACAATGTTTGAATTAATGAAAGTTTGTCCAACATCTAGGGTACAAGATACGCACCTCAAAGATTTCAGGATGTAAATAAATAAGTAAACTATCTAATTAAAAGTGCTTTGAGAAATAAACACAACACCAAATGGCAACTTTGTAATGCTTAGGGATTCTAACACATTACTGGTAAGTGAGAGAGTAGTTTGATGTGTAGAAACACCATATTGAAAACCAAACTCTCTACTGTTAATGATATTCAGGTTTCCAAAGTTTGTCAGTATCCTATTATACATATCTTTCTGAAAAACTTTAGAACACATCATGAAATGTGAGGTAGGTTACAGCTTAAAAGACACAAATAACATCCTAACTTTTGTAAAGAGTAACAGCATATTTCAGTCTTCCAGAGAAACTCATTATTGCAGGGGGTGTAATACATATGAGCCAAAACTTGGGACATTTCATTTCAGCAATTCATCAACAGCTTGCTGCAAACATGATGTACAGCAGCAGGAGTTTCAGTTTTCAATGAGAGAGTGATTTTTGATTTCACTAACAGTTAAAGGGATGAATTTACTTGGTTGCACAGTTCAAAGAAATTACACTTCAGTATATCTGCAGTTTTGCTTGAAGAACTGTTGTAGTAACTTACTTGGACAGTGTTTGCTTGCTGTGCTGCAAGCACTAACAGTTTTTTAATTAAAATTTCATGTATAGAATAGAAGGAGTTGACAAGAAAAATTGATTTCAGTTTAGATTTAACATCTGGTCTTGTACCTGTTGGACATTTTATTTTGTAGATGTTTTCTGTGGTCACATATTGAGCACTTTGTGAACCACTGACAGCTTTAGTTCTAAATATTGAAGATCATTTTTCTTCTAGTAATGTAGCTAAATGCATTTCTGTTCTTTTCAGATTGTGTTTCATTAGCAAACATGTACAGTGAAGGTTCTATTAAAATGCCTAATTCTGTGAAATAACACCTACAAGACAACAATGGGCAAACAACACATACGGCTCTCAATTATTGCTTTTTGCTGCTAATATGTCAGATTTTTCCTATGTTGTGAACTATTTATATTTGAATTTCATTCTGTTTTCCCTCCTCCTCTTTCTTATTCCCTCTTTTCCTTAATGTTCTATTTTAAAGGGGAAAGAGAAGTCCCACAGGTGAAACAGGCTTTAGATTTTTTAAATTCTGTTGGTTCTAATATGCATCTCTCTCTCTCTCTCTCTCTCTCTCTCTCTCTCTCTCTCTCACACACACACACACACACACACACACACACATTCACACGAACAATCACACCTCATGCACATATGCCCACTATCTCAAGCCAGAATGCAACTGTGTCACACTGAACAGAAGCATAAATGTGGAGTGAAGTGGGGAAGGGGGGATGGTAGCAGGATGTGGCTGGGAGGGAGATAACTCAGCACTGCTTAGCGTAGCGCGTAGGGGCCAGACGGTGGCCAGCAAAGATATCAGGCACAGCCTCAGGAGGCTATGGGGGAGGATGGGAGATGTGGGATGAGGAGGAGAGGAGCAGAGAAGAAGAAAAGACCAGTGGGTGTGTTGGCAGAGAGCAGTGCACAATGAAAGTGAGGGGATGTGAATTGGGAGTAGGTGATAGGGCAGAGGGTGCAGAAACTGTTGCATTGAGGATGTGTGGACAGTAGTTTTGTGTAGCTTGATTTCAGGAGCAGTGAATGTGTTGTAACGATAACACACACCTGTGCAGTTCAAAAGAGCAGGTGGTGGAGGGAAGGATCCAGATTGAGATCAAGCATGCTGTTTTCAGCTGCTTGTTGCATTACAGGGCAGTAGACTTTGCTCTTGGCCATAATGTCCCTGTGGCCATTCACCCTGATGGATAGCTGTTTCGTAGTCACGTCAATATAAAAAGCTACGCAATGATTGTAGCAGAATTGGTATATGACATGGCTGCTTTCACAGGTGGCCCATCTGCTGACGGGGTAGGACAGGACTGGAATAGGAAGAGCTGGGTGGGTAGACTGGGCAGGTCTTACACCTGAGTCTGCCTCGTGGATATGAACCGTGTGGCAAGGCATTGGGATTGGGAGTAGCACAGCGATGGACTAGGATGCTGTGGAGGTTGCATGGGTGATGGAAAACCTCTTTAGGAGGGGTGAGAAGGATCTCGGTTAGAATGTCCCTCATTTAAGGGTGTGATGATAGATAAACAAAGCCCTGATTAAGGATGTGGAGCTAGTTCTTGGAGTGGTTGGAGGATTGGGGGCTTGTTGGGATATGGCGTTAGAAATCTTTTTTGTGAACTAGGTCTGGAGGATAGTGCCTATTTGTGTGATCTTCAGCCTACTGGACAGTGGAGTTCTTGTCACTACAGATACACCATCCCTGGGCAACCAGGCTTTATGGGACGAATTTTTTGGTGTGAAAGGGATGGCAGTTGTCAAAATGCAGGTACTGTTGGAGTTGGTAGGTTTAATGTGGTTAGATGTGTGGATGGAGCCATCAGATGAGAGGAGTTCAATGTCCAGGAAGGTGCCATGCTAAATTGGAGGAGAAGTAGTTGTGTGTAAGGATAAATTTAGTAATATGTATGAGGAATGATGTAGTGGGGTTACAGTCTGAAGGACGTTGCACGAGGTACTGTTCAGTAGTGGCAAGAATGTGGGCATAAGGAATGTTGGTGTATGGGGAAATGGCATCATGACAAGTAGAGATCCAAGAGGTAAAGGGCTGGGGATGATGGAGATTAAGTGAAGGAAGTGGTTGGTATGTTTGACAAGGGATGCTAGATTTCAGGCTCTTGGTAGGAGGCATTGGTCAGTGAGAGCCGATATTCTTTCAGTGGTTGCACAATAACCAGCTACAGTGGGATGTCCAGGATTGTTGGGTTTTGTGGACTTCAGGGAGTATGTCGTAGTGTGAAGAGGGAAACAGATTCTGGGTAGAGGTTCTGGAAAGGGCGCAAGATTTCAAGCAGGGATTAGAGATTGTGTTGGAACCCTGAGATTGGTTTACTCCAGCATAGTCTATAGATGAAGGAGTCAGCCTCAAGGCTCTATCACACTCCAGCATATTGACAGCTGCTATCCCTTCCACATCAGAACATCCCTACAACACAGCCTGGCCACTTTGGGGATGGCAAATCTGCAGTGACAATAATTGCATTTTCCAGTATGCTGAAAGTCTTACAAAGGCCTTCACAGAGAGGCACTATCCCCCCGCACCTAGTTCACTAATAGATTTCCTATGCCATAACACTTCACATCCCCAACCCTCCCATCAACTGCAAGAACTAGCTATAATAGAACACCCCCTTCATCACCCTACACCTTGCCAGACTAGAACAACTGAACCACATGTTTTGTCAGGTCTTTGATTATCCATCATTGAGTCTGAAATGGAGGACATACTCCCCAAGATCCTTCCCATCCCTCCAAAAGTGGTGTTGTGTTGGCCACCCAATATCATAGTCCATCCCACTGCCACTCTCAATCCCATCCCCCTATAAGACCCAGCTGCAAGACCTGTCCAGTCCACTCTTAGTCCACAGGGTTATCCTACTCCATCAGAGGCTGGGCCTTGTAAAGCTTTTTGGTCCTGCTCACTTCGAAAAAGTGGTTGTTGTTTTCTGTAAACATGTTGGCTCTCTCTAGGGACGATTTCACATAGCATCTTGCCAATACTAGCTTTATGTGATATTTGTTCACTTAATGCAGCTGGTTGGGCTAAATAAAAGTCACTGTTTTTAAACATATTACTTTATTCCAGTTAAGTGGTCACATCCACAACCCACTGCTGCCCAACAGTAAAGACCCCAGGCAGCCTGTGTCTGGGCCCCTCTTCACTTGGGCTGCTTCTGCCACATTCTGACACATAAAGTAGTCCATCCAAAATAACAAAGATTTCTACAACTTTCCCACATTCTGGCATTCTAAAACTATTTTCTATGGCTAAATGTCGCTGTTCTTGAGCAAATATAACTATTGTCTTTTAATTCTGTGGAAAATTCTTATAGGACATATGGCACTTGGATACATTATGTAAGCATACTGATTTCCTGCAAAAGTAACCAACGTGTGGAAATACTGTCTTTGCATTAATTCAAAGAGCCTCTATGATGTTGCCTGCCACTAGTCATCGATGTTATAGTAGTGTTATAGTGGTGTTATAATAACCCCCGACCCCACCCCCTCCCCAGAGATTTTGGCCAAATCACAAATGAAGAACAAAATTTCTTAACGATTAGTCTGAGCGACATGAAATTTGAAAAGGCTATTTACTTTTAGTTCAAGACAATACTTAAATGATCCTGTTGTATGTAAACATATATTCGCAGAGGGCATTCCAGCACTAAATAAATAAAAAGTAAACAATACATAAAACTATAAGTGACAAATAGAATTCCAGTATTTACAAAATATACAGGTAATATTACCTATGTGCCAGTAATGTGGAAGATGGTTAAAATTACTTTCCATTCCGTGTTAAATATAAACATCCAAATGTGAACTTTACACCAATGAAGCACATTTTGCACTCTCTTGTGTACTCTGCTTCCAGTTTCATTATCCACAGCACAAACTTTCAACACTCACTGATACATTAGGTTTCATCAGTCTTGTCTCTTGCAACCGTTGAGTCAGTATGTCCAATCCAGAGTCCTTTAGACAGGCACAATAAAATAACACACAAACACACACACAAAATTACGAGCTTTCGCAACCGGCGGTTGCTTCGTCAGGACGACACACACAGAAGGAGAAGGAAAGACGAAAGGATGTGGGTTTCAAGGGAGACGGTAAGGAGTCATTCCAATCCCGGGAGCAGAAAGACTTACCTTAGGGGGAAAAAAGGAAAAAAAGGACAGGTGTACACTCGCGAGCGCACACACACGTATCGATCCGCACATATACAGGCCCAAGCAGACATATGTAAAGGCAAAGAATTTGGACAGAGATGTCAGTCGAGTCGGAAGTACAGAGGCTAAGATGTTGTTGAGTTACAGGTGAGGTATGAGCGGCAGCAACTTGAAATTAGCGGAGGTTGAGGCCTGGTGGGTAACGGGAAGAGAGGATGTGTTGAAGGGCAAGTTCCCATCTCCGGAGTTCTGATAGGTTGGTGTTGGGGGGAAGTATCCAGATAACCCGGACGGTGTAACACTGTGCCAAGATGTGCTGGCCATGCACCAAGGCATGTTTAGCCACAGGGTGATCCTCATTACCATCAGACACTGTGTGCCTGTGTCCATTCATGTGAATGGACAGTTTGTTGCTGGTCATTCCCACATAGAAAGCTTCACAGTGTAGGTAGGTCAGTTGGTAAATCACGTGCGTGCTTTCACACGTGGCCCTACCTTTGATCGTGTATACCTCTGTCCAAATTCTTTGTCTTTACATATGTCTGCTTGTGTCTTATATGTGCGGATGGATATGTGTGTGTGCGCGACTGTATACCTGTCCTTTTTTCCCCTTAAGGTAAGTCTTTCCAGTCCCGGGATGGGAATGACTCCTTACCCTCTCCCTTAAAACGCACATCCTTTCGTCGTTCCCTCTCCTTCCCTCTTTCCTGATAAAGCAACCGTTGGTTACGAAAGCTTGAATTTTGTGTGTTTGTTTGTGTATCTATCAACATACCAACGCTTTTGTTTGGTAAATCACATCATCTTTGTTTTTAGATAAATATACAATATCTTAGAAGTAAGCTCAGTGTTTTGCAGAATTTTGTTAATTCTCATTCACCTCATGTAGTTGTGTTAAACGAGCATGGACTAAAATCTGAGGAAATTATTTACTTTAAACTAAATGGCCATTTCCTAGGAAATAGCTACTATAGACAGCATCTGAAACGTGGAGGTGTAGCAGTATTTGTTAGAGAGCAGCCCTAAGTAAATAAATTAAACCACCTAGATCTGTATAATAATGAAGGCCTGACTGAAGTGACAGACGTTGAACTCCATATCAAAGGTTGCGGAAAGGGCACGATGAAACAGAAAATTATTGGGATTTATCGTCCACCAAAATCAGAGATAGGGCATTTCATAGACATTTTTAGTAGAATAGTGGGACACCGTGACCCAAACGAGGTAACAATACTTGGGGGCTTCAGTATAGAGCAGGCTAATAGATACCCTTAACTGCTATAATCTCATGAGTGCAGTAAATTCAGATACAAGAGGAACTCAGTCTACTTCTAGTAGAATAGACTACATAATACTAAGTAAAGAGGTAAAAGATAGTATTAGATGCTGGAATGTGGACTGCCACTACTCAAACCACAAATGTCAATTTGTAGACTATGAACACAGAAGTACACAAGAAAGGACTCAGGTCGTAGAACATAAAAGGATGGTTAAAGAGAAAAACATTGATGCTTCTAAAGGTAATCTATAATCTGAGGATGAGCACTAATTCTTGAGAAAAAGGGCCCAAGTACAAATGGGCCAACTTTTATGATATTATTTTACAATATTTTATATTTTTGCTGCCTAGGGAAAGAAATTAAGAAAGTAGTGGCTCACAACCAAAATGTAAAAAACACCAGACTGACTCTTCCAGCTTACATGATTAAACTCAGGCAAAATATCGAGGATCTAAGTGTGCTACATAAGTAAACTAAACTGCACGTATTTAAGGATAAGTATTATCAAACTAAAAAACAATTTCAGGAACAGCTCTCAAATTTAAGAAAACATATCCTACATAAGGAAATAGCTCAGTCATCAAGTATAGGGAAGACTTCGTGGAATATAATAATTAGATATCGCAAAGCCACCCCTAAGTTAGATGCTCAGATTGACAGAATCCAGCATGAAGGAAACCATATTAATGATCCAGATAAAATCTGCAATATATTTAATGAATATTTTATATCTTCAGCTGTGAATCCAGTTAATAACACAGCTCTGACTTGGATTGTAAAGCCTTACCCTAGGCTGGAAACTGCTTTTGAATTTAAGGAAGTGAGTGAGTGTAGAGGAAATAGAAAAAATAACAAATAACTTAAAGAATAAAACCTCATCTGACTGGGATGGACTGAGTAGTATTATAATTAAAAATGCAATAAGGAATTAGTTGGAATAATTACCCATATGATCAACAGTAGTATCAGGGAGCACACATTTCCAAATATATTGAAGAAAAGTACAGTTAAACATGTGCATAAAAAAAGGATTGAAAGAAGAGCTATCAAACTTTATGCCCATATCACTAATACCAATTTTCAGTAAAATATTTGAAATTGTTTAGTTGACACAACTTATTGATTATTTCGCAAAGAATAATTTACTAGCAGAAACACAGCATGGCTTCAGAAAGCATCACTGTACCATTACGGCAATTACCGAATTTCTCCACAAGCTGTATTATGCCCTGGATGAGGGAATGCAGACAGCAGGGATATCTCTAGACCTTACTAAAGCATTTGACTCAGTGAACCATGAGCTACTACTAAGCAAACTGGAAAATTACAATATAAATGCCACATCCATACAACTTCTGACCACTTATCTAACCAATCATAAGCAGTGTACAAAGCTGAGTTATGAAATTAATGGTCAGATCAAACATTCCAATCCAGCTATAAAACAGTGAAACAAGGTGTACATTAATGATTTAGAAGCACCTCTGTACTCCCAGCTAGTAAGTTATGCAGATGATACCTTGCTTTTGTTCTTTTGCCAAACAAACTAATGACTTAACATTGACTGCAACTGATGGCTTAAGTCAAATAACTACTTACTTCCATGATCAAGGTCTAAAAGTCAGTATTAGCAAATCCCAGCTATTACCATTTAAACTTGGTAATTCATACCAAACCTGTATTGATAATATAAATGGCATCAAAAAAGTAGACACTGACAAATGTAAGTCTTTGGGGATATACTTAGGCAAAAATCTTAGATGGGTAGAACATATCAGTTTTTTATGCGATAAAATCAGCAGTTCACTGCACTTAATTAGCAAACTATCAAAATTAGTCTCTGAACAAACATTAAAAACTGCTTATTATGAGACAATATTTGCATATATTCATTATGGAATAGAGGTATGGTGATGTGCTGCTGATACACACTCGAACAGAATCCTAACACTGCAGAAAAGATGAATCAGGACCATGCAGCGACTAGGATGCAGAGATTCATGTAGAGAAACCTTTGTACAAAATAAATGTCAACAGTATACTCCTTGTATCTGTACAAATTAATAACATTCTTTGTGGAGCATAAAAATCATAAAGCTAAGTGCTCTGATGTGTGTACCCATAACACAAGACAAAAAGATTGCTTCTTCAGAAACAGAACTAAACTAAAGTCAACAGATCATAGTCCTTGGATAAATGGCCAGATATGGTTTAACAAACTGCCAAGTGCTGTAAGATGCCACAGAGGTAAAGTATTCAAAAGGAAATTAAAATCATTCTTAACACACAAATGTTTGTACTCACTGAATGAATACTGATATTAAAATGTAGCTATTCTTAAATGTAGGACTAACTATTTACTATTCTGAGGTGATTGTAATATATATTATTTTTGTAACAACATGCTGTAAATTCAAATACCTATATTACACTACTGGCCATGAAAATTGCTACACCAAGAAGAAATGCAGATGATAAATGGGTATTCATTGGACAAATATATTATACTAGAACTGGCATGTGATTATATTTTCACATAATTTGGGTCCATAGGCCTTGAGAAATCAGTGCCCCGAACAACCACCTCTGTCCGTAACAACGGCCTTGATACGCCTGGGCATTGAGTCAAACAGAGCTTGGATGGCGTGTACAAGTACAGCTGCCCATGACGTTTTGCCATTTGTGTACCCAGGTTCATCGCTAAGTACACCATCGCAGGCGCTCATGTCTGTGATGCAGCGTCAAGGGTAACCGCCGCCATGGTCTCCGAGCTGATGGTCCGTGCTGCTGCAAACGTCGTTGATCTGTTCGTGCAGATGGTTGTTGTCTTGCAAACGCCCCCATGTATTGACTCATGGATCGAGATATGGCTGCACAATCCATTATAGCCATGCAGATAAGATTCCTGTCATCTCAACTGCTAGTGAGTCGAGGCTGTTGGGACCCAGCACAGCGTTCCGTATTGCCCTCCTGAATCCACTGATTCCATATTTTGCTAACAGTCATTGGACCTCGACCAACTCGAGCAGCAATGTCGTGATACGATAAACGCAATCACGATAGGCTATGATCCGACCTTTATCAAAGTCTGAAATGTGATGGTACGCATTTCTCCTCCTTACACGAGGCATCACAACAATGTTTCACCAGGCAACGTCAGTCAACTGCTGTTTGTGTATGAGAAATCGGCTGGAAACTTTCCTCATGTCAGCATGTTGTAGGTATCACCACCGGCGCCAACATTGTGTGGATGCTCTGAAAAGCTAATCATTTGCATATCACAGCATCTTCTTCCTGTCGGTTAAATTTCGCGTCTATAACACGTCATCTTCGTGGTGTAGCAATTTTAATGGCCAGTAGTGTACGTAACAACTGTATGTTGCATTATGATGTACTGTACCAAATAATGCCAAGTGCATCACCCGTAAGTGGCTTCTTGTACATGTGAATTGCAAATTCCTACTGTTTGTACAAAAATTGTATAAAAATGCTATGATGTTTGCAGAAGTCACCAGTTGGTGACTGTATGCAAAAAAAGATAATAAATAAATAAAACGTTCATAGATAAACTGGATTTTTCTATCATTCTCCATTAAATTAAATGCTCACAGTACTCGATTAACACTCTCCTAATGTTGCACAGCAAATTCCAACAGAGATGTCAGTTTCTTGCTTTCACAGTTCTAACCCAAAAGCGATGCCAATTTAAGCAGCATTCAAGGTCTGTCAAAAATCTTCCCTACTTCTTTACTAGAATTGCTCTGTTGGATGCATTGTACAGGGAGCTACAAGTTGGGTAAATTAATTACTTGTACTAAACACCAAGTTGATGTCAATCTGATATACATAACACTCAGTTTGTAATGTAATTGAACTGATGAAAGAAATACCCACCACATGGGGTGGGACGAGAAAAGTGTGAAGGTTAAGGAACTGTGCAAGCTTTCACAGCCAGTGGCTCCTTCTTGTGGATCGGTTTAGGGAAAGGAATAGGGATGAACGAAAGGACTGCTGAGGTTTAGGAAACAGGGAGAATTCGGAAAAGTCATCCAGAACCCAGGGTCAGAGGAGACTTACTGGATGGAATGAGTAGGAAAGACTGAATCATTCTGGTTTCTCTGACATACATACTGCTCGATATACAGTGTAATAGGATCAATCTTTCCATCTCATCCCTTCTGATAAGTCTCATTTTCCTTCGCCCCTCTTCCTTCCTCTTCACACCTTCTGCCAGAAGAAGGAGCCACTGGAAGCTTGTATGTTCCCGTAACTTTAATATATGTTTTGTCCTACTGTCACTTGGGTACTAGAGTTTTAATCTGTTGAATTACATTATATTTTCAAAAAGTTATTATTGTCCCTTGCAGATGTTGTTCTTGTTGGCTGAAAATAACATTCTTTTCCATGTAGTTGACTATTTAGCAATTATCTTAAATAATGAGGAAGATGTGATTAATTATCAGTTATTTGAAGCAACTAATTGCTTTAGACTGCACAACTTGTAAAAAAGTATAAATGTAGATGTAGATGTAAAGTGTCACTCTTTTGCTTACATTGTCATCAATCAACTAATGGCATCATGGGTCAGCCTTGATGCAAAACACTTTTGTTATTTATTTGTTCCCAGATTAGTTTCCGTGGTAATATCACCATCGCCAGTGGGTTCTTGCATTCTAAAACATGCAGCAATAGTGTATTTATAAACAACATAAAACGTTATTTCATGTGTACTGTTTGGTTCTAGATATTGTTTTCTGTGAATAATTTCATAATACCTTATTTACTGTGTGTCACAGCATGGTTTTTACGATTGTTGCCACAGTTTGTGGCATATTTTCAGTGTTTTTTTGTTGCTGAGTTTCAAGCTACATATGTCATACATATGGCATAATTTCGAAATTCCTAGTCTTCAATTCAAGCAATGGCAGACCTAGTAGCACACAAAATCAAATTACCACCACCACCACATCATTAATGTTACATAATGTGTCCCAGACCAAACTCAAGTGGAGTTGACTTCATACAGTGCTAAATTCAGTATAAGATTTTTGACAGCATTTGTGCCGTCTTCAGCTTTTGCCACTTCAGCAATATGCTGGCAATTATTGCATAAAAATTTTACTTTTAAGGTAATTAAAAGCAGAATTTATGCAGAGATTTACATCTTGCTCTATGTCAGTGGCCAGTAACTATTTTTGTTAATGTTTGGTAAGTATTCTTTTTTTTGCGTTCGAACTGTGAGTGTATCACACTTTCTCATTATTGTCTCCAATGGCTCTTTCCGTGCAATTACGATGATCAGCCCTCACCCTTCTGCACTGGCAAGAGTGGGCAGCTTGCAGGGACTCGCTCCATTTGCTCACCGTTCTCCATTAAATAGAAAATACGTGGAGCTTAGGATGTGCCTGAAAAGGTCAGTGGCCCTCTTGTCAAGTTTGTGACCAACAAGTTCTAGTGACTGATATAGAGGCATTCTGGCAAAAAATGAAAGATTGAATGAGTCCTTCAGCCCAAACTTGTTGAGGTATTTCATAGTAACCATAAAACTGTGAATGTGATGTGGGCATTTACCTACATAAAAGGACTTCCTATCTCTCTCAGGTATTTCGTCAGCAGGTGTATGGGAGCTCTGATGTTGCTCACAATGGGGCGTAATGGCACCCCATCTTTGTGGACCTAGGGGGGTGCATAAAGTCTTGGTGGCACAGGCCCTTGTAGTGACAATTTCTTGATTACCCCTTCTAGTAACTGTGATACCTTGAGAAGTGACCTGATCATGTTCTCCACCTTCTTGCTTGATTGAGCACTGATCTTCCTGTAGGAGTGGTAAACCTGCATCTTCTCAGTATGGTCTCATGGAAGAGAACAATAGTTGCATTGCCTTTTCAGCAGGTAAGGTAACAATCTCAGGACACTCTCTAAGATTGTGGATGGCAGCCAGGATGGACAGAGCAACTACAATGATGCTACCACAGATGCTGATGCAAATGTCTCCATGACTGCCAACAACATATGCCCTCGGTTGTGGACTGCAGAGGAATGGCTTGCGTTGGGTGAGGATGTAAGTTGGCCATGCACACTCAGGAGCTCAGTTCGC
Source organism: Schistocerca gregaria (assembly GCF_023897955.1). Lineage (NCBI taxonomy): Eukaryota > Metazoa > Arthropoda > Insecta > Orthoptera > Acrididae > Schistocerca > Schistocerca gregaria. Next base: position 940,042,502 of record NC_064920.1, read on the forward strand.
CTGTGCACTGTTGACGGCAACATGTCTGATCACCGTAATAATTTGTCCCTTGGACACTCTAGACTGGCAATACATCCATGGACCATTTTATCATCAAATACCCCAGGAAAAAATTAAAGAATCATATTTTTTAAGTGTTTTTGATACAGTTCCAGATTTTTAAATGTGAATAAAAATGGTAGATGCCGTAGTATTTCCCCTTTCTGTTAATTCACATCTTCAGTGCTCATGCTCTAATTATACATTCTACTTTTTGGGTCTTATTTTTGTTCATGTATAATCTCTGATTTTTGTACATAATCCACACTAGTGAACTATGGCGCACTGACAGCAAAATTGAAGTGAAGAATGCTTTTTTTTTACATTTACATGCAGTAATATCCTGCCCATTGCTGTTGGAGGTTGTCTGTATTCTCTGACAGTGCTTCGTATGCATAGGAGACACATTGCTTGTCACTTAAGTTAGAAGTAGAATTGCTAATCTTCCTTTTTTAAATTGCATTGGAATATTGTATTTAGAGTCTTTGAGAAAGTTAAAACATTTCATTTTTCAATAAGGATATTTATGGATGCTTTTTATTCCATTTTTGAGGGCCTCATTTGTGATGTGACTCAGGAACTTATTTGTGTCCAACAGAGTATGAATTGCATTGCTTTTATTTTATAATTTACTAGTATTTGATTTCAGTAATTATTGTTTCAGTGATACTGAAAGTAAAGCTTGACACTCTTGTTTCTTTACAGAATTTGCAGAAGCTGACTGCTTTTTCTGCTTCACAAATTTAATGGGAGAAATAAGAGACTTCTTCATTAAATCCCTTGATGAAGCAGAATGTGGTATAAGTGGTATGATGGCACGCCTTGGTGAACAGCTTCGTAAGAGCGATCTGCAAGTGTGGCTCCGTCTCCAGCAGCTGGAATTGCGCCCACAATATTACAGTTTTAGGTATGCAGTTTTTTCACAAGTTTGTAACTGGGGGCATAGAGAGAGGTGGAGACTGAATGCAGGAAGTACACAAATTGTACTGCACCATAACTACGTAATGCCAAGTTTCATGTTAGGGCAATGAAATAATTCCGTGTCATTGCAATTTGAACCTGTATCCCCTGTTTTGTACAGGTCCTACACACTTTAACAGTATATTGTGTCATATCACATGAGTGTTTTGTAAGCAGTCTAATTTCTAGATTGATTTCATTTTCCAAGTTACCCACCAAGTGCACAATTTTAAATTTCTGAACATTTAAAGCAAGTTGTCATCCTGCACCTCTTTGAAATCTGACTCACTATTTGTGCTGCTTTTTCCGAATGGTACTTCATCTAGATGACTGTATCATCTAAAAAAAAGTCTAAGGTTACTATTATTATTGTCAGCCAAACGATTAATAACAAAATGAACAGCAAAAATCCCAGAACACTTTCTGTTGGAAGTTAATGGCTCTATGTCTTCCCTAGTAAGAAATCCTCAATCCAGTCACAAATTTTGCTTGATATCCCATATGATCATACCTTTGACAATAAGCATGGGTGTGTTACCGAGGCAAATGCTTTTTAGAAGTCAATAAATACTACATCTAACTGACTGCCTTGATCCATAGCTTTGAAGATATTGAGTTTGGTGTATACAAAATGTTTTGAATCCATATTGGTTTGCATGGAGGAGGTCATTCTTTTTAATAAACCTTATTTTGTTTGTTCTCAGAATATGTTCTAAGATTCTACAAGAGATGGATGTCAAAGACAGATGGAAGTTTTGGGTGACTGTCCAACTAGTTCATAGTTCACATTCAAAAACTGACCACAAAAATAGTTAAACATTAGAAATATACAACTTTGCATCATATTCATAAGCGTTCAGACATTGAATTTAATTGGGAAGAGTGGAAGATGGAAGACAAAATGTGGGCAATAACTATAAATGAGTATCAGCGTTACCTCACCAACTGGATTAACCTCACTGACTGGATTTGTGCTGTCCTTATAGGAAAGGAGTACATCCTAATTTGAGTAGTCATATGATATGAAGATAATGTAAATTTGTGTTTTAGACTCTGAATTTTTGTCATGTCTATATTTTTATTGGGAACTGTGTATAGTCTCTTCATGAAGTCAACAATGTAATGCCACGGAAACATGACATGTGCAGAATGCTAGTATCCTCGAATACCAGGAGACAGATCAGATGTCCATAGTGCAGTCTTCAGAATTGTGTTACAGATACTATGGTACTGGGCACTATGCACTGTAAAAATTCGCGGAAAATTATGAAAATATTTATATAGTTGGTGTTGGTGCTGTTCACCGATTTTTGATAAAAAAAGTTAGTTTATATTGAATAGTTAGCTTGAGCCCCCATGTGCTATGGCACGAAAACATATACGAGGGTCAGTCAAAAAGTAATGCCTCCTATTTTTTTTTCTACGTTTAATTGTCAGGAAATTTAAATGCAATTATGTAGGTTGAAAACCACAACATTGAGGATCATTTTGCCATTTTTCATTGTAATCTCCGCCCATCTCTACAGTTTTGGTCCATCTTTGAACAAGGGCATGTATCCCAGCACGGTAAAAATCACAGCTCTGCTTCCTAAGCCATTGGCGCACGGATGTTTTGACGGCCTCCTCATCTTCAAAATGAATCCCACGATGAGCTTCTTTTAGTGGCCCGAACAGATGGAAGTCTGATGGTGCCAGGTCAGGGCTGTATGGGGGATGAGGCAAAACTTCCCATCCAATTTTGACAATCTCGTCAGAGGTGTGACGACTGGTGTGTGGTCTTGCATTGTCATGCAAAAGAAGAACATCTGCCATTGATTTTGTTGGGCGAACTCGCTGAAGACGTGCTTTAAGTTTTTTGAGGGTTGTGACGTATTGAACAGAATTTATTGTGCATCCCTGCTCCAAAAAATCAACCAGAATCACACCCTCTGTATCCCAGAAAACTGTTGCCATAACTTTCCCTGCCGATCGCACAGTTTTGAATTTTTTCTTCCTCGGCGAGCTTGTGTGACGCCACTCCATTGACTGCCTCTTTGATTCGGGTTCAAAAAAATGCACCCATGTTTCGTCCCCGGTCACAATTTTTTTCAGAAACTCATCTCCCTCCAAACGGAAGCGCTGCAAGTGTTGGGAGGCTATTGTTTTCCTTGCCTCTTTATTCTGATCGGTTAACATTCTTGGAACCCACCGTGCACAAACTTTTGAGTACCCCAATTGTTTAATAATCGTGATCACACTGCCTTTACTAAGAGAAATAATGCGACACACTTCATCTGCAGTCACCCGACGGTCACCACGAATGATGTCATCAACTTGCTGAATGTTGTGTTGAGTCACTGCACTCACCGGCCTGCCGCTCCGCTTTTCGTCAGTCAACGGTGTTTGCCCTTCAGCTTCCTTACAACGACGAACCCATCGTCTAACAGTGCTGACATCCACTGTCACAACACCATACACCTTCTTCAGTCTTTCATGAATGCGTATGGGCGTTTCACCTTCTGCAGTCAAGAATTCAATCACACAACGCTGTCTCAAACGAACATCGATGTCGGCCATCTTACAAACTTCTGCTGTGCTGCCACCTGTTGACACAGAAAGTTACTACTGCAGTGGATTGCAGAAGAAGGTTTGAGGAATGGCGCAAAATTCAAATTTTTCACTTAACTTAATTTTTTTAAGTAGAAAAAAAATGGGAGGCATTACTTTTTGACCGACCCTCGTATATGTGTTACATTCAATACTCAGCTTAATTGAGTGGCCCCAGAGATGTGGCTGGTCTAAATGTTTGACTACATATTTCATCATAAGGTGCCAGCTTACACCTGTTGTAAACTCAATTTTCAAGCTGAAATAAAATATATATATTAAAAAACCAATGCAGGTAGGTATTGCGGTGAAATTTAAAATGTTGAGTCATGCTGATTTATAATTTGAACAAGTAGTTTATTTCTATTTTTCCACGAATAGTCTTCAGTGTATTGACTAATCTCTTAAAATGCAGTCTGAGAGGCTTTTATATAAGCACGGCCATTAATAACTGTTGCTACAACACTTCGCTATGAAATTTATATGTCACGATTACGTCATTCGACAGTGTGTTCACAGCTCACACAGTACGTTGTTGTCTGCTGTCCTAAACTGCTAAATTGCACTCAACTTGATCATTCTCGAACATCAATACATACATACTTGTCTCCAATCCTGGCTACCAACCCAATACCACCCCCAGATTGGTGGCAACTCCTGCTCTTAGCGTCGTTCTCGCTCCACTGCCCTAAGATGGCCAACCTATACATCTTCGAAACGACTGCCCAACTCAAAACAATGTTTGACAAAAAAAGTTATGAATATTCTAAAACTAAACACAATAACATATATGAAACATTGAAAAATATGGAAATTTTCTGGCGATAACAATTTACAATTAAATTTTTTTGTATCTGCCACTGTTTTTTCACGAATAATGTTTTTGTGGTGTGATTTTGGTTTTCCCAGATTTTTGATACTAAACATAATCAAACAAATAAAAATACATACTTAACTACTCACCTAACTTTAGAAATCTGCCACTAATTTTGTCTCTTTAAATTTATTTACTACCTACAACACAGTTTCTCTCAATCAAATCCCATATTCCGACCTCTCATTCAAAAAGGTACATATTCTGCTATATTGACTATGATTGCTCAATGCAGCTCTGCTTGTCACATCTGTAAACACTTTGTTCATATTAATCGGTCAAACCATTGCGGATATATTAGCTTTTAAACTTTCATAAATTTACAATTTTTAAGACAACAGTAACTTTTAAACTATTATATATTTTTGTGGCGTGTCTATATAATTCATCTATACATATCTTTCTGTCCATGCGTGCCAACTCACACCTCCGTGTCACTCTTAGTTTGTTGTTATCAGTTTTTCCTCCAAGCATCCAAAATGGCCCTACACTCCCCTGCCAAACTTCCGCTTGGCATTTTCCAAGGCCACATAATCGCTAGCCATTTGCCACGGCACTGTAGCAACCACCAACCACTTGTTCTGTGGCTGAAAACTGCCACTCTAATCTCCTCCAATAGCTTTTACACACACAATTACACCCCACTTGCTACTCCATAAATGCAATGCATGGTGTCGCAAGAAGTGCCAAACCCAAACTGTGCCCTCTAAAATGAAATAATACACAAAAATAAAGTCTACATATGATAAAAGAAAAATCAAAATGAACAAGTCCCTATATTATCTTATATGGCAGCACTTCCTACCCTAACTTAATGTACGCTAAATAAATTTATTCATCAGCATTTCCATGATGCTGATATGACTGGTCAAAGATTGTAAGTAATAAAACATAAACGAATTGAAGGTGGACCAGCAATTTTTCTTAAAGTCCACTAAATATTGTCCTTTCTATTTTGATACACTATATTACTTACCGTATTTACTCGAATCTAAGCCACACCCGAATCTAAGCCGCACCTGAAAAATGAGACTCAAAATCCAGGAAAAAAAATTTTCCCGAATCTAAGCCGCACCTGCACAGAAATTAGTCATATTAGAATTAAAAATCTAGTCAATTGCTGTGCTTCATTTCTGACTGTATCACTATTAGGCATAAGAATAATACAAATATAAACATGACATGATATGTATATTCTTCCATGTTTGCTGTTGTCTCACTCTAGTTTCGTAGTTTATTAGGCAGACAGGATTTAAATGAGATAGCAGCAAACACAAAACAATACATGACAAAATGTTTATATTTGTATTATTCTTATGGTGAAGAAAATGCTGCATGTGATTCACAATTCATAGAAGTTCCTATTAGCAACCATCTCTTCTCACAGGTAGGAAAAAATGCAGAAGTAGGGTTGGCCATGTTGACAAACATCCCAAACAGTCTTGCCAGTCCGATTTTCGTAGTACATTGAAATGCTGCTACATTCAAAGATAAACAATACGGAATTTGTATTTACTTCGTTGGATAATGTATGAAAATGCAGTGGTCGAAACTTGGGGCGGAGGGAAAAAAGCTCGTCTTCCACCTTTTTTTTTAATTTATTTACTGACGCAGAAGATTTGGTGCCAGTATTTATCTTTGTGCTTACAAAGCATGCCTGTGTAGCGCTACATATATTTGACAGGAGAAGTTAGTAATGGCGGCACCCACCAACATTTTTCAGAACTTCTGCTTGCTTTGCACTCGATTTTAAGCCGCCGCCGGTTTTTTGGATTACAAAAACCAGAAAAATATGCGGCTTAGATTCGAGTAAATACAGTAGTAGAAATTACACAGCGATACAGTAGGCACAACACATTTTGTTGTCTTCTGTGGTTTGCCTCTGACCTGCATCAGTGCTGCAGCTCAGACCTCAGGCACCGTTTATCAAGTTCTCCTGCTAGTCAGCTAACCCATTTCTACCAGGAACAAACAAAATTCACCTGATCAGTTTCCTATCAGCAAAGCGTGTGGGTACCAAGAACCAGTCGTATGTAAACCTACCCCCCATCTGCTATCCAGACTTGACACAGTTAAAACCAAATTTCAGGGCAAAACCTGACACAAGCATACAGAAGAAATACATGCTGGCTACAGACTTTTCTTTGACTGCAACAATTTGTTCCATTCAAGAGCAGAAATAGCCCAAATCATTGCAACTGTACAACATTGAGACAAGGTTTCTCTGACCAAAATGAAACTAAGAAAATATGTGACTGGAATAGTACTCAAAAATTTATTATATGATGGGTTCCATGGTAGGTTCCAGCAACAGCCCTGTCTCTAGTTTTAACCCAATCAATAATCTAACTGCTGCTCAATGAACAATGAAAATTGCAGCACTGCAAACTGAATAAAATCAAATATATAAAATACCCCATGGTACAACATAATCCACAAATCAGCTTATATTCACCTCAACTAAGTAATCCTAAACATATAAACAAAAATAAAAACAAATTATATATCCCCCCAAATCAGAACATTTCTTCATTGAATATAAGAACATATTATATGTAAACCTTTCAATTCCATATTCTCATCTGTCAGTCCCATGCTGAACTATCTCCACCCCCTATGAACCAAAAAATTTGGTGTGTGACCAAATCACAATCACCACTCATGAAAATTTGAATCAATATTCATATTATTGTAAACAATAAGAAAAATACCACCCAATGTCCTTCACTCACATTCACATCCTATCATGTACATATAAGATCTGTACAGTGACTACAACTGTTGTAGCCTGTGTCACTAGTCATTATGAGAGGATTAGCTGTGTCAACCAGCAGTTTCACAGCTTCACTTACCACTATACTTTTACCAAGATAAACATGAGGCCATCCAGGAAATTCTTAAAACAAAACACATGTAAAAAATATTATGCAACAAGAAGCTATAAAAAAAGGATTCAACCCCATTACAGTGACTGTTTGTATAGTGCTACATCCTGAGTCCCAATAGTGTATGTGACCTGTAAGTACACTCATGCTCATAAATTAATGATAATGCTGATACACGGTGAAACTATGCTCTGGTGGGTCGTTTGCGGGTTTAAATCGCTCGGGGTATGACCATGCGGTGCATTTGACCTGCAGTCGTCGCACGGTGTCACTGGCAACAGCCCATATACACAGAGGTGTGTTGGCACATGTCAGAGTACTGACCAGTGAGTAAGTATGCAGATGTTTTCAGACGTGCTAATGGTGACTGTGTGTTGAAAATGGCTCAAAGAACACACATTGATGATGTTATGAGGGGTAGAATACTAGGGTGGGTGGAGGCTGGTCAAACACACCAGGTTGTAGCATGGGCCCTCTGTGTGCCACAAAGTGTGATCTCAAGATTATGGCAATGATTCCAGCATACGGGAAACATGTCCAGGGCTACAATATGGGATGTCCACAGTGTACAACACCACAAGAAGACCAATATCTCACCATCAGTGCCTGCAGACGGCCACGGAGTACTGCAGGTAGCCTTGCTCAGCACCTTACCGCAGCCACTGGAACAGTTGTCTCCAAACACACAGTCTGCAGACTACTGAACAGACATGGTTTATTCACCCGGAGACCTGCAAGTTGCATATCACTGACCCCTGGTCGCAGGAGAGCCCGTAAAGTGTGGTGTCAAGAACACAGTACATGGTCATTGGAACAGTGGTCCCAGGTTATGTTCACAGACGAGTCCAGGTATAGCCTGAACAGTTATTCTCCTGGCGTGAACCAGGAACCAGACACCAACCCCTTAATGTCCTTGAAAGGGACCTGTATGGAGGTCGTGGTTTGATGGTGTGGGGTGGGATTATGATTGGTGCACATACACCACTGCATGTCTTTGACAGAGGAACTGTAACAGGTCAGGTGTATCAGGACACCATTTTGTACCAGTATGTCCGCCTTTTCAGGGGTGCAGTGGGTCCCACCTTCCTCCTGATGGATGATAATGCACAGCCCCACCAAGCGCCATCTTGGAGGAATACCTTGAAACAGAATATATCAGGCAAATGGAGTGGCCTGCCTGTTCTCCAGACCTAAACCCCATCGACCATGTCTGGGATGCTCTCGGTCGACGTGTAGCTACATGTCTTCAAACCCCTACGACACTTCAGGAGGTCCGACAGGCACTGGTGCAAGAATGGGAGGCTATACCCCAGCAACTGCTTGACTACCTGATCCAGAGTATGCCAACCCGTTGTGCAGCCTGTGTATGTGTGCATGATGATCATATCCCATATTGATGTCGGGGTACATGCGCAGGAAAGAGTGGCGTTTTGTAGCACATGTGTTTCGGGACAGTTTTCTCAACTTATTACCAATACCATGGACTTACAGATCTGTGTCATGTGTGTTCCCTATGTGCCTATGCTATTAGCACCAGTTTTGTGTAGTGTGGCACCACATTCTGCAATTATCTTTAATTTATGAGCATGGGTCCTGGTACAATTCAAAAAGCTTTTTGATCTCACCATCTAAACCCTATGACCGTTGCTTTGTCTTTACCAATACTAGGTCACCCACCTTGTACTTTGTAGACTTTTACCTTAAATCATGCCTATGTTTTCTCTAAAAGACTCCTTTTTCCAGTTGTCCAGTAATTAGCTTCTGTCTCTCTTGTCCAGAAACAGATGTGCCTGGTGGAAAGCTCACTGCCTCAGCTATCAGGTTGGCTGCCTTTTTATTCCACATTATTTCATGAGGTGTGAACCCACTGACACTGCTTTGTGCACTGTTTATGATGTCCTCAAACTTGGCCACCTTTTCTGCCCAGATGGTACGTATGTGGCTACATACAGTATGTCCTTCACAATCGTCCAAAATCGCACATTTGCATCTCAGCTGGATTTCCTGTAGGATGGTAAACTGAGGTCCTTACATGTTTCACACTTCCCTGCTCCATGAAGTTCTCCCATGCCTTGTAGGTGAATTGGGATCCATTGTCAGAGAGCACTGTTTTTGGCTTACCAATTTCATTGTAGTAGGACTCCAATTTTTTAATCATAGTCCCACTAGTGGCCTTTTTCATCCCATACGTCTATACTTGTTTGGAGAATACATCAACTGCCAGCACGTTGTAATTTTGCTCACTCCTACTAGTTGGTGATGGGTCGAACACATCAATTGCAAGGAGCTCGTTAGCATTTTTGGGCAAGATGTTGACTGGTAATGGTGGTGTGTTTTACTCACTGGCACCTGTCACAAGCACCTAGTTGCTTTCTCACCCTTATGGTCCATTGTCTTGTAGTACCCCTATACATTTTTGTGATCAATCGTGCCCATGGCTCAGACGCACCTAATTAATTAGGGACTGGACATGTTCCTCAGGCCAGTACAGCCGCCACTCCTTTTTGCTTTCGTTCTCTTCTGTGGAACAACAACCCTTTAAATATCTTGTAAAATCTCTCCAACTTCTCATGGCCCTTTGTACCCAGTCTGGTCTTAACTAGCTTCAAAATTGGATCCTTCTGTATTCGCCTCATGTCATTGCATGTGCTCCTAATCTGTTTTTCCCTTCCACACCCCTCATATAAATCATCTTAAATTCTGTACTCTTTACTGTTGCCCTCACTTCCAATTGACAAGTGTGAGAGAGCATCCACGACCACATTTTCAGTGCCCCTAACATACTCTATCTGGTACTGGAACCTTTGTAAGAACATTACCCACTTAGTGAGACTGTTATTCAACAGACTACAATCCTGCAAATAACTAAGGGCCATATGATCCGTCATTACAATGGTCTCATGCCTTTACAAGTATATCCAGGTTTTCATGAACCCCCACACCACTGCCAACAATTTCTTTTCAGATATACCGTAGGCTCGCTCATGCTTAGTCAGCATTCTACTTGAAAACGGTATACTACAGTGTTCCATCTTTCCGTCAACCAACTTCTTTTGAAACTAAGCACCACCTATCCCATAGCTGTCAGTGGCAACGTAGAATGAGAGTGACATATCTGGGTAATAGAGTAGATTGCTGTTACTTAAACTATCTATGACTTTCTTAAATTCCTTATCACATTCAGCTGTCCACACCCGTTGTGCATTTTTCTTCAACAATTGTGATAGGTTCTGTGAATTAAGGTGTAAATCATCTATGAACTTTTTGTGGGACCCTACCATTCCGAGGTATGATTTCAATTGCCTGCGATTTCTTTGTTTGGCACACTCCACTATTGCCTTTATCCTTTCTTCATTGGGTACAAGACCCTCTGATGACAATACAAGTCCTAAAAATTTTATTTCTGCCTTCACAAACACATTTTTTCAATTTCAGAGTCATCCCCGCATTTCTCAAAGCTGTAAATACATCTTGCAACAAACCATAGTGTTCTCTCCAAGTTGATGTAGCAATCAGGATATCATCTATATGAATTGTCAGTCTTCTCATGAGCTCACTTCTTAGCACATAACTGAGAGCTCTCATGAGTACAGCTACAGATGTGCGTAGTCCAGAATGGATTACTTTGTATTGTTAGGCCCTGCTTTCAAATAGGAAGGTGGTATAATTTCTGCTTTCTACTGTTTAAGGCCCCTTCCAAATCCCAGCTGTCAAATCCATAGTTTTTAATAGTTTTATATTTTTGAACCCTAAAATCAATTCACCCACGTTCTCAGGGTGCTCCGTTTCCCTTACAGTTATTTTGTTCAACCTCCTAGCATCTAGAACCAAGTGCACAGATTTGTCTTTCTTCTTGACATCTACTATTGGGTTGCAATATTCACTTCTGCACTGTTCTACAATTCTCCATTCTAACATACATTGTAGTTCTCCCCTAACTGCCTCCCTCTCTGCCAGTGCTATAGGGTATGGCCTGATCTTAATGGGTTCATGTGGATTCACCCTGAGTGAATACTCAAAATCTGTCTCCTTCCCTGGTTTTTCAGAAAACACATCTTTGTTCTTACTCAATAATTTGTATGATTCTGCCTTCTCATCTTCAGAAATCCCATTTGTACCATTTACTTTAGTCCTTGTCTCTTTCTCAGTCTCCATGAGAATCCATTAAGCACTGTGCTACATGCAAACTAGCCACCAGTTCTTCATCATTGAGTGCATTTTTTAATTTAACGCTTTTTCTTCCCTCAACACTACTCAGTTTCACCATCTGGTCCTTACAGTCTACATATGTCTCATATTTACTTAGGAAATCACTCCCCAACACCAGATTCATACTTAAATTGGATACCACTAAAAATGAGTGACTATATACTTCACCTCCAATGTTTACATCTAGAACTAACTTTTTTCTCGCTGGTTTACTGAAAATTCCTGTAGTGTTTTTAATTCTCACCCCTGTGACTGGAAATTCCAATTTTTCCCTGTTCTTAATATGATCATAAAATCTCTCTGCCACCCCAGACACTGAACTTGCAGTATCCACCAAACCAGTTTCACAGACTCTTGCCACACCAACAGTTGTTATTGGCTGCACCTTGTCAATAAAAATCATGTTTTAATTCTGTTTCGGCCAACAAATCCTCCTCTATGTCACGTATGCAATCTTTAGTCTTGGTGCACATCTGCTTTTCATTATAAGATTCAGTATCCTTATCCCCTGAAAGTTTCCTACACTCAGCCCCCCCCCCCCCCCCCCCCCCAGCTTTCTAGCAACTCTATATTTTTCTTCCTACCGGGTCTGTGGCATCAGCTGCTGGTGCAACTTTGCAAAATTAGCCCAGTCATCAGCATCATAATCACACTCATCTTTCCCCATCCATTCAGTATCTAACTCCTCTGCATGGCTATCTGTTGTAAATCTTTATACACTATGAAATTTTGGATGTCATCAACATCCTCACCTTCCTCACTGACATCTCATTATTCTCAGTATTATTATCACCTACACCATCTTTTCCCATCATAAATCCACATTCTTCATCCAATGATTTAACATCTTTATCCCCATTAACTATTTCCTTGTAAGCATGTTTGAATACCTCACTTTCCCCACATAAATCCCTGATATGCCTGGCATAATCATGCTTGCTAATTTGCCATCCCTCAGGAGCGCACTTCTGAAACCATTTTGCCCTGGCTATCCAATCATCAGAATCAAAATCACTCTCTACCTTATTCTCCCATGCGTCCTTGAAAAAATGTGTGTGCCCAGCTTCTTCACTCATACTATTAGCAACAGACATAAACTTACTTGAATCAGCAGAATCCCTCACAATTTCAACCACAATATCAACAAGTGCAGCTACATTCTGCACATTAAAATCTTCGCCCACAGTTACTGCTCGTTCTTCAGTTGCAGGAACTATAGCCTGCTCACTGGTACATTCCTGTCATTACTGGAGTGAGTGCCTCCACATACATTAACAACACATTCTACAGCCTTGTGCTGCACATCAACATCATTACCCTTGAAAACATCTGATACAGGATCTTCTGCCTGCTTACCATTTAATAGATTGACATTGCTGGAGCACATACCTTCCTGTATATCTCCATCTACAACAACATTTGAATCAGGCACTGTGATCTTCACACAATTCATACCTCTTACCACTGGTGAAAGTTCCATTGCATTCAGCACACTGCTATTTCTGCTGTCATTCACATACACACTCTCAACGCCACAGCACACATTTTCTCCCACAGGTTACACAGCTGACACATGCTCATTATTTAACATAATTGCCAAGCCAATACTATTTCAATACTATTTGAATCATAATCCCCCACATTTTGATCTCTCTTATTTAACAAGCTCCCAACATTTATTTCTCCCTCCTGATTCCTACATTTCCTATTATTTTTACTTCTAAAGGCCCTCCTCTTACCATGTAAATTAAACCAGCCTCTAAACATCTCATCAACACCCATAATTGCCCCCATTCCACAAATACTTTCTTCCCTCACTTGTTTATTTTTATCATGATTAACAAACCCCCTGTTAGTTTGCCTATAATTCTTATTGCATACTTTCTCTTCCCTTGTTCCACTGCTTTTGCTTTCATTGAAATACCTCCTATTATTTTGCCTAAAACTATTAAAATACCCACCATTATTTCTCCCACAATTATTTTCCCATCTCATGGTCCTTTTCCCTGCATGTTTTATTGTCCCAAATTGGACCCAGTTTGGAACAAATCTCAGTTTAAAGAATTTTGTCCATGTTATCGCCTTGCATTAATTTCTCCTCTCCCATCTCTCTGTTGCTGCATTGGCCTGTGATCACTCCTGTTTCCATTTCCCCATGCACACCTGACATCATCAATAAATCTTTCCCTGTTATCCTTCCAAGTTTCATTTTGAATTCTATCTGTGTTTTCTCTCCAGTTACTATTCTGATTTCCTTCCCTGTTTGAATTATGTTGGTTATTACCCCAACTCACATTATTTCTTTTTCTCTCCATCATTCCTCTGATTATTCCCTGAATTACAACCCCCTGAGTTTGGCTTATAGCACATTGTCTGGTCCATCCTTTAAATAAAATACAATAAATTTTCTATAGAAGCTGTTGGACAATGTATCAATTCCCACTGCACATTTTTGGGTAACCTCCTCCTTAGAGAAGAAATCTCGGTCAAAATTCCCGATGGCCCACCCAAATGTACCAACTTTCTTAATTCCTCCTGACAAAATTGTCTCATAGTTTGCCTACCTCCTTTGTAAACTGGCCCATTCAAAAATTCATTCTGTAATCTGAACTGTTTTGCTTGGCTACAATACCTATTTAGGAACATCTGTTCAAATATACTATATGATTTAAATTGTTCACCACATTGATTTGCCCATGTCTGAGCAAAACCCTCCAACAATCTTTCTACCAGTTTAATTTTGCTGTTGTCATTCATACCATCAATAAAGTAATCCTTGCGTGTGTAATATATATTAAAGGAAGATGTTTGAATAAAAATTATAATTGAATATGACTGCATTGTTAAAATGTTCTGTGCTTATTGGTATTCTTTTGGGCATCGGACTTCGCTTACATTTTTGTTGAAGCTGCAGGCGGCGGAGGACTCCAGGAGCACCGATACTTGTCTTAATCATGTAAATCCTCTTCCTGTAATTTTCCCCTTCACCTACTTCAATCAATAAATGCTTTATACATTTTTTTAACATAATATTATTCACTCACACATATAATACATCGAGATCATAATACTTCATCTCTAAAATCGCACATCCTCATCGTCCTACATACAGGGTGTTTCAAAAATGACCAGTATATTTGAAACGGCAATAAAAACTAAACGAGCAGCGATAGAAATACACCGTTTGTTGCAATATGCTTGGGACAACAGTACATTTTCAGGCGGACAAACTTTCGAAATTACAGTAGTTACAATTTTCAACAACAGATGGCGCTACAAGTGATGTGAAAGATATAGAAGACAACGCAGTCTGTGGGTGCGCCATTCTGTATGTCGTCTTTCTGCTGTAAGTGTGTGCTGTTCACAACGTGCAAGTGTGCTGTGGACAACATGGTTTATTCCTTAGAACAGAGGATTTTTCTGGTGTTGGAATTCCACCGCCTAGAACACAGTGTTGTTGCAACAAGACGAAATTTTCAACGGAGGTTTAATGTAACCAAAGTGCCGAAAAGCGATACAATAAAGGATCTGTTTGAAAAATTTCAACGGACTGGGAACGTGACGGATGAACGTGCTGGAAAGGTAGGGCGACCGCGTACGGCAACCACAGAGGGCAACGCACAGCTAGTGCAGTAGGTGATCCAACAGCGGCCTCAGGTTTCCGTTCACCGTGTTGCAGCTGCGGTCCAAATGACGCCAACGTCCACGTATCGTCTCATGCGCCAGAGTTTACACCTCTATCCATACAAAATTCAAACGCGGCAACCCCTCAGCGCCGCTACCATTGCTGCACGAGAGACATTCGCTAACGATATAGTGCACAGGATTGATGACGGCGATATGCATGTGGGCAGCATTTGGTTTACTGACGAAGCTTATTTTTACCTGGACGGCTTCGTCAATAAACAGAACTGGCGCATATGGGGAACCGAAAAGCCCCATGTTGCAGTCCCATCGTCACTGCATCCTCAAAAAGTACTGGTCTGGGCTGCCATTTCTTCCAAAGGAATCATTGGCCCATTTTTCAGATCCGAAACGATTACTGCATCACGCTATCTGGACATTCTTCGTGCATTTGTGGCGGTACAAACTGCCTTAGATGACACTGCGAACACCTCATGGTTTATGCAAGATGGTGCCCAGCCACATCGCACAGCCGATGTCTTTAATTTCCTGAATGAATATTTCGATGATCGTGTGATTGCTTTGGGCTATCCGAAACATACAGGAGGTGGCGTGGATTGGCCTCCCTATTCGCCAGACATGAACCCCTGTGACTTCTTTCTGTGGAGACACTTGAAAGACCAGGTGTACCGCCAGAATCCAGAAACAATTGAACAGCTGAAGCAGTACATCTCATCTGCATGTGAAGCCATCCCGCCAGACACGTTGTCAAAGGTTTCGGGTAATTTCATTCAGAGACTACGCCATATTATTGCTACGCATGGTGGATATGTGGAAAATATCACACTATAGAGTTTCCCAGACCGCAGCGCCATCTGTTGTTGACAATTGTAACTACTGTAATTTCGAAAGTTAGTCTGCCTGAAAATGTACTGTTGTCCTAAGCAAATTGCAACAAACGGTGTATTTCTATCGCTGCTCATTTAGTTTGTGTTGCCGTTTCAAATATACCGGTCATTTTTGAAACACCCTGTACGAGAGAGTCTGGAAGAGTGAAGAAAACAAAAAAAAAAACTGTACAATAGTTGACTGTTTTTTCATTCATTTGTTTGCGCCTTACTGCACATTCATAATTAACGTCTTTGCCAACCCTCTAGTTACTCGGTGTTAAAATTTTTTGTTTTTTAATACATCTTAATTTTACGGCATCCTGGGGGCCTTTCATCATATACAATTGCCCCTACACTGTATGTTGACATGTTATAGAGATGTACAGTGTTTCTTACTTACATTTGCTGATAGGGGTCTATGCCTTTATTGGCTGCTTCTTTTTTATTTAATTGAATGGATATGTCAGCTTACCCTATGTATGTTAAAGTTCTACAAGAAATTATAATATTATATCCATAATATGAGAGTCCATTTCATATTTCAATTTAGTGCACTATCAATAATGTCCAGTTTGTTACATTCTCACTGCTGGGTTTCGCGCTGATGCACTGGCTGATTTGGCGGCAATAACTAGTTGCCAACAGTCAACATGCTATATGCTACCGTTGCACGTACATGCACTTGTTTTCTTAGTCTTGATGTCACATTGAGTGTCAGACTTGAGTGCCACACCTGAGTGCCTCATTCTTTGTGCAGTGGGTGTGTGCTCATTGTTCAAAATCCAGCTCTGTGGCAGAAGGTCTCTATTTTTAAGGCCCGGGCATCATTACCACCCGTCATACTTGAATTTTCAGGAGAGAACCCTGACCAATAGCATCTGTCGATGAGGTGAGCACCTGCTCGAACAACTCTATAATTCACGTGTCTGTGTATCAAGTGTTGTGAGCCACCATACTCAAAAGTTATTTTGTTGCACTTGCATGTTCATGTCACCATACTTGATCATGCACTTTTTGAAAGACACGTACAGCCGTCCAGAACATTGTATAAATTGCTTGTCTTTGAAGTTCATTTCTTCATATAGAGTTTGGTTTCCAATGAAAATTTATACAAGTTATAACAATACCTCCACTAACAGTTAATTAATTCAAAAATTATCATGCTGCGCACTCAAAGTATGATCTTTTTATTGCGCAACTAAAAGGTTTTTAATGTGGCAGGTATTGCTACATCAATTGATTACAGTCACTGAAGAAAATTAACAGTAATATCACTTATCTTGTATTTGCAATCCAACGACGATCTTGCTCTACCTTTGGCTCATAATTAAAAATGTTGTCTAGGTAGCATGACTGTCGCTGTTGGTGTGAAAGGCACTTGGATGTTAATTACACCAACTTGAAGGATTTACGAAGTCAATCTTTCAGGATTAGTTTGATGATTTATGTTTTTCATTGCAATGTGCTTCATACTTTTTTAAACAATAGTCACTTGAAAATAATTCTTGACACTCACTTTTCACAAAATTTCACATTTATTATACTTTTTATACTTTCGCATGTTCAAAACATTACTTCATCATACAATTTCACAGCCGTTACTGCTCTTAATAAAACTCACAACATTTTTTGTTGTCCACAACTCAGACTCATCTTTTCATTTCCAACACAAAGTCAAGAGTGTTCATATTCAACACTCAAACTTGACTACACTGTATGCTTCTGTGCCAAAAGACACAAGTCAGCATTAAAGATAAAAATAAGTACAAAGATATTCACTCTAGATGATATATCGATTTCAACATCTCAAAATATCGATGTACGTACATATAAAAATGAAACCAAATTTGAATAGAGTGAAAAATATGAGACATTACGTAGAAAAATATTCATTAATCGACAGTATTGAAAAATAGGGGTGGCGGGTGGTAATGGTTTCGCAAATAAAGAACCATTACAAAGTATTGAGTTACAACAATATACATAACATGATAGCTTATACGTATGGCTGACATTCCATCCATTGGTTATATTATGAACATAAATTTCTTAAGTTTTAAAACATCATAAAAATTTTCATTAACTGGGTTCTGTTTCTACAATTTGTTTGTTAGCTTCAACTTATCTTTGTTCACACCACATATATAAATTAATTACATATCTCATTTCTATGACACAATACAAGCATGTGATACATTTTTGCCTCATTTTATAGATAGGCTTTTATCAATTATGGGATCTCATTTCTCTCTTAGGTAGAGGAGGGAGAAAAACATTGAACATAGGACTAAAACATTGCACATTGCTGGCCTAATCATGCTTGGCGCCACCTCCTTTGTTTGTGTGGGGAAAAAGGGAAATACTCATCTACTGGTTCAAGGATTTATGAGGAAATGTTACTCGTACAGTCATGGACTAGTTGCCATGGAGCTTTGGTTCACTGAAATAATGTGTACCAACTAATCATTGACGAAGTGTCATGTTGTTTCTACATGTGCTAGTGCTCTTTACTTCAGTTCACATGTAGGTTACTTGTTAGTGTGACACACGACGGTTTAACCATCGTAGACTTATCTTTTTCAAATACCTGGAAATGTCATTATTCAATTAACTGGTTTTTGTAAAATCTCATGCTTAAATGTTTATGCATACTCTGC
Organism: Schistocerca gregaria; assembly: GCF_023897955.1. Taxonomy (NCBI): domain Eukaryota; kingdom Metazoa; phylum Arthropoda; class Insecta; order Orthoptera; family Acrididae; genus Schistocerca; species Schistocerca gregaria. Next base: position 940,061,226 of record NC_064920.1, read on the forward strand.
AGTGAATAGGTACTGATAATTGTCACAGAAACACTGCAATGATGCATATTTCATTTACCGTATGACCTTTGTTATAAGTATCCTTATAACTAAATTGTTTACTCGAGGTGCGGTCCGTTTCTTCATTTGGTACCTGCTATTCTCGACGTAATTATCTTCTTCTGTGCTGTAATGATGCACTGGTCACTGAAAGAAAAAAAACTTAAAACTAACTTAAAACTAATTGCATTGTGCAGCTCAGTGGTCAAATGTTTAAATTCACAGACATTCGCTTATTCTGTTACTCTTTATGATCATTTACTCTGCAAAGAAAATTATCTTACATTTCTTGCAGTATTTGTTTTTCATTTGTCCTTAGCTTACATGTCTTAAACAGTTTTTCATCATGCTTCCTTTTGGTTGTAAATATGTTTTATATAGCTTAGTATTTAATTAAATTTCTGTGTACATATATCAATAAGTTCCCTAGTTCTTAGATAGTAGATACATTTGCGTAGTATTTCCGTTTACTTTTTATTTAAGTTAGGTACATATTGCATTCTTATTTTGATTGTGCCTTCTGCCAGTCTGTTGTGCATGCGCACAGGTCAATGACTCCTCTCTTGCTGCTAATGTCAGCACATATTTTTGAGCGCGCGACAGCTGAGCTGTAAGCTAATTTCATTTATACTTTCTCTTCGCAGGAAGTAGTGTGTTACTTCTCCTTGATGTTAATTTTTATGCCTATGTGTACAAATCAAAAGGATTACTTATGCCTATACACATTACTTTATATTAAAATACACTCCAGAAGAAAAATTATGCTTAGAATTATGTACACTGTGTACAGTTATCTTATGATAAAAAAATTTACTGCATTTCATCATTCTATAAAGGCTTTTATATCTTTGTGAGAGTGGAGACCCTTGTCTCTCCCTGTTTTCTCATAGGCTAATATGTACCTCCCAGGGTATGGTATTCTGGAAATGATGTGTGGTCCCTAATAGAGTAATTGTCACTTGTTATTTAGTTTGCCAATTTTTGTCATTTTAGGGTGTGTCTGCAAGGGAACTTGTTGCCCTTCAAAAATTGTGTAACATGTTTCAGTTTCTTGTTATAAATTTTCTTTCTATACACAGCCCTGTTTTCTAGTGGCTTGTTTGATTTGTCTTGTAGTGTCATTTCTGTAGTGGGTACCTTTAGTATAGCCAACTCCCACTCATTTGTCTGTTTTGTCTGGAACATCAATTCCTTAGGTGTGAAACCTGTTGAAGAATGTGGAAGGTTATTGACCACTTGCATGAAACGAGTTAAGTAGTCTACCCATTGGGTGTGTTTGTGAGGTGTGTATATCCTAATAAACTGTTTAAACTCCTTAAAGATTCATTCTACTGGGTTTTCTTCTGGGTGAAAAAGACTTCCTAATGTGTGCTTTATACCCTGTGAGGTCATAAATTGTTTCCACTTTTGCCCAACGAAATATGAAGCATTATCATTTAGTAATACCTTTGGTTTACTTACTCTTCTCAAATAGTCTCCCTCAATTCCTTTTCTGATATTTGTGGCTGTTGCATTTTTAATGGCATACATTTTGACATGTTTCAGGAAAATATCGTATAGTGCTAGTACGTATCTTACTCCTCCTTTACTCCTTGGATGTGGACCAGCAATGTCCAGGGATACAATATCTAGAAGGTTTTTTTGTCAGTATTCGGTGCAGCTCAGTATATTTTGACACATTGGACTGTTTTGATTTTTGACATATTGCACACTTTCTTAAACCTTTAGGGCTCACCTTCTCAAATTTGAAAAATAACAAACTGTTGCAATTTTTTTCAGTATATTTGCCTACTCCATAATGTCCCTATACTTCATGACACTGTACCACGCTAGCAACTTGTAGTGAATTTGCGTGCTAATCGAATATCATCTCAGTTATGTGACTGGATTTGTGATTTCCTGTCAGAGACATCACAGTTCATGGTAATTGATGGAAAGTCACTGAGTAAAAGAGAAGTGATTTCTGGTGCTCCCCAAGGTAGTGTTATAGGCCCTTTGCTGTTCCTTATCTATATAAACAATTTGGGAGACAATCTGAGCAGCCGTCTTAGGTAGTTTGCAGATGACGCTGTCATTTATCGACTAATAAAGTCATCAGAAGATCAAAACAAATTGCAAAATGATTTAGAAAAGATATCTGAATGGTGCGAAAATTGGCAGTTGACCCTAAATAACGAAAAGTGTGAGGTCATCCACGTGAGTGCTAAAAGAAATTTGTTAAACTTCAGTTACATGATAAATCAGTCTAATCCAGAGGCCATAAATTCATTTAAATACCTAGGTATTTCAATTACGAACCAGTTAAATTGGAAGGAACACACAGAAAATGTTGTGGGGAAGGCTAACAAAGGACTGCGTTTTATTGACAGGACACTTACAAAATGCAACAGATCTACTAAGGAGATTGCCTAATTACACTTGTCCGTCCTCTTTTAGAATACTGCTGCATGGTATGGGATCATTACTAGGTAGGACTGACGGAATACTTCAAAAAAGTTCAAAGAAGGGCAGCATGTTTTTTATTATTGCAAAATATGGGAGAGAGTGTCACAGAAATGATACAGGATATAATTAAAAGAAAGGCTTTTTCGTTGCGATGGAATCTTCTCACGAAATTCCAATCACCAACTTTCTCCTCCGAATTCTAAAATATTTTGTTGTCACCGACCTACATAGGGAGAAATGATCACCACGATAAAATAAGGGAAATCAGAGCTTGTACGGAAAGATGTAGGTGTTCGTTCTTTCCGCGCGCTATACAAGATTGGAATAATAGAGAATTGTGAAGGTGGTTCGATGAACCCTCTGCCAGGCACTTAAATGTGATTTGCAGAGTATCGATGTAGATGTAGATGTGTGTGGCTTATAATTTGGTCGATATAATCTTCAGGAAAACACACACACACACACACACACACACACACACACACACAATGATCAGATTTTTCATGTTTCCTATGAAACAAAACGCCTTTGTACTCCTGGTACCATTTACTTACATTTCTACCTTCATCTTGCTGAAGGTGTTGTATGACTTTACTTCATCTGCGATCTTGCTGTTGTATAATTTTCATTTGCTTGCAAAACTTGTGGTAATCAGACTGTTGTGTTGTACCTTGCATTAATAACGTTCTGAGTTCTGCACCTTGCTGTGTTAACACACCAAATTCCTCTGAACCTTGTGGTGGCCTAGACAAGGCAACTGCAGTAACATTCAGACTTCCTTTAATATAAGTGATTTCGAAATTGAATTCCTGTAAATATAGACATCACCTACCTAATCTGTTAATGTTAAAAGAAATGGTCATAGTAAACTTTGGTATTCTTGCCCCACAAAAAAAATATTCAAATTTTTTAAATGCCCATATTACTGCTAAACTTTCCAATCCTGACACAGAGTAAGATCTTTCCGCTTCTGATAATGTGTGACTAGCAAAATTTATGACCTTGGCTACTTCCTTACCTTCTTCCTCTTGCATCTGGAATAAGCATGCCCTCAGCCCTTGAGATGAGGCATCTGTGCATAGACAAAAATCCTTGGACATATCAGGGTGGCTAAGAATTTTTGCATTGACTATGCTTGCTTAATGTCATTAAAGTCCTCTTGACACTTAGCATCCCATAACCAAAGCCTATTTTTTCATAACAAGTTGAGCAATGCATCACTGTTCATTGTTGTTTTGGTACGAATTTACAAAAAACAAAGCTAGTCTTTAAAAGGCTTTCAGCTGTTTTTTATTCTTTGGAACTGGCCAATTGTGAGTGGCATCAAGTTTTTTTGGATCAGGTAATATACCTTGTTCTGACACAACGTGTCTTAAAAATTTGACTTGCTCCCTACCTAAACCAGACTTTTTTAAATTGGCTGTTACTCCGTAATCTGCAAATCATTGAAGCAACTGTTCAATGAGCCTAATATATTCTAGCCAAGTGGGTGTGGCTATTAGCAGGTTGCCTACATAGACAGTGATTATTTGGGATAAATGAATCTTGTGTACTTTGACACGTTCCACATCATTACGAAAGAATCGTGTTCATGATCCATGGAACAAGTAATATAACTAACTAACTAACTAAGCGATTCTGGTCCTAAAACCTTATCCAGTGCATATATAAACACTCCTGCACTAATGTTCAGTCCATCAGTCCAAAAGGTACAGCACGGAATTTGCAACTTCTGCCCCCACAAATAAATGCAATATATCTTTGACTTTGTTCGTGGAGCTTTATTTGCCAGTAGGACATCTTAAGATCGAGTATAGTGAAAAATTTTGTATTGTAAAACTTTAGATGCTGTTTGTCCAAGTTGTCTGGCCTTATCGAGAACCAATCTTACAGAACCATCTGGTTTGCTTACTGGTAATATTGGTCTACAATAGGGTGAATATGAAGGTCGTAAAATTTCCCATTTAATCATATGATTGATCTCTTCCCTTACTGCCTCTTATTTTGCCCATAGAAAAGGGCTATATTACACACAAAATGTCTCATGTGGATAGACTTCAAATTCATATTCATAGTCTTTTATTACTCCTGGCTTCTTGCCGAAAACATTGGCATATTTAAATAACAAGTTAAAAAGTTCTTGTCGTTGGATATCATTTAGTGCCTGTGATTCACTTAGTTTCTGCCCTACCATTTCGTAACTAACCTCAGTGTTCGCTTGTTGTTCGGTATCAAATTTGATTGTGAAACACGCAGCTGGAAAGGAATATTGTACTATTACATTTGAGTCTGGTTTGTTTTTGTTACTTTCATCAGGTTTTTTGACTAAAGCAATAGGAAAGAGCTGATCCTTCACATGAAAGTGGCATTTACCATTACCTATGTCAGTCTGTGGTTTGTACATTCTAAATGTGTCCATGCCAATAAGACAATTAACTATAAGTTTGTCAATTATAAGGAACTTGCATGTCACCATAAAATGTTCAGTTTGTACTGGAATAAGTGCCTGATGTTTAACCAATTTAGTCTTACCTCCTGCAGTAGTTTACACCTTGCAATTTTGTACAGACAGTGTTGGGAACTTGCCTCTCTTCTTCAATTCACAAAAAAATGCATTTGACATTAGGTTGTTAGTTGAACCTGTATCTAAAATTAATTGTGTGTTAATGTTAAATATTTTCACCTTAATGACTGATTGTACTTATTCTTCATTCTACTATATCTAACTCTATTATATCCAGCTCATGCTCATACAGATCATCCTTGATGTCATCTCATTTGGCAAATCTTATGAAATGTGTAGTTCTGCCTTGCCCCCACTCCCTGAGAGGTCAATAGCCTGGGGCTTAACTACGACCAGTTGGTGTTTTCCAACCTCATAGTGTGACTTATTTCATTACCTGGAGAAATTTCAGTGAGTTGCACTGTGTGTTTACTTTCCAATTAGTGTCGTTTGCTGCTGTGCAGTTATTTTGCTGCCCAAAGGTCGGATGCGGTACAGCGTAAGGTATGGCATTGTTGGTGCGCGTCAGCCACTGCTGCGGCTAACAGTTTCTATTCATATTCAGCATAGGGCCTTGTGATGGTGAACTGTAATTCACTTGTGCGTTGAAGTTACCTCCATAGTTTTGGAAATTTCTTTTAAATCATTTGTTTTTCTGTTCCTGTTACAGTACTCATTTCCGCTGGGTATATAACTTGGCTTTTGTGTGTACCAACCTTGCTGTGAGTTTAAATCACGTTTTACTGACTTATTTACACAGTTATGTTGTTCTTGTTGTTGTTGTTCCCGACCTTCTGTTGCTCTTTGGGTACAGGTCTTTCCTCATAGATTAAGTTGATAGAATCGAGCACTGACAGAAAATATTCAGTGTCGTGCTCCGGTGTTGCGACTAATTTTTCCCTAGTGTGCGATGGTAAACAACTTTTCAACATTTTTAACACGTCTACCTGTGGTATTGGGTTCGTCCGGTAGCGTGTCTTGTTCAGGTATTTTTCAAAGTAACCATGTAGACTACCATATTTGCCATTGAATGGTGCAGGGTTGAAAACCTCACGTCTGAGTCTTTCTTGTACTCCCTCAGACCAGTATTGGTCGAAGAAAGCTCATTCAAATTGGATATAAGTGCTGCAACGCTTGGCCACTTCAATTGCTCATAAGAGCACATCACCTTGCGTATATCCCATGGCAAATCTGATTTTCTGTGCTTCCGTCCAGTTGCGTGGAAATACATGATGAAAAGCTCTAATAAATATTACAGGATTCATTTTTTTACCTTAAGTAATAAATGTAGGAAATTGTCGATGTCACAGCAAACCTTTTTGTGCAAAAATAGTTGATAGAGTCACGGCATTTTCGACCATTATTTACATTGTTATTGTAGTTAACTGTAATTCTGGCTGGTAATTGTCCAGATATTGGAGCTGTGGTTAAGTTTATATTTTGAAATATGCAACTATCACTGGTACCTGCTGTGGGACTAGTGACAATTTGTGAATAGATACCAACAGGTAGCAGTTTGTTCACTGTAGCATGTGTTATTTACATACATATTTCAAGATCCAGTAATATTTTCTTCTAAACGATTGCAGATCCTATTTTCCATGGCTTTTAGGTTAATGTTTACCTTGTTCATGATTTCATTTTCTTTTTCCGGAATATCATTTTCTATTACATCTGTGTGTAACACAATCACGTACTAACTTCTCTGCAATGGTGTTACCCTTATGTAGCGTACCTGCTTCAGCTTGACTAATGATATCACTCAGATTCTCGTTAATCTTCACTCTCTCCTTATTAGCACATGGTAAGTCAACTTCTAATGTTGCTACTCTTAAAGTAAGCTCTTCACCTTCACAGACTTTATTTAGCTTGTTAATGACAGTGGTTACCTTTTTACTGTCGAAACCAACTGGTTTTGTGTGGCTTTAATGTTTGTGTTTACGTCTGTGATTTTTCTTATTTTGCTGTTCTGGTAGATCGTGATCATTAAAAGAATCTGCCTTATGTTGTAACTCCTTAATGTTACTCTTAACTTCAGAAAGTATTTCATGCTTTACCTTGTTTTCATATCATTCAATTTTTCATTAATTTCAGTGCGAAAATTTTTGGCTAAGTCATCAAGTTTCTGTGAGACTGTGTCTTGCAAATTCTTGAATATTCGTTTTTGTTCTTGCTTTATTGCATGATTTTGCTTTTCCCAGATTTTTGATACTAAACATAACTAAACAAATAAAAATACATACTTAACTACTCACCTACTTCTTTAAACTTTAGAATTCTGCCACTAGATCATCTCTTTAAATTTATTTATTACCTACAACACAGTTTCTCTCAGTCAAGTCCCATATTCCGACCTCTCGTTCAAAAAGGTACATATTCTGCTAAATCAACTGATTGCTTGATGCAGCTCTGCTTGTCACATCTGTAAACACCTTGTTCATATCAATTGGCCAAAGCATTGCGAAGATATTAGCTTTCAAATTTTCATAAATTTATAATTTTTTATACAACAATAACTTTTAAACTATTATATATTTTTGTGAAGCGTCTAGATAATTTAGCTTTACATATTTTTCTGTCCATGAGTGCCAACTCACACCTCTGTGTCACTCTTAGTTCCGTCTTTATCGATTTTTCTCTGGTGTACAAATTCCTCCAAGTGTGCAAAACGGCCATATGCTCCCCTGCCAAGCTTCCGCTCGCGTTTTTCCAATGCCATGTAATCGCTAGCGACTCACCACGGCCCTGTAGCAACCACCAGCCACATGCTCTGTGGTGGAAAACTGCCACTCTAATATCCCGCCACAGCTTGTACCCTCACACAGAGCAGCATTTCAAGGTATTTGTTATGATTTTCGAGAGAGAAAATTTTTCTAGTCAGCCAGTGCAAGGTTGACCAAGCTCAACTGCTGTACTGTAGGATTGATATCTGACCTTAATGTGATAAAATCCTCTGACATAAGCAGAGTTATTGTCCGCAGAGCTTACAACACACATAATCCATCTATAGAAGGCCAAGAGCAAATGGTCTGCATGGCAAATGTCCAGCAGTCTGTGTCCCACTCAGTACAGGGAGGGTGCAGTTTATTGTGGGATCAGTAACATTAAGATTGGTTCATGAATGAATGTAGAATAATTTTCTTTAATAGATTAATACCTCTGTAGTTTCCTGAATAATTACATCTCATGTTTCCCAAACACTGGAGCACTATGGAAGGAGACCAGCTGGGTGGTGGTGTGGCCTTGATGTGAGGATGCACTCTGTTAGGTGTACCGAGAGTCGTTTTATCATTGATGGTCTGAGGAACACTGTTAATGTCCAGAGGTTTAGAGATGGAATAATAATTAATAGTAATAATCTGTATCTTACACAGTTTCTTGCCACTGACAGGCTGTGCTTGGAAAACAAAGCCTCTCCAATTCTTTGGTCTTGCCACTATCTCTCTGTCACTACTGTGACCCAGTCTTCTCTCTTTTGAATGCTTTCTTCCACTCATTTTACATAGTCACTTGTTCCTTGGCCTTCCCTTAGTCTCTTGTCCTCCACCTTTATCCCGTGGATTTTCCAAGGCATCCTTGTCTCATACGTTGCCTTTTTCCATCAATATCTTCCTAACACTTCTATTTTTCATCATTTTAGTTTTTGTTGCACCTATTCAGATTTTCAAAAACTATCCTTCATGACTCAGATTTCTGCAGTACCCAACAGAATAGGTGTATAATATGTTTGATATATAACCTTTTAACTTCGCTGGTTGACTTCTTTGCTTCATATCATTGCCCTCACACTTCCCATAAAGCTATCAGCTTGCTTTGTACTTTTGCTTATCCCTCTGTCATTTCTTCCGCTTCTTGCATTACACTCTCCAGTTACTTGAAGCTTTCCCATCTCATTTTACTGTAGGTCTTTCCTGTTTTCTTGTTGTGACCATCAGATCACACTTTGCTGGTACAGTTCTTTTGTTGTCAGTAAAGTCTGCATTCTTGAAGTGCTACTTACTTGAACTTGTGTGTGGCTCTGTTGAATGAATTTCCCAAAGGTGAAGGTATCTATTGCATATATTGAGTCATTTCATGAATATCCCAAAGAGCATGTAAGAGATGCATTATGGATATGAACTGCAGCTTCTCAACTGCCAGCCAGGAGTCAGCTTTGGTTTGACTGCCAATACTTTTCTGACTTGAATATTGAGTCAGATCTTGATAAGATTTCCCAATGGTGCAGAGATTGGCAACTTGCTCTAAATGTTCCGAAATGTAAAATTTTGCACTTCACAAAATGAAAAAATCTAGTGTCCTATGACTAAAATTAAACAATGGAAAATCCAGGATGGAATTTAACAATATTAGGAGGACAGTTGCTGCTCACTGTATAGAGGAGATGCTGAGATGCAAATAGGCACAACAAAAAGACTCTCACATGTGTGTGAGAGTTACGTGTGTGTGTGGGTGTGTGCGTATGTCTGTCTATCGTTGACGAAGGCCTTAATGGCTGTAAGCTTAGTCTTTTGTTGTGCCTGTCTGCGACTCAGCACATCCACTATATGGTGAGTAGCAACTTTCCTTCTCGTAGTATCCTATGGCTATAATACCAATGAGTCATAATAGTTGGAATCGACGAACTCATACAAATATCTGAGTGCAACACTTTGTAGGGATTTGAAATGCAGTGATCGCATAGCTTCACACATGTGTAAAGCAGGTGGTAGATTTCAGTTTACTGACCGAGCGATGTGGTTAGCACATTGGACTCGCATTCGGGAGGACAGTGGTTCAAACCTGCGTCCAGCTGTACTGAGTTAGGTTTTCCGTGATTAACCTAAATTGCTTCAGGAAGATGCTGGGATGGTTCTTGTGAAATGCCATGACCAACTTCCATCCCCATCCTTCCCTAATCCAAGGGACCCATGACATTGCTGTTTGGTCTCCTCACTCAAACCAACCAACAACAACAAAAACAATCGGTTTATGGGTAGAATACTGTGGAAGTGCAATCAATTTACAAAGAAGATTGCTTGTGAATGACTCGCGTGACTGATTCTTGAATATTATTGAAGTGTGTGGGACCCATACCAGATGGGACTAACTGGGGATATTGAACATATATGGAGAAGAGAAGCAAGAATGGTCACATGATTGTTTAATCCATGTGAGAGTGTCGCAGAGAGACTGAAGGAACTGAACTGGAAGACTCTTGAAGGTAGATGTAAACTATCCCGAAAAAGTCTATTAACAAAATTTCAAGAATTAGCTTTAAGTGATTAGTGTAGGAATATACTACAATCCCCTATGTACCACTCACATTGGGTTCATAAGGATAAGACTAGAATAATTACTGTATATACAAAGGCATTCAATCAATCATTCTTCGTGCGATCCACATGTGAATGGAACAGGAAGAAACCCTAATAACTGGTATAGTGGGACTTACCCTCTGCCATGCACCTCACTGTGGTTTGTAGATCGTAGATATAGATGAAGATGTCTCTTAACACTTATTCTACTTGAATTACACAGTGCAAATAAAAGAAACAATAAGGAAAAGATCTTAAAGACAGGGAGAATACTCTGCCTTTCTCATTCACAGCATGGACATGAAGTACCCTCCACAACTGTTCATTGTCTTATGAAATATGGATAATAATACTTTAATGATACTCCTGCTGTCTAATTACTTAAAACAGGAAATTAAATGATTTAGAAACTCCTGGCATAAGTGTCACAGACCGACCTTTTCTATGTGTTTAGTAGCCATCTGTTCGTTTTGTATTGTTGTTATTCCATCCTGGGTTTTCCAGTATATGATTTATAAAAATCATATTATCCAACAGACATTATGTCAGTGATAACTAATCCACATTCATATTACACTTATGTCTAAAAAAACTTGATCACAGACCATTGAATTTCAGCATTATTATAGCAGGAGCTTCATGTTTCAGGTGGCTGACACTACTTTTGTCTCAAGAATTTCCTTTGCCAGATGTCCTTAGGATTTGGGACTCTCTATTTGCTGATGAGCATCGCTTTGATTTTCTTATCTACATTTGTTGCTCAATGATTATGTAAGTAATTTATTTCAAAGTTATGTGAATAGTACAACTATCCTTTATTTATTTTTACAATGCTTTTTTTTAATAACTTTCCAGATTACTTCGTGAGGAACTATTGACGGGTGATTTTCCTTCAAATGTGAAATTACTCCAGGTATCCTAGCACTGTAGCTCTGTATATATATTCACATGAGTTAATTTGTTGCATTAAAGTCTGTATTAGAATGTGTTCTTTAGATTTGATGTGATTTTTTTATCATTTTATATAATTTAAAAATGATTACCGCCAGTTTTGTCATTAAATATAGTTCATTTTTTTTGGCAGTGAATGACATGTTGCCATTGGGAAAGATATTGAACTTCTGACTGAAAACAAGTGTGATTAATCCAATAGCCTGTTTTAAGTTATTCCATTTTCTGTTTCCTATAGTTTTTCTTCGCACAGTCTAGCTGCATGAGGATGGTTATTGTTCCATTGAAAACGACTGCTGAAGCAGTCTACATATGCATCTACACTCTACAGACTATTGTGAAATGCATGTTTCCCATTGTACTACATATTAGAATTTTTTCTCAGTTCAGTCACGCGTGGAAGGTAGAAAGAACAATTCCTTAGATGGAAGCATTTTATTAAAATCCTTGCTTCACATCAGTTCTTGAAACTTTAATAAGCAGGCATCCATGGGATAGTTGGCATTTATCTTCAGGAAACTGCATGTTAATAGGATGCATGAAAGAGAATGAGACACATGGTCCTCTACAGACACCTGTTGAGGTTACATGCACAAAACAGAGATAGATAGGAGGGAGGGAGCTTTTGTGTGTGTGTGTGTGTGTGTGTGTGTGTGTGTGTGTGTGTGTGAGAGAGAGAGAGAGAGAGAGAGAGAGAGAGAGAGAGAGAGAGAGAGAGTGAGTGAGTGTGAGTGGGGGGAGGGGAGGGGGGAGGTGGAGGTGGAGATATGCACAAGGTTTACATGAAAGATGTGTGGAAAAATTCAGGTGAAGAAAAATGCCAGAAAGGGAGTCCTCCAATGGTTTAGGCTGAACCAGTAAGAAAAGTATATACACGGATCAGCAGCAAAGACATAAGTGACTTTGACAAAGGGTAGATAATACATTGTAAGCTTCCACTGCCATTGTTTACCTCACTTAAAACTTCTTGGTTGAGAGGTCATGGTCAGTATATAAAACTGTTCCCTGACAAGAACACTCTACATAAAGTCCTAAAATCACTTACCTTGGTCCAAAAAGGGGTCCAGTATTCAGGAACACACCTTTTTCAATTAATTGGCAGCAAACATTAAAAAATTGGTTTCAGATAAAGAACAGTTTGAACAGAGTTTGAAAGACATTTTGATGGGCAACTCCTAATCTGTAGATGAATATCTTAACAGAGACTCTTAGACTACCTTAAGTAAAAATGTCTCTTAAATTTCAGTTTTGACAGCACTTGGTCACAACATCCAAGTTTAGGTATTTTGTGTATGATAAATTTATTAAAAGTGCATAACAATGTTTCATTCTGATAGTGTTTTAATTCTGTAAATATTAGCATTTCCAGTTCGCTAATGTATTCACCTATTTTGACTACTCCAGAAAATTTATCACAATACTAAGTATTATATTCACATGTTTTTGATGTTATACTTTCTGACATGGTCCAAAAACAATAATCATCTCATTTTTAGGTCTATGGAATGAAAATGGAATCGAATCTAATCTATGGCTATTTTATCAGTTTTACCAGGCAGCAATTTCTTTTACATATGGCTAAGGGATGTTAATACTGCTTTTTGTGATTCGCTGTATACTTGTCCACAACTATATGGAATTCCACACACACCATGTGTCATTGGTGAATACCACACATCTTTTGCCATTCTCAAGCATTCTTTTATTTACTTGGTAGGTCTAAATGTTGTTTCAAATTCATACGTCACCTGTTTCAACTTCATACTTCACCAACACATTCTCAGTATTATCCCAGTTGGGGTCTCTTCTACCTCATTGTATTGTATTGTATTGTATTGTATTGTACTGTACTGTATTGTATGGTAACCGGGGGCCTAGAAACGGCGGAGAGGCTCCATCCCCGCAGCAGCTGCCGTGGTCCACAACCCCATGATGACTACCGCAGTCCACTTCACCCCTCTGCCCCCCACATCAGACCAGTCTTTCAGGGTTATTGTGCGCTTATGTTGGGATGCTGAACTTTTCAGCAAGTATTTCATAATTGTTGCAGAAAAATGAAGTTGTCAAGTTCAGTAGATTCTGCTGTGAAATATCTCGGACCATTCTCTACAGGTAACTACTGTAATATGACTTAAGACTCTCACAACACCAGTAGAAGTAATGTCCACCATAACACTCTTAAAATCAAAAACTTCTAATGGTAATGATAATATATCCACAGAGTTGATTAAACATTGTGCCTCTGAGTGTAGTGACATTTTAACTTATTTGTGTAACCAGTCTTTTATCAGTGGTAGATTTCCTGAGTAGGTGAAATATACTGAACTTAAGCCATTGTATTAGGAAGTAGATAAAGAAATACCATCAACCTTCTGTCCAATTTCAGTTTTACCTACATTCTCAAAAATTTAAGACCATTTGACCATAACATAAATAAAACAGTGAAAAATCAAGGTGCGCACACACACACACACACACACACACACACACACACACACACACACACACACCAAGAAACAAACAACTCATCACACACACACATGACCACAGTCTCAGGCTGCTGAGACCAGACTATGAGCAGCAGCACATGATGGGAGAAGCAACCAGGTGGTGGGGGTAAAGGAGGAGGCTGGGGCAGGGAGGAGGAGGGATAGCAGGGTAGGGATGGGTGATGGTAAAGTGCTGCTTGTGGGAGCATGCAGGGACAAGATGGGGAGATAATAGAGAAGCTATGTGCATTTGGGGAGGGGGGGGGGGGGTAGAAGAAAAGAAGAGAAGTAAAAAGGCTTTGGATGTGTTGGTGGAACAGAGGGCTGTTTAGTGCTGAAATGGGAACAGGGAAAGGGCAATGACTAACAAAAGTTGAGGCCTGGAGGGTTATGGGAATGTAGCATGTATTGCAGGGAAAGTTACCATTTGTGCAATTCAGAAAAGCTGCTGTTGGTGGGAAGGATCCAGATGGCACTGGCTGTGAAGCAATTATTGAAATGAAGAAAGTCATGTTGGGCAGCACGCTCAGCATCTGGGTGGTCCAGCTTTTTCTTGGCTACAGTTTGTCTGTGGCTACTTCTGCAGACAGACAGCTTGTTGGTTGTCATGTTCACAAAGACCACAACTCAGTGGCTGCAGTTTAGCTTGTAGATAACCTGACTGTTTTCACAGGTAGCCCTGCCTTTGATAGGATAGGTAATGCTTGTGACTGGAGTAGGTGGTGGTTGTGATGGTGGTGGGAGGATGTATGGGACAGGTCTTGCACCTAGGTCTATTACAGGGATGTGAGCCATGAGGCAACGGGTTGGGAGCAGTGGTTGCATAGGGATGGATGAAGATATTTTTAGGATCAGTGGGTGGCAGAATACCACTGTGGGACATGTGGGAAACGTAGTGGGTAAGACATTCCTCATTTCAGGACACAATGAGAGGTAGTTGACTATTGTTATTTCCATCCCACAATTTCATATGGGATTATTTTCTGGGGTAACTCATCAAGCCAAGCTGAAGTTTTCTGACATCAAAAATATGCAATACAAATTATTTGTGGTGTGAACTCAAGAACTGGGGATACTAACCACTGCTTCTCAGTATATTTATTCATTAATGAAATTTGTCATTAATTCCCCCCCCCCCCCCCAAACCAGTAGCGCTCTGCCCATGGAGTCAATACTAGAAATAAGAATAACTTTCACAAAGATTTAAAGTCACTTACTTTGGTTCAGAAAGGTGTCCACTATTCAGAAATACATATTTTCAGTAACATGCCAACAACCATAAAAAGTTTAACTAATAATAAAGTTCAGTTTGAGAAGAAAGGATTTATTGGTGGCGAGCTCGTTCTACTCCAGTTGATACATTTCCTGGCAGAACCAATTGACACATATACGTTATTAATAGCACCACACAATGTGAATTGGCTTACAGCCTGACTTCTGTACAAATTTTTTTCCTGCAGTAATGCAGTCATTGTAAATAACTGCTGTAAAATGTTTTTTATTTTATCTTTCTTATTCAATGATTCAAGGTTATAATAGCTTAAAAATTGTCATATACACCTGAGTGTATTGAACATTGAATATTAGGTGACTAGTTATATGTCCTTTTAAATGTAACAAGGGCAGTCTTGTAGGATCTGTGAAATGTACATTAGCATATCTCTTCTTGTTTTGTAATTATGTATTGTGTATTTTTGTTTGCTGACATGTTGCATACCCAAGAGGATCTCCTCGCTGTGGATCAGTTGAAACGAAAAGTACATCTAATCTGTTCTCCAGGGATTCCCATTTGAGTTCTGAAACATCTCCATAATACTTGCATGTTGTTTGAACCTACCAGTAACAAATCTAGCAGCCCACCTCTGAATTGTTTTTATGTTTTTCTTTATTCTGGCCTGTTGCAGACCCAAAACATTCAAGCAGTATTCAAGAATAAGCCGTACTTGTGTTCTATATGTGGTCTCCTTGACAGGTGAACTTCACTCACTAAAATTCTCCCAATAAACCAGAGTTGGCCATTCGCCTTCCGTACTACAGGCCTTACATGCTTGTTCTATTTCATATTGCTTTACAGTGCTGCGCCTAGATATTTAATCGATGTGACTCTGTCAAGCAGCACACTCCTAATGCTGTATTCGAACATAATGGATTTGTTTTTCCTACTCGTCTGCATTAACTTCCACTTTTCTGCATTTATAGCTAGTTGCCATACATCATGCCAACTGGAAATTTTTTTGTATGTGTATCCTTTTGATTGCAGTTTTAAGGGATTTCAACCATTCACTTATGTAATAAAATGGAACACCTACAGCCATTCTTATAATGTTACTTATTTTATGACCACCAATTTTGGTGCTTCAGTATACCATCTTCAGGCCTTAACTGTTGCTGAGGGGTTTTACGCCAATGGCATACATAATTCCATTAGTTACCAACATCTATGAACTGATTTTCACAGGCACAACATCATTGTTACAGGTAGTATGTGAAAACCAGTTCATAGATGTTGGCCACTGATGCAATCATGTGTACAGTTGGAGTTAACTCCCCTCAGTATCAGTTACTACCAGAAGGTGTGGTACTGAAACAATCAAACTGGTAGCCATTTAATAAATAACATCATAAAGATAGCTGTAGGTGTTCCATTTTATCACATAATTAGAAATGTTGTCTCAGTCATCTTGCATCCTCGTACAGTCACTCAACGATGACATGTTCCCATACATAACAGCTCCACCAGCAAACAGCCTCACATAGCTAGCTGCTGACCCTATCTGCCTGATCATTTATGTATACAGAACATAACAGTAATCCTACCTCACTTCGCTTGGGCACTCATCATGATACACTCGTCTCTGATCAACACTCGCTGTCAAGGACAGCATACTGCATTCTGTTACTTAAGAATTCTTGGAGCCACTCACATATCTTGGAACCTGTTCTGTTTGCTCGTACCTTTGTTAACAGTCTACAGTGGTTCACAGTGCTAAATGTTTTTTGGAAATGTAGGAATGCAGAATCTGCCTGTTTCTTGTGATCTATAATTCGCAGAATATCATGTGAGAAAAGGGCGAGCTGAGTTTTGCACGAGCGATGCTTCCTAAGCCATGCTGAATCACGAACAGAAGCTTTTCCTTCACAAGGAAATGTATTATATTCAAACGAGAATATTTTGAAGGATTCTGTAACAACTCAATGTTACGGATATTGGTCTGTAATTGTGCAAGTCCATTCTCTTGCCCTTCTTATATACAGGAGTCACTTGTCTTTTTTCCAGTCACTTGGGACTTTGCGCTGAGTGAGAGATTCATGTTAAATGCAAACTAAGTATGGGGCCAATGTCATAGAATACTCTTTGTTAAACCTAATTGGGATTCCATCTAGACCTGGTGACTTATTGGTTTTTCAACTCTTCTAGTTGTTTCTCTACACACGGTATGCCCTCCATATGGGAGTCTGTGTGGTGGTCAAATGACAGTACATTCGTATGATTCTCCTGCATGAACAGTTTCTTAAAAACAAATTTAAAAACTTTTACTTTCCTTTTGCAATATTCTACTACTACACCAGACTCGTCATCAAGTGACTAGGTAAAACTTGTAGACCAACTTACAGTTTCATTTACTACCAGAATTATCTCTGGTTTTTGGCATGATGTTTTGCTCAAGGAATGACAGTGGTAGTTGTTTCATGCTTAGCACATTGATCTTTTTACAGACGCACAATTCTCTGCTAACTTTAGCCTGTCGTCATTTGCTCATTCTCTTTTGAACCAAATGCAACAGCCTTTGCTTCCTCACATTATCCAAATTTTATTGTTAAGCCAAGGTGGATCTTTTCCATCCTTAATCCACTTCCTCAGCACATATTTCTCCACAGCACTAGTTACGACCCATTTAAACTTTGCCCATAATTCCTCTGTGTCCATCATACTAGGAAATGATGTCATTTCACTGTCTAAGTGGGATGCTCACAACTGCTTATCTGCTCTTTTGTAGCAGAAATACTCTTCTAGCCTTCTTGATTGATTTATTAATTTTAGTAACCATAGTCACTATAATGACATCATGTTCATTTATCCCTGTGTCTACACTGATGTCGTCGGTAAGGTCAGGCCTGTTTGTATTTACAAGGTCTAAAATATTTCCATTGCAAGTTGATTGTCAAACTAGGTGCTCAGGACAGTTTTTGTAAAACATGTTCAAAAGTACTTCGCAATACTTTGTGTCTGTAGACCCTGCCATTAATCCATAGACTCCCAGTCCAGGTTAAAGTTACCTCCAGTAAATATTGCATGCTCTGGGTATTTTCTTACTACTGACCATAGGCTATCTTTCAATGACTTTAAAATTGTTAAATTGGAATTGGGTGGCATGTTAAAACATCCAAGAATTAACTTTATTTGACCCAGACCGGTTTTACATTACCAGCTAACTTCATTGTCACACTCAAATTCAACCTCAATAGACACAATAATTTTGTCAACTGCAATGCACACTCCCCCTCCTATGGTGCCTAATCTGTTTTTCTGATATGTGTTGCATGAATTGCTAAATATATCAGATCTTTTTATTTCAGGCTTCAGCCAGTTCTTGGTCTCAAGATTAATTTGAGCATGAGTAATTTCCGGGTGAGCAGTAAATCTGGGAACTTTGTTACATTTACTTCAACAATTTGCTGACAAAATTTGTACTGTCAAAGTGTCCTCCTCACTGTGAATGTGGTATAATTTTGTTATCTGCATGGCATTTGGCAAGTGCTTATCATAGTACCTCAGACTACCCGCTAGCCTTAAAAGAAAAGGAAGTGCACTCCACAAATACTCTGCTGCTTCCTCTGTGCACTGCACCCCTGATCTGTCAAGGTTTGTTCTATAATCCTCCACTCAATAACGCAGGTCCAGAAATCCGTGGCCAAAATCTGCAGCCAAGGCCGTCACAGAGTCGATGAACCCTTTGGTTGAGACCCTCTGCATAGATTCAAACCAAAGGACACCGATCAGCTCTGGGAATGATGCTGCAAGTTGTGAGCTCTGTTTGCACCCTGTGTGTGAGGCCAACAGCCTTCACTACTTCCCTCAGCTGCCTGTATGAACTGAGGATGGACTCTGAACCCAAGCGACTGGTGTTGTTGGTGTCAACATCAGCTTCAACTTGCATGCTTGATAGATGTAGATGAGGCCTCCTCACATGTCAGATAAGGCCCCTCCATAAAACACCTAAAATTGGAGCTCCCAATAATTAGCAAACCACTATCCCCATATGCCTGCTTCGATCCTGCTGAAGTAAAGGCCACTTGTTCATTCACAGGACGAATAGGTAAGATCAGGCAGCAAGTGTCGCAAACACATCACCACTCGCCACTTTGCCTGTGGCATGAGAAAAGAGTGAGTAGGGTTTCATACGATCAGTGTTTTCGGAATCCATGCTGCTTGCCATGGAGGTCATTCTGTTTGAGATACCTCATAATATTAGAGCTCAGGATATACTCAAAAATTCTACAACAGATGAATGTCAAGGATTTTGGACATTATTTTGGATCACTTCTGCTGCTCTTATTGTAGATAGGTGTGGCCTGCAATTTCTTCTAACAATGTGACACAGTTTTTTGTTTGAGGGATCTGCAGTGTGTTAAGGTTAAAGTAGGCACTAACTCAGCCACTAATTTGTATAAAATGTTATGGGGATCCAATTTTAACGATTTCAGCTGCTTCTCAGTGTCACTGGCACTGAATATTATTTCAGTCACCTTGTCAGTGAATATGATTGAAGTTGGGACATAACTCCTTGGTTTTGTTTGAAAAGGATTTAAAAATGGTATTAAGCATTTCTGCTTTTGATTTACTATCCTCAATTACAGTTCATGTCATCCATGAGTGTCTGGACATTAACTTTGGTGCCACTAACAGGTTGTGCATACAACCAGAATGCCTATCTTTTCATAATATTCTGATACAGTAGTTGCTGAAGGCTTCATGAGCTTCCCTCTTGATAACCAAACACACTGATTCAGCCTCTCCCATGTGCAGCTCTTTATTATGTTTTACACCTGTTACACAGTAGCCTGTTTCTTTTGAATTTTCCTTACAGTGTCTGTATACAATGGCTGATACCTCCCATCATGAACTGTTCGGGTATGTACATATCTATCCAGTGCATGGTAAAATGTTCTTTAGAACTGTTGCCATAATTCCTCTATCTGCTCCTGTCCTGAGCTAAAAGTTTCAAATACTTGATAGAGATGCGACACTATTGCCCCTTTGTCTAGGTTACTGAACATATAAATCTGTCTACTTTTAGTTGCCCTTTGTACTTTGGTGATCATTACAACTGCCTAATGTTCACTGATACCAGTTTCAATGTGGACATCCTCAATCTTTCATTATATTGCCAAAAATTTAGTAAATGTCTCCCCATGTGTACGCTAGTCCTGTCTTTTAACTGTTATATTTTGAGTGGTGCTACCCATTTGTTTACAAGACATTGTCCAGTGACCTTGATCCTCAAATGCATCATAACTTCCACACTTGAAATCAAAATGTGAAAATTATAGTTTGTCTCTTCTTATTAATTTTTATATGTATAGCTTGCTACCAAATTAGAAAACATTACCAACAATCATCTTGAAAAAAATGGTAACTGTGTTTTGACCTCTACCTGAATTGTTGTAAAAGACTATCGTATAAACTCACTTTTTTTAGTGTCATCTCTCTTTTTATTAATGCTTTGAACATTTTATCCTTAGTTACTAAATGTTCTTGCCAAATTCAAGTGACTATCAATAAATCATCCACATACATAGTAATCTGTGATGTTATTTTTTTCCCCAAAATTCTGTAAAGTTCACTTATAAGCATCGATACAGAAGTGATAAACCTGAAAGGCACTACTTTGTAATAACAACACTTTCGTCAGATAAAAGCAATGAACTTCCATGATTCTAATCTGATCTACACCTATCAATTGCCAACAATCACATCCAGACAGGTCCTGAATCAAACATTAGAGAATTTTTGAAGTGTTTCATCTATGTTTCCAAGATGGTCTGTCCTTATTTTACAATTTTATTTAGAGTGGCAGCATCAGTAACCCTTTGTACTCCTCCATCTTGTTGGCTGACTATTATTAACGAGTTATTGTGAGGACTATACCTTCATTCAACCATCCTGTAAATTTATTTTTGGGTTTCAGCTTTCTTGGCGTTAAGAGTTGAATAAGGTAACATGAAAAATGGTTCATGTTCAGTGCCTTCTAATCAGTGGTCATGTCTTATAATCTTTCCTGGTGTATCCAAGAAAACTTTCTCAATTTCTTTCAGCACTCAATTATATGCCCTCTTTTCTTTTAATGATAAATCCACAGTTGACTTACAGTTTCACTAAAATCCTAATACTTTAATACCTTGAACAGGGTATTGTTCTGAACCATTTCCTAGACCATCATTTTAATTTGTCCAATAACCTTTAAGGGATCACTCTCACACCTTTCCCTCTCACATACCTTTTCAAATTCTTTTTGCAATAAATAATCAGAAACAGCAAAGGACTTGGAAGAGCAGTTGAACGGAATGGACAGTGTCTTGAAAGGAGGATATAAGATGAACATCAACAAAAGCAAAACGAGGATAATGGAATGTAGTCGAATTAAGTCGGGTGATGCTGAGGGAATTAGATTAGGAAGTGAGACACTTAAAGTAGTAAAGGAGTTTTGCTATTTGGGGAGCAAAATAACCGATGATGGTCGAAGAAGAGAGGATATAAAATGTAGACTGGGAATGGCAAGGAAAGTATTTCTGAATAAGAGGAATTTGTTAACATCGAGTACAGATTTAAGTGTCAGGAAGTCATTTCTGAAAGTATTTGTATGGAGTGTAGCCATGTATGGAAGTGAAACATGGATGACAGATAGTTTGGACAAGAAGAGAATAGAAGTTTTCGAAATGTGGTGCTACAGAAGAATGCTGAAGATTAGATGGGTATATCACATAACTAATGAGGAGGTATTGAATAGGATTGGAGAGAAGAGGAGTTTGTGGCACAACTTGACTAGAAGAAGGGATCGGTTTGTAGGACATGTTCTGCGGCATCAAGGGATCACTAATTTAGTATTGGAGGGCAGCGTGGAGGGTAAAAATCATAGATGGAGACCAAGAGATGTATACACTAAGCAGATTCAGAAGGATGTAGGTTACAGTAGTTACTGGGAAATGAAGAAGCTTGCACAGGATAGAGTAGCATGGAGAGCTGCTTCAAACCAGTCTCAGGATTGAAGACCAGAACAACAACAACACTTTTATGATCACAGTCAATAATGATCTGTTGCTGTATCAACTTGTCTATTCCCAAAATAATCTCAGTACTCAATTCCTGCAGCTGTAAAAATTCATGACAAAATAATTATTCTTGGATTTTGAAACACTTGATTTTTAATTATTTTGCTCGTGTTACCAGTAGCTCCTACCACTTTACACCTATCACGGGCATTATTACTACACCAGATTGATTCTTAATAACTTTGAAGAATGCCTTACATATTGCTCTAAGTTGTGGCCCTATGTCCAGAATAACAAACAAATTATTTTCACAAATATCTACAGCAATTACAGTCTGTGTTTGGGTACTCACATGGCCATTTTCATCACTTTCTCATAGCAAGTCCTTCTTCATTGCAAGATCATTCTACGAAATCTGCCCTACTTCTTTATCTGGAAGCGTTTTCTCTTTCTGATCTCTGTTTCTTTGACAACGTTGTCTTTGTGTTGAACATATACATTGTGATCAACCTCTGTTTCATCTTTCACTTTCATAAATATCAAGTCTACAGTAATGTCTGCAAATGAATTTTTGGACAGAGCCATTTCGCTGTTATTAAAGATGCAAATACCATCACTTTTACTGATTTATGAATAGAATTCACTATTATATAGTTCAGCTCTTACCTTGTAAATATCAGAATCAGAATGGCTCTCTAACAACATTATATTTGGATCATGCTCATTATGTTCAAAAGTCACCTCTTTGTTCATATAATGAGAAGGAAGTTTGTGCCATGCATTATGTGTTCCTCAACCTCTCTTTCCTTTAAATTTGGTAGAGCCTTTGTTAGGTCACTGTTTTTGTTGCATGTCCATTACTTCCTCTCTTTTTCCCACTCTCTAAAATTGTCATACATGTGTCCAAGTTCCTTAACTTCTTTTGACTTGTCCATTAGTTGGCAACCATTGCCATTAGTAACAGCAATATGCCCCCATCTAGGCATTTTAGACCTATTCTTGCATTGATCCTGAACTTCACCTCCTTTGCTCCCAACTAAACAAAACCGGATTGATAAGCAATTTCTTTATCTACTTGTTTCACTATCAGTTCTGTTCTTTTCTCTGCAGTTTGCATCGCCATCTTATCCATGTTGTGTTTCCAATTCTGAAATTTATTTTTTATAGCAACAGCACTTTTCTCTCTCGTCCCTTACCTCATTTGGGAAGTACCTAAGCCTTTTGTTACTTTGGGTCATCTCCCAACAGGTAGTCAACCTGCATGTCATTTAGTTTTTCATGTCATCTCACACTCTGCAATGGTTGTAGTACCACAACTGTGATTTGTAAAACTGCCTCTATCACACCCTCTCATCACATTAACTTGGTGTCTATTGCTGCCACTCTTTTCATATACATTAGTGGTCTTAAATTTCTCTGGTCACAAGTATTGCACCAATGGTCCATGTTTATGGCATTTTCAAAACATTCGGAAAATGTTTTGTGGCTGCTGCTGATGTATCTTTTCGAAAGGACAGGCAGTTTTCCATAATTTTCCATAATTTCCATTATACTTTCCTAAACCAATTTTCACAATAATCTTTCATGGAATTCCTACTGTGAATATTTCACAATTGAGTGATGACAAATTAATGCCACAAATTATCTTGTTTTTGTACAGACCATAATTCTTCCAAGAATTTGTCCTCAAATTTGGAAAATGTCAAGTTTGGTAAGTCTAAATTTAAACCCCATTTGCTGCATCACATGTCAAGGTAATCCAGCCTCCTTGCTTCTCCTGTGGCCCAAAATTTTCTTCCTTTCTTAACAGTTCTGTTCTGTGTACCATTAATGGTAGACAATTTGTCTTATGTTGTAATTGTTGTCGCAAAAGTTCCTCTTCTTTGCAAATTTGTAAAGCAGTTTTCCCCAATGTTTCTCTTGCTCCCACTGGTTACCTTTTCACAAAAGCCGGTGTGAATATCTATTTCAGTTATTAATACTGAAACAGACCCTTGTACTTTACTGTCTAAAATCTGTTAAGCATACTCTTGGATTCACTGTATTTCCAAAATGAACCTGCAGCATGTGTCCGCAACCTGAATCCGAACTTCCTTAACAGAAACCATAGATTTAATGAGCTCTGTAACTTTTTCACTCTGTTTATTCAAAATAGGCAAATTAGCTACTATTTTGAATAAAACGTTCTCGGTTTTTCAGCTGCGTCAGTTTGAATAAAATCCTTGGGCTTTCGATGGCCATCTTCACCATCGTCATCAGGAGTTCACTGACTGCCGGGGCTGCTTCGGTTTCTCGCTTACATAGGCATGATGAAATCTTCAGCAGCCAATCAGATCGATCCAATATGGCGCACGTGCGTAAGTCGACCCGGGCAGCTAGCGGAGCTATTGCCTGTGGCAGCACCGGTGACGTCAGGTGGCGCCAGGTGCATGCACCACGTTTGAAACTGCCACTCCTGCGTCACGCATCTCTCTTTGCTTTCTTTTGATCTCCAACGCCTGTCCCCATGTCCTGCTGAGTGTGTACCCCTGGTCTATTGTTGAAATTGTTGTTGTTTAAACGAATCTTGGCCACTTCCGTTATAACAGAGTCCCAATATGTAGATACATGCGCCAACACTTTTGTATTTTCGAACTGTATTTTATGTCCGTTTTCTAGGGAATGCTCCGTTATGGCCAACTTGTCAAGCTCCCTTTGTTTTATATGGTGCTTGTGCTCAGTACAACACTCAGCAACCACGCAAAATGTTTGTCCAATATACATGCTGCCACATTCACAGGGTACACCATACAGACTGGACACTCGAAGAGCAATATCGTCTTTAACAGGGCGCAACATGTCTCGTATCTTGGGGGCTGGCTGGAACACTGGTCTTAGCCCATGTTTCTACAGCAGACGTCCTAACTTACTGCTAGTTACTCTACAGTGTGGCAGGAATACAGCCTGTTTGGCCTCTTCTACTGATTCACCAGGTGTGTTTCATCAGCGGCCCTTGAAAGTATTTGTGATTTCTCTTTTGCTGTATCCATTTTCCCAGAAAACAGTTTTATGTTCTGCAATTCAGACTGTAGGTGGTCGTTTCAGAGATAATCTTGGCTCTATGACCAACGTGTTCAGGAAGCTTTCTTGTTTACAGGGTGGTGGAAACTTCATTTGATTGACGAACTGCTGTAATGTATCTTCACCATGAGGCCATATCAGAAAGGTGTCATCAACGTATCGTAGAAAGCAAGACGGCCGTAATGTCATAGTTTGCAGAGCCTGCTCCTCAAAGTGCTCCATGAAGAAATTTGCGACTGCTGGAGACAGTGGTGATCCCATGGCTGTGCTGCCCGTCATCTCACAATATTCATCACAGTAAAAAAAATGTACGTTGTCATTAGGACGTGATGGAACAACTTAATGATCCCAGATGGAAAATGTTGGTCCAAAAGATCGAGCGTATCCTGTATTGGCACCCTCGTAAAAAGTGACACAACATCCAGGCTAACCATTAGGCGTTTGGGCCTATCTTCATTCTCTTGAGTGTCTCAACAAATTTGTTTGAGTTGACAACGTGGTGTTCGCAATGTCCCAATTTTGGTGATAATAATCCTGCCAGATATTTAGCAAGTCTGTAGGTGGGCAAACTGATTGCACTAACACTGGGCCTCAGAGGAACACTTTCCTTGTGTATCTTCGGTAATCCATAAAGCCTGGGAGGTCTGGCAGCACAAGGCATTAATTTCTTCACCACTTCATCTGGTAAGCCAGAATCCTTCAACAACTTCCCTGTCTTTCTGACAATGGCCTGTGTGGGATTGAGACTAAGCTTGCGGTACATGGCGTCTTCCAATAAATGTAGCATCTTCAGGTGGTAGTCTGCAGAGTTCAGAACCACGGTTGCATTCCCTTTGTCAGCTGGCAAGACAACCAAGTTTTCATTCTCACATAATAACCATAAGCAGCATCTTTCCTCGTGGCTAATATTAGATTTTGGTTTCTTAGCTTTCGCCAGGATATGGCTGGTAGTCAGCCTGACGTCCTCAGCTGCATAGTGCGAAAGATTCCTAATGCATTGCTGTGTTCCACTAACTATATCCAATATTGGCAGACGTCATGCGTCATGGAGCTGGAGAAAAGTTGAGGCCTTTACTCAGTGCTGATATAGAGCCGTCGTCCAGTTCCTGGTTGGAAAGATTAACAACTGTTCTATGGGCCTTATCAGATTTCATAACAGTTCTTCTGTGATCCAGTTGGTCGAACTTGGCACATTCCTTCGACGTTGCCTTGGATAAACTTGTATGTTGATGCGCTGCCTTGGCTACATGCACTAATTCCCTATCAAATAGTGACAATGTTGAAGACAAAGACAGATGACACTCAAATAGGTTCCTGACTCGTATCTTGTCTGTCGTATCCACTGTCTCACTATGGCGAGACTGGTCCTCTTCAAAATTCTGTCCACTGCAGCAGTTCGAATGTGGTGCTTGACTACTGCAAAGCGCAGAATTATCTCCTTGTCCTGGCAGCGTTATAAAAATGCCAAAGAACTCAGCAGATGTGATCTCTCTTTCTGCAGTTTTTCTAACAGTTTCACACTGCGCATTATGTCCTCACCATAGAGGAAAGCTATGTGTCATCGGAGTCTTTCGCGAGGACATACATGAATAAAGCGTTCTGGGTTTTCCAGCCACATCAATTCAAATAAAATCCTCGAGCTTTCGATGGCCATCTCTGCCATCGTCATCAGGAGTTCACTGACTGCCAGGGCTGTTACGGTTTCTCGCAGTGTGAGACTCTTAGAAAAACTGCAGAGAAAAAGATCACATCTACTGAGTTCTTTGGAATTTTTACAATGCTGCCACGACAAGGAGGTAATTCCATGCTTTGTAGTAGTCAAGCACCACATTCGAACTGCTGCAGTGGACAGAATTTTGAAGAGGACCAGTCTTGCCATAGTGAGACACCAGATATGACAAACAAGATATGAGATTGATCATAATGCCAGGAACCTACTTCAGAGTCACCTGTCTTTGTCATCAACATTGTCACCATTTGATTGGGAATTGGTGGAAGTAGCCACGGCAGCACAACAACATGCAAGTTCATCCAAGGCAACGTCGAAGGAATGTGCCAAGTTCGACCGACTGGATCATGGAAGAACTGTTATGAAATCCGATAAGGCTCGTAGACCAGTTGTTAATCTTTACAACCAAGAACTGGACGACAGCTCTATATCAGCGCTGAGTAAAGGCCTCAACTTTTCTCCAGGTCCATGACGTCTGCCAATATTGGATATAGTTAGTGGAATGGTGCAGTGCATTAGGAATCATTATTCGAATTGACTCGTCTGGATAACTGAGAATGTTTTATTCACGTATGCCGTCATGAAAGACTCCGAGGACACATAGCTACTATTTTATTGTAAGGTTATTCTCCATGTTACTAATATTGCCTTCCATCTTACTCATAAGTTCACATTGTAGGATTCTCATATCGCTGTATTAGTGTTCAAATTAACACTCATATTTTTTAATATCTGCAACATTTCAGAAGTGAATGATTCCTGTTCAACTCCTATGTTCTGAATTTTTGGATGTGAGGTCCGCCAGTTATGCAAAACACCATTTTTCTCAGTACCCAAACATATTTTGGCACCACTGTGCCATCATCAGTGGGTTTTCATTTTTTTCATTTATTCTGCTATGTGAACATTTTGTTAAAATTATGTGCATTTTTACTTCAAATAACAGATCATTTCTTTTTGTAAATACCTTTACATTTGGTGTGCATGAACTTTCTGGATCACTTTTGTGTTAATTACTACAGGTAGCTTGTCATCTGCAACCAAACGATGTTGATGAGGAAGTTTTTCGCTGGGAGTTAACCTATCTTCTAGAATTTAATTTAGTTTTTCACGATGTTTTCACGCCTATTTTCATATTTACTTACGTAAAACATCGCGAAAAACTAAATTACATTCTAGAAGAGAGGTTAACTCCGAGCAAAAAACTTTCTCATCAACATCGTTTGCAGACCACACTTTATCATTTTAGGAGAAAAATAAAGACAGTTGTGCAGTTGACAAATGCTACAACAAAGTCGTATACATTAATGCCGGTGACAAGACTGAGTAGATTACTGTTTCCACAGCTTTATATCAGTTTGCAGGGCCCTCGAGGCAAATTAAGATGAAGAATAAAAAATATATATAGGGTTACAATTATTAAACTATGTTGTTGTTGTTGTTGTGGTCTTCAGTCCTGAGACTTGTTTGATGCAGCTCTCCATACTACTCTATCCTGTGCAAGCTTCTTCATCTCCCAGTACCTACTGCAACCTACATCCTTCTGAATCTGTCTAGTGTATTCATCTGTTGGTCTCCATCTACGATTTTTACCCTCCACGCTGCCCTCCAATACTAAATTAGTGATCCCTTGATGCCGCAGAACATGTCCTACCAACCGATCCCTTCTTCTAGTCATGTTGTGCCACAAACTGCTCTTATCCCCAATCCTATTCAATACCTCCTCATTAGTTATATGATCTACCCATCTAATCTTCAGCATTCTTCTGTAGCATAAAATTTTGAAAGCTTCTATTCTCTTCTTGTCCAAACTAGTTATTGTCCATGTTTCACTTCCATACATGGCTATGCTCTATAAAAAAACTTTCAGAAACGACTTCCTGACACTTAATTCTATACTTGATGTTAACAAAATTCTCTTCTTCAGAAATGCTTTCCTTGCCATTGCTAATCTACATTTTATATCCTCTCTACTTCGACCATCATCGGTTATTTTGCTCCCCAAATAGCAAAACTCCTTTACTACTTTAAGTGTCTCATTTCCTAATCTAATTCCCTCAGCATCACCCAACTTAATTCGACTACATTCCATTGTCCTCATTCTGCTTTTGTCGGTGTTCATCTTATATCCTCCTTTCAAGACACTATCCATTCCATTCAACTGCTCTTCCAAGTCCTTTGCTGTCTCTGACAGAATTAAAATGTCATCGGCGAACCGGAGAACCTCAAAGTTTTTATTTCATCTCCATGGATTTTAATACCTACTCCATATTTTTCTTCTGTTTCCTTCACTGCGTGCTCAATATACAGATTGAATAACATTGGGTATAGGCTACAACCCTGCCTCACTCCCTTCCCAACCACTGCTTCCCTTTCATTTGCCCTCATCTTCTTACCTACTAGATCTTCAGCTACCTTCGCTACTTCATCTCTCAGAGCTACCCATTCTTCTTCTACTGTATTTCTTTCCCCCATTCCTGTCAATTGTTCCCTTATGCTGTCCCTGAAACTCTGTACAACCTCTGGTTTAGTCAGTTTATCCAGGCCCCATCTCCTTAAATTCCCACCTTTTTGCAGTTTCTTCAGTTTTAATCTACAGTTCATAACCAATAGATTGTGGGCAGAGTCCACATCTGCCCCTGGAAATGTCTTACAATTTAAAACTTGGTTCCTAAATCTCTGTCTTACCATTATATAATCTATCTGAAACCTTCCAGTGTCTCCAGGCTTCTTCCATGTATACAATCTTCTTTTATGATTCTTGAACCACGTGTTAGCTATGGTTAAGTTGTGCTCTGTGCAAAATTCTGTCAGGCGGCTTCCTCTTTCATTTCTCACCCCCAATCCATATTCACCTGCTATGTTTCCTTCTCTCCCTTTTCCTACTACCGAATTCCAGTCACCCATGTCTATTAAATTTTCGTATCCCTTCACTGTCTGAATAATTTCTTTTATTGCATCATACATTTCTTCTATATCTTTGTCATCTGGAGAGCTAGTTGGCATATAAACTTGTACTACTGTAGTAGGTGTGGGCTTCGTGTCTATGTTGGCTACTATAATGTGTTCACTATGCTGTTTGTAGTAGCTTACCCGCACTCCTATTTTTTATTCATTATTAAACCCACTCCTGCATTAGCCCTATTTGATTTTGTATTTATAACCCTGTATTCGCCTGACCAAAAGTCTTGTTCCTCCTGCCACCAAACTTCACTAATTCCTACTATATCTAACTTTAACCTATTCATTTCCCTTTTTAAATTTTCTAACCTACCTGCTTGATTAAGGGATCTGATATTCCACACTCCGATCTGTAGAAGGCCAGTTTTCTTTCTCCTGATAACGACATCCTCCTGAGTAGTCCCCGCCTGGAGATCCGAATGGGGGACTATTTTACCTCCGGAATATTTTACCCAAGAGGACACCATCACCATGTAACCATACAGTAAAGCTGCATGCCCTTGGGAAAAAAAATATGGCTGTAGTTTCCCCTTGCTTTCAGCCGTTCACAGTACCAGCACAGCAAGGCCATTTTGGTTAGTGTTACAATGCCAGATCAGTCAGTCTGTTGCCCCTACAACTACTGAAAAGACTGCTGCCCCTCTTCAGGAACCACACATTTGTCTGGCCTCTCAACAGATACCCCTCTGTTGTGGTTGTACCTAGGGTACAGCTATCTGTATCGCTGAGGCACTCAAGCCTCCCCACCAACGGCAAGGTCTGTGGTTCTTGGGGGTATTGAACTATATGAAATAAAATTGTCATGGCTCCTGAACGGTTTGTGTTAGAACGTTCAAACTACATGGTTGGCCATGGGAAATGATGGGAATTAGCATGCGTGTGCACCTCTTTGTTGTCAGCCATTTGCACATGAAAAGGTCACGGTGCAGCGTGCCTGAGTGTGTAGCACTTGTGAAGGTCTACTATGGGAGCAGTAACAGCCCAACTACAGCTCAAAGGAAGTTTGCAAGCAAGCTCAAGCTGAAGACAAGTGGTCCAAGTATGCTAACTGTGGTGTCACCGCCAGACACACACTTGCTAGGTGGTAGCCTTTAAATCGGCCGCGGTCCGGTAGTATACGTTGGACCCGCGTGTCGCCAGTATCAGTGATTGCAGACCGAGCGCCGCCACACGGCAGGTCTAGAGAGACTTCCTAGCAATCGCCCCAGTTGTACAGCCGACTTTGCTAGCGATGGTTCACTGACAAATTACGCTCTCATTTGCCGAGACGATAGTTAGCATAGCCTTCAGCTACGTTATTTGCTACGACCTAGCAAGGCACCATGATCCAGTTTCTATTGATATTGTAAATCATGTACCGTCAAGAGCAACATTCGTCATTAATGGATTAAAGTTAAGTATTCCACCAGCTACGCCCGTTTTTCTCAATTCTAATTCCCTTGTAATGTCCCAGACCTCACACCAGCCTGCGTGAGCTAAAATGCATGCATTTCGGCCTCCTGTAGTAACACGGTGTTGGCTCTCCTGCCAACCACAACACTAACAATCATAAATTTTATTTACAAGTTTGAGAGAATGGATAGTGTTCATGATGAAAGTGTCTGCAATGTCGGTCATCCAAAAAGAGTGAAAATGCCTGAAAACATCGAGAAGACACGTTCTGTGTTCCAAACCAGCCCCAGGTAATCGATCAGTTGAGCTGCACAACAGGTGGGAATCAACCAGGAGAGACTGCGACAGATTGTTGTTGAAGACCTGCTTCTCTTCCCATACAAAATTCAAACCCTTCAACCATCAAGCCATGGAACAGTGGCTTTGTTTCGCCAGCTCTATTGTCCACAGAATTGATAAACAGGACTTTGTTGTGAATATGGTTTGGTTTAGTGACAAAGCCAACTTTCATTTGAATGGGTTCGTCAATAATCAAAATTGGTGCATTTGGGAGACTGAGGATCCGCATTTCGTGATCGAAAAGTCTCTTCACCCTCAGTGGTTGACTGTGTGGTGTGCAGTGTCCAGTCACGGAATAATCAGTGTAACAGTAACTACTGAACAATATGTGAAGGTATTGGAAGATAATTTCAGCCCCATTACCCAATGTGACCCTGATTTCAACAGGATGTGGTTCATGCAAGACGGAGCTCGAGCACATCAGAGCAGGAGCATTTTGGGGACTGCATTCTGGCTCTGGGGTACCCAAAGGTCGCTGACATGGGCCTCGATTGGTCACCATATTCTCTAAATCTGAACACGTATGACTCCTTTTTGTGGGGCTATATTAAAGACAAGATGTACTGCAATAACCCCAAAACCAAAGCTGAGCTGAAAACAGTCATTCAGGAGGTTATCGACAACACCGATGTTCAACACTTGTGTTGGTCATGGCAGAATTTCGCTATTCGTCTGCGCCACATCATTGCCAAGGATGGCAGGCACATCAGACATGTCATAACCTAAATATGAATGTCTGTAGTGATGTTTACATGTTCTACATCTACATCCATACTCCGCAAGCCACCTGACAGTGTGTGGCGGAGGGTACCCTGAGTACCTCTATCTAAACAAAACTAGTAATTACTGTGAAGTGCCTGAATGAATAAAACTTTTATATGGTGCGTGCGTGCGCGCACGCTTGTGTGTGTGTGTGTGTGTGTGTGTGTGTGTGTGTGTGTGTGTGTGTGTGTGTGTGGGTGGGTGGGTGGGTGGTATAAGGGAAATATTTGTTTTCATCATTCAGTAGAAACTTCACATATTTGCAAAGACCACAGGGAATGAACAAGGAACTGTTTCATTGCTAGTAAAATGAACAACATTCAAACATTATTATCAGAAATTTGCTACAGGAATTATAAAATGATGCATTCTTGAGAAATATTCCATTTCAATAAATTAAAGTCCCAATTGCTGGAAGTTGTCTGTAGTGTGACATCAAACACTGCCATGATTTTTTTCCCCCTCTCTCTCCTAGTCACCTTGAAAGAGTTGCATTTGCAGTAGTTTAGTTGTTGATATGAACTGGAGGTTATTCAAAAAATGTTTTTTTTTTTTTTTTTTGTATTGCTTAGGGTCATTCATGAAGATGCACTCCAGATTTTTGTGCTATGCACTCTTGTCACAGCTGCCTCTGCACATTCGCTGATTCATTGCTAGACAGGTAGAATTGTACAAACTGCTGTTATAAACTGTTATTTTTGCAGGAAAAATGAGTAACTCATGCATTTCTTTTTAAAACAATTAATGTGTGTCTTTGTAACTAAAATTTTGACATTCCATTTCTTTCGCTGCAGCCTTCCTGTGAAAAAAAAAGAAAATTATAATAAAATAAAAAAAAATAAAGTTCAAGATAAATTTTAACATGACAGATTTTACCATTCCCCTGTCAGTGCCACACTCCATAATGTTTTGACTGTCAATCTTATTCCTTTTCCATAGGTTATATTCACAAAAATAACATTATGATGTAGAATGTGTCAACATAAAATCATACATGGATTTCTACTCACCATATAGTAGAGACGTTGAGTTGCAGACAGGCACAGAAAAGACTGTCAAACAAACGAGCTTCCAGTTAAAAGGCCTCCTTCTAAAGTAGACAACACACACACATTCTTGCAAGCGCAAAATACACACACACACACACACACACACACACACACACACATGCAACTACTGTCCCTGGCTGATGCTTGACTGGAAGCAGCCATGCATGGTGGGAATCTAGTCTCACTAGTCGGACACAGCAGTCATGTGTGTGTGTGTGTGTGTGTGTGTGTGTGTGTGTGTGTGTGTGTGTGTGTTGTGTCTATACAGAAGGAGGTAGTTTAGTCAAAAGCTTGCTTGTTGAGCGGTCTTTTTGTGTATCCATCAAGAACTTGTTTGTGCCATAGAAGGAGCTGATAAGGAGAAACATCTTCAATCATCACCAGATATTGAACCATAATCTATGTTTTTTCTCTGCTTATTAAGTTTATGCATTATAAGAACTGTTAAACCATTCATTTATACTGCTGGCTAGAAAATATTGTTTTTCGTGTTTGATGCTGCAGAACTTTCCATCAATGGATATCCAAGTTGTACTGTCCAAGGCAGCAGAACTAGGTGGACTGAAAGCTTCATGAATTTTATTTTGTAAGTATCACACTTTTATTGAGTTTGCTTAGGTCATTAATGTACATCAAGATAATCATCCTTATTACTAACATCTGGATTTCTATTTTTTGGAATGTGTTCTATCTATAATGTTCTGCATTACAAACTCCCTTCTGGATTTCTATCTTGGTTTCCTTCTGGTATCCATTGTGACTGTGATTTTGAGTAGATAGCAGCCAAAGTGCCATTAAAAAAATTGGGTTGCACAGAGCTTCACTGTGATACATTTGCACAGGAAGTTCATATGTTTCTGTGACACATCTTTAAAGTGATAGCTCTACTTGGTAATTACAGTGAATCATATGTGCCTACTAAGCCATGAGCAGCATGTTATAAAGCTTGACTGAATTGTCTTAATATTTTTGGTGATAAAAAATTAGCAGTTGAGAGAAGAAAAGAATCCACTAATCCTGATAACAATGACTTAAAGAAGTGCACAAAAAAGAGTAATCATTTGAAAAAATTATATCAGTTGCTTTTTGTCCTCTGATGATAGTTGTGTTACAGTTACTACATATGCTATTTCACAGTTATTGAGTAGCTGACTGATACTGACCTGCTCATATAGCTTAATGCACAATTTAGTAGTTTTCAAGATATGGGGGTGTTAGGGATCCATATTGAATATGTGCAGCAGATTAATGGCCATTGGTCTTGGGACGTGACCGGCTTGAGTTTGGTAGATCACATGATAGGATGTATCCTAAGAAAGAGATGAACAACTCATACCAATAATGCAACAACAAAAATAATCAATTTTTGATAATGTAATGTAATTGGATAGATAAAATATCTACTCACGAAGTGGCAACAGAACATGCACATAAAAGAAGGTTATACTATGCAAGCTTTCAGAGCTAGTGGTTCCTTCTTCTGGTGGAAAGAAAAGGAAGAGGGGTAAAGGAAAGGACTGTACACGTTTAGGGCAAGGAGTAGACTTCGGAAAAGTCACCCAGAATCACAGGTTAGGGGAGAGTTACTGGATGGGATTAGAAGGAAACACTGATTATTGCAGACTGCACTGGACAAGATTTGGAAACCTGAGAGCTTATGAGTGGAAGACAGGGTCATATGCAAAACAGAGATTACTGCTGAAACATTGTGCACAAGTTAATAAGAGTGAAAAGCTAAGTGCATTTTACATAACAGAGGGGGGGGGGGGGGGGGAAGCAATAAAAAGAAAGGAGTAGTTACTGTGAAGAAATGCTGAGACTTGGAGATTAATGTAAATTAAGGTCAGGTGGTTGGTGAGAACCAAGGAAAGGACATTTTGCCAGTTGCCATCCTTTCCATGCCAAATATATGCAGACTCTGTAAAACCTTCACTTGACATAGTTACCCCATCAACCTAGTTCAAGAGCAGATTTCCTGGGCCTTCACATCCAATGCTGGTACTGTTGATCCCTCCAAAAAACAGCTTTGGAGCACGTAACTTGTCACTCAGTATTATCCTGGGCCATAATGTATTACTCTGCTACTTTGACAAGGCCACAACTTCCTAAAATCATGCCCTGAAATGAAATCCATTGTGACTGATATTTTTCCCAGCACACGTAGAATAGCTTTTCGTCACCCTTTCAATCTCTGCGATATCCTTGTCAGACCCTGTGCTCCTTCTGCACGTATCTCCTTACTCTATGGCTCCTACCCTGCGACAGTGTCCACTGCAAGACTTGTCCTATGCACCCTCCTACCAAAAACCTATACCAGTTCTGTAACTGGAAAAACATATACTATCAAAGGTAGAGCCACCTGTGAAATGACACATGTTGTATACCAGCTGTTATGTGAACACTGTTTAGCCTTTCACATTGGCATGACATCACCAGATTATCAGTTAGGATGAAAGGGCATAGGCAGAGGGTGTATACTGGCAGCACACAATATCTTGTTGGTAGAGCATGTTATACAGCATGACAGTTATGACCTCAGTGCCTGTTTCACCACACACGCCATCTGGATTCTTCCCACAGATGCAAGTTTCTCAGAACTTTGCAGGTGGGATCCTGTGCTTCAATATGCCCTTGATTCTCCCCACCCATTTGGCTTTAATTTAAGTTAATTTCTCTGTCCCAGTATTTCTTCATATTAACTACTCCTTTCTTCACTCTGTTTTAGTTTTCTGCACCTTTCATTTTTGACTTGTCTGTTTGTCGTCATCCCCCTCCCATGTCTGTTATGTGCAATGCACTTAGCTTTTCATTCTTATTAACTTGTGCACAATGTTTTGGTAGTAATCTGTGTCTAGCATATTACCCTGTCTTTCACCTTTAAGCTTTCAGGCTTTCAAAACTCGTCCCCAACAACCAGTCTTTCCTTCTCATCCCATCCCGTAAGTCTCCCCTGACCCACAGTTGTGGGCAACTTTTCCGAAATCCACCCCTTTTCCTTAACCTCTCCAGTCCTTTTCCTTCAGCCTTATTCCTTCTCCTTATGCCATAAGAAGGAGCCATTGGTTCTGAAAGCTTGCATAGTATAACCTCCTTTTATGTGTATTTTCTGCCACTGCTTGGTGAGTAACTTTTTATCTATTCCATTACATGATACCAGTAGCAGTGTGTTGTATATTCTGAAGAGAAACTACAAACTGCAGGTGTACATAATGGGCAGATGTGAAAAAGCAGTGTCAATACTGATTAGAGGAACACTACATAAATAGAGCGACGTGTACTGATGATATTTCATTCAGACAGTGGCATTGGCATATTTTTGTAATTTTGCAAATGTATCAGGAATATATATTTTTCTGTTAGAATCAGTGTTTGTATTATCATAAATTTCGAGGCGTAACCATTGGTGGCATTTCTCTGTTGAATATGAAATTTGCAACACCAGAAACATAGGAAGTGTTAATAGTATAGAATTAAAAAGAAAGAAAAGAAAACTATTTGAAAAAAATTGGTTTATTTTTACTAAGGCAAAACTCACATTTCAAAAATTCTCAGATTTTTCTGGTATTGTATGCACAAAAGAGATTATCTTCTGGATAACATTCAAGCTTTTATTAATATCTACAAAGTGAAAAGATAATGGTATTTCAAGAGTTACTGTACATTGTATAAGGAGTATAAGACAGCACAGTTCATTATGCATGTTAATAATAGTGAGTCATGCTGCAGGTGCTTTAAGTAATATAGTCAGTTGCTTCTGTATAATGAATGCAGTCTGTGGCAGAAGGGTACTTGAAATGGAAAGTTCGATAGTTAACACTGGGGAAACTTATTGATTATGTTAGCGTTCTAGGAAAAACAGCAATCCAGTCATACTAAAATTCCCTTAAGATGTAGTATGGAATGCTTTCATTTTGCAGATGATTGCTGGGGAAATGACAATTATCAGGAAATGGTCAAGGCAATTTTTTGCAAACATAAAATAATTAGAAAGACAGAAAACTTTAATCCTGGCAAAAACCTAATCATCCACATAACAAATGGACTCATTCTTTCTATGATTTGTGCATGCACAGAAATTTCAACACTAGATCTTATTGTTAGGTGATGGATCGTGCCACATGTTGCTGCTCTGATGTAGCATTATCATAATGTTTTCTAAACAGGGACTGCAGAGTTGGATAAAAACAGAATGTCCCGAAGGCAGCACAGTGTGACAAAGTTCTCAGGGTCTTGAAGAGACTTATAGGTGACCTGCTCTCCCTTGTGGGACCTAAAAAGGTGGGTAACGCACTGAGGAATCCCAAATTATGGCAGATTTGCTTTGCCTGTGTTGTGGTTAGTGACAGTGAAGAAGAAGTGCATGCTATTTTATCCATTTGAGAATAAACTGACAGTACATAATTTGTGAGTTTACCTTAGATATAGGACTAGTGCACACTTCTGGGTTTCAAATTCTGAAGGCCTGCATGAGCATGAGGAAGAAATGTAATCTTTGTGGAATCTACATAATGTGATGAAAATTTAAGAATACTATAGTATCAATCTCTTTATTTCAATTTGTAGTACTGGTTCTATTGAGCATAGGTTGTTTTTCAAAATGTAAAGCTATGTGAGAAGAGGGTCATCTTATACAAATTAGAAATAAAGTCAAGTTACAGTGCTGGCACAATGTAGTCTGTGTTTGTGTGTGTACACTAATCACACTTAACTGCCTTCTTTTCACAGCACAGTCATATTTTCTATCTTGTATCTATACTGTAGCTGCCTTCTTCTATATTCCATCTATTTTCTTCTATATAGTTATAAATTGAAGTCTGCCTCCACAGTTCCTTCTATATATTCAGGTTACTCTCAGAAAGTATTATAGGAATTTTGATAAGATGTTCACTAATAAATACAATGATTTACTAGGAAGTTCGTGTACATAATTTATAAATATTTTGTGTAAATTGGCTGAACTATGGTGGGTTAAAGTCTCCTGGCACTGTGAAAACGACGCCATCTAGTGACTAGTATAACTCCTTGTAATTGTGGTGACTCACATAGTGATCTGTGTCAAAGTTGTGTGGCAGAGGGTACATTGTACTGATGTTAATGTAGCAAAAGATGCTCCATACTGGTATTGTGCTGCTGAGGGTGCTTCTTACCAATTTTGTGTGGCAGAGAGTGCTCGTGTAGCCAGGCAAATTCAGGCTACACTCTGGTATTTGGGGATACGAGCCTGCTGTGCATGGTCTGCTTCGCAGATAAATGACGAGGGCTGGTGAGCCTGCCAGCCTGTTTGTGGTTTTTGCACAGTTTCCCTTACTCAGCTAGATAAATATTGGGCTGTCACCCATTTCCTGCCTCAGATATATGCTACACAAACATTTAGGAAAGGTTTCCACACTTGAACATGAGATTTACTTTAGACACACACAGAGGGGGTGCACAGATTCTGTCCCGTATGGAATGGTGATGTCAGCAAGGGCATCAGGCCATCAACGGTCACTGTCATTGGCAAAACCCATATAATATTGCCTACTACATAGAGAAATAGGACAAAGTTAGTAAGAAGGAGAAGAAACACAGTGATGCTTCTTAACAATTTTACCTGGCAGAGGGGTGCTTCAAACTGATGTGTGGCCGATGATTCTTCCTAGCTAGTGATGTTACTTTACAAAGGCATGGCATTGTTGCGTGTTAGAAGATGCTTCTTACCAGTGTTGTGTGACAGAGAGTGGTCTAATGTTGTGTGGTAAAGGGTGCTCCCTACCAGTGTTGTACGTGAGGTGTGACATGTCATTTAAAGGGAAATTGTGGGTTACTCCCTTGATACTTCTTAACAATGAAAAACAATTGTGACATTTAATAAATGTTTTTATTAGAAGTTCAGTTTTGGACAGCATATTGTCAGAGAAATGGTTTATTGTTACATGCAGGTGATGCAAGGTACTTGGGTGCAGCATATGTGCAAGACATGACAATGAATTTAGCATGCCCGCCTGATGGGGGCCCTTTCTTCTTAGAAATGGTGGCTTGGAAGTGTGTTGCAGCCATAGAAGAATGATGTTCACAATAACAGTAGTAACATCATTGCAACAAGAAAAAAGATGTTTTAAAACCTTTCATTCTGTCTTACTTCTTTGTCATTTTGCTTATTGGTGGCCAACTCCTTCTACTTCATTGATGAATTTCTCAGTAAAACCAACTGATATATATACTCTTTGCCTGTAAATGTCTGCTTGTGTCTGTATATGTATGTATGGATGGATGTGTGTGTGTGTGTGTGTGTGTGTGTGTGTGTGTGTGTGTGTGGTGTGTGTGCGTGCGTGCGTGCGCATGCGCGCGAGTATATACCTATCCTTTTTTCCCCCTAAGGTAAGTCTTTCCGCTCCAGGGATTGGAATGACTCCTTACCCTCTCCCTTAAAACCCACCTCCTTTCGTCTTTCCCTCTCCTTCCCTCTTTCCTGAAGAAGCAACCGTTGGTTGCGAAAGCTAGAAATTTTGTGTGTGTGTTTGTGTGTTATTTTATTGTGCCTGTCTACCGGCGCTTTCCCGCTTGGTAAATCTTGGAATCTTTGTTTTTAATATATATATACTTCTGCACAATTTCAGTGCAATAATGTGTTCATTGTAAATAAGTATTATAGTAGTTGTATTACATGTTTATTATGTTATAAATAAATAAAAAAACTTTTTTATTTTAAATTCAGTGCATTAGTATTTGTAAAATGACTTTCATATAGTGTTCATTAAAAAATGGCGATCAGTCCACTTGGGACCTGTGGAATGGTACATTAGCTTATTTGTTTTAGTTGTAAATATTTGTCATGTATTGTCATTTTTCTGACATGTTCCACATCCTGGAGGACCTCCTCACTACAGATCAATTGGAATGAAAGTAAATCTAATCTAATCTAATTCTTGTTATACAAGATACTTGTATCATGATCATAGTATACAAGTCTGCTGACAATTATTTCAACATATAAAGAAGCTTAAATAACTGATTTAAATAGACTGGGTGGTGTACGAAGTCATATTGTTGGTCAATATGTAAATTTGAGAAGTATTCCAGCTTTCTTTCAGCCTCTAACACTGAATACACTGCAAAGGAGTAGTAGTCCACTAGCAAGAGCAGAAGCATGCATGACTGGATTTTACTAGCTGGTCTAGATAGCATTTAATCCCACAAAACAGGTGACCCCACAGAATATATTATACTACGAGATAACGTAAACCCAAAATAAAAAATTAACACTCCATGTAGGAGAGAGTGTTTCATTCCAATGTTATGTGACAGAGTGTGCATCCTACTGAAGTTATGTGGTAGAGAGTGCATCCTGCCAAAGCTATGTGGCAGAGGGTGTTTTGCAAGGTTATTGTTTGGCAGAGGGTCCTTGGAAGTGATGTTATGTTATAGGGAGTGATTCTTACCAATTTTACGTGGCTTCATACCATGTTGCAAGGTGTAGAGTGTTCTGTACTGATTGTGTGTGGCAGAGAGTGCTTCATACCAGTGTTGCATGGCAGAGGGTACTTTGTAGCAATTTTAAGTGGTAGAGGGAGCTTCATAGTGATGCCACATTGGAAAATGCAGGAAGAGGTTACACAGAAAATGTTGCACAGCAGTCAGCCAGACAGCAAGTGGCCATAGCTTTTGTTGAATATGTTGCAGTCAGGCAGACTGCACTGTACTGGCACTGCAATTGGGCATCAGGCTACATGTAGCTGTATCTTATGCCAAACTGGAGCTGCTTGTCTGGTGTACCAGGTAGCGTACCAACTCACAGCTCCCATCTTTGCCACTATATGTCACTCCGAATGCCAATTAAATATAAAATAGATAACATTTGTGAACTGCTCAAACTGTTAAATTTAAATGAAAGTGATGATATTCTGTTATCTAACAGTGTTATATGAATTTTTAGCCGTAGACGCCATGTGCTACCCACACAAAGCGGGAGCAGGTCATTATTGGCTTATGGAAGAAACAAACAAATAATGGGTTAATGCTTTGCCGAAGAGACATGAAAGATGGTGTTGAGCTATTAGTAGGATCAGATACATTCTCTTCCCTCATTTATGCTGTTGCTGCTGCAGCTGATTATGATGATGATGATGATGATGATAATAATAATAACAATAATAATAATAATAATAATAGTAATAATAACTATTCGCAACACGCCAGATGAATCAACCCTGTTTTCACAATGGCTACTCTATATTACACAATATTATTATATAGCTAAGACGCTTATGAGCATAAACATTCCGAAGTTACCTGAAGTCAGTCAAATTTCACTGCTCAGAAAAGGTACAGCTTAAAGTGCGCAGTTGGAATATATATATATTCTGTTAGCTCTGAAGGATTTGTCAAAACTGCAGTAACATCCTCAGTTTGGTTACTGTTCCTCTTGATGACTTCACACTTCAGTTCAGTTTTTTTATGTTCCATGGATAATAGTAGAGTCAACTGCCTTGATATGGAATGTGTTGATACATTCACAAATAAAATATATTTTCTCTCTGAAAACATGACTATGCTCTGGCAGTTTACTTATCTGACTGTTTTTATTTTAATCTTAATCTACAACAAAATTTGGTTACTTTAACCCAACCAAATACATACTATCTATTCAGAAATTGATCTGTGGAGTAAAGGGAGTTGTCAAGCAAAAATTATTTCAATTTGTTCTTAAAACTTGAGCATATCTGCAAACATAATAGGGATTCCATAAGAGCGTTTCCATTGCAAAAGCCCTCTACCATTTTGCTGACTGTGTATTACAATGTCTGAATGACAAGATTTCACCTACCAGGGGTTTTATTAATCTGTCTAATGCACCTTTGACTGTTCAAATCACAAAATTCTTTTGGAGTAACATAGTTTATGACTTTTTAGATATAATGACAAGATGTTCACTTCATATTTAACTGATAGGAAGCAAAGGGTCAAGTTAGATAGCACATGCAGCTCTCATGATGAATCTTCTTTTTATTAGGGACAAATTATTACTGGTGTTCCATGGCATTAAATTCTGACACCAATCTTTTTCTTGTTATATATGAATGACCTTCCTTCTGGCTGATGGAATATAGGCTGATAAAGCAGGAATTGCATTGTTTGCTGGCTATGCAAGAATCATAATCAGAACTGCAACATCAGAACAAGCAATAATTGCAATATTAAAAAATATTCAGTAACTGTTCTATCGCTCAACTTAGAAAACATGTTTCATTCAATTTTGCACAAGGCTTGATATACGTTCATCAATAAAAATACAGCAAAGGAGAAAGGAAATAAATAAAATTTATTGTTCAGAATTATGAGGTGTGCATATTAATTGGAACTAGAATTGAAAATCCCATATTCCAGATCTTCTCAAACAACATTTGCTCTACATGTAATTGCTGAATTTGGTGAGGAAAATACCAGAAAATGAGCTTACTTTGCATGGCCCCATTCTCTGATACCATATAGCATAATTTTCTGCTGCAATTCCACAAATAGACACAAAATATTTATTGCATGGGAATGTGCTGTAAGGAAAGTAACTGGTGCCCATCTTTGAACGTCATATAGGCAATTGTTTAAAAAATTAGGCATACTGATGACAGCCTTACATTATGTTTATTCTCCTATGAAGTTTGTTTTGATGAATCAGATACTATCTGAAAATAATTATCAAATTAATAAATTAACACAAGTGATAAAAACAGCCCCCACTTTACACAAATTAACCTTCCTCTTGCATAGGAAGGAGCAAAATCTGTGGTCGTAAAAATATTTGACCATCTTCTTTGTGAATTATATGTGCCAGCAGAGAATTAATTATTTTCCAGATTTCATTGGAAGTATATTTAGTGTCATGGATCCTTTGTGTTTATTTAGTAGATCATTTCATCCCTTTATAGGCATTCCATTTTCGCTACACTTCATATTGCGTTGATTTTATTTTCAGAACTATTAATCGTAGATGTAACATGCAACTACATAATCTAATCAGAAGTATTCAGGCACCCCTATGTAAATGCAGAATTGACAGCTAGATGTCACTAGAGGTGGGCCTGCCAATATTAAAGGAGGCATGGCATATTGTGTTTTCATTAGAGAAGCAGTAACAGCAGAATGGGTCGGTCAGGAGAGCTCAGCAACTTCAAAGGTGGACTAGTCATTGATCTCATTTGAGTAACAAATTCACTTGGGACATTTCAGCCTGTCTAAAGCTGCCCATATTGTCCACTGTTGATTAGATTGTGAAGTGGAAACGCAAAGTACTGAGCATTGCAGAGGGTGGTTGTAAAAAATCACATGAAATCAGTGGAAGGAATCACCTGGGAGTTCCAAAGTGCTATCAGCTGCCCAGCTAGCACAATGAACGTGCATAGGGAGCTAAACAGATAGGGGTGCAAAGGAGGAGCATCTCCTTCTGTAGTCATTGTTAAGCAGTGCTTGAGTTGGTGTAAAGAGCAGTGCAATGCCGCTGGACAGTGTATTATTGAAATGAGTGATTTGGAGTAATGAATCCTGCTATGCAATGTAGTAAGCCAATGGAAGGGTTTGAATTCAGTAAAAGCCTGGAGAACATTACCTACCATGGTATTTGGTACCAACAGTGAAGTATGCAGGAGAAGATTATATGATATGCAAGTGTT
Organism: Schistocerca gregaria; assembly: GCF_023897955.1. Classification (NCBI taxonomy): domain Eukaryota; kingdom Metazoa; phylum Arthropoda; class Insecta; order Orthoptera; family Acrididae; genus Schistocerca; species Schistocerca gregaria. The sequence continues at coordinate 940,105,156 of NC_064920.1, forward strand.
CTTCACGATCAGGGTGTAGTCCCCATATTGGAGTTAAGAAAATGCTAAATGCAGAAGATATGAACACATTTTACAGTGTTGTATACTTCATACATTAGAGGAACAATTCAGAGATGATTGTTGTTTGTATCAGTATGACAGTACAGCCTATCATAGAGCAACATCTGTTAGGCAATGGTTTGTGGGCAATAACACTCCTGAAATGGGCTTGCCTGTCCAGTCATGACTTGAGTCCAATGTGACACCTTAGGGATGAGTTACAATGCTGACTTCACTCCACACCCTAGTGTCCCAACATCACTACCTTCTCTGGTTTTGGCTCTTGAGAATCACTGATTCTACTAGAAATGGTATTAGTCAGACAAATAAAAACTTCATAAGTCACTGCAAAAACAGAATGATTTTCTCAATTCCTACCATATGTGATATGTGGCAAGTTTGGTGTGTAATATGATCACACCGCTAGTTTCAAGATCTCTTCTTAATTTCTGTAATAACTTTAAGAAATATGTAGTGATACTCCATATTAAATCCACCTATGCATTTCCTAGGCTGTAATCATATATACAGAATTCTTATACTGATCCATTCATGGAATGGAGCCGTGAAGTGTTCTTACACTTACCATTCATTGCATACTTTTCTGTTCCTGGGGTAAAAGGTTTGAAAGTCTGCTGCTGTGTATAAATATTGTTCTACTTCAGTAAACACATAACAAAGTCAACTTTAGCCATGAACAATGACGGAACAAACTTGACATCTTTTATAAGCTATTTGAAAAATACTGTGTTGTCTGTCTGGGTGATTTGAGAATGGGTCCAGGTAACCCGAAACCAGGTAGCAATTAAATAAAAAGTGAAACTTGCAACTTTGGCTGTTTCTATATCAAAGTGGTTAACTCAACTCAAGTTTCTGTCAACAGTTAATACAGCATGCTGGAAATTCATTTATGTAATTACTTACTTTCATGTGTATTTTATAGAACAATATCTTCATTCATTCATTTATCCATTCATTCATTCACCATCAGTTATAGTTGTCTGATTTTTATGTCTATTGGAACACAGAATATTTATGTGCAAACTGTGAAGTTGAATTTAACTTCTAGTGATTGTAAACCTGAAATAGTGAATAATGTACTTACAGTGCACATTTGACAATTTGTTGTAGAAGACTTGTATCTTTTTTGTCAATATTGTGATTGTAAAGGAAATTACACACACAGTGATAATTGCATACACTGTTCACCTGTAGGTCTTACAATTGTTGTAGGTTGCATTCAGTTTCATTTTTGTTAGCATATAATACTTGAGCACCTTTTACCACTTTTGTCATGTGTACGTTAGAACATTTGCATGATTTCTGAAAAATGACAGAAGTTCACTTTTTGTTTTTATTTTACTTTTAATTAGTATTTTGTTGTAATTTTTCCATGAATAGTGGCAAATTTTCATTGCTTCATGCAATTTCATATTCCATCGTTTGTCAGTTCATATTCCATCATTTGTCAGCTTAGGGCAACAGCTTAAGTAGAGTTTTTATGTCAAAAAAATTATGCATTGCTTTTCATCAGATTTCCAACTATTGAATACCTGTTAGCATGATACATTTTCAAGTTTGTTGTCTATTTTGTAGAACCCTAATCAGGTTTACCCCATGTAATGTACATTAGATTCATAAAATAATGTTGTATATTCAAGACTGTGTGTGTCAGTCATTTTTGGTCATGTATGTTGTTGTTGTTGTCTTCAGTCCAAACATTGGTTTGATGCAGCTCTTTTTGTTACTTTACCCTACATGAGCTGCTTCATCTCTGAGTAACTACTATAACCTGAATTCTAAATATGCTTACTGTAGTCATCTCGTGGCCTCCTCCTACAGTTTTTGCCACACACCACACTCTCCTCCAATACTAAACTGCTGATCCTTAATGTCTCTGAAAGATCCTATGAATTGATCCCTTTTTTTAATTAAGTCTTTCTACAAATTTCTTTTCTCCCCAGTTCTGTTCAGTACTGCCTGATTGCTTACATGATTTTTGAATCTAATCTTCAGCATTCATCTGTAGCACCACATTTTAAAAACTTCTATTCTCTTCTTGTCTAAATTGTTTATTGCCCATGTTTCACTTTCATACATGGCTACACTCCGAACAAATGTCTTCAAAACACTTAAATCTATATTCTATGTTAATAGATTTTTCTTGGTCAGAAATTCTTTACCTGCCATTGCCAGTCTACATTTTGGATCCTCTCTACTTCAGCCATCATCAGTTATTTTGCTGCTCGAATAGCAAAACTCATCTACTACTTTAAGTGTCTCATTTCCTAATCTAATGCCCTTAACGTTACCCGATTTGATCTCATGACATTCTATTATCTTTCTTATGCTTTTGTTGATTTTCATCTTGTATTCTCCTTTCAAAACTTAGTCCATTGCTGTTTCTGACCGAATTACAGTGTCATCAGGAAAACTTAAAGTTTATGTTTCTTCTCCCTGAACTTTAATTTTTTGTACTGCTGTACATTGAAAGGCATTATGGATAGGCGACAACCCTGTCTTACTCCATTCTCAACCACTGCTTCCATCTTGTTTCTGTACAACTTGTAAATAGCCCTTCGCTCTTTGTATTTTACCCCTGTATCTTCAAAATTCAAGGAGGGTATTTCAGTCGTAATTGTTAAAAGCTTTTTCTAAGTTTACAAATCCTATAAACGTCGATTTGCCTGTCGTTAACCTATCTTCTAAGGTAAGTCGTAGGGTCAGTATTGCCACAGGTGTCCCTACATTTCTCCAGAATCCAAATTGATCTTCCCTGAGGTCAGCTTCTATCAGTTTTTCCATTTTTCTGTAAAGAATTCTTGTTAGTATTTTGCAACCATGACTTCTTAAACTGATAGTTTGGTAATTTTCACACCTGACAACAACTTCTTTCTTTGGAATTGGAGTTACCACAGTCTTCTCAATGTCTGATGGTATTTCGCCTGTCTCGTGCATTTTATACACCAGGTCGAATAATTGTGTCATGGCTGGCTCTCCCAAGGTAGTTTTGACAGAATATGGTCTACCCCCGGGCTTTCTTTCAACTTTGATCTTTCAGAGCTCTGTCAAATTTTTCTCACAGTATCATATCCTCCATCTCATCTTCATCCACCTCCACTTCCCTTTCTATAATATTGCCTTCAAGTTCATCTCTCTTGCATAGACCCTCTATACTGTATATTCCTTTCAGCTGTACCTTTTTTGCTTATGACTGGTTTTCCATCTGAGCTATTGATGTTCATACAGCTGCTTCTCTTTTCTCCAAAGGCCTGTGTAATTTTCCTGTATGTTGCATCTATCTTTCTCCTAGTGAAGTATGCTTCATCTAGCCATACCTGCTTAGCCATTTTGCACTCCACCTAGTCTCATCTTTTAAACAGTTGTATTCCCTTGAACCTGCCTCATTTGCTGCATTTTTAAATTTTCTCCTTACATCAGTTAAATTCAATATCTCTTGTGTTATCCAAGGACTTCTACTAGGCCTTGTATTTTTACCTATTTGATCCTCTGCTGCCTTTGCTATTTCATCTCTTAAAGCCACTCATTTGTTTTCTACTGTATTCCTTTCCCCTGTTCTATTTAACTGTTGGCTAATGCTCCCTCTGAAACTCTTAACAACCTATGGTTCTTTCAACTTATCCAGGTCCCATTTCCTTAATTTCCTACCTTTTCCCAATTTCTTCAGTTTTAATCTACAGTCCATAATCAATAAATTGTGGTCAGAGTCCTCTTCTGCCCCCAGAAATGTCTTAAAATTTAAAATACGGATCCTAAATCTGTGTCTACCCATTATATAATCAGTCTGAAACCTTCTGGTATCTCCAGGCCTCTTCCTCATGTATTTTTACTTGTACTAGTCTTAAACCAAGTGTTAGCGATGATTGAAGTATGTTCTGTGCAAAATTCTACCATGTGGCTTCCTCTTTCATTCCTTTCCCCCCGTTCATATTCAGTTACTATTTTTCCATCTCTTCCTTTCCCTACTATTGAATTCCAGTCCCACAGAACATTTAAAATTTTGTCTCCTGTAACTATGTGAATAATTTCTTTTATCTCATCATACATTTCTTCAATCTGGTCATCACCTGTGGAGCTAGCTGCCATCCAAACTTGTACTGCTGTGGTTATCACGGTCTTCTTCTCTATCTTGGCTATGATAATGCATTCACAATGCTGTTCATACTAGCTTACTTGCATTCCTATTTTCATATTCATTATGAAACCCACTCCTGCATTACTCTTATTTGACTTTGTATTTATAACCCTATATTCACCTCACCAGAAGTCCTCTTCCTCTTGCCACTGAACATCACTAATTCCTACTGTATCCAACTGCAACCTAGCCATTTCCTTTTTTAAATTTTCTAACTACCTGCCAAATTAAGGGATCAACATTCCATGCTCCGATCTGCAGAATGCCAGTTTTGTTTCTCCTGGTAATGACATCCTGCTGAATAATCCCCGCTTGAAGATCTGAATGCGGGACTCTTTTACCTGTGGAATATTTTATCCAAGGGGATTCTACCATCATTTAGCCATACAGTAGAGCTGTATGCCATTAGCAACAATTATGGCTGTGTTTCCCCTTGCTTTCAGCCGTTCGCAGTACCAACTCAGCAAGGCCACTTTGGTTGTTGTTACAATGCCTGAGTAGTCTATCATCCAGACTATTGTCCATATAATGACTGAAAAGGCTAATCCCCCTCTTCAGGAACCATACATTTGTCTGTCCTCTCAACAAATATCCCTCCACTGTGGTTACACCAATGGTATGGCAATATGTGTAGCTGAGACATGCAAGCCACCATACCTCCGACAAGATCCATGGTTTACTTGGGAGGTGTTATATATGGTATTTCAGTTAACAATATCAAATAAAAGCAATTTATTTGTGGCATATCTAGTTCTGTCTTTCGTATTATGTATCTTCATGATGAACTGAAGGAAAGCAACAACTAAAACCACATGTTTACCTAACTGAAGCAAAAGTGAAAAATACAACATATACAAACCCCAGAAGGCTCTAACATAGACAACAACCCAAAATGCTTAAAACAGGTAGCCATACAAGGTCCCATCCCAGAAAGTATAACCAATGCTGAAGAATCACTGTCACACATAAAAATCCTATATGAAACAGATCCACTCTAATAGTTCATATCCAAGGTGTAAACATTCCTGAAACTGCACAATTTGTATCATTTGGCATAACCAGCCAAACACCAAAAACCCCAAAAAGGAGAAAATGTTTCATAAAAAAGCAAGTCCAGAAAATGTGGATGCCTGAAACCATTGAATTCATATAGCAGTTAAAATTGGTGCTAAGCAACCATCATCTTTTATTTAATAACAACATGAATGTACAGCTTGATTAAAGATCCATGAGTACACCTATAATTGGAATAGCCGGCTGCCGTGGCTCGGTTCTAGGCACTTCAGTCTGGAACCGCACGACTGCTATGGTCGCAGGTTCAAATCCTGCCTCAGGCATGGATGTGTGTGATGTCCTTAGGTTAGTTAGGTTTAAGTAGTTCTAAGTTCTATGGCTGTAGTTTCCCCTTGCTTTCAGCTGTTCGCAGTACCAGAACAGCAAGGCCATTTTTGTTAGTGTTACAAGGCAAATTGGCTAAGCAGGGATGGCTAGAGGACAAATGTAAGGATGTAGAGGCTTATCTCACTAGAGATAAGATAAATACTGCCTACATGAAAATTAAAGAGACCTTTGGAGAAAGGAGAAACACTTGCATGAATATCAAGAGCTTTGATGGAAACCCAGTTCTAAGCAAAGAAGGGAAAGCAGAAAGGTGGAAGGAGTATATGGAGGGTCTATACAAGGGCGATGTACTTGAGGACAATATTATGGAAATGGAAGAGGATGTAGATGCAGATGAAATGGGAGATACTATACTGCATGAAGAGTTTGACAGAGCACTGAAAGATCTGAAACGAACAAGGCCCCCGGAGTAGACAACATTCCATTAGAACTACTGACAGCCTTGGGAGAGCCAGTCCTGACAAAACTCTACCATCTGGTGAGCAAGATGTATGAGACAGGCGAAATACCCTCAGACTTCAAGAAGAATATAACAATCCCAATCCCAAAGAAAGCAGGTTCTGACAGATGTGAAAATTACCGACCTATCACTTTAATAAGTCACAGCTGCAAAATACAAACACTAATTCTTTACATACAAATGGAAAAACTGATAGAAGCCGACCTCGGGGAAGATCAGTTTGGATTCCGTAGAAATGTTGGAACACGTGAGGCAATACTGACCCTTCAACTTATCTTAGCAGAAAGATTAAGGAAAGGCAAACCGACGTTTCTAGCATTTGTAGACTTAGAGAAAGCTTTTGATAATGTTGATTGGAATACTCGCTTTCAAATTCTGAAGGTGGCAGGGGTAAAATACAGGGAGCAAAAGGCTATTTACAATTTGTACAGAAAGCAGATGGCAGTTATAAGAGTCGAGGGACATGAAAGGGAAGCGGTGGTTGGGAAGGGAGTGAGACAGGGTTGTAGCCTGTCACCAATGTTATTCAATCTGTATATAGAGCAAGCAATAAAGGAAACAAAAGAAAAGTTCGGAGTAGGTATTAAAATCCATGGAGAAGAAATAAAAACTTTGAGGTTCACCGATGACATTATAATTCTGTCAGATACAGCAAAGGACTTGGAAGAGCAGTTGAATGGAATAGACAGTGTCTTGAAAGGAGGATATAAGATGGACATCAACAAAAGCAAACCGAGGATAATGGAATGTAGTTGAATTAAGTCAGCTGATGCTGAGGGAATTAGATTAGGAAATGAGACACTTAAAGTAGTAAAGGAGTCTAGCTATTTGGGGAGCAAAATAACTGATGATAGTTGAAGTAGAGAAGATATAAAATGTACACTGGAAATGGCAAGGAAAGCATTTCTGAAGAAGAGAATTTTTTTAACATCAAGTATAGAATTAAGTGTCAGGAAGTCATTTCTGAAAGTTTTGTATAGAGCATAGCCATGTATGGAAGTGAAACATGGACAATAACTAGTTTGGACAAGAAGAGAATAGAAGCTTTCAAAATTTTATGCTACAGAAGAATGCTGAAGATTGGATGGGTAGATCACATAACTAATAAGGAGGTATTGAATAGAATTGGGGAGGAGAGGAGCTTGTGGCACAACTTGACTAGAAAAAGGGATCGGTTGGTAGGACATGTTCTGAGGCATTGAAGGATCACCAATTTAGTATTGGAGGGCCCCGTGGAGGGTAAAAATTGTAGAGGGAGGCCAAGAGATGAATACATTAAGCAGATTCAGAAGGATGTAGGTTGCAGTAGGGACTGGGAGATGAAGAAGCTTGCACAGGATAGAGTAGCATGGAGAGCTGCATCAAACCAGTCTCAAGACTGAAGAAGAAGAACAACAACAACAACAACAACAAAAACAACAACAACAACAACAACAAGTTCTAGGGAAGTCATGACCTTAGATGCTAAGTCCCACAGTGCTCAGAGCCATTTGAATCATTTTTTATTTGGAATAATAACTGGCATATACATAAACAACATTAATAGAGGATGGGTAGGGGGAGGGGGGTGGGTGAAGTCAGCTTCCGTGTATGCAGGTGCTAACATATTTTAAACAGAATGTTGATGATATTTTATTTAGTAAATGGAAACAGAAAATCATTCATATGCAAATAATATTTAACAATCTTTCCCAGGTTAATTCAAAGAATAAATAGCACAGCAGGTACAAAAAATTCCAAGGCTTGCATATAAATGTAATGAATTCTGGAACATAATTGTACCTAAATATTCACAAAAAAGCAGTGCTACACAGAACTTATGAAATACCACTGACAGACCAGAGTACAAATCCATATTATTAAGACACTAAAATATAAAAATAGATACTTAATTTATTAAAAACAAAGATTCCAAGACTTACCAAGTGGGAAAGTGCCGGCAGACAGGCACATGAACAAAACACACAAACACACACAGAATTACGAGCTTTCGCAACTGGCAGTTGCTTCGTCAGGAAAGAGGGAAGGAGAGGGAAAAATGAAAGGATGTGGGTTTTAAGGGAGAGGGTAAGGAGTCATTCCAATCCCGGGAGCGGAAAGACTTCCCTTAGGAGAAAAAAAGGACAGGTGTACACTCGCGCACACACACACACACACACACACACACACACACACACATCCATCCGCACATACACAGACACAAGCAGACATATTTAAAGGCCAAAAGTATGTCTGCTTGTGTCTGTGTATGTGCGGATGGATATGTGTGTGTGTGTGTGTGTGTGTGTGTGTGTGTGTGTGTGTGTGTGTACACCTGTCCTTTTTTTCCCCTAAGGGAAGTCTTTCCGCTCCCGGGATTGGAATGACTCCTTACCCTCTCCCTTAAAACCCACATCCTTTCATTTTTCCCTCTCCTTCCCTCTTTCCTGACGAAGCAACTGCCAGTTGCGAAAGCTCGTAATTCTGTGTGTGTGTTTGTGTGTTTTGTTCATGTGCCTGTCTGCCGGCGCTTTCCCGTTTGGTAAGTCTTGGAATCTTTGTTTTTAATATATTTTTCCCATGTGGAAGTTTCTTTCTATTTTAGATACTTAATTTCACGCATAAGAAATATAGTATCAAATAAAAATGTAACTGTCACCAGAAACCCAAAACTATCCAGTTAAAACAATCTATCTTCCTGTATAGATTCTTTAATGTTTGTAGGAAGAATTACACACAAAACATATTCAGACCAAATATGTAAAAATTGAAGGAATGACTTCATGTAACATCATAAACTTCTGTTTAATTTGTTCTTTAATGAGAGACCAGTTTTGGTCAAAGACCATTATTCATCCACTGTTGTACAAATGTTGTGGATAAATAAAAATTTCAGGCCAAAAACTTGTTTGAAAATTATAGTAAAAATCCAAGCAATACTTACAGATTTTTGTTAACAGCAAGAGTTTTATATATACATCAAAGAACACGACGTCAAAAATAAACTGTAAGACAAAGAAAAAAGGCCGTATGAAATAATTATACAAAAGTGCTGACAATTGATAGATGTGATGTACATGTACAGACAAACAAATGATTACAATTTCAAAAAAAGAAATTGATTGTTTATTCGAGAGAAAGAGCTTCACAAATTGAGAAAGTCAATAAAGTTTTGGTCCACCTCTGTCCTTTATGCAAGCAGCTACTCAGCGTGGCAGTGATTGATACAGGTATCGTGCCAAATTCTGTCCATTCAGTGCGTCAGATTATCAAAATCCCAAGTTTGTTGGATGACCTTGCCCATAATGCTGCACAAATTCTCACTTGGGGAGAGATCTGGTGACTTTGCTGGCCAAGGTAGGTTTTGGCAAGCACAAAGAGAGGCAGTAGAAACTTATTGTTTGTGGGTGGGCATTATCTTGCTGAAATGTAAGCCCAGGATGGCTTGCCATGAAGGGCAACAAAACAGGGCATAGAATATTGTCAAAATACTGCTGTCCTACAAGGTTGTGATGGATGACAATGAAAGAGGTTCTGCTATGAAATGAAAGTACATCCCTGACCATCACTTTGGGCTGTCAGGTCATATGGGAGGCAGCGGTCAGGTTGGTATTCTACCACTGTCCGGGGCACCTCCAGTCATATCCTAAGGCTGGAATCTCATTAACTGGAGTAGACTTGTCTTCAGCGATAAGTCCTATTTTGAACTGAGGTTCAATGGCCAGCGAAGGTGTGTTTGGAGACGCCCTGATAATGGTGGGATACCAACCTGACTGTCGCATGACAGCTGGGAGTGAGGATCTGGGGTGCTATTTCATTTCCCAGCAGGATGCCTTTGGGTATCATCTTCAGCATCCTTAAAGCACAGTGGTACATCGACGATATTCTATACCTTATTTTGTTGCCCTCCACGGAAAGCCATCCTGGGCTTACGTATCTGCAAGATAATGCTCTTCCGATATGGTGAGATTTTCTACTGCTTATGTTTGTGGTTGCCACACACTGCCTTGGCCAACATGGTTGCCAGATCTCTCCCCAGTGTAGAATGTTTGGAACTTAAAGGGCAGGATCTTCCAACCATTTTGGGATTTTGGTGATCTAACGTGCCAGATGAACATAATTTGGCACGATCTCCCTCATGAGGACATCAAACAACTCTATCAGTCAGTGTAAAGCGGAATAACTGCTTGCATAAGGGTCAGAGGTGGACCCACACATTATTTGTTTGCTCAATTTGTGAAGCTCTTTCTCTTGAAGAAATTATCCAATTTTTCTGAAATTACTATAAAAATGTCTGCTTATATGAACATTGCATCTACCAATTTGCATCCCATTCGGATAATTTCTTCAGGGTGCATTCTTTTTTTGTCATACAGTATATAACATTATTTAATAATATTTAGTCATGCACAAGTCGATGCATAGGAACACATAAAATAAAACACCTGTGGGAACATGGCTTTGTTAGGTAACATTGCTGGCTGTCAGCTTCCCCCATTGCAACAGGCTATTTGAAGAACAATTGGTCCAGTGACTTTACTAAGTTTAGATGTTTGTGTATGCTTGTATCATTAATAGACATCGTTCTTCAGAGTAGCAGGGTTGTGTTTTTATTTATTGTAACCATTTTCCTATAGCCTGAGAATCTACATTGGTGATTTTCCACAGTCGCAGTCATGCATAAATTCAGCATATCTGTCTGTTCCGCAATGACAATGGTGCCAGTGTGTCCCCATTGTGCTGTGGCATTTTCACTAGGAGACAGTATTTCTCCAGCCGCAATGTCAACCACTGTGGATAACATCTCAGATGCAACCCATATTACAAATGTGACACTGACACTCTCTTGGACAGTGCTATGTTTCTATGCAACAATGTCAAACTGTGGGAGGTGACAAATAATGTACTCTTATGATTTTGCTTTGACCCCAGTTTCTTTTGTAAACCGGGCAACATCTGAGCCACAGCAATCCAACCAGTAGGATACATGTTTAATTGCTTTCAATGAGGCAACAACAACATGCACGAATGCAGTTGCTTCGGAACTCATTCAGCCGGCTTCATCATCTACCGTGCAGTCTCGTGTGTGCCATATCACACTGCTTACAGACAATAATTACTCGGCATTGTACCAATATAAGCATCACCCTAGCAATCTTTCAGCCACAGGACGCACCTCTAACTACTGCCGTTCCCACCAGACCAAACTACTTTGTGGTTCACCATAGTGGACAATTTCTTTACATTGAGTGACGTCTTCAGCAATGATGCCAAATTCATCACATTATTAAACCACTTGAGTGAAAATGTGGACACAATAAGTGATATCATTCTCACCCCTCCAGCAGACAACAAGTGAGAGACAGTCCATGCTACGCTCACCTGCTATCCAGAGGAGCAAATTCATCACGTTATTTATGATGAAGTTCTAAGTTAAGAGAACTCATCACAGCTATGGTATCACTTACTCACACAGACTGACATTCATTTTGTGCCAGACCAAATACAATTAACTTTCTGGGTTGTGAAGCACCCCACACAATTGCAACTAGCAGTGGTGGCCTGGCCTGAACATAAACCCTTAAACTTGCCGATCGAATACATTTGATTGTACAACAAAAACAATGCATTAATAATGTTGACAACAATGGTGGTGGGTGTAATGTGCTGTTTCCATGCCAGTCATGAAATGGCCTGCCAACGTAAGCTTAGCTGACTTCACCTGACTCCCACCGACTCTGATGTCACTGTCCCCAGCCACAGTAATGACCTTTGCGTGACAACAACAAACTCTCACTTGCCTACCATCCATACAATGCATGTAATTGTACAGAACACCGCCAACTGCATCACATCCACACTGCTGCAATGCACCACTGAGCACGCCATGTTCATGGCTGCACAGAAAACCACCAACCACTTCATGTCTGTGGAGTCACAACATGTGGCGGACCTCACCACTCCCAGGCAGAAACGTTTCAGCTGGCATCATGCAAAATATGCTGCTGCCCCCTGCAACTGCAGACCATCATGCAGTTCCCCAATATAACTCCATGTTCCACTGGAGACGCACTGGACCATGCTGGAGATTTAAGCTGCCTTGACACTCATGGAGACAATGACAGATTGCACCATGACACTTACTTCACAATAATAGATTTTTTGTGCACAATTAAACCAGAAACTGACTATATATCATCAACACAGGATCCGAGGTCAGTACTACTTCACCCTCTTCCTATGTGCAGCTCAAGCCTTCACACCTGTCCATGTCTGGAAACTGAGTAATTTGGCAATCTGAGCCCTTTATTCTGACACTCGTGAAATGAACTTTCATTTATGCCACAGTAACAACACTGTCAGCAACAAGGTTCAAGGCATCGACCATGAACTCCTCTTGAAATGACAGTACCTCAATCGACTATGCCAAATGCTTCCACTCGTCACTTCCTCCTCACCAACACACTCACAGCGTGCTGACTTGGCACCTCTGTCATCATCCACGTAGATGCCCGCAACATCGCTCCCAGTGGTCGCTACAAATGTTAGTACAATACCGCTTGTCCGCTCATCCCCCACTGAGTTTTTGAGTGACCCATCACAAGTGCATTTCAGACAATACACCATTAAGAATGAAACAGTCCACAAAATCATTACCATATCTGGTCCCAGTTCATCACAGACCACATCAAATGCCACATGACCTACTTCGGGTTGCCAAAGCATCACTGGATGAACTCTTACCAAAAGGCTTGGTCCACCCCTTACAGTTCTTGGGCTTCACCCATAGAATTGGTCCCCAAGAAAGATGGTTGTGCAGTGACTATAGAATCCTTAATGCTGACATGGATGACTACCCAGTTCCAAACATACAGGACTTCACCCACTATCTGGCATATGCCTTCCTTTTCAGCGTCATCAATTGTAATACCTATGTGTCCAGATGACATTCCAAAAACAGCCATAATCATGCCATTCAGTCTTTTCAAATTTATGTTCATGCTTTATGGACTTGAAAATACAGCACAAACATGGGAGCACTTTATCAATAGGTTACTCTTCAAGCTCCCAATTTCCTACTCCTCTCGCACGACAATGTATCGCACAGCCACTATATCAAACAACTTTTCAATTCCTTCTCTTACATCAGCATAATTAACAAAGAAAAATGTCAATTCCTTGTCAAAGAAGTCATCTTACTCAGACAGATTGTAAACTGATCGGGAATGAGACCCCCATCACCAGGCTACCAAGAATTACACATATTCCTAGACATGATAAATTTCTACAGAAGACATTTCTGACAAGCAACATGTTTGCAAGCACCTCCAACAGAAGCCCTTGTCAGCAAACATGTGGATGAACCAGAACTAGTTGCCCAAGCCAACACCCTGGACATGCCTACCCCTTCGCTCAGCTTGTCATAACAGCAGACACGAGCAACTCTGTTATCAGAGCTGTGTTACAACAAGAGGTAGGGGTGTCCTGCAATTGTGGTGCGGTTCTTCTCTCACAAACTCACTCCATCCCAAAGCAAGTGGTCCGCCTATGACAGGGAGCTCTTAACACTCTGAAAGGCAGTAAAATATTTCTGACAAGTTGTTGAAGGATGTCCCCTGATTATTTACACCGATCATTGCCCCCTCACGGGCTCTGTCCACAACCCACCTAAAGCTAAAGACCCTGCCCAGTGGTAACAACATTTGGACTACTTAGTCCAGTTTACCACAGACATTTGTCGGAGGTGCAGAACTATTTTTCATGTATCAGTGTTGTTTCATCTACCAGCAGTTATTGTCAGCTCCCAGAGGCGCAACAAAATGACCGACAGTTACGAGCTATCACTCATAATAACGGACACAAACCTAAGAATGGAACTTCATCATATCCCAGATGCTATCCACACTATATTGTGCAATAGTTTTCTAAGCATGTTATGTTCACATGTACCTCAATCCCTCTATCAAGCAATCTTCAGATAGCTTCACAATTTGTCACATGCCACCATTCGCCTTGTGACAGACAGGTTCATTTAGCCTAGCGTCAAAATAGATTGAAAACTTTGGGCTCACGCGTGTGTACTAGGTAAAAAAAGTAAAGTTTTGAGCCGTGTACAACCACAATTAGGCCAGATCGATATTCTAAACAATGAAACCCTCATCAAAGACAACACACAGACTGACAGACTACAGATGGGTCCATCACACGGCACTTTTGTAACGCAGTTGCACTTTTGTGTGATACTGATGGTATCTTTACAGTCATAGCATTATGTCTACTCTCGTCATTGCGCATACCCGACACACTGCCCATGCTCTCCATGACTCACTCTATAGTTGGCCCCACTACATCCTGGCCCATCATCCCAATTTCCACGTGTACACCCTACTGCATACCTCACCACCCAATGTCCTTGAGGCTGCAGATGACAACACATCCAGGAGGCCTACCTGCCTCTATTTCATCACCCTCTCGACACTCCACACAGCCTCCATCACCGTGTTCCGCACTGGGGGAAGGGGGTGGGGTGGCTCTGTGGAACATTGTTTCTTCGCAAGGTAACATCACTGGCATTTGATTTGGCTCTAGTGCAAAAGTCTCTTCGAAGGACATTTTTTCTGACAACTTTACTACACTCAGATGCTTGTTTTTGTATGCTTGTATTGTTAATAAATATTGTTCTTCAGAGTATTAAGATCATGTGGTTATTCTTCATAACACTCTCCTATACTGAGATATACAAATCAAAGAACCATGAACAACTATTTGCAAATGCTGTAAACTTAATTCCAATCAGTTGGCCCTCATGATAAGTATTACTTTTTAGTAAGATATCCTGAAAATTTTCCGTGCTGCTTTATCATAATGTGAAAAAATTCTAGCTCTGCCTTCACGTAATATAACAATACTGTTTTTGATTTTATCCACAACAAGATTTTCATCTCTTAAATACATAGTAAATGTCAATGGATTGCTTTTGCTGATAATACAATCATTTTTGTATTGTGAACATATTTTTCTACCAGTTTGTTCAATGTAAAATTTATTACCAGTGTTGCACTGCACTTTGTGTATTACTGTTTGGTAGTAGTACTGTATCAGGTTATATTTGTGCTCTATATTGGATTGAATTGTACTTAAATCAGAAAACATAATGAAAAGGATAGATTCCTACTCACCATATGGAGGAGATGTTGAGTCACAGAAAGACACAACAAATACTCTGCTGTACATTTAAGTTTCTTCTCAAATACGATGGGCATTTTTTGGTTTTATTCGGGATTAAAATACACTATATTGCTGCCCATTCTTTTGGCTCCAAAACCATGTTTTTCAGTATAATCTGCCCACATGGTACCAGTCTACTGACTGACATTGGAGCCAACATCTGGCTGCATCAGTAATCTCCCCATCATCCTCATACTGGTTCTTGCAGAAAGCGTCCTTCATTGCAACACACACATGGAAGTTGGAAGGTGTGAGATCCAGGCTGTAGGGTGCATGAAGAAGAACACTCCAGTGAATTTTTTGTGAGCTCCTCTAGGGTATGCAGACTTGTGTGAGGCCTTCTACTGTGATTTAGGAGAAGTTCATTTGCATTTTTGTGGCAACATGCATGTTGAATGAGAGTGTCCACATTTCACTAACAGCTCTCTGCTTGGAACCCACCTCTGTTACAGACACTATTTTGAAGGCTATACATAGTGCTGCCATCTATTGGAACTTGATGAAACTATAGGGGCTGAAGTGGGAATATTCCATGATGCCCCTCAGCAAATTCTGAATTTTGTCACCCAAAAGGAAAAAAATGTGTTGCATTGTTTATTGAACGCCCCATATAGAAAAAAACACATAGTACAGAAAGAAACTTCCACATGGGAAAAATATATTAAAAACAAAGATTCCAAGACTTACCAAGCGGGAAAGCGCCGGCAGACAGGCACATGAACAAAACACACAAACACACACACAGAATTACGAGCTTTCGCAACTGGCAGTTGCTTCGTCAGGAAGGAAGGAAGGAGAGGGAAAAATGAAAGGATGTGGGTTTTAAGGGAGAGGGTAAGGAGTCATTCCAATCCCGGGAGCGGAAAGACTTCCCTTAGGGGAAAAAAAGGACAGGTGTACACTCGCACACACACACACACACACACACACACACACACACACACACACACACACATATCCATCCGCACATACACAGACACAAGCAGACATATTTAAAGGCAAAGAGTAAGGGCAGAGATGTCAGTCGAGGCGGAAGTACAGAGGCAAAGAAGTTGTTGAAAGACAGGTGAGGTATGAGTGGCGGCAACTTGAAATTAGCGGAGGTTGAGGCCTGGCGGATATCGAGAAGAGAGGATATACTGAACTCAACATTTTTCTCTATATTGTGAGTAGGAATGTATTCTTTTTATAATATTGTCATTAATCTATCCTGGATTTTCCATTCTTTGATTTAGTAAATAAAAAAACACAATGGAAAATCAAGGATGGAATGTAACAATACCAGAGAAGGAAAGTTGCTACTCACCATATAGCAGAGATGCTGAGTCGCGATGGGCACAACAAAAAGATTCACACAATTGTAGCTTTTGGCCATAAAGTCCTTTGTCAGCAGTACACACACACACACACACACACAGATGGCAGGAGAGAAGGTGCGGAGAGGGGAGGTGGTAAGTAGAGGAAAGGAGATAAATTAAAAGAAATTAAAAGACGGGGTATGGCCGTGAAATGACGGCTGTGTAGTGACTAACGAGGGTTGAGGCCAGGAGGGTTACGGGAACTTACGATGTATTGCAGGGAAAGTACCCACCTGTGCAATTCAGAAAAGCTGGTGTTGGTGGGAAGGATCCAAATGGCACAGGCTGTGAAGCAGTCATTGAGATGAGAGATATCATGTTTGGCAGCAGTTCTGCAACAGGGTGGTCCACTTGTTTTTTGGCCACAGTTTGTCGGTGGCCATTCATACGGACAGACAGCTTGTTGGTTGTCATGCCTACATAGAATGCAGCACAGTGGTTGCAGCTTAGCTTGTAAATCACAGGAGTGGCTTCACAGGTAGCCTTGCCTTTGATTGTATAGGCGATGTTACTGACCGGACTGGAGTAGGTGGTGGTAGTAGGATGTATGGGGCAGGTCTTGCATCTAGGTCTATTACAGGGGTATGAGCCATGAGCTAAGGGATTGGGAGCAGGGGTTGTGTAAGGATGGATGAGTATATTGTGTAGGTTTGGTGGACGGCGGAATACCATGGTAGGAGGGGTGGGAAGGATAGTGGGCAGGACATTTCTGAATTCAGGGTACGACGAGAGGTAATCGAAACCCTGGTGGAGAATGTAATTCAGTTGCTCTAGTCCCAGATGATACTGAGTTACAAGGGGAATGTTCCTCTGTGGCCGGACTGTGGGACTTTGGGGGGTGGTTGGAGACAGGAAAGATAAGGCACAGGAGATTTGTTTTTTTTTGTACGAGGATGGGAAGATAATTATGGTCAGTGAAGGCTTCAATGAGGCCCTCGGTGTATTTTGAGAGGGACTGCTCCTCACTGTATATGCGAAGACCACGGGTGGCTAGGCTGTACGGAAGGGACTTCTTGGTATGGAATGGTTGGCAGCTGCCGAAGTGGAGGTATTACTGGTCGTTAGTAGGTTTGATATGGACGGAGGTACTGATGTAGCCATCTCTGAGGTGGAAGTCAACATCTAGGAAGGTGGCTTGTTGGGGGATGAGTAGGACCAGGTGAAGCAAATGGGGGAGAAGTTATTGAGGTTCTAGAGGAATGTGAATAAGGTGTCCTCACCTTCAATCCAGATAGCAAAGATGTCATCAATGAATCTGAACCAGGTGAAGGGTTTAGGATTCTGTGTTTTTAGGAAGGATTCCTCTAGATGGCCCATGAATAGGTTAGCATAGGATAGTGCCATGCTGGTGCCCATGCTGTACCATGGATTTGTTTGTAGGTAATGCCTTCAAAGGAGAAGTAATTGTGGATGAGGATATAGTTGGTCATGTTTTTACTCCTGGGCTATGAAAAATGTAGCAGTCATCAAACTTTATTTCCGTCCTACTTATTTTATAGTTCCTATCATTATAATCTCTACAGATAGCATTAACTGTTTTTGGATTGTATTCATTATCCATGGCACTGTGTCTCAACATATTTGTTTCTCTTTTAGTGTTCTTATCAGTTTGTCGTAAGTGGATTATTCTGTCCACCATGGCATGGAAAAATGCTTTCATATGTGTTGCGCGATGACATGGAGTATTGTGGATTATGCCATAACATGTGATTGGTTTTTGGAAAACGTTAAATTCGTGAATCTCATTTTCATTCCACACAGTAACATCTAAAAAGTTTACACTCTTCTGTTTTTCATGTTCAAAAGTGAATTGTATTTTTGCACACTTCATTGAATTTCTGATGAAATGCAGATGCATCTTCTTTTATTGACTCGAACATGATGATCATGGCCTCTACATAGTTCCTATAATACACTGTCTTGCAAACTAGCATCGGGTGCTCTATGAACAAGTTATTTTTTATATGATCAACAAAACTTTTAACTAAGGTGCCCATGAGACTGCAGCCCATAGCTAAGCCTTCATTTTGCTTGGAAGTTTTTCCATTAAAAATGAAGTATTTGTAGAAGATTAGTCGTACATTTTCAGTAAGTTAAACAATTTCTGCTTGGCTGTTTCCAGTATTTCTATCCAAGTTCACAATGTCTAAGGAGAGAAACTTACCCACCAGTAGGATTGTGATATTTTGACTAAGTTAATTAGTACAGTGATGTTCTTCAAAAAACATGGGTAATTGTACTTAACTTTTGACTTAACAATATGAGCAGGGCTCTCTCTGTTGTTCACTGTTGATTTTATGCAGATGTTGATTTTATGCGTTTTAGGTTCCACTCCTGAATTTAAGCTCTTGGATTCGTAACTAAGTGACTTACCTTATCTCTGTCTGTAAGCAGAAAATGGCAATTCTTAAATGCACTTTAAGCAGGTTGTTAATTTTTTGTTTAGGGTCTATAGCTATGTGGGTAACATTATCATCTTCAAAAAATATGACATTTTTAATTTTTTCTATATTTTTAAGTGAAATTTATATATGATGATGGTTGAGTTGCCTTTGTTGGTAATTTGTCTTTGACTTTCTTTAGCAAATGCTGATCAGTTTTACTCTTTTAATCAAATTTTTAGTCATTAATTTGTTTGTTCATGATGGTTGCTACTTTTCCCCTGTCATTATGTTCTGTACAGTACTGTAAGTTTTTCTGCATAGGTGGCCATTTTTACGGGAGTTACTAAAATATACTGTAGAATAATTAAATTTTGTTGAAATGTGTTGCTTTATTTCCTTAAGGTGACTTACCTTGATTTTGGTTCCAGTATCAGTTCCTTAGCTAGGCATTGCTTGTTGAATTTTATGCTTTTGTGACATTTTAATAATTTGTGTTTCATCTGTTGGTAATTCAGAATGACAGTTCACATTTGCCTTGGCAAAAATTTTGAATGTCCTGAATGTGTTGCACAGCTTTGATAAATTGTAGAAATGATATCAATTAACACCACAAGTTGCTGTTTAATTTATATTAATGTGTGACCAGTTTTATCAGCATGTGTTTTACAAAGAAAAATTTCAGATGAAAAGGATGTTTGTAAAAAATACATGCAATACTTACTTATTTTTGACATATAGAGGAAAATCAATAAGTACTGGCTGTAATTTTACTACAATTTTCAAACATCATTTTCTCCAGAAATTTCCCTGTATCTGTGGTGCGTGTAAAACAGGTGTTGGATTATGACCTTTGAGCGAAACTGGTCGCACATTAAATAGTATATTAAACAGCAGCTTATGGTGTTACATGACAATTTATCAGAGCTGTGGAATATAATCAACAAAAATATATTTCTTAACAAAATGTAAAGTTAATATTCCCAACATACAAAAAGTTGAAAAACTGAGGCACAGTATACAAGGAAAAATCAAAAGGTTTGTACAATTTGGAATATATAAAATCATGCTCAGTCCACTGCACATTACATAGGGTAAATTTGAAGGGAAATGTATAAAAGGGATGGCATACACATAAAAGCACATGACAATAACCAGTGGTTAACTATTGGAAACAGTACATAAAAAATGAATAAATTCTGTGACATACATACTGTGCATGAGATACTTCACGAAGCTGGAAAAGAGTGAAAAAAGAACCAGTCTGAAGTAGAATGAACATACATGTATTCACATAGAAGAAAAAATTACTAGATGTAAAAAGTAATGTTATGAATCTATGCTGTTTTTCAGAAGTTTCTCAAGCTCCTCAAACAGATAAGACAAAAGTAACAAAATATGTCTAGATATTCCCACAGTGACAAAAGTTAATGTAAGACCTATGAATAAACAATGTAAAGAATGTGTTATATCTTGATTTGTATTCCCAATATTGACAAAAGAATTAGATGTCTCTTACAGAAAACACAAAAAATAATGTGTCGGCGGTACAAAGTGAACTATGTCTCATATTAATTTTTGAGAACAAAATGCAGTTTCAAAATAAAAATATTTGTGCATACAAACAATGTGTTGTTTTTGCAATCATAGTCGGAAGAGTGGTTTGTTGCAGCTCTCTGTGGTACTGTATTCTGTGCCAGCCTTTTCATCTCCAAATAAGTGCAGCAAGCAACAGCCATTTGGATATTCTTACTGCATTCATCGCTTGGTCTCTCTCTGCAATTTCTACATCCACACACTTCCCTCCATTATCAAAAATTCTGATTTCTCTGGTGTCCCAGTTTGTATCCTGTCAACCAATCCACTTCTTTTAGTGAAATTGTAACATTTTTTCCCCCTAAATTCGGTTTGATACCTCATGATTAGTTACTCAGTCTACTCATCTAATCTTCATCATTCTTCTGTAGCACCACATTTCAGAACTTCTCTTCTTGTCCAAACTGCTTATCGTCTGTGTTTCACTTCTCTGCATGGCTGTACTCTAGACAAATACTGTCAGAAAAGATCTTATATTTATATTACATGTTAATCAATTCTTCTTTTCCAGGAAAGTTTTTCTTGCTATAGTCAATCTGGATTTTATATTCTCTCTACATCGCCCATCATCTGTTATTTTTCTTCTTATAAAGCCAAAATTCATCTACTCCATTTAGTATCTAATTTCCTAACCTAATCCCTTCAGTATCACCTCATTGAATTTGACTAGATTCCATTACCCTTGTTTTGCTTTTGTTGGTGTTCATCTTACAACCTCTTGTCATGACACTATCCATTTCATTGTCCAACTCCTGTTCCAAGTCATTTAATATCTCTAGCAGAGTTACAACACCATCAACAAACTCAAAAGTTTTTATTCCTTCTCTTTGAATTTTAATTCCCTTTCCACATTCATCCTTGCTTTCTTGTACTGCTTGCTCTTTGTACAGACTGAGTAATGTTGGGAATAGGCTACAACTCCGTCTCACTTCCTTCTCAACCGCTGCTTCCCTTTCATGTCATCTGACTTTTATAACTGCTGTCTGGTTTGTGTTCAAGCTATAAATAAACTTTCACTTCCTTTCATTTATCTCTACTACCTTCCAAATTTCAAAGGGTGTTTTCCAGCCAGCATTTTCAAAAGATTTGCCTTTCATGGGGCTATCTTGTGAGACAAGTTGTAGATAAGTTTTGCCTCATGTGTCTCTACATTTCTCCAGAACCCAAAGTGATATTTCCCAAGGTCAGCTTCTACCAGTTTTTCCATCCTCATGCAAACAATTCATGTTAGTATTTGCAAGTTTGTCTTATGAAACTGTTATGTTGGTAATATTCACATCTGTCAGCACTTGCCTCCTTTGAAATTGGGATTATTACATTCCTGTTAAAGTCTGACGGTAATTTGCTTGTCTCGCATACTTGCATACCAGAGGACTAGTTTTGTCATGGCTGGCTTTCCCAAGGATCTCAGAAATTCTGAGGAAATGTTATCTATTCCTTGGCCATTGTATTGACTTAGGTCTTTTGTCTCCCAAATCATGTTCAACTACTTTCTTTTTTCTTTCTATAATACTGTCTTCAAATTTGTTTTCTTTGTAGGAGCATACTATATATTCCTTTCACCTTTCTGCTTTCCCATCTTTATGTAGTTCTAGTTTGCCATTTGAGCTCTTGGTATAAAGCTGTTTATCTTTTCTCCAAAATTAATTTTTCTGTAGGCAGCATCTATGTTTCCTGTACTTATGCATCCTTATACATCCTAGCCACTTCTGTTTTGACATTTTGCACTTCCTGTTAATCACTTTTTTTTTAGATGTCTGTATTCACTTTTGCGTGCTTCATTTGCTGCAATTTGATATTTTCTTTTCCTTTTGACATTTCGATTCATTGTCTCATGAATTGTCCAAGGATTTGTACTGGGCTTTGTGTTTTTGATCCTCTGTTGCTTTCACTGTGTCATCTCTCAACGGACCAATGCATCATCTGTTGTATTTCTTTTCTCTATTATAGTTCAACTTTGCTTAATGCTCTCATGAAATTCTCAACGACTTCTACTCTGTTACATTTTGTCTAGATCACATCTCCTAAAATTCCTATCTTTCATTTTTATGAGAAGGAAAGATGCTACTCACCATATAGCAGAGACGCTGAGTTGCAGATAGGATAACAAAAAGACTCTCACAATTAAGGCTTTCGGCCATTGGTCTTTGTCAACACACACACACACACACACACACACACACACACACACACACACACACACATTCTAGCATGTGCGCAAACGCAACTCACACACACACACTACTGCAGTCTCAGGAAACTGAAACCACACTGCAAGCAGCAGCACCAGTGCATGATGGGAGTGCCGACTGGGTGGGGTAAGGAGGAGGCTGGTACAGGGAGGGGGAGAATAGTATGGTGGGGGTGGCAGACAGTGAAGTGCTGCACGGGAGGGGGGGGGGGGGTGAGAAGTAGCGGGAAAGGAGAGAAATAAAAAGACTGTGTGTGGTGATGGTATGACGGTTGTGTAGTGTTGGAATCGGAACAGGGAAGGGGCTGGATGGGTGAGGACACTGACTGATGAAGGTTGAGGCCACAAGGGCTATGGGAATGTAGGCTGTATTGCAGGGAAAGTTCCCAGCTGCACAATTCCGAAAAGCTGTTGCTGGTGTGAAGGAGCCCTATGGCACAGTCTGTGAAGAAGTCATTGAAATGAAGGATATTATGTTTGGCAGCGTATTCAGCAACAGGGTGGTCCACTTGTTTCATGGCCACAGTTTGTTGGTGGCCATTCATGTCGACAGACAGCTTGTTGGTTGTCATTCCTACAGAGAATGCAGCACAGTGGTTGCAGCCTATCTTGTAGACCACATGACTGGTTTCACATGTAGCCCTGCCTTTGATGGGATAAGTGATGTTAGTGACCAGACTGGAGTTGGTGGTGGTGGTGGGAGGTTGTATGGAACGAGTCTTGCATCAAGGTCTATTTCAGGGGTATGAGCCATGAGGTAAGAGATTGGGAGAAGGGGTTGTGTAATGATGGACAAGTGTATTGTGTAGATTTGGTGGACGGTGGAATACCACTGTGGGAGGTGTGGGAAGGATACTGGGCAGGATTTTTCTCATTTCATGGCATGGTGAGAGGTAATCAAAACCCTGGCAGAGGATGTAATTCAGCTGCTCCAGACGTGGCTGCTACTGAGTTACGAGGGGAATGCTCCTCTGTGGACGGACGGTAGGACTTTGGAAGCTGGTGGGAGACTGGAAAGGTAAGGCAAGAGGAAGATTGTTTTTGTACAAGATTGGGAGGACAATAACCTTTTCCTGGTCCCTACAGTTTAAACATTTTTTGCCACCAACCCTACCAATCAGAATCAACCAAAGACCAATATCGAGCCTTGCCTAACTCAGTTCACTCTTCCATCCAACCGTGATCCACACCCACTGCCACAAAACCACCCCCTGTTAACTTTACAGAATTTCTTAACCATGAACCTTGCCTCACCATCATTCCCATAATCCCTCAACATGCAAACTAACCTTACATTGCAGAAAGAACCGCAGTCCATCATCTAAAAACTGATCCTGGCTGTATAATCCTACCTGTAGACAAAGTCTCCCCCACAGTTGTTTTGAAAGCAAAGATTACCAAGCAGAAGGACTCCACCAGCTACAGACCTTGCTACAGTGAACCCGTTTCAGTAATACAGAAGGATCTCCAGTCACTACTCAAATCCTTAGGCCGATCCCAGAATCTCTCCCCGGAGTGCATCTCTCTACTTACCCCTAACACTCTCCGCACTCCTACCTTCTACATGCTTCCTACCCAGGATGCACCATTGTGGCCAGTTACTGTGCCCCCACTGAGAGAATCTTTGCTCTCATAGACCAATACCTTCAACCTATTACCTAGAACCTACTCTCCTATATAAAAGATACCAACCATTTCCTCCACCGACTCTCCACAGTTCCCGTCCCACTACCACACGTTGCCCTGCTCGTTACTATTGATACCACCTCCCTATACACTAACATTCCGATTGCTCATGGCCTTCCTGCTGTTGAGCACTACCTTTCCCAACACCCAACGAATTCCAAACCAACAACCTGCTTCCTAGTTGCCATGACCAACTATAACCTCACCCATAATTACTTTTCGTTTGAAGGAATTACCTACAAACAAATCCAGGGCATGGCTATGGGCACTTGCAGGGCACCATCCTATGCCAACCTATTCATGGGCCATCTAGAGGAATCCTTTCAAAAATTACTAAACCCCTCACCTGGTTCAGATTCATTGATGACGTCTTTCCTATCTGGATCGAAGGTGAGGACGCCCAATCCACATTCCTCCAGAACCTCAACAACTTCTCCCCCATTTGCTTCACCTGGTCCTACTCAACCCAACAAACCACCTTTCTAGATGTTGACCTCCACCTCAAAGATGGCTACATCAGTACCTTCGTCCATATCAAACCTACTAACCACCAGCAATACCTCCACTTCAACAGCTGCCACCCATTTCATACCAAGAAATCTCATCTGTGCAGCCTAGCTACCCATGCTCATCACATCTGCAGTGACGAGAGGTCCCTCTCAAAATATACCAATGGTATCACAGAAACCTTCACAGACCATAATTATCCTCCCAACCTTGTACAAAAACAAATCTCCTGTGCCATATCTTTTCAGTCTCCCACCACCTCCCAAAGTCTCACTGTCCAGCCACAGAGGAGCGATCGTCTCATAACTCAGTACCGCCTAGGATTGGAGCGACTAAATTATATTCTCCACCAGGGTTTCAACTACCTCTCGTTATGCCCTGAAATGAGGAATGTCCTGTCCATTATCCTTCTCACATCTCCCACAGCAGTATTTCACTATCCACCGAACCTACACAACATATTCGTCCATTGTTACACAACCCCGGCTTCTAACCCCTTACCTCATGTCTCATGCCCCTTTAACAAACCTGGATGCAAGACCTATCCCATACATTCTCCCACTACCACCTACCTATTTCAGTCTGGTCACTAACATCACCTATCCCATCAAAGGTAGGGCTACCTGTGAAAGTATTCATGTGATTTACAAGCTAAGCTGCAACCACTGTGCTGCATTCCAACAAGCTGTCTCTCCACATGAATGGCCACCGACAAACTATGGCCGAGAAACAAGTGGACCACCCTGTTTCTCAATATGCTGCCAAACACAATATCCTTCATTTCAATGAGTGCTTCAAAGCATGTGCCATATGGATCCTTTGCACCAACACCAGGATTTCTGAATTTTGCAGGTGGGAACATTCCCTGCAATACATCCTACATTCCCGTAACCCTCCTGGCCTCAACCTTTTTTAGTCAGTGTCCTCACCCATCCAGACCCTTCCCTGTTCCCATTCCAGCACTACACATCATTCCACCACAATGCCCAGTCCTTTTATTTCTCCCCTTTTCTTCTATTTCCCCCTCTCCCCTCTCTCCTTCCCATCCTCCTAACTTGCAGCACTTTACTGTCTGTCACCCCCACCATACTATCCCTCCCCTACCCCGCCCCAGCCTATCCCGTAACCCAACCCAGTTGCCACTCCCATCATGCACTGGTGGTGCTGCTGCTCACAATGTGTTTTCAGTTGTGTGAGACTGCAGTAGTGTGTGTGTGTGTGTGTGTGTGTGTGTGTGTGTGTGTGTGTGTGTGTGTGTATTGTTGACAAAGGCACAATGGCTGCAGGCTTTAATTATGAGAGTCCTTTTGTTGTGCCTATCTGTGACTCAACATCTCCACTATATGGTGAATAGCAAATTTCCTTCTCATAGTATTGTTACATTCCGTCTTGGATTTTCCATTGTTTGATTTATCCTTCATTTTTGAACCTATTTTTCAGTTTCTTACAACAAGTGTTGGTGATACTAAATTGTGCTCTGTGCAAAATTCTTCCCAAGGACATCTCTTTCACTTATGAGAGCACTATGAGGTGTGCTCAAAAAGTATTGAATCTTTGGTTGGTAGAAATACGTTCGCTGATTTGCGAGTACAGAACCTTAATCTCCTGCAAAGTGGTCTTCTCAGTAATGCGCACAATTCTCCCAGCACTCCAGCCATTTTTGGAGTCTTTTGGAATGGTGATAAGCCAGGCAGCCACATTCAGCTTGGGAAATAACCAAAAGTGTTCAAAAATTTGGAGTTACTGTTTGCATTGTCCAGCATCTCATGAGTGATTTCAGGATGGTGTTGCTTCTGATCTGTTGTCAGCAGTTTCACTATGAATGTTGCAGATGCTCTCTTCAAGTGCAAATTATTGGTCAAAATAGAATTTACAGTGAGTTGTTCATGCCATCATCCCCGAAAGCCTGTTGAATCTTACAAACTGTTTCTGCCAGGGTATCGACTAGCTTTTGGCAAAATAGTATGCAATATCACTGTTTGTCTGTAATTTCACAATGCACTGGACTCCAGTGAGCACTCACTATACATTGTCATTCATAGGTCGACTGCCAGTGACTGACACTTTCTGCAGGTAGGAAAAAGTTTACAGATGTTCAAGGACGTCTCCCACCTTATCTCCATGCAAGAAAGCCTCCTGTGGTTTTACCCAAGAGGATTTCATTATCACAAAGCCATGCAGTAGAGCTTCATGTGCTTGGGAAAAACAATGGATATAGTTTCCCTTTTCTTTCAACGATCTACAGTACCAAGTAGCTAATGTTGCAAGCATAAAGATCAGTCTAATCATTCGGTTTGTTGTCTCTGCAGCTACTGAAAATATTGATGCACCTCTTCAGGAGTGGTATATTAGTTCGTCACCTATACAAATATGCCTCTGCTATGGTTCACCTACAGAATGACATTTTAATTTTCCAGTAGCAGCAGTTCACAAGCACATGATTCCAATTATTGATCTAAACAAAGACTACTTGGCTCAGTACATTTTAACTTGATGTTATGTTTAACATTCGTGAATACTCCTCATCTCTCCACCTATTTCCGTACAGAAATATTTGTACATGGTGCTCCGATGGATTTAATTTATCGACTTTCCTTTTCTTTTTCTTAATGCTCTAATAGTGTTCAAACAGTTTTTTCAGTAGCACTTCATTTATCTTGATCTCATTTAAATGAATCTGCCTAAATGAGATATTTAGCCATAAAACACTCATCTGCCCCACAACTACAGTCACAGGAATTCTACTTTAAATGACAGTGTTCCCACATTGTTATATTTACAGTTATGCATTCAGGTAATGTATTTTCCCAGCTCCTGTCAAGGAGCAGGCCGTATCATGTGAATGCCCACATCCCAATACCAAAACTGACATGTCACTGATGTGAGCCTAGAATTGGTAAAATTTTCCGATGTACCAATCAATTGATTTTTCAATAATTCACCTGATGTGAGTGATAATGATGCTGAAAATATATTGTGTGTAAAATATCCATATTTTCAATGTATTGAATTTGTGATAGATCAAGTGTATTGATTCCCATTTCAAAAAAGCTGTTTTGTTTTAAGCAGGAAACTCTTGCTATTTAAATTTGTTGTATAGGAGATCTTGTTAACAATGAAGAACACGGTGTTCCACATTCAGCTCCCCAACTTCATCGAACCTCATTCACATTCTTTATTTTCCAGTAACTCTTTAGCACTCACTTTCATTCTTCAAACAATAATGCATGTTTGTCTCAAATGCTGCAAAAGATGGAAGTGTTCCAAAGCTCTTTGCTGTCTTATAAATTATTTCTCAAAAAAAAATTATTTATATCTGCTTTAATCAAAGAGGAGCACCAGTTTCAAACAGTATATACTTTATTTTGGGACAGCTCTGTTTTTAGTAATATTCCTGCCCGCTTTGTAGAATACACTGCACTAACTGGTAAAACAAGGCTTCCTTTAAAATCTTACTACTTGATGTTTAGAAAATGTTTCATGTATTGATTGTGTTTGACAATTTCAGATGGATTCTAAGGCGTTTATTGATTTAAGAAAAGAAAAACTAATTACCAAGCTGCTGAGAAATATTTCTGTGCAAATAAAAGACATTTTGACTACTATGTTTTTCAAAAATAAAAAATGTAGGAGTAAAGGACACCATTCACCAAACAGCAGAAGCATTGAGTCATCTACAGGCAGACACAAAAGGGGTGTAAAACTTGTCAGCTTTTAGAATAAACCATATGTTGAGCTGGAGTACAAAAACACACTCAACACAGACGTAGTTATCAAGGGTCCCAGCATAGTGTAAGGGTGTGTATTTTTGTGCTATAACTCAACAAATTTTATTCCGAAAACTAGCAAGTTTTATTTCTCTTTTGTGTGTGCTTGTTGATGACTCAATGCTCCTGCTATTAAATGAGTGGGTCTTTGTTACTCCTTAATTATTTACATTTCATCCACACTTTCATACTGCAATTTTTGAAAATGTTTCTTCAGAATGTCAACAATTTCTATGAAAGTTCCAAACTTCTGTTCCATGTGCTCTGTATCTGTTTTCAGATTTTGCAAATTGTTGCACATAACTTGTTAGAATGATTTATTAAGAATAATGAATCAACCATGACATAACTTTCTTCTCATAACTGAGATTTTATTAGGAAAATAGTCAGTCAAGTTCAAAATTGTTCAATGTTTATTCCTATAAAAGCTTAGTATAAGATTTAACCGAGCAGAGCAAAGAAAATTAGTGGTTTTCATATTACTTGAATCATTTTAAGTGACTAATAAAATCTTTGACATTGTTGCGGAGAAGCACATACGAGTTTTGGACTAAATTTTAAAACTTATTTGGGAAATGCTAGTTCTTCTTCAAGATTAGATGAGTGTTACTCATATTTCGCAATGGATGATCAAAAAACAAGAATTTTCGCAAGCTGTTAAACTAAGTTTAGTCTTTCCACATGTGAATGCAACAGTTGGGAGTGATCATCCATAAATATTGAAAACATAGTTAATTACTCGATGAGCAGTAGAAAATAAAATAAAATTCCATCAGAGCATTCAGAAAATACAAAAGGAAATTATTCTTAGAGATAATGAAACTTGAAGTGATGAGGAAAGTGAAGAAATGTGAGGCTTTGATAGAAGAAGAAAAAGTCAAATCATTTCTTAAAAATGTATCACAATATTTCAACTTGTCATTTAAATAATCGTCATTTGACCTAATTGTTTAACTAATCCAGCAGTATATTCTTACACTTTCATTTTAGTGACTCTGTGTCTTTTTTTAAACCTACTCTCTGCATAGGAGACATCTACACAAATACAGGGTTAATGGGTATAAGTGCAGATATTTTTATTGGTGACTGAGAACACTTTAATGAACAATATTAAATCATTATTTATTTCCTTTGCAGACTAATAGTTATAGCTGTGAGTGGTAGTATGTTTTTAGGTTGGTTAGTACCAATCAAGTATGTGTGGCAAGACTAAGTCATCAATGCTTATTTTCCCCTGGGCAGCAGGTCAGGTATGGCTGTGTGGACACACAATGGTTATCCTGTACTGACAAGTGTAGTTCATTTAATGGCACTGTTGTGTTTGACACAGTGAAAAAAAAAAAGAAAAAAAAACAGCACATTGATGTCTGTACATATTAAGGTAACATATATAAAAATATTAACACTTATGCATATTGTACCATGTAAATTAAATAAAATCATATATAGTAGCATGTCACAATGGTAGAATAAAACTACCATCTCTGTAAATGACTGTTGGATAAACATGTGATCTGAGTGACACTTGTCGGTTAGCTGATAGGTGTACCTGAAAGTGACAAAGGTTTACCAGAATAAAGGTTTAATGTTTTTAGAGGTTCAGCACATGAACTTCTTCATATTGGCAGTAGGATAGGTGTAGGTGTGGAACCAGTGTTCCGAGATGGCACATCATCAGTCACTAGTTTGCAGACACCCATCAGACTTGATTTGATTGCTCTTGGTTTATGCTTTAACATCAAACACTTTCTCTTTTATTTAATGAAGTATCAAGTGTGACTTCATATTCAAAGTATTCCAAGAATTTTTCAAAATTTTGCCGTGTATATTACTCATAACATCAGTTCTACTGCTTTATGTACAGTGTTTCCGTGTAGTACTTCTAATAGCCACACCTACCTCCCTGTTTTAGTTTAGTGCCTTAAACCATAGTCATTAATAGCTAACAAAAGCTGCAGTTTATCACTTCATCAAATGCTAGTGTACGAAATGTCAATTAACCCCCGGGATCACATTGGCAATTCAGAATCACATCAGGGGCACCAAAAATGTTGCACATTAGAAAATCTGCTTTATTGCAACATTTAATAACAGAGCATGAAAAGGCATAAAACAGTCCAAGAATACATAGTGAGAACTAACACAAAGACTAATTACAAAAACCAAAGAATAAACAAACATTTTAACAATATCGCGTAATTATCTTGAGTTACAAACATGTATGATGTAATGATGACTACAGTATCATATGTACAGCACAGAACTAAGTGGAATTAAAATCAGGTCATAAATTCTTTTACAGAGTAACAGAGGAGTCAGAAAATTCATGTGTGGTCTTTCTTGTAAAGAAAAAATTAAAAATAAACAATAGATATTTCATGGGAATAATTCAAAATCTCACAACCAAATGCTAACATGGAATTTTTATGTGACAGTAAGACAAGATCTAAAGAATAAATCTCCAGTGGAAAACTTTGGATAACATACTAGAAATGACTGTAGTCATATGTTAGTTGAATTTAGTGACAATGACAGCATGTTTGTCTGTAACATATTATTCAGGAAAAAAATAGTAAATGTACTAGGAAAAAATTAAATTAAATGTGACCCTGACTTTTATTTTATGAAATATTAAACTGAAGAAAGTGTATAGGATGTGACAGTCCTGAACTACTTCTGAGTTGTAAATGGTCAAAGATTTGTAAGATAAAGAGTAAAAGTAGATATAAAGCTAGAAACAAACAAACTTGCTGGGCAGGAAATTATAAATGTAGACAACAGGTATTTATTTTTGAATAAGTTTGTGCACCAGATTACATCATTTAAAAAGTCAATCATACTCAAAACTGAAGATTACAGAAACTTAGACAAAAGGAGCAATATTTTTAAGATGCATAGTAAACAACTAAAGGCGTTGCACTTCTGAAGAATGCACATGAAAAGAAAAGAAAACTTCAAATGCACACAGGCAACCTTCAAGGGGGAGTTGAGAATTGTAAGCAAACAGAATTCCAAATAATAAGAGCATGAAGAAAACAAAACAGAGGCTTATGTTGGGCAGACATCACATATTATTAGTTAAAATTGCTGGTGGCATAGAAACATACAGCAGAAAGAAAAATATACAAGCATTCCATAATCCATGGTTATAACATTCCAGAAGTAATGTTGTGGTGTATAAAGCAGTGCAGATTATGAAAAGTAAAAAAGGTGCTGAGAGAAAAGTGTTTCAATAGAAAAGGTGAAAGCTCAAGGCAGAATAATACAGAAGGAATTTTATAAGCAGAATGTATGTCCGAGGTCTCCTCCTGAACCCCTGGATTGATTTCAACAAAGTTTGGCACAGAAACAGCAGGCCTCACAGGTATCACTACTGTGGGGTTTATAACCTCCTAACTTATATAGGTGTGGAGATATGGGCAAAATTATGCTTTTTCCCAGCCCCTGGAGTAAAGTCTACCCTGCATGCTGACATTTTGTATGGAAACACTATTGGCCTGCCAAATCAGCTTGCTTTGCTTGGCAGCCTTTACACAACGGAAAAATAAATGAGTTTCAAGCTCCTGATATATAGCTTGCCCTGCATGACAGGCATGTTTTGGTAGCAGTATCATCGTGTTTGATTGAAGTATATTACAGGGGCTACTCATGCCAATGAGCATGGGTGGGGATAGGTTGAGATATATAGAGGAGGTAATGGACAGAGCAAGGGAGGAGGAGGAAACAGACAGAGAGAGGGGAGGGAAGGGGGTGGTGCAGGAGGCAGTTAGAAGATGTATGAGGTGGTGTGCAGGTGTGGAAAAGAAAGAGGGATAGGCAGAGATGGAAAGAGGGGGAGGGGTAATGGAGGATATGTTTTGGGGGGGGGGGGAGATATAGTCAGAGAGAGGGTAGAGGAAAATGACAAAGAGAGGAGGGGAGGAGATGAAAAGACAGAGAGAGTGGGGAGGAGAATATAGACAGATAGAGATGGGAGAATGATGGAGATGGGAGGATGATGTGAACAGACAAAGGAAGGAAGAGGCAGATACAGAGAGGGGAAGGAAGAGGTGTGTTCAATATGTGTGTCAAATGCATGTGTGTACGAAGCCACAGGGAAAAGGCTAGTTATTTTTATTTTTGAATGAAGGCAGTTCCACAAAACTGGAACAGTGCTACTCACAAGAAAGAGGACAGACAAGACGTAAAGACTGTACAAATGTCTGCATCCTATTTGTAATGTCAAAGATATTTACTAAAACTTGTATTAACTACCAGAGGAAACATTAGATTTAAATCAGACAAAATTCATGTTGGCTGTAGAATGTGATGTATCACAACAGATTACATGCAATGTATAAATGAACTTACAGTGTGGGGCAATTAGTAGTATAGATTAACACTTTGTGTAGAATTTACAGAATTTGATTAAGTTCTTGTGGTAGTTTCCGTAAAATCTATTCTTACAGTCTTTGAGAATCTGTCCTTTGATTCCCCCTAGGCATGGCCTTCACCTCAACAGGAAGGGAAGGGAAAACTGTCAGGCCTAATAGCAAATAACTTAAGGAGAGGCACTGTTACAAGTGGTAAACTACCAGTGGTTACAAGTGACAGATCAGCAATTTTTTAGGGTAGGGAG
The DNA here is from genome assembly GCF_023897955.1 of Schistocerca gregaria. Lineage (NCBI taxonomy): Eukaryota > Metazoa > Arthropoda > Insecta > Orthoptera > Acrididae > Schistocerca > Schistocerca gregaria. The sequence continues at coordinate 940,138,523 of NC_064920.1, forward strand.
AGCAGAAACTATAGGTGTTCAGAGACAGGCTGAAAATGACATTCACACTGATAAAACAGGCAGCCAGAAAGCAAATTTTAATGTACACAATTCATGCAGACAGCCTCTGATTGAAACTAGAGATACACATAAATTGGCAGGAAAATTAGGTTCATCATGTTTTAATTCAGCCAGTGCACAAAATTAGTTATCATTATTGCTTCAGAATATCCAAGGACTAAGGGGTAAGCTTAATGAGTTGCTTATTTGTGTTGAAGAATTAGAGTTGAGCAAAAGAGTTGATACAATCTGTCTCTCTGAACATCATGTGACCACTGGTGTAGATATGTTAAATGTTACAGGATTCAAGTTAGCTTCTTACTCCTGTAGAAAAGATGTGGAGAAAGGAGGAGTTGCCACATTTGTCAGAAACTGTTTTGATTTCAAGAATACTGATATTAATAAATTTTGTTCAGACTAGCACTGAAGCTTGTGCAACAGAAGCAGTATTTCATAATAAGTCCTTTATAATAGTAGGTATATACAGATCACCTTCAGGAAATTTTAACCTCTTCATAAAAAATCTGCTGTCCCATCTCATGGTAAAAAACAAGGTAATAGTGGTTGTTGGTGATTTTAATGTGGATTTATTGAAAAGCTCTGACGGTGAACAATTATTGCAGTTTGTAACACTATCATTCAATTTAGTCCCTACTGTCAATTTTCCTACTAGGATATGTAAATGAGACTGCTATTGATAATATCTTTGTAGACAAATCTAGGGCAAAAAGTCATCTCACAAAACCCATAGTAAATCTTATCATGAAACTTGTCAGGATAAAAAAATCTGAGTACAGAAGGGTAATAAATAAGGAAATTGCTAAAAGACATGAACTGGATAGTTGTTTACAATACCGCTGACTCACATGGAAAATACAAAGCATTCGTTAATAAAGTTACCTCCACTTTTGAAAATTGTTTTCCCTTAAAGGTAACTCAAATCACACAGAAATAAAAAAAATAAACTGTGAATCACACAAGGAATAAATATATTATGTGGAACAAAAAGGAGACTGTATCTACTATCTAGGAGCAGCTCTTATGTTAGAATTGTAATGCATTATAAAGAATACAGCAAAATATTGACGCTAGTAATCCAGAAATCGAAGCAGCTTTGTCATGAGAAAAAGATAATTACATCAAGCAACAAAATAAAAACTGCATGAGATATAGTGAAGACAGAGACAGGTGGGGCCAAAAAGGAAGAGGTACATATAGCTCTAAAACTAAATGAGAGTTTGGTAACAAGTACAAGTAGTGTTGCAAACCTCTTAAACAAGTACTTAGTTTCGGTTACTGACAGCTTGGGGTTATCAGGTTCGGTGAACAGTGCAGTGGAGTATATGAGACCAGTCTTTAAAAATAATTTCTGTGAAATGGAAATGACACATCTCCCAAAGAAGTAACATCCGTCATAAAATCCTTAAAATCTAAGTTTTCCAGTGGGTATGATAATGTATCAATGAAGTTAATCAAAGAGCACTCATAAATAGCTGAGTTCTGTCTTAAGTTATTTGTGTAGTCAATCTCTTATCAGTGAAACATTTCCAGACTTGTTAAGAAGGCTGAAGATAAGCCTCTTTTCAAGAAGGGGGATAAAGAGATACCATCAAACTATCACCCAATTTAATTTTTGCCAGATTTTTCAAAAATATTTGAAAAGGGTTGTGTTCAAGCATCTCCTTAAGCATCTGAGTGCAAATAATACAGGATGAGCATAGAGTCTTGCCTTGATTATAAAAATGTATAACAGAATAACCGTTTGACATAAAAAGGTACAGTTGATGCTGTTACATAGGTCAGTGTTACTAGTTGTTGTGACCAATAGATGGTACTAGTGCTCCACAGCACTGACATGATCTGTTAGGACATGTTAGTTGCTGGCAAAATGGTGTCGAAGCAGGAGAAAGCGCAATGTGTGCGCTGGTTTCACAAAACGAAATTACCCATCAGTGTTCAGCATAAATTTCGGGCTTGTTATTTACGCAGCCCTCCTGACTTAAATCAATAAAAAGCAATGGTATGCAAAGTTTAACGAAACAGGGAGCATTGAAAATCGTCCTCTAAGTGGCAGACCTCGTGTGAGTGATGCAACTGTTGATCGTGTTTGGCAATAATTTCAACGGAGTCCATCTAAATCAACTCGTCAAGCATCACGTGAACTTCAAATACTGCAAGCAAGTGTGGTGAAGATTCTACATAAAAGGCATAGGTTGCATGGTTACAAAGTGCAAATTGTGCAGTCCTTGCAACCGAATGATTTACTGACACTTGCTTAATTTGCATCTGAGATTCTCAACAGGACTGATGGTGCTAACGATTACTTAAATCACATATGCTTTACCGATGAATCCACCTTTCATGTCAGCGGAATGGTAAATAGGCACAATGTCCATATATGTAGTTCAGTGTCTCCACATGCTACTGTACAGTTACAGTGAAAAAGTGAACGTTTGGTGCGGCCTCATGCATACCAAGGTTTTTGGACCATTTTTCTTCACGGAAAAATCCATTACCACTAACTTTTACTTAGACATTTTGCAACAGTTAATTGCCCCACAGTTAGAATATCAACCATGGATACTTTTCCAGCAAGATGGAGCACCCCTCCTCTGGGCTTTGATAGTGCATGATTTCCTGGATGAAACATTTCTGGATTGGTGGATTCAAATGAACAGTGCAACACCCTGGCCACCCTACTCTCCAGACATTATACCCCTTGACTTTTTTTTCTGGGGCTATATCAAGGACAGAGTCTTTGTCACACCATTTGCCGACATCCACAAATTGAAGGCTAGGATACAAGCTGCTGTGTTTAGTGTGGCAGAACACATGTTATGAAACACCTGGCGGGAACTGTAATACCGCCTCGACGTTCTCTGAGCTACCAAGGGAGCACATGTTGAGGTTTACTAACGTAAGGGGTCTTAAAAAATACTAGTAACACTAACCTATGTTACGGCATCAAATATAAATTATTATGCCCAACGGTTATTATGTAATAAATTGTTCTAATCAGGGCAAGACATTGTGCTTACCCTGTATATTGCTCAAGTTACAGTTTGGATATCTTAAGGATTCGGATATACAGAAAGCTATTTACACTTACATTGAGAATGTACGTAATTCATTAGATAATAAATTAGAGGCTACAGGCATTTTCTGTGACCTGTCAAAAGCCTTTGACTGGTGAACAGCAGCATTCTCTTAAGTAAATTAGAATATTATGGTGTCACCAGCAATGCTGCAAAATGGTTTGAGTCTTATCCAACTACCAGGAAACAAAGGGTGTCATTGCGAAATTCCTGTGCAGTAAGCAATCAGTCTTCATCTGACTGGGAATTAATTACATGTGGTGTTCCTCAAGGTTCCATCTTGGGTCCATTGATTTTTCTTGTGTACATTAATGGCCACTCATCTGTTACATTGCCAAATTCTAAGTTTGTTTTGTTTGCAGATGATACAAACATTGCAATAAGTAGGAAGTCAAGTACTGGTTTTAGAAATAGCTGCTAATCAAATTTTCACTGACATTAATAAATGGTTCAAAGCTAATTCACTGTCATTAAACTTTGAGAAGACACACTATATGCAGTTCAGAACTTGTAAGAGATTTTCTTTCAGCATGTGTATAAGATATGAAGACATACAGATCGAAGAGGTTGACAGTGTTAAATTTCTGGGATTACAACTCGATAATAAATTCAGTTGGGAAGGGCATACCACAGAATTGCTTAAGCGCCTAAACAAGTCTGTATTTGCAGTGAGAATGATGTCAGATGTAGGAGATATAAGTATAAAAAACGTGCATACTTTGCTTACCTTCATTCTGGGGCAACTCATCAAATGGAGCAAAAGTTTTTAGGGTGCAAAAGCGTGTGATAAGAATCATTTGTGGTGTAAATTCAAGATCATCATGTAGAAACCTGTTCAAGGAACTTTGTATTCTAACCACTGCTTCTCAGTATATTTATGCCTTAATGAAATTTGTTGCAAGCAAAACATCTCTATTTCCAACCAATAGCTCAATACATAGTATGAATAGGAATAAGAACAATCTACATAATGACCTAATATCACTTACCTTGCTAAAAAAAAGGGGGGGGGTCCAATATTCAGGAACACACATTTTCGATAAATTACCACCAACCATTAAAAACTTTGTTTCAGATAAAACACAGTTTGAACAGAGTTTGAAAGACTATGTACATCAATGTTGCAGATTCCCTTAGATCTCATCATGATAATGGGAAATTAAAAATTGACAGAATGGGATAAGAGTCGTACAAGAAGAGTCTGTATCACAAAAATTCTTCTTATTTTCAATACAGCAACTGGTAAAAGGAAGAGAAAGACTAAAGATAATTAACACATCTGAATCATCTTCATTTTGCTTATGCCATGTTTGCCTCAGGTTGACATAAACTTCAGCAACTAATATAAGAACTAAATTGAGCAGATTTGGGAAAAGCCTTAAAATCAGTTATAGAAAGCTGAAAATAATGCATAACCAGCTCACTGAAAATGAAGTTTTACACATTAGTAAAGAAGTTGCAGAATCAGTTCATAGGTTTTAAGTATTTATGTCAACTGAAAACAGTGGCCGAGCAGTTCTAGGCACTACAGTCTGGAACCGCCTCGGGCATGGATGTGTGTGATGTCCTTAGGTTAGTTAGGTTTAAGTAGTTCTAAGTTCTAGAGGACTGATGACCTCAGAAGTTAAGTCCCATAGTGCTCAGAGCCAATTGAATTGAAAACAGTGACTGGCGGAACAGGAAAAAATACAGAAACCCAAGCATTAAAAAACAACTAACTTAACTGCTATGATAAATTAAATACAGTTTTAAAAGTAAGCTTCCAATGTCTCCAAAACAGAAAGCTTACAAATAGTGTGTAATAACAGTTTTGACTTATGGCAGTGAGAAAGAGTTTTTAATGAGAGTGGAATTGAGAAACTAGGTGACCATTTAAGAAATGCATGTTGTGAATTACTTGGAGGGGCACCAAAACAAACAAGTGGATAGGTTAACATACTAGCGTGGAAGGTGTAATTATAACTGTAAGGGAAATGATGTTGGGTGGGACATACAGCCAGACAAATATACAGAGTGTTCCAGGAAGAATGGTCAAAATTTAGAGATGTGACAAATGATCATCTGAGTCAAATAATATACTAAACAGAGACTTTAAAATGCATACCTTAAGAGTTACAAGCAGTTGTTCATTTTCAGTCCTGTGAAACACAACGCTTCTATTGAACAAGTATTCATAGCTCTTAAGGTATGCAGTTTAGAGCTGTATTTGTCAGACAATTTTTTTCTTCTTTTGTACTATCTCCTCCCAATATATGAAAAACAAAGAGCTTACAATTGAAGAGATTTGTTTCACAGTATTAAATATGAAGTAGTCATAGTTCTTAAGGTATGTAATCTAGAGCCCATGTATACCAGACTTTATTGTTTCGAGTGATGGTTCCTATCATAGCCTTGTATATTGACCATTGCTCCAGGGACACTGTGTATAGTGGATGGAACAAGTAAACATTCTCCCAGATTCCAAGAGATTAACAACGGCACAAGATGGCATGCTAATGGAAGATGAGTAGATGACATTAGTAAACATGCAGAAAACACACACTTTCAAACATACACCACTCACACATTCATGGCCACTCTTGTCTCCAGGCAGCTACTTTTAAATGAACTTCAAAAGTGTGTGTGTCTGCTTCTCAGTGCCTTCTGTATGTGGTGAGTAGCAATCTGTTCAAGTTCATTGTTGATTATGATTATGACAGAACAATTTATGTATAATTCTCTCCTTGTCCTTGTTTTCCTCCTCTGTCTTCTTCATCTTCTTCTTCTCCTCCTCCTCCTTCTCCTCCTCGGACAATACAACCAAACACGTTTGATGTGAACCAGATTCTTCTTTTGCCTACCATTAGAAGAGTTATTACTAATTATGTTTTTGTGACTTTTGCTTCTGTTTTTACAGGGGAGGCAATATTTCTTCCATGAACTCTTCCATGCTCGTGGTAACATTCTCATTTGCTATTTTGGAGCAGTGGCATTTAAGTGGACACTTCTCATATACAAAGCTGTATAGCTTTAAAGTGCTGTGAAAAAATTCTTTTCTCATTTTTTGTACAGCAATAATATATTTTTCTACCAAACTTAAAGACATTTTAATGAAAAACTGGTGTTGTTAGAGATGTTGTTTTTGGTACTGGTTTAAGTTTATGGTTGACTGTTATGGTTGAATGTTACTTAATTCTATTGTTAATGTTGTAAAAAGCTCAATATGCAGCCTCAGATGTTATTACATAAAATCCTATGTAAAATATTTTGACATGTTATATTTTGTGAAATATTGAATTATATAACATCACAGTAAGTTGCTGAGGTGTAGAGATTTATATTGTGTGTTTTTGCACAAGGTGTATCTATATCTTATTGATTACCATGTTGAACATCATACTTGAACAGTTTGTATTCTTTTTTCTTCAGTAAATGAATATGTTGCGTCTTTGAAGATTTATGAAAGTTCTCGCTGCATAAATATATGTTTTGAACATGGGACAGAACTCGCACATAAGGGGGAGGGGGGGGGGGAGAGAGAGTGAGAGAGAGAGAGAGAGAGAGAGAGAGAGAGAGAGAGAGAGAAGGGGGGGGGGTCTTTTGTCCTGGCAAACACTTTATAATTCTTCCGTTTTGTAAATAATGGCAAGAAATTACAGTCAAACTAAACTAATGTTAAGCATGTATAATTTGTGTTATCTTTAAAGTATGTGAAAATTGAGCACATTTCTTTTACAAGGTGCTGCCTAAAGATACTGCATTTTTTGTATATCATATTTGCTACATAGTTCTGCTGAAAACTGTCCACAGTTTACACAGCTATTTGACTACTGCCCTCCCCACACCTCAAATAAATAAATAAACAAACAAATGAAATATTGGAGCCTGGAAAAATTGTGAAGAAGACTGAGGCTTTACTACATTTTCATGTTAAAAGCTGGTATCTGGGCAAATCACATTAGATTTCAGGTTGGGATTCTGTCTGACTGTGTGTGTGTGTGTGTGTGTGTGTGTGTGTGTGTGTGTGTGTGTGTGTGTGTGTGTGTGTTTTTAATAAGGAGTGGGGGGGATTGAGTTTTGTTCAAAAGTATCACTCCTTAATTTGATGCTTGTGATATTCATTGTTGACCTCATGATTATAAGTAAAAGTTTATGACAATCCTTTTTCACTATTTCTCTACTTCCTTACATTTATGGAAGAATGTGAACTCAGACTGAGCATAGTTTTGGAAGATTGTATGATTGATTTATTTAAGGTAGCGCATATCTATGTTTGTGCATGATGTGTCCAAAGAAGGGACATCTGCTATATTTCACTGCTGAAACTGCAGATTATAATGATGCTCATTTGTTCCACTGGGTTCATATATGTTTGCATTAAGAGTTCCATTTAGTGCAAAAGATTGTACAAAGGTTAGATTAGTGTCTGTAAGGAAGGATGGATCTTACCATCATGCAATATGGTTCAAAGTCTTTCATTTCTAATGTCTTAAACTGTTAGTTGTTAAATACTTCAAGTTTCTGAATGCTGATGAATTGCTGTTTGTCCAGCAAATAAATTCTTATCTAAATTTTTGACTTGTTGAGAAACTGAGTCAGTTTTGTACTTTGATAAATTGTAAAACTGCTGTTTTTCACTATTCATATACTGTACATCAAAGTTATGACAAAAAACAGTTAATGATTTTTTTAGTGTGTTATCATAAGTAGAACACAGTTGATGAAATATTCCTCTTTCTCTTCTGAGGTTTACAGGTTTATTACGCCAATAAAAAAATAATTTTACATTGCATTCAAGCCACATTATTAAACTGAGCAAATGTTGTCATTTTTTGTAATGTTTTGTATCCAGGAAGTTCATTTTGAGTTATTAAACATTTTGTAATAAAGTATCTGAGAAAAGAGATCTTTTACTAATCTGTATTAAATGGAAAATTGTTTACAGCAGATCACTGTATATCCTTCCCATCTCTGAAACTGGGCAAAATAATTGTGTGGTAGGTAGAAGGGAGAATTAATTTACCCTTTATGACAAATGGCTCTGCTGGAGATTTTAAATTCTGTTGATGTATTCTAATAACATTTTGTAGTGGCAGCAATGTTGTATCTCAACCATATGGAGATGGTAGTGACATGCTCTCATATAGCTTAATGTGCTATGTTCTAGCTTACGAAAGATGAAGTTAGGCATATCCAGATGGAATTCAGATGTTGGTTTGACAACTATTGGTCAGGCACACAAGCCTGAATGTGGTTTTCACATTCGCTTAGGCAGATTCTTAGCTGTTCCTCAGTTACTGCCTCAGAAAATATAAAACACAAACACTTACAATACAATAACACAGGACAAAGTTTGCTCGATTCAGGGACAGGTGTTACCCACGGATTTCCTACTGTAGACTAACTTATGCTTTTAATGGCAGAATGACCTTTCACCCACTTAGAAAATATAAAAATAATAAATTTAGCAAATCTAAAAAAATACTGGATACTGGAATAAACACTAGGGAACAGAACGACCATGGAGATGATTGTATTAGATAGACATGTACTCCAGCAGTTGGCTGTGAAAGTGAGTAGTTTATAAATATGAAGAGAATAAGAATAGCCATAACATATAACTTCGTTCAGGATTTGTTTATCGAATCCATAAAATGTGACATCAGTGGGCTTTGTGATTTCATGATGATGCAACAAACTTTTGCATTCTTGTTTCCAGAATTTTTGTAAACAATTGCACTGAAGTGTCAGAAAAATTGTGCTGAACAGGTTCCAGTTGTGATGATGGAAGAATAGAAAATATAGTGTGTGAATGCTGTAGTACTGAGAGAGATAATGTATTAAAATGGAATGATAAATGGATGTGACACACAACTACTGACACTAAATCAAAGTCCTAGAATGAAAGTGACTGTCACCGGGACATCAAAGCTAGCGTGTGCAGTTTTTAGATGCTATTACTCCCCAAAATAACTGTGTATTTTTATGTGCTCAAAAACTGTACTGGGAAATAAAACATCATATGAACAGGCCTTGAAAGCTCAATGGTGCAACACAATTAATCCAGAATAAAGCTATCACTTTTTGTAGAAATGTATGCTAAGGTAAAGAGTGGTAAGTGCTCTTTTGGGGCAAACGCACAATTAGTTCACAGCCTTAATGAAGTAAGTTGTACAGAGCCGTAATCACATGGTCATTTAGTGAACTATATGTGTTTAATTCTGACTCAGCTAGAATGTGTTGGTGTCACGTGTAGCATTTACAGAAGCATTGCTACGCATGCATTCCATTACATTGGAGTTGCTGAGTTCAAGTGTGTTTTTCTGTCATCTCTCAGAATTATTTGCAGCTTTTTATGGTTTGAGAGGGTAAGTAAACAGGGTTGATATTTGATATTGTAGTTTAACAAGTGCATTTCGATAGTCTTCTTTCTGTTTAAGACTTAGGGCTTGCTGTGCACATGCCCCCCACCCCCCCACCCCACCCCCTCACGGAAAAAAAACCAACAGTGGACCATGTGCACTCTAATTTGTGGAGTAACTACACATAACTGTGCACTTGTTCCATTACTGAATTCTCATGGTGATTGGATTTGATATATTTCGTGTTCCATAGGTCCAACTGTGTTGGGTTCACAAGGATGTGGAACGAGTCAGTTTTTACAAATACAATATGATAATCCTATAGCATATACAGAAATTTGAGTACATAATTATACAGGGTGTTACAAAAAGTTATGGCCAAACTTTCAGGAAACATTCCTCAGACACAAAGAAAGAAAATATGTTATGTGGACATGTATCCAGAAACGCTTACTTTCCATGTTAGAGCTCATTTTATTACTTCTCTTCAAATCACATTAATCATAGAATGGAAACACACAGCAACAGAACGTAACAGCGTGACTTCAAACACTTTGTTACAGGAAATGTTCAAAATGTCCTCCGTTAGCGAGGATACATGCATCCACCCTCCGTCGCATGGAATCCCTGATGCGGTGATGCAGCCCTGGAGAATGGCGTTTTGTATCACAGCCATCCACAATACGAACACAGAGAGTCTCTACATTTGGTACTGGAGTTGTGTAGACAAGAACTTTCAAATGCCCCCATAAATGAAAGTCAAGAGGGTTGAGGTCAGGAGAGCGTGGAGGCCATGGAATTGGTCCACCTCTACCAGTCCATCGGTCACCAAAGCGTACGAACACTTCGACTGAAATGTGTAGGAGCTCCATCGTGCATGAACCACATGTTGTGTCGTACTTGTAAAGACACATGTTCTAGCAGCACAAGTAGAGTATCTGGTATGAAATCATGATAACGTGCTCCATTGAGCGTAGGCTGAAGAACATGGGGCCCAATCAAGACATCACCAACAATGCCTGCCCAAACGTTCACAGAAAATCTATGTTGATGATGTGATTGCACAATTGCGTGTGGATTCTCGTCAGCCCACACATGTTGATTGGGAAAATTTACAATTTGATCACGTTGGAATGAAGCCTCGTCCGTAAAGAGAACATTTGCACTGAAATGAGGATTGACACATTGTCGGATGAACCATTCGCAGAAGTGTACCCGTGGCAGCCAATCAGCTGCTGATAGTGCCTGCACACACTGTACATGGTACGGAAACAACTGGTTCTCCCATAGCACTCTCCATACGGTGACATGGTCAACATTACGTTGTACAGCAGCAACTTCTCTGATGCTGACATTAGGGTTATCATCAACTGCACGAAGAATTGCCTCATCCATTGCAGGTGTCCTCGTCGTTCTAGGTCTTCCTCAGCCGCAAGTCATAGGCTGGAATGTTCCGTGCTCCCTAAGACGCCGATCAATTGCTTCAAACGTCTTCCTGTCGGGACACCTTCGTTCTGGCAATCTGTCTTGATACAAATGTACCGCACCACGGCTATTGCCGCGTGCTAATCCATACATCAAATGGGCATTTGCCAACTCCGCATTTGTAAACATTGCACAGACTGCAAAACCACATTCGTGATGAACACTAACCTGTTGATGCTACGTACTGATGTGCTTGATGCTAGTACTGTAGAGCTATGAGTCGCATGTCAACACAAGCACCAAAGTCAACATTGCCTTCCTTCAATTGGGCCAACTGGTGGTGAATCAAGGAAGTACAGTACATACTGACAAAACTAAAATGAGCTCTAACATGGAAATTAAGCGTTTCTGGACACATATCCACATAACAGCTTTTCTTTATTTGTGTGTGAGGAATGTTTCCTGAAAGTTTGGCCGTACCTTTTTGTAACACCCTATATAAAAATTTATACAGTAAATTCTTTCTGCAGCAATACAGAAAAAGAAAATACATCTTTTCTTAGAATCATTAAAACACTACAAAGAGCACATATAGAGCACACACAGATACAGAGCTCAGGTTAAATAACATTCTTAGTGGCATTATGTCAACTTGTATTATATAATATTAAAAATTTACAGTTTATTTAGTTAAAAAATTAATCTAGACTGTAAAAAGCTTTTTCTAGCAGAAATATTTTAGTGCTTTCTTAAACTTACTCTTGTTATTAATCTCTGTCTTTATTTCAGGAGGAAGAGCATTGAAGAGTTTTGCTCCAGTGTAGTGGACACCCTTTTGTGCCAAGCTCAAATTTCTGTGCTCGCTTTGTATGTCATTCTTCCTCCGTGTGTTATGCTCATGATAATTACTGTTTGGTTGAAATATCTCTATATTTCGACAAACAAAAAACATGAGAGAAAAAATATAATGAGATGTAGTTGTGTATATTTTAAGTTTTCGAAAGCTAGGGCGCACTCCCTTATAATTCTTAAAGCTCCCTTCTGTGCAATGGACACTTTCTTTTCTAATGGCTGGTTGCCCCAAAAAATAATGCCGTATTCAATGCGAGAGTGAAAATAGCCATAGTATGCCACTTCTGCAGAGTTTGGTTCAGCATATGTAGTGACAACCCGTAAAGCATAGGTAGCAGAGCTAAGCCTCTTACTGAGATCAATAATATGTGAAGACCAGTTCATTTTCTTGTCAATGTGCACTCCATTCTTTCTATTGGTTGATTACAATATGTCACACGTATCTCTCTCTCTCTTTTTCTGTTTTTGTACAGAACTGAATAAAGCTGGTCTTACTGGAATTTAATAAGAGACAATTCACCTTGAACCAATTAACAACATCTGAGAGTAGGTGATTAATGAGTGAAAGTGTGCAGGACTGCCAAAATGTTGAACAAGAAAATAAATGAGTAGCTAATGAACAGAATTCTCAGGTAAATGAATACTGTGTTTTTACCTACTTTCAGTGTTTTTAATTAATCATACTATTTGGCAGGACTATTCTACAGTGAGAAGTAGTAAGAAACTATGTAAGGAAAATGGAGAGAAGAAAGCAGTATGCAGCAAGAGATGTAGAATCTGCTGGGGAGGAGGCACAATCTGGCCAAGTGAATATTTATTATAGTGCTTCTAAGATATACCATGTACCATATTTTACATTAAAGATCATGTTAAAGGTGGAAGAAGGACCAAATCATCCTCTCAGAGTGGCTCAAAAACATTTTCACCTGATGTCAGAAATATCGTGGCGACAGAAATAACTGAGATGGAAAAAGTGCAGGTTTTGTCATTGTTGGGCGAGTTTCTTAAAAGTAATAAGCTGAAAATGCTGTTCACTAATGAGAAACCAAGCTACGATTGGCTCTATTTGTTTGTGAAATCCAATCATCATCATTTTCTCGGGCCTTTGTCCCACTTCAACACGTTGTCGGCCTTGTTACTATGTATTTGGCGGTGTTAGTGTTGGAGGAGGGCCGGATGCCATTCCTGTCGCCACCCAGTATCCCACATGGATGGAAATAGTGTACCCCCCCCCCCCCCCACACACACACACACAAATATATGCTCCCTTTCCTGCAGTACCAAACTGATGATCCCGTGACATCTCAGACAGTGCCCTATAAAACTATCCCTTCTCCTAATCAGTTTGTGCCACATATTTCTTTTCTCCACAATTCTGTCCAGTACCTCCTCCACTTAAATTGATATAGCTATATGAAAAAAGATGTATACCTATTTGGTGTCTAACTTTATGAATTTACCTGTGCACTTACCTCACCTTACCTTATAATGAAATTTGCTGATAAAAGTAAGTGCTGGACCAGGACTTGATATCAGAACCTACTCTCTAAGCTGTTCAATTATTATGCCTCACTAGACTCAAAGATTCACTTTGCTGGAACCTTTCTCCCATCAAGGTAAAATCTGTGACATGTCTGAAGATCAATTTCGAGTGATGTGTAACTTAACGCCCTTTGTGCTTCTCATATCTTCCTGCTTCCGTAATATGTTCTGGACTGGATGGAAGAAGCTATTGTTTTGAAATCTGAAGTTAAACTAAAAACAGAACAAATACTGTTTGTCGGTTATTTGCCCAACTTTAATGAAAATCCAATAATCATGTTCTAGTTATAAGTATGAATTTCAGTGTCCCTTTGTACATTTTAATGTTACTTGCTGTTTATTTATTTGCATTTGCCATTTTGTATTCACTTTACTTAGTTCTATGCAGTTCCCTCGTTGGCATTAATAGTTTCTCTTGTGCATTCTCATTTTTTTTATTTATCACTCTGAGAAGTCGTTGAATCTCTTCATTCAGCAACCTTATAGTTGTCTCATTTTCCTGTAGAAAAGAAAAAACAGGTATTTTTATTATGTTGAATTTTTAAAACAATTTGAACAGAAATCTTATACTTCATAATATTTTGTCATCTCCTGTTCTTTCGATAGTTTGCTTGATTTTTAACGAAATGATGTTGAATGAGTTAGTTGAGAGGCTATATATGCATGAGTTGTTTGTGTTTATGGCTCCATAATAGTCATCTACTACAGGTTACTAAGTAGCACAGTAACTTAAATTTAATAAGTATTACCTTAATAATCTTTAACATTACTCATTTTTCTAGTGTAACATATTTAAATATACCAAGAAAAATAAACATCTTTGTCTTGTGTTCCACACATGAGGATTGCAACTGATAGTTTGAATCAGAAGATGCAAGCGTGTGAACATCATTAATTTATATCATCCCCGAAGATATGTTGAAATGCAACAGTATTGCATTAGATGTGATTTCTGATGTTTTCATGGTGTGAGTCTTAGATGGTATATTTATAGCTGTCCAGCTGATTTGATGATTCAATTTTTATGCTTAATACTTTAATGACTCACCTTATAGTGATCATCAAGTACAACAACTGATACATTAAAAAGCTCTCACAGGCCAGACCATGTCAGCAGCGAGTGCAATGAAGACTGTCACTTGAAGCATGGAAAGAATGCAACTAGATGAGGCAACAAAATATCACATGTGAAAGTCATATTGTGTGCCAGGCTTGATATCCAAATGGCAAAAAAGCATTTACTTTGTAATTTACTCATAATGACCATCCACTTTTATGGCAAGGAAAAGTGTTATTTTACACTACTGGTAAATAATGACAACTTTAGTCTCATTGTAAACTGAGGAGTGAGCAGTGCTCATGTTGGGAGAAATGACCATTCTCAGAAGAGTGTCATAAAGGAACACTAGGACCCAGTTTCTATTTAGCAGTGTACTGTAGCATGCAGTAATTAACATTTTGTTCATATCCATTTCTTGCATTAGTTACTAATTTATGATTTCTGTTTTGTGTCAATGCATTTTGTGGAAAACAAATACCCAGCAAGCGTCTTGCAAGGGGGCTGGTATAACCTTGTGAATCAAACTCTTAAGTGCTGCTAGTGATGTAGGTCAGAGAGTGAGTGGAAACTTGCCTTATTACTCTTCAGTTTGCTAACAGACAACAAAGGTGATTTTTTGTCTGCCTCGTGTGACCTCAAAGTTTTTCCAGTAATGGAACATCTTTTTACTGATTTGGTTCTGATGGCACTTCTGTTAAGTTGTATGGGAGACTTTGTGACAAGTGTTCTCAGGATATAGTAAACAAGATGACACTGACTGCAGCAGATTAAATTGAAAGTTAGGAGAATTTTGCAGGCATTAATAAGTGGGAAAGTATTCCAGACAAGAATAGGTTGAAATGTGTATAAAGCATCACAGCTCAAAGTAGAAAATCATTTGTTATTATGGGTAAACGTGTCACTGACGTCCAGGTCAGAGCACCAAAGAGTTGTAACAAGACTTCTTTGCTTTTTTTGTGTGTGCGTGCTTGTGCATCGAGCTGCAGAACTATTTAGAAGTCACTTTGCTGATTGTACTTGTGGATGATACGTTCATTAGCTGAACTCTTAAATCTCATAACAACTAACAGTTATCTGATCTTACTGGAATATTGTACTAATATCAATACAGTCATTGCCGCCCCCCCCTCCCCCCCCCCCATGAACCATGGACCTTGCCGTTGGTGGGGAGGCTTGCGTGCCTCAGCGATACAGATGGCTGTACCGTAGGTGCAACTACAACGGAGGGGTATCTGTTGAGAGGCCAGACAAACATGTGGTTCCTGAAGAGGGGCAGCAGCCTTTTCAGTAGTTGCGGGGGCAACAGTCTGGATGATTGACTGATCTGGCCTTGTAACACCAACCAAAACGGTCTTGCTGTGCTGGTATTGCGAATGGCTGAAGGCGAGGTGAAACTACAGCCATAATTTTTCCCGAGGGCATGCAGCTTTACTGTATGGTTAAATGATGACGACGTCCTCTTGGGTAAAATATTCCAGAGGTAAAATAGTCCCCCATTCGGATCTCCAGGTGGGGACTACTCAAGAGGACGTCGTTATGAGAAGAAAGAAAACTGGTGTTGTACAGATCGGAGCGTGGAATGTCAGATCCCTTAATTGAGCAGGTAGGTTATAAAATTTAAAAAGGGAAATGGATAGGTTAAAGTTAGATATAGTAGGAATTAGCAAAGTTCGGTGGCAGGAGGAACAAGACTTTTGTTCAGGTGAATACAGGGTTATAAATACAAAATTAATTAGGGGTAATGCAGAAGTAGGTTTAATAATGAATAAAAAATAGGAGTGTGGGTAAGCTACTACAAACAGCATAGTGAACACATTATTGTGGTCAAGATAGACACGAATCCCACACCTACTACAGTAGTGCAAGTTTAAATGCCAACTAGATCTGCAGATGACGAAGAAATTGAAGAAATGTATGATGAGATAAAAGAAATTATTCAGGTAATGAAGGGAGATGAAAATTTAATAGTCATGGGTGACTGGAATTCAAGAGTAGGAAAAGGGAGAGAAGGAAACATAGCAGGTGAATATGGATTGGGGGTAAGAAATGAAAGAGTACGCTTTCTGGTAGAATTATGCACAGAGCATAACTTAATCATAGCTAACACTTGGTTCAAGAATCATAAAAGAAGATTGTATACATGGAAGAATCCTGGAGATACTAGAAGGTATCAGATAGATTATCTAATGATAAGACAGTGATTTAGAAACCAGGTTTTAAATTGTAAGACATTTCCAGGGGCAGATGTGGACTCTGACCACAATCTATTGGTTATGAACTGTAGATTAAAACTGAAGAAACTGCAAAAAGGTGGGAATTTAAGGAGATGGAACCTGGATAAACTGACTAAACCAGAGCTTCAGGGAGAGCGTAAGGGAACAATTGACAGGAATGGTGGAAAGAAATACAGTAGAAGAAGAATGGGTAGCTCTGACGGACGAGGTAGTGAAGGCAGCAGAGGATCAAGTAGGCAAAAAGACGAGGGCTAATACAAATCCTTGGGTAACAGAAGAGATATTGAATTTAACTGATGATAGGAGAAAATATAAAAATGGAGTAAATGAAGCAGGCAAAAAGGAATACAAACATTTTAAAAATGAGATCGACAGGAAGTGCAAAATGGCTAAGCAGGGATGGCTAGAGGACAGATGTAAGGATGTAGAGGCTTATCTCACTAGGGGTAAGATAGAGACTGCCTACCGGAAAATTAAAGAGACCTTTGGAGAAAAGAGAGCCACTTGTATGAATATCAAGGGCTCAGATGGAAACCCAGTTCTAAGCAAAGAAGGGAAAGCAGAAAGGTGGAAGAAGTATATAGAGGGTCTACACAAGGGCAATGTACTTGAGGACAATGTTATGGAACTGGAAGAGGATGTAGATGAAGATGAAATGGGAGATACGATACTGCGTGAAGAGTTTGGCAGAGCACTGAAAGACCTAAGTCGAAACAAGGTCCAGGAGTAGACGACATGGCCTTGGGAGAGTCAGTCCTGACAAAAACTCTACCATCTGGTGAGCAAGATGTATGAGACAGGCGAAATTCCCTCAGACTTCAAGAAGAATATAATAATTCCAATCCTAAAGAAAGCAGGTGTTGACGGATGTGAAATTTACCGAACTATCAGTTTAATAAGTCACAGCTGCAAAATACTAATGCGAATTCTTTACAGATAAATGGAAAAACTGGTAGATGCGGACCTCGAGGAGGATCAGTTTGGATTCCGTAGAAATGTTGGAACACGTGAGGCAATACTGACCTTACGACTTATCTTAGAAGGAAGATTAAGAAAAGGCAAACCTACGTTTCTAGCATTTGTAGACTTAGAGAAAGCTTTTGACAATGTTGACTGGAATACTCTCTTTCCAATTCTAAAGTTGGCAGGGGTAAAATACAGGGAGCAAAAGGCTATTTACAATTTGTACAGAAACCAGATGGCATTTATAAGATTCGAGGGGCATGAAAGGGAAGCAGTGGCTGGGAAGGGAGTGAGACAGGGGTGTAGCCTCTCTCCAATGTTATTCAACCTGCATATTGAGCAAGCAGTAAAGGAAACAAAAGAAAAGTTTGGAGTAGGTATTAAAATCTATGGAGAAGAAATAAAAACTTTGAGGTTCACCGATGACATTGTAATTCTGTCAGAGACAGCAAAGGACTTGGAAGAGCAACTGAACTGAATGGACAGTCTCTTGAAAGGAGGATATAAGATGAACATCAACAAAAGCAAAACGAGGATAATAGAATGTAGTCGAATTAAGTCGGGTGATGCTGAGGGAATTAGATTAGGAAATGAGACACTTAAAGTAGTAAAGGAGTTTTGCTATTTATGGAGTAAAATAACTGATGATGGTTGAAGCAGAGAGGATATAAAATGTAGACTGGCAATGGGAAGGAAAGCATTTCTGAAGAAGAGAAATTTGTTAACTTCGAGTATAGATTTAAGCGTCAGGAAGTCGTTTCTGAAAGTATTTGTATGGAGTGTAGCCATGTATGGAAGTGAAACATGGACGATAAATAGTTTGGACAAGAAGAGATTAGAAACTTTCGAAATGTGGTGCTACAGAAGAATGCTGAAGATCAGATGGGTTGACCTAATAAGTAATGAGGAGGTATTGAATAGAATTGGGAAGAAGAGGAGTTTGTGGCACAACTTGATAAGAAGAAGGGACAGGCTGTTAGGACATGTTCTGAGGCATCAAGGGGTCACAAATTTAGCATTGGAGGGCAGCATGGAGGGTAAAAATCGTAGAGGGAGACCAAGAGATGAATACACTAAGCAGATTCAGAAGGATGTAGGTTGCAGTAAGTACTGGGAGATGAAGAAGCTTGCACAGGATAGAGTATCATGGAGAGCTGCATCAAACCAGTCTCAGGACTGAAGACCACAACAACAACAACAGTCATTGAATGCTTTCATTATGGATACACTATACTCTTTAATAATTAATCTACTAGAAGGTCATGTGTGTCTTGGTTGGGGTGATATTTTTGACTATCCAGTAACACCCTTTGGGTAACAATATCTTGGTTCTATAGATTGCCCTCAGATATGTCAGTTGAATATGTCTCACCATTATTGCTTTGTTGTCAGGGAAGCTCTATTTATTTATAATCTGTTGCTGAGACTTAACTGTATGTCATCAGACGGTGAGATCTGTGCCAACAGTGGCTAAGAACCCCAATAGTTGGGATTTTAACCAAAGTTATAGGTATTCGTACCATTATATAATCTCATTTTGATGTAATGATAATGTCCACACATTTTGTGGAAATGCTGTTGCTCATATGGCCACT
The DNA here is from genome assembly GCF_023897955.1 of Schistocerca gregaria. Lineage (NCBI taxonomy): Eukaryota > Metazoa > Arthropoda > Insecta > Orthoptera > Acrididae > Schistocerca > Schistocerca gregaria. The sequence goes on from NC_064920.1 coordinate 940,157,669, forward strand.
GCAGCACAATTTAAACCTACACTCACCTGCTACATTGTTACAGTCTTCCTTCTGAGAACAATAAAAAGGTCTTGTCACTAGCAGTTTCACAGAGCACTGAAAGACCTAAGTTAAAAAGAAAGAAGGAAAGGTAACTGGAATAGATGGCATTCCTTCAGAATTATTAAGATCTGTCGGAGAACATGACCATGAGAGAACTATACTCCAAGGTAGGTGAAATATCCTCAGGCTTGAAAAAGAATGTAATAATACCTGTTCCAAAGAAGGCAGATTCTAACAGGTGAGAGTATTACTGAACCACCACTTTACTAAGTTATGGTTGCAAAGTGATACACTGACAGTGATTATTTACAGACTAATCTAAAGACTGGTAGAAGCAGATCAGGGAAGATCAGTTTGACTTCTGGAGAACTGTACAAACTTATGAGGCAATGCTGATTATATGACTCATCTTAGAAGATAGACACCAGAAAGGCAAACCTATGTTGATAGCTTGAGGGACATCACTGTTCCACATAGACTGTTTTTATTTTTGAAATAAACATTTTATTTCATGCTTTTTCTATGAGCTGATTTAAGCCCCTGTGGCATTTCCAAGCTTTCTCTGTTCATTGTGTCACATGAAAATCTGCAGTCTCATAATATCTTACCTTCCACACATTTGTGGGGAGGAAGCTCCAGCTAATGGTCTTCTTAAAAAAAGTTTCTTATAGTCATGGTGGTAATGGGCACAACTATCACGGGAGTTTTATTTGAAATGTGAAACTAATGTATTTTAATGTGGTGTATGCTGACACACTGAAGATAAGGTGGATAGATCACGTAACTAATGAGGAGGTATTGAATAGGATTGGGGAGAAGAGAAGTTTGTGGCACAACTTGACTAGAAGAAGGGATCGGTTGGTAGGACATGTTTTGAGGCATCAAGGGATCACAAATTTAGCATTCGAGGGCAGCGTGGAGGGTAAAAATCGTAGAGGGAGACCGAGAGATGAGTACACTAAGCAGATTCAGAAGGATGTAGGTTGCAGTAGGTACTGGGAGATGAAGCAGCTTGCACAGGATAGAGTAGCATGGAGAGCTGCATCAAACCAGTCTCAGGACTGAAGACAACAACAACAATGCTGACACAGTGACAACACCCACATAAGAGTAGCAATTTTCTCATTTCGCAAACAGAACGCACATCTGTGACAATTGTACCCATTACCACCACAGTTATAAGAAACATTTGTTATATGTAAATTACAGTGGGAAAACTGCTGTCACCTGCAACAGGACATTAAGCGGAATCAACAGCAATGAGGAAAAATGTGTATCAGACTGGAACACAAACCCGGGATCTCCTGCTTACTAGGCAGGTGCGTTACCAACTGTTCCATCTGGGACACAGCATTATCACAACTGCACAGACTATCTCAGCACACCTCATGACCAACCTATCTGCAGTCATGTCCATTATACTCCTGTTTGCTACTCAGAGATTCCCACAGGAGATCGAATGTACTTGTGCATTCGCACTTGAAGAAAGGTGATCCATTGCCCAGGTAGGCTTATCAATTATATGAATGCACAGTTTCTCTCCTAAAGAACAGACACCATACTGAATCTGCATCTGCAAACCATTACATGTAAATTAAAGGGAGGTGGGGTCCTTGCTATCAGCTGCAATGGGACTACTACAACATGGGGTTACCAGAACCCTTGTGATCTTAATGGAGACACTTAACAGCAAATTTCTTCAGGCTATATCACTTTATAAACTACATTTTTACCTCTCACCAGATTTTTAAGTTCATACTTTATCTGTACAAGTAAGGTAACCTTGAACCTCTGTATCTCAGAAATGGATAAAAATATCAAGAAAATTTTCAGGCTAATCAAAACATATTGCAAAAATTACATTCACTTGGTGTGCATAGTCATCTGAGACTCTGCATCTAATTTCTGGTAGCCAAAAACAATGTTTTTAGGTTGTTTCTCAATAACGAATGAAGATTTTTGAAAACACAAAGGTGGTACTTCTAGATAAATGCCTAGAGAACACGACACAAAGATCTGAGCAAATTGCTGTAGTTATTTATTATTTAGATTTCACTTGAAGCTTTTTTGGGATTTTCTAAGGAACTTTCCACATACTAATTGTGCCTCCATAAGCCCCTTAAGTCACACCATAGACTACATTAAATGCAAAAAGGACCAAATGATTTTCTCAGTTTGCCTCTGCAGGATTATGTCTGTAATATTCATACTTTGATCCTGTACTGTAGTATAGTGACACTAAGAGGATACTTCTGTTGGGTATACAAATTATCCCTAGCCCAAGGGAAATCCAAAACACTAAACACCATCTTTCGATCTCCACTAAAACCAAGGTATGCATCTCATAAGAATCCCATTTTTATGTGCAGCATTCAGTAACATATTTAGAGTGAAAGGTTATCTGTAACTTGTGCAGAAACAAAATTGCACTTATAAGTGTCAAAGGACATGAAAGGTGAGCAGTAATTGTGAGGGGCATGAAACAGGATGCTAGCATAAATGGAGACAGGATATAAAATGCAGACTGGAAATAGCAAGAAAAATCTGAAAAAGATAATTTTTTAAGATTGAATATTTATTTAACTGTTAAGAAGTATTTTTCTGAATGTATTTGTCTGGAACATAGTCTTGAATTGGAGTGTAATATGAATGGATAGTACATAGTTCAGACAAGAACAGAATACAGCCTTTCAGATGTGGTATTATAGAAGGATGCTTGAGGATTGGTTAGATAGATAAAATGAATAATGAAGTGAATTGAATTGTTTAAAAAAGAAACTAACGCCACAAGTTAACTAAAGGCAGGAATTTGGTGATAGTATGCATCATGTGGCTTCAAGGAACAGTTACTTCAGCACTTGAGGGGTGTGTGGTAAAAACTGTACAGGGAGACACTACGCAGGTTCAAATGGCTGTGGGTTGCAGTAATTATGCAGACATGAAGAGGCATGCAGCAGACTACTACTATGGTTGTGTCACAAGATGTCCACTGTCAGAGGAGGAAGGTCCACAGTAAGAAGTAAGTGCACTGTGTGCATGTGCGACACGTGTAGCAGTTTCATAGTGGCAATATTTATAGCTCGGGCTGTAACACTGGAACTACCTGAGGTGCCTACAAGCTGCTGCAACTTCTCTTCATGTATGGATAGTAGAATGGAAAGCTACATCAAACCAGTCTTCAGATTGAAGATCATAACAACAGTCACAATTGCCTTTCCCAGTCCACTACAAACCATGAATATGATACGGAGTCAAATATTTTTTGATACTTCAAAATAGACTCCAAAGGTAAGTCATGGGTGATAGGGCATTACAGGTTGTGTGTTTGTAATTAGTGTGACAGTCAAGCCATCAGGCTGAAATAAATAGACAATAAATGCAAGTGAGGAAGTACCATGATATGATTGTCTGGACACGCACCTCATTCAGCATTTCCTTCATCAAGAGTTCATTAAAAGAAGGGGATGAAGTAATTCAACTGAAAGCAAATAAGTAGGCTCTGACTGGGAAACTTCAAGATGATACTTTCAGAGCTGCACACAGGTTTTTCTGTGTATCTTGCTTGATAATCAACCCAGGATATCAATGAAAATCACTAGGCATAGTTCCTCTAGTAATCAGAGTGAAAGTTCTGTCATGCAACAGGGTGAACTGATAAGAAAATTCTTTGTTTAATTATTTGTATTTTCTGTTACCAGTCAGTACAGAGCTCCACACCAGCAGAAGACACCACTGGACATCAATTTCTGACCAATCACGGCACCCCTCCCTCCAAATGCCCCGACAACCACACCAGCAGCAAATGATAAACAAAAAATAATATGTTAATTTACTTAAGACATTTTATTTTTAGGTAACAATTTTCTGCATGTAAAATGTCTGGAAAGGAGCACAAAATGCTTGAAATGTGTTGCTATATATTTAATTAAACATAAAACACATAAATGTGATACAAATAAGTAAATATTCCGTGCAGCTGTTGTTCCAAAGCATACACAGTATGGTCACAAGTAAGCAGGAAATTTCTTGATAGGTTAAAACTGTGCACTATACCTGAACTTGGAATTGCTTTACCTTGTACCAGATTTGTTCATTAGAACATTTCCCGCAAGAGACAAGGATTCGGGTGCAAGCTCCATCTGGCACAGACATTCAGCCCATCAGAAAGTTTCATAACAGCACACACAATGCTTCAGAAAAAAAGATTCATTCTGCGTTGTTATCATTTGGATATTAAAATGCCATTACTTTTCTCAGCAGTGGGTTAGATTTATCGTGCAAGAAACATTTACAGCAAAACCTCCTACAGTAATTCATCAGGCCCAGGAATTCGTTGATGGTGGACAGTGTTGGAACTTTAAGAGTGTTTCTAAGAGCTGCCATACTCATTTTTTTTATGTCTCTCTGATATCCAGTTGCAGATACAGGTTTGTGAATATCTGTTGCCTCAAAATCCCTAAAACCACACCAGTATCTATATGTTTAAGACTTAATTTTAGTATCCATTGTCAAAGTTCTTCCAAGTAATATAGGGATAATATTTGGGCAAGGAGAAAATTTCTTGCTTAGCACAGAGATGGCACTGAATTCATGAAATATTGCAACTGTTATGTTGACACATTATGCATGATAAATAACTGCAGCATATTGCTGATATTCCCTAGAAGATAAGATGGGTAGACCGAATAATGATTCAAATGGATGTACCTTGTGGTAGTTATGCATGCAGGCAACATACTTCTGAAACACCAGTAGGTATGCATGCAGGCAACATACTTCTGAAACACCACCTTTCAAATGCTCTTTTCTCTTCTTGTCTAAATGTTTATGATCTACACCTATAACCATACTCTGCAGACCATTGTGAAGTGCATTGTCAAAGGTACTTCCCATTGTACCAGTTATTAGGGCTTCTTCCTGTTTTTTTCACATATTGAGTGTGGGAAAATTACTGTTTAAATGCCTCTGTGTGCACTGTATTAAGCTAATCTATCCTCATGATCCAACAAGAAAATTATGTAAGTTGTAGTACTATTTTGCTAGCTTCATTATTTAGAGTCAGTTCTTGAAACTAAGTAAGCAAGCTTTCTCAAGGATAGTTTGCATCAATCTTCAAGTATTAGTAATTACATGTCATAATTTATTTGTTTAATATAAAGGTATTTTGAATTTTGTATGCATAAAAAAATTGTGAATTTATGTGCGGCTTTTACTCTGAGACGAGTTATCACTTAGAGTGCTAAAAAAGCCTGTACAGATCGCTGACCTATGTGGTGAATTTTTTTGTGATCTTGACCCGAATAGAGAGTAAATCCAGTTTCATTTAAACTGTGCTTGAGATAGACATATCATGTTATTACAAAAGAGTCGTTTAGTCCATTAGGGAAAACTGAAACCAGCACTCGATTTCAAATACGTTACACACCAGTACATAATTGAGCTATCCAGTAAATCGAATACAATAGTTGAAAATGCATCCATGAAGTTGGAAATAAATTTTGAGACAAGTGCTGATTTTGACCAAAAAAAAGTCAAGCAACTGAAAGTTTATTCAAAATATCAAGGTCCAGTTTTAATTGAGACACATATCATCTTGTTGAATACATTGCCTAGCACCACTGTAAAGCAGCTTAATTAATTCATTAGAACAATTTGCAACATAGCAAGGCCCATTACACACACAAAAGTTACACAAAGTTTGCTGACCGCATGAGACTGTTATTCTTTCCATAAAATTCCAATAAACCAGCAGTTTAAAAAGTTAAATTATTAACTGTTGTGTAACTTCATTGATTGTCCTACACCACTATAGAACTTCTTGTATCATGTCTCTTCACAAGAGATCTCAAGAAGCTGGGTAGACAAGAAGAAGAAAAAGACCAAAGAAGAGGCATCGGTATATTTCGTGCCACAACTTGGGGCTTGAAAACAATATACTAACAACTTCAGGCCCAAGGCACGAACTTCGACCCACTGGAAAGGATAAGTACTCACAGCTAACGTGAGATACTCGCAGGTATGAGTAAGATAGAAATAGTATAAAAGAACTGCTCTACGCTTGGTGAAAGTATATTTCGAGTTGATATTGATATTTTAACTGTGTATAAAAATATTAGAAAAATATGTACACAAACAAGGAGAGCGCGAGATAATACAACCCAGTGTTTCGAAGTGACAGGTGAGGGGAGCGAAAGTGGATATAATCCTCATGAGGAGGGAACTAGAGAACCACTTATGGACCAGCAATCGCATAATTTGAGTGAGAAAAATCTTGGTGAAAGAGTGCCAAATGCAGTAAATGTAAGACAGCAATCAGATAATTTGAGTGATAGTAATATCATTGATGTGGAGGTGACAATAGAAGCAATCCCAAGTACAAATAGAAACAGTAATGTACAGGAGCACATAAATACCAAAGTTACACAGGAAAGTGTGAATCTTACATCAAATGTTACAGAGCTTAAAGAGGATATTATTATTAAACTCATTGTGAGTATGCAATGTTTAAATGATAAGTTTGACACTAAATTTGATTCCCAAACTGAAAAAATTCGACATTCAAATGGGTTTACTCAATGAAAAATTTGACCAGTTTGAGTCACTTAAAGATGATAATAGGCAATTAAATGACAAATTCGATAACTTAAAAGTAGAGTGGAAAGAACAGTTAAATTCCAAATTTAGTGAGTTTTAAAAGTTTCCATGGATATGACTAACCTACACACTGAATCTATGGGTAAAATTAATGAGATGGAGAATAAATGTGAAACTATTTCAAAGGGACATAGTGATTTAAATAAAATAGAAAGAAACTTCCACATGGGAAAAATATATTAAAAACAAAGATTCCAAGACTTACCAAGCGGGAAAGTGCTGGTAGATAGGCACAATAAATAAAACACACAAACACACACACACAGAATGTCTAGCTTTCGCAACCAACGGTTGCTTCTTCAGGAAAGAGGGAAGGAGAGGGAAAGATGAAAGGATGTAGGTTTTAAGGGAGAGGGTAAGGAGTCATTCCAATCCCGGGAGCGGAAAGACTTCCCTTAGGGAGAAAAAAGGACAGGTGTACAAAAAGTTTGCAGTCTGCAATATCTTGACCTAGTGCTCAGCTTGTGGGATAGTGTGGCTCGACTGCGTACACTCGCACACACACACATATCGATCCACACATACACAGACACAAGCAGACATTCTGCTTGTGTCTGTGTATGTGCGGATGGATATGTGTGTGTGTGTGCGAGTGTACACCTGTCCTTTTTTCCCCCTAAGGGAAGTCTTTCCGCTCCCGGGATTGGAATGACTCCTTACCCTCTCCCTTAAAACCCACATCCTTTTGTCTTTCCCTCTCCTTCCCTCTTTCCTGAAGAAGCAACCGTCAGTTGCGAAAGCTAGAAATTCTGTGTGTGTGTGTTTGTATGTTTTATTTATTGTGCCTATCTACCGGCGCTTTCCCGCTTGGTAAGTCTTGGAATCTTTGTTTTTAATATATTGGACATAGTGATTTGTCAGATAAAATCTGTAACTGTGAAAGTAGCTACTTGAAGGCTAATGTGCAAATTGAGGATCTGTCTAAAAAGATGTCAGAATTAGAAATATGCACTTTCAAGGGCACAGATAAATATTTAAATGACCAAATGAAAAAATTAGATGGTGATCTTTCTGAGAGGATAGAAGTTCAAAATAAGGAAATCGAAGAGAAAGCCAATACCACTCTCAAGTTGAAACAAGCTGAGGTAGTTAAGGAAAAAACAGATGGCAAATGATGAACTTATGAAGTTATTTACTAGTGAGTTTCAGGCTATTAAAGATAAAGTAATTGAAGAATTACCTAATGGCAAGGTGAAACAAATTGTAAATTGTCAGAATTAGAACAAAAATCTTCATGAAATGCATCGACTAAAGACAATTATTCTGAAGACAGGCTTAGGAATAATAAATCTTGTAGTGAAGTAAAATGTAGCTGTTGTGGGAATACACCTGATAAATTTTATGATTGTTATGGAAGTGAAAATGACACTTTTGTCCAAAGGGGGTACTTGCCATCTTTAAAGATTGAGACAATCATATTCAAAAGCAGACAGTTTCCTACCTTTTCGACTGCAAAAGATGATATCCATCCAAAAATTTTCATCAACAATTTTATTAGCAAATTTTTCCTTGCAGTTTGTCTGAACATGATAAACTTCAATTTATTGCATCCAAGGTCACAGGTGAAGCAGCAACCGGGCAGAATGGCCGAGCAGTTCTAGGTGCTTCAGTCTGGAACTGCGCAACCACTACGATCACAGGTTTGAATACCGCCTTGGGCATGGATGTGTGTGATGTCCTTAGGTTAGTTAGGATTAAGTAGTTCTCAGTTCTAGGCGACTGATGACCTCAGATGTTAAGTCACATAGTGCTCAGGGCCATGAAGCAGCAATGTGGGCTGCAGAAGCGAGTGAAAATTGTAGTACATGTGCTGAGTTTGAACAACTTTTCTTAGCGAAATACTGGTAGAGTAGCAAACAAGAGAGCCTACGATAGGAGTGGTATTGACCGGAATTTTATAATAGTAAACAAGGTTCATCAAGACAGTATTTCAAGAAATAAAATAATAAAATGAGGTACTGGAGTGATCCTATTTCCCACAAAGAAGTAATACAGATTTTAAAAGGAAGATTACCTATACATATACGTGAAAAACTTATAAATGTCCCAGAATATGACATGGAACAGTTCCTGTCTGTGGTCAATTGATCAACATGACACTAGAAGATGCCCAAGTGTGGAATAATAATCAAATGTCTACCTCATAATGTAACTATAATAATAGTACTAACAATAACGACAACCAAAATAAAAATATTAAACCTATACTACACCAAGGAGGACAAGTGACCTCTTATGGCTATATTAAAGCCAATAATAATATTCAATATAAATGTTGTTGTTGTTGTTGTCTTCAGTCCTGAGACTGGTTTGATGCAGCTCTCCATGATACTCTATCCTGTGCAAGCTTCTTCATCTCCCAGTAACTACTGCAACCTACATCCTTCTGAATCTGCTTAGTGTATTCATCTCTTGGTCTCCCTCTACGATTTTTACCCTCCACGCTGCCCTCCAATGCTAAATTCGTGATCCCTTGATGCCTCAAAACATGTCCTACCAACCGATCCCTTCTTCTAGTCAAGTTGTGCCACAAACTTCTCTTCTCCCCAATCCTATTCAATACCTCCTCATTAGTTACGTGATCTACCCATCTAATCTTCAGCATTCTTCTGTAGCACCACATTTCGAAAGCTTCTATTCTCTTCTTGTCCAAACTATTTATTGTCCATGTTTCACTTCCATACATGGCTACAATCCAAACAAATACTTTCAGAAACAACCTCCTGATACATAAATCTATATTCGATGTTAACAAATTTCTCTTCTTCAGAAACGCTTTCCTTGCCATTGCCAGTCTACATTTTATATCCTCTCTACTTCGACCATCATCAGTTATTTTACTTCCTAAATAGCAAAACTCCTTTACCACTTTAAGTGTCTCATTTCCTAATCTAATTCCCTCAGCATCACCCGATTTAATTTGACTACATTCCATTATCCTTGTTTTGTTTTTGTTGATGTTCATCTTATATCCTCTTTTCAAGACACTGTCCATTCCATTCAACTGCTCTTCCAAGTCCTTTGCTGTCTCTGACAGAATTACAATGTCATCGGCGAACCTCAAAGTTTTTACTTCTTCTCCATGAATTTTAATACCTACTCCAAATTTTTCTTTTGCTTCCTTCACTGCTTGCTCAATATACAGATTGAATAACATCGGGGAGAGGCTACAACCCTGTCTCACTCCTTGCCCAACCACTGCTTCCCTTTCATGCCCCTCGACTCTAATAACTGCCATCTGGTTTCTGTACAAATTGTAAATAGCCTTTTGCTCCCTGTATTTTACCCCTGCCAACTTTAGAATTGGAAAGAGAGTATTCCAGTCAACATTGTCAAAAGCTTTCTCTAAGTCTACAAATGCTAGATACGTATGTTTGCCTTTTCTTAATCTTTCTTCTAAGATAAGTCGTAAGGTCAGTATTGCCTCACGTGTTCCAACATTTCTATGGAATCCAAACTGATCCTCCTCGAGGTCCGCATCTACCAGTTTTTCCATTTATCTGTAAAGAATTCGCATTAGTATTTTGCAGCTGTGACTTATTAAACTGATAGTTCGGTAATTTTCACATCTGTCAGCACCTGCTTTCTTTGGGATTGGAATTACTGTATTCTTCTTGAAGTCTGAGGGTGTTTCACCTGTCTCATACATCTTGCTCACCAGCTGGTAGAGTTTTGTCATGACTGGCTCTCCCAAGGCCGTCAGTAGTTCTAATGGAATGTTGTCTACTCCGGGGGCCTTGTTTCGACTCAGGTCTTTCAGTGCTCTGTCAAACTCTTCACGCAGTATCTTACCTCCCATTTTGTCTTCATCTACATCCTCTTCCATTTCCATAATATTGCCCTCAAGTACATCGCCCTTGTATAAACCTTCTATATACTCCTTCCACCTCTCTGCCTTCCCTTCTTTGCTTAGAACTGGGTTGCCATCTGAGCTCTTGATTTTCATATACGTGGTTCTCTTCTGTCCAAAGGTCTCTTTAATTTTCCTGTAGGCAGTATCTATCTTACCCCTAGTGAGATAAGCTTCTACATCCTTACATTTGTCCTCCAGCCATCCCTGCTTAGCCATTTTGCACTTCCTGTTGATCTCATTTTTGAGACGTTTGTATTCCTTTTTGCCTGCTTCATTTACTGCATTTTTATATTTTCTCCTTTCATCAATTAAATTCAATATTTCTTCTGTTACCCAAGGATTTCTAGCAGGCCTCGTCTTTTTACGTACTTTATCCTCTGCTGCCTTCACTACTTCATCCCTCAGAGCTACCCATTCTTCTTCTACTGTGTTTCTTTCCACCATTCCTGTCAATTGTTCCCTTATGCTCTCCTTGAAACTCTGTACAACCTCTGGTTCTTTCAGCTTATCCAGATCCCATGTCCTTAAATTCCCACCTTTTTGCAGTTTCTTCAGTTTTACCCTACCGGTCATAACCAATAGATCGTGGTCAGTGTCCACATCTGCCCCTGGAAATGTCCTACAATTTAAAACCTGATTCCTAAATCTCTGTCTTACCATTATATAATCTATCTGATACCTTTTAGTATCTCCAGGATTCTTCCATGTATACAACCTTCTTTTATGATTCTTGAACCAAGTGTTAGCTATGATTAAGTTATGCTCTGTGCAAAATTCTACCAGACGGCTTCCTCTTTCATTTCTTAGCCCCAATCCATAATCACCTACTATGTTTCCTTCTCTCCCATTTCCTACTGACGAATTCCAGTCGCCCATGACTATTAAATTTTCGTCTTCCTTCACTACCTGAATACTTCCTTTTATCTCATCATACATTTCTTCAATTTCTTCATCATCTGCAGAGCTAGTTGGCATATAAACTTGTACTACTGTAGTAGGCATTGGCTTTGTGTCTATCTTGGCCACAATAATGCGTTCACTATGCTGTTTGTAGTAGCTTACCCGTGCTCCTATTTTTTTATTCATTATTAAACCTACTCCTGCATTACCCCTATTTGATTTTGTATTTATAACCCTGTATTCACCTGACCAAAAGTCTTGTTCCTCCTGCCACCGAACTTCACTTATTCCCACTATATCTAACTTTAACCTATCCATTTCCCTTTTTAAATTTTCTAACCTACCTGCCCGATTAAGGGATCTGACATTCCACGCTCCGATCCGTGGAACGCCAGTTTTCTTTCTCCTGATAACGACGTCCTCCTGAGTAGTCCCCGCCCGGAGATCCGAATGGGGGACTATTTTACCTCCGGAATGTTTTACCCAAGAGGACGTCGTCATCATTTAATCATACAGTAAAGCTGCATGTCCTCGGGAAAAATTACGGCTGTAGTTTCCCCTTGCTTTCAGCCGTTCGCAGTACCAGCACAGCAAGGCCGTTTTGGTTAATATTGCAAGGCCAGATCAGTCAATCATCCAGACTGTTGCCCCTGCAACTACTGAAAAGGCTGCTGCCCCTCTTCAGGAACCACATGTTTGTCTGGCCTCTCAACAGATACCCCTCCGTTGTGGTTGCACCTACGGTACGGCCATCTGTATCGTTGAGGCACGCAAGCCTCCCCACCAACGGCAAGGTCCATGGTTCATGGGGGGGAATATAAATGTAACACCTATTACACTAAACACCTATTATACTAAACAAACCTATGGAAATAATAATAATCGTGTGAATCACATTAGTACAGGAAAACCAAATCGCGACAGAATGATTCAAATTATCAGTATGGTAATTCATGTAGATGTGATATATACCCAAAAGACAGTCCTGATAGTATACAACCTTGGAAAGACCCTGCAACACCTGAAGTTCAATGGGTAGAAGCAAATGTAACTCAACAAGCACAATAGCCACAAGGACCGATACCACTTGGTAACGGAGCAATAAAGTTGTGAAAGGAACAACTACCAAATTCTGACCGTACTGTACGTATTGTTGAAGTACATGAACCATCGAATATGACTTATAACTAGAACTGGTCACCAAAAGCCTTCCTAGGATGACTGGAGAGGATGAGGACAGCAGGAATCATTTTAAAGTAAATGTACTGAGGTATAATGAATTTTGCAGGTTCAGGCAGTAATAAACAGTATTGATGTTGAAGTTTTGATTGATACTGAAACAACTACTAGTGTAATGACACAAGATTGTTTTAAAGAAATTAGTCGACAAGCAAAAGTGCTTACATTTCCTGTTACTGGATGTACTGTATCTGGAACATTTAGTGAAAAAGTGCAAAACATCTCAAAGCAGGCACACGTCAACATCATAATGCGGTGGGCGAGGGGAGGGAGGGAGGGGAAGGGTTCAATAGAAAGTACATTCTTGACTGTTCCAAGAATGACCGTACCACGTGTTTGGGGTCTAGATTTTTTGTATAAGATTGGAGCAGTCTTCAATTTAAAAGAAGGGACATGTACCTTGGACTCCGGAGGCAAAATTTTGTCAGTCTCTATTATAAAGGGCAAAATAGTCCCAGATCAGTATTGCAGGAAGTTAATGGTTAGCTATAATGGTATTGACTGTAATTTAGTTGGTGATATTTTCTATAATGAACATACTGGAGAAGATATAAGTCAAGTTACACTTCAGGAGTAAATCTCCAAATCCGAATACCTATCTGCAAGTTAATGAGATGTGTGTTGCTTGTTAAGTAATTATCTGCCCATATTTAGCAAATGTCCCAGAATAATCAAAGGTTTTGAATATAACATTAAGACGTATCCGCATGAATCTTTTTGTCACTCTTACTGTTCTGTTCCTTGGTCAAAGAGAGAGGCACTCAAGAAAGAAATTAACAAAATGTTAGAGAGGGGAATTATAGGGCCCTCTCATTCTGAATATTGTAGCCCTCTTTTAGCAGTCCTCAAAGTGAATGGTGACGTCAGATTAGTTGTAGACACCAGAGAGATAAACGAGATAATCATACCGGTACAGACAAGACCTGAGAATTTGGCTGAGGTAATTTAGGATTTCTGTGGTGCCCACTTCCTGACATCCCTTGATATGAGAAGTTCATAGTGGCAAACGAAAATCTATATTGAATCTTGAAAGTATACTGCTTTTATTTTTATGGTCAGAAGTTACCAATTCGCTGCTATGACATTTGGACAAAATATTAGTGGAGGTGTATTTACATTGGCGCTAGACACTGTACTTGGGTGAGATTTGCTCGATAGAGTTACCTTGTATGTGCACGACTTATTGATCACTACCAAAACATGGGAGGAGCATGTCGATTTGCTTGAAAAAGTATTTGTGAAATTCTTAGAGTATGGAGCAACAGTAAATTTAATGAAATCTAGATTCGCCAGAAGCCAACTGAAGTTCCTAGGACTTATGCCGAATCCTAAGAAAATGAGTGCTATCAAAGAGTGTCCCTATCCTAAAAACAGGACACCGACATTAGACTTGAACCACGGGATGAGCTAAGATGTATTATTGTGTTCATTATTTTATATATACTTATATATAAAATAAGGATTATTTTATTCAATTATTATTAGATATAATGTATGTATTATGGCAAACATACCACAACAATATAATTTAAGAATATTAAAATGAAAAAGTTCGCAGAAAAGATAATTTCTGAAAAGAGAAAGAAGCAGTTAATAGATTGAAGAACAAGAGAAAGCAAGGTTAACTGACTTCAAGATAATTAAGTTTAAAAGAATGCTACCCTAAAGGCATAAGTATTTTATGTTTATGAATTGTTGAAGGAATTTTATATGTATAATGGTAGAAACTATATTTCATCTATGTGTAACGGACATGATCAAAGCTAAAGGAAACATGAGAAAGGAATGAAAAGGACGCCGATGCAACTGCCTAATCGACGTTATAAGTTGGAAAACATAATAAGAAGAAAAACAGGTGTTGAAAACAATGAAAGTATGATACAAAACATATGGAAATAAGTATTTGAATTTCATGATGAACCAATAACCATTATGGTAAGAAAAATGAATACAAATCTCATGAAGGTACAATAGTAGGATGATGGAAGGACTATTGTCTAATGTAAACTGAGAACAATTATGTGATGGAACAAACTTCAGTACTATTTGTATTGGAAACTATTTGTAGTTTTGTAACACTGAAACAACACATAAAACCTGGAAATTCATTTTCAGATAAAGTAAAATTAAATGGCAATGCAGTCTCTTTGAGTATCAAAACAACTGACAAAATTGAGTTCATGTATGTATGCGTGTATTACAGAAATTACAAAATTGTAAAATACAAAACTATTACATTTTACATATGAACACAGAATACACACCATAAAAAAGTGTTTTCCCCCCACATCTCCTCCTAAACCATTGAAGTGATTTCAAGCAAACTTAGTACACACATCTTTTACTGTCAGAGAACAATCACTGTGGGGGTAAGAACAACTTACCTGTCATAGTTCAGGAGATTTGATGTCATATGCAATGAGATGCATGAAAAACTGCAGCATCATGCCTGACATTTAAATTTACTACTTCTCTGCTTCTAACTCTGTTAGCATTAAATTTTACATACAGTCTCCAAATATTCTGCTAAATGCACCTACAAAATTATACTGTGGTACTACACATAGTTCAAGAGATATGACATCATAAACACTGAGATGCATGAAAAAATGACACATCTAGCATGAAGTTTCAATACATTTATTCTTTACTGCTAAGATACTCTTACAGTCAAATCAAATTAAAGGAAATTCCTGAATCCTGGCTGCACTTTTGACAGCTTTCTACTGTGAAGCTCAAACAGCTTAGGCAAAAACAGTAGCCATCCATAGAGCTATGAAGAGACGTTGCCATAGAGATATTTACAAAACCATGATGCAGACATTGAAAGCAGCTGCATCTAGTGTACAGCATCATTTATTTTTTTGTAAATAGAAAATTGGCAAAAGGAATACCCAGGCAATGCTGTGTTTGTCAGCTAGTATTCAATATTAGGTAAGGAAAATTAGCCCAAAAACAAAAGTTACACTGGCCAATAAATATGCACATCACCACCACCACCACCACCACCACCACCACCATTTACTGCACATCATCAGGTCATTCAAGCTCATTGCTTAAGATAAAAATACGCAAGTACATAAAACATAACAAAATGATCAAAAATTCAGGCTGCAAAGCACTGATGCACTCCTCCATTGTCTGTGTACTTGTCAATGTTTCACAACCATACGATATAACTGGTTGCACTACAAATATGTACACCTGTATCTTGCTTTCCTCTGATAGAAAGTGTGACATATATAGGTGATTTAAGCTGTAGTACATCCATTTTGCATTTATTATTCTTCATCAACTGTTTTTCTCTCTCTCACTTTTATTCAACAATACTGACCATAGGATCTTGAATGTTTCAGCTCTCAAAATTGTGACCATCTATAATGGTGCCCATATAATTTTGTTAAGAAGAGACTACCAAATACTTTCTTTCCTCAGCAATGATCAGTAATCCTAGTTTGCTTGCTACTACCATAAATCAACATGTTATCTCCTCTCACCTCATTCACAGTTTTGCCTACTATTACCACATCATCTGCAAATGCAAGGATCATGACACTTACAACCATCTCCATCACCCTATTATGGCCAACTGCACTTCTCACCTTGTCTAATGCAGTGTTTAACAGAACTGGAAACAGAGGATTGCACTGTCTTAACCCGTTCTTAACTGTGAAGAGTGTCAACAACTGATTTGCAAAGCATACCGTATTTTATGGACTATAAGACACTATGAACTATAAAATGCAACTTAATTTTTAAGCAATTTTCCAAAAAAATAACATTATTATTATTATATATCAGAGCCAGACTACAAAAAATCTTCATATGTAAAACCAAATTGACCTTTAAAATCCTTGAAGATTACTATCTGAACTTCCTTCTTCTTCATCCTCTTCACTGTCATTGTTGTCCTATTCATATAAAAGATGGTCTTCATTGCCATCGAGAGCATTACTTACACCACAATTCTTAAAAGACTTAACAAGTATGCCTTCTCTCACTCTAGGCCATGACTGTTTTATCCATTTACACACTTGTTTGATTGTAGGTCATTTTCATGTTCCCTTTGATGTGAATTCATGTCAGGTTTCATCCATCATCCATTTTTCCTTTCCTCTCTCATATACACTTTAAATGGTTTATTTATTGAGTGAGACATCAAGAGGCTGCAGTTTTGATGTATGTCCTCCCAGAATAAAAGCAAGCTCTGTATTTCCTTCTCTCAATGTCTCTTTCACAGAATTTTTCAAATGCCTACTGATGTAGCACAAGAAGAGAACTCTTCTTCAATGAAGCACCTTTCCTTCTCTCCCACAGTCTGTTAATCCATAATTTCATACCAGCCTCATCTATCCAACACTTGTCATGGCCGGCCGGAGTGGCTGTGCGGTTCTGGGCGCTACAGTCTGGAACCGAGCGACTGCTACGTTTGCAGGTTCGAATCCTGCCTTGGGCATGGATGTGTGTGATGTCCTTAGGTTTAATTAGTTCTAAGTTCTAGGTGACTGATGTCTGAAGTTTAGTACTGTCAGCACAACATTAAAGGACAACAGTGTAGTGTATTTTTTTCAATTCGACTTGTTTTGATAGCTACGGTTTTAGCAACTTTCATGGCAAACAGTTCTGTTACTCGACAAATTAAATGTTAGGGGAGTTTTTTTCCATTTTAGCTATTTGGCTTAGTTCCACACTGGTTTTCTTTCAGTGTTGAATAATAAAGCAATGTAAACATAATATTTTCTCTTCATACTCCTGTGTCATTTGGTTTTGGTTTTCATTTGCATGCTAAGTCCAGGACACTTCGTAAACCTGCACCACCAACCAATTTGGCATAATTCCACGCTGGTTTTCTTTCAGCATTGAATTATAAAGCAATGGGAAGATTATTTTCTCTTCATACTTTTGTGTCATTTGGTTTTGGTTTTGGTTTGCATGCTAAGCCCAGGACACTTCCTAAACCTGCAGCACCAACCAACTGCTCTCTTAAGGTCTGATAAATTCCACATTACCATTAGCTTATGAGCATGCATTTGAATCAGTTTTGTGTTAATTCCAATGCCATTTTGATAGTGTCCTTCAATCCATTTCAATAAGTGTCTCCTAGTTTTGGCCATTTTCCATCCAGTCCTCTATTTGCACATTCAGTCATCCTCATTTTTTCCATTTCTTCTTTACTAGCCCACCAGTCATGAATGGTTTTTTCTGTTGGTGGAGAGGTGAAATGCCACTCAGCCATTCTATTTCCATGTTCTTCTGCATATGCTATTACTTTCAATTTGTAGCCTGAATCATATGAATACCTTTTATTTGTTTTTCCATTACACAACTAGCTATTAACAAAAATATTGTACTGTTACCGATAACATAAATCACTTTCAATTCAAGTTCACTGGCACTGTAAGCTGGAAAGATACACCATAGGCTAGACAGTGTTCTGGGTTCGTAATGACGGGATGGGAGGAAGACAGTGTTAGCAAGCTTGTAAATTGCCCCGCTCATGTTTGTCGCATTGATGCATTTCAGCTGCCAGTTGATTCTAGTGTTGCCAGCCAGAGATGGATTTCCTGTGGCTACAAATATATGGCCATTTTTGTGACTGGTGGGAATTTTAAATCAAACACTGAAAGTTTTTTTATTAATTTTGACTATAAGTTGCAGATGAATTTTTGAGGCAGTTTTTGAAGAAAAAAGTGCATCTTATGGTCCATAAAATATGGTACTTGTTATCTTGATCCATTTTAATGGTCTGCAATTAGCATAATGCACTTCATTGGTATGTTGAACTCCTGTATTATCTGTCTTAGGGTTGGCTAATTAATACTGCTGTATGCCTGCCAGAAGTCAATGAATATAAGCTTTAGCAAAGTTGTTAAACATTTCCATTCTTTGTCTCAATGTGAAGATATGGTAAGTGTTTTAGATTGGTGTAAATTTTAATCACACACCCAGATGCGAGATCCTTTGGTAATTATCCACATTCATGACATTGCCCTTTTTAAAAATTAGGCATACAATTGCCTTTCTGCATTCTGCGCGTATCCCTTATCTGACCATACATTTGCTATAAGCTGTCTTAGTCCGACTCATACCAGAACAAATTCGCATAGATGTCATTCCCACCTGGACCCTTATTGTTTTTAAGGGTGTCCAGGGTGCACATAAGTATGCACAAGCTGAAAATAATTTTACTTGACGTTTAGCATCCCAAGTAAGAGTTAAATGAGTTTGCAATGGTTTCTGGCGTTCGCTAAACTTTTGAGGTCTGAAAACCAACGAACTTTCTGGACTTTTTCCATTTTTTCACTTTAACTCACTAACAATATATGCTAAAGAAAATTTACAAAACAACAAAATGGAAGAGCACATAATTTTGCATAGAATGATCTACTTAAGGTTGGTTCAACCATTCAGCCATAATTGATTAACAATGATTGGCAATTGTTACAAGCTTGGCAGGAAAGGGTTTTATACTCATATTTGAACACCTGTAACTGAAAAAAAAGCTACTCCAAATGGAAAGTGTGAAAATTGTAGAGTTAAATTATATAATAATGAGCTCCTAAATTTTAAAATGCACTCACTCCTTTGCAAAGATACAAATAAAAATGGGAAAGTATTTGTACTGTTAAATTCCTGTTAAGTCAAATTACTTTTGAAACCCAGATCATCCGCATTTGTCCAAATATTCAGATTTAGGGAGAATTTCATTAGGTGGCTACCTACCTTGCCAGGCAGCTACATTTACTAATTTAATTATTCAAGTAGGTAATTTGTAGTGTTATGTGTTCATTATTTGTGTTTATGTTCCTGAGAAAGAACCATGATGCGTAGAATCAAGATTATTGGCAAACCAGTCTCTGACAGTCCTGATATGGTTTTCCATCAATTACCTTTCCTCATCAAGCCACCACAACAACTTAAGCTTTGAGTTAGCTTCATATCCTTTAACTCTTCTTGATGACAATGGATTAATACACAAGACAAAAAAAATTATGTCTCTTTAAACTGCTCAATCCAGTCATTGTTAAAATCACAAGCAAAACAGACTGTGTCCTAGACAGTGGGTTCCTCTTCCACCTTGTTGGGTGCCGTACTGATGAAGCGCTTTCCTCCATCTGAAAATGGAGTGAATGAACTTTGAGTCCAACTGCAGCATAATGTTTGATGGATACGCTGAGGAGGGAGCCGGAAAAAAGCATAAAATCTGCTAAATGTGCCTAGAGCATATGTTATATCATCCACTTCCATTTAATTTGATGAGGCAATGTCACCAACTATGTCAAAAGAATAATTCTTACTAAACAGACTTAATAATAAACATCTTATCCTAATGATGACAAGAAAATTATATGGTGAAGGGAAATAGGTCAACCAGGCCCAGCCATTAATAAGACAAGAGAGAGAGCCAATGTCTTTATTATCAGAGAAAATATTGATTTGTTGGTCCTGTTGACCAGCTACATAGCTGAGTCTACTGAGCAGGAATAACCTTTCACAAATATCTTCCTTATTGAAAACTGGCAAAGGCAAACAAGACACATTCATTTACAACCTCTACAGTTCTACACCCTCCAAAGAAGCCAGAAAACACATATTATTGCTTCGAATTCTGCAGCTGTGACACCACTTCTACATTTTTTCCACAGAGTAAAATCAAATTTATAAACAATGATTCAAAAGAACATGAACCTCCAACATGTTGGCTCAGACTTTGCCCAATGCTACTCCTGATAAGGTCGCTGAGAGTGAAGATCACTTTGTGTATGTGCACGGGTGACAGCAACCTTTGAATGAAATTCATCTGCAACTGTTCCAGAGAGGTTTATTGAAAGATAATAACTTGAGTTTGGTTCATAGCGGAGCCACCACTTGCCAGCAACTCACTCAGGGTCTACTTGCACGTTCAGATTGTGAGGAACAATCAGATGGATCCACTAAAATGGGGATGGAAGACCACAAAAAATGGTCTGATTCTCATTGCAACCAGCGCCCCAGGAACTGCTCAACACAATATGTTGCAAGTGCAAGTTGGGATTTAAAGCAGCTTGTTCCTGCAAAAAGCATCTATAAAGTGCTTGGTTTCATACAGCGCTTGCAAGGTGCTTTCATGCCTTAACACTCTAAAAGAAGAGGACCCTATTCAACACAAATCATTAATGAAATCGACATCATCGAGTAGGAACTGATTTATATCCCATGGCACAAGCCGATGAATAACTGGCGACAACGTTTCCTTCCTGGGGACCATCTTCCCCAAAATGCAGAAAAACATGAAAAAAAAGTCTGTGAATGTAAACACAGACAATGTTTGAAAAAAATTAATCACTCATCATCCATTAAATTTAGGCCAGCAGCCATGCAAATGCTACTTTTTCAACTGATATTTCAGCCACATATCATCCAACCACCCTCAGAGTGACCTTGATGATTTCATTTTTCATCAGTGTGATTGTTGAAGCTGTCCAACACTATCACAGGATTCAAATGACGAAATGAGATGTGTAATCTGTCAAGCAAATACAAAAAATTGTTCACGAAGAAGTAATATTTCTAAGGAAGAGACATTTGTGATGCGGAAGTTACATGAGAATACTGATACAGTCATCCTGCTTATTGATAAAGGTAACTATCATCATATTACATCAGGAAGCTTATAAGGAAAAGATACATGGTCTACTAAGTTCTGATGTATACAAGAAAATTAACACAGAACCTACCAACAGTATGACAGTATGGACTGCTACTTTAATGAACACTTCATCACTACCAAACTAAGTTATAAGAGGTTTAAAAGTGCAAGATGTGGTACCACCAAGATTTTACGGGCTTCCTAAAGCTCAAAAGATGGATAAAGATAAGTGACTAGAGGATTTGTGTACACAGCCAACAATGAGCACTACTGGTCACCATTTTATCTTTCTGTCAAATATTTACCTCCATTATTGAAGCCGTCAGTAGGCAAATGTAGTCACCACATTCATAATTCTATGGATTCCGTCAGTGACTTAGCAGCTTCAGGGTAAGATATGTTGTATGGCCTCATGGGAAGGATGAATTAGATATATTTCTTGAGCATCTAAATTCTATTCTTGCTAGTATTAAACTTATTATGAAAATAGATGGCTGCCGTCCTTTTTTGGATGTTTTTGTTCATCATAAAGTTGATGGCACATTAGGGCATGCTGTATACTGTAAACCAACACATACAATTCTATATTTACATCCCAATAACTGCCATCATCCTTCAAAAATTATAACTGTCCTTAAGCCCTTAGTGTACAGAGCACACTGTGTATCTGATAATGATTATTTGCAAGAAGAGCTCACACAACTCAAGAGCATTTTTAGAGCAAATGGATATTCCCAGCAGCAGCAAATTTGCACACTGTTTAATGTGAATCCTAGAATGCAGGTACGTAATCAGGAAGAAGAAAGTAGTATCATCAGATCAAGATCATTTTTGCTTTATATGGGTACTCTTTCCTCGAAGATAAGCCATATTCCCGAGAAATGCCACATTATGGTGATCTTCCAGCATCCTACGAAAACTGCAGCCTTACTCATCTCTCTGAAGGATGATTTATTGCTTCATAAGGCACATGTATATCATATTCTTTATGAACTGTCATAAGCCATATACAGGCCAGACAACACACATCTTTCATGAGAGGTGCGTGGAACACCAAAGTCAGCTGTGGCAGAACACTGTATCAATGAGGTCATTTGAGGAACTACAGTGACTTGAAGATTTTAACACACACTACTTCCTTTTGGGATTCTGTTTCCAAGGAATCCATAGAAATTAGATAACAGATAACTTAATAAATAAATAAAATGTTTTTAATTAGGATAAGGCATGGAATCTTGCTCTTGATGTAATTAAATTAACTGAAAGATAATGTTTTTAATTTGGATAAGGCATAGAATCTGACTCTTTGTGTAATTAAATTGCATCGAAGTTGTCAAGCAAGGTGTTACCATAGCTGAATATACATCAAGAAGCAAATCAAATGTCTGAATGCTTTCACCACTGATGGCGCATCTGTGAGTATACTTCTTTGCCACTGACTAGCATCTGTGTTCCATATGTGCAGAACTGCTGTGGTGGAGCATACAAGGTCACACTTGACACCTTTTCATCAGTCCTGTTACTTATTCTCAGGATAAACAGATGATACACAGCCAAAATATCAGTTGAAGAAGTAGTATTTATGTGGCTGCATGCCCAAAATTTAATGGATTATACATAATCCTTCCTCAGTTTTATATTATAATTGCAGAATTTTCCCATTAACAAAACCTTTTATTTGATAATGCTTCTTTTTAAAATTAATTTTGAAACCCATCTATTATCATCTTTGACTGGCAAGGTAACTAATTAATATTAATACACAGAGCTAACTACATAGGTAATTAGGTAGGTACCTAACTAAATTGCCCTTAAATTTAATGCTTGAGGAGCTGTGACTGATTTGGGGTCCAAAAGTTTTAGCAAGAATTTAGCGCTATGAATATTGCACTTTCAGATTTTTATTTGTATCTTTGCGAAGGACTGAGTGCATTTTAAAATTTAAGAGCTCTTTATATGCAGAATTTTATGCTCTAGAACTTTCATGCTTGATGCTTTTCATTTGGAGCACTGTTTTTGACTTTCAAGCATTAGAACACAAATCTTCTCACATGCTCATTTTGACTTCCAAGGCAAGAAAGCTACTAGTGATGCACTACATGAATTTTTCGACCTTGGCTGGTTTAAAAGTTATCTGAGTGATAGACAGCAGTATGTTGAATTAAATGAAAACAATTCCTCAGGACAGCCAGCTCTGCACATTCTTCCACAAAAACCATAAAGCAAGGAGTTCCCCAATGCTCAGTCTTATTCTCCTTGTTGTTTTTACTTTACATAACTGATGTTCCAGATAGTCTAGCAGACACAAAAAACCCTTCTGTTTGCTGATGACACCACTGTTCTCATATCTGCTATAGAAGAAACTCTCCAGTATTCTGCAGATATAATCATAGATCAATTTAATTCATGGCTTAAAGGTAACAGGCTGCTTCTAAATGTAAAGAAAACAGTTAGACTAACTTTTTACACTGTGTGAACTAACTTTTCACACAATCCAAAACTGAATCACTGGAAAATAGTAACTTAGATTTTGCAATGAAACTAAATTCTTTGGGGCTTCTATAACTGACACACTAACTTGAAAAAAACACATTAATTTTACTTGCACAGAACTCAGTGAATTATATTTTATGTGCCGATCAATAATAAATGTTATAAACACGAGTACACTGATAACAGTGTATTATACTCTTTTGCACTCAATACTTAATTATGGAATTATTTTTTGAGATCAGAGTTCTGAGTCAGTTAAGTTATTTATACTTAAAAAAAATCAGAATAATTTCATTCAAACGGAAAGAGAAACATGTAAACCACTATTGAAGAAGCTGAATATATTGCCCTCTTCTCTGCCAATACAAACTAGAAATACGGTATTACATTTCTCTAAGAAAAGCATTAAACTTGACAAAAATATAGATTTCCATCATTGTGACGCAAAATCAAAAACTTCTTTAAGACTAATTCCCCACTCAACAAACTAGTACAGTAATGATGTTAATGTACAGGAATAAAGTTATATAGATATCTTCCAGCATCAATAAAAAAAATTCAGGAAGTAAATAAATTTAAAATGAATGCAAAATCTCTGTTAATAAAACACAGTTCTTCCATTCAGGAATTTTTGTAATCTGATCTGTTCTTACAATCAAAAGCATATCAGAATAGTCGTCTCAAGCCATTTTTGTGCACATCTTATGCTACCTGTAGAAATAAAAGTAAACGAATTAAAAAATATTATTGTTTGCTCACTCATGCACCAAATAACAAATAAGATGATAAACCATATGTGTTGTAGCTATTAGAACCTGTGCTGTTGCCGTCTGCTGTTTGTACCAGTTCTTTAGTAAGGATTGTGTGAAACTACTATAGGATATTCATGTTGCAACATGTATTTTTGTATTGTTTTATTCCACGTTATATGTACCTTTGTGTCAACTTATCCCATATCAATTGCATAAGCTTCTAGACCGATTTGATCCATGAGACAAACAACAATAAATAAATAAAATGAAAATATTAAAAAACATGAGCATAACTCATTTTGCTGCTGAGTTGTTAAAAACTGCAGATTTCGATGACTGACTGTGACTAGACAGTTGAACTGATTTTAACTTTTAAGTAGGTCATTCTACACAAAATTTTATGTTCTTTCATTTTGGTGTCTTTGATATGTATGTTTCCACATTATACGTGAAAAACTGGAAAAAAAATTAAAAAATTCATGGTATTTCAGCCATCAACAGTTTACCACAAGCCAGAAACCATCGCAAATTTGTTTGGGATCCCTAACACTGATTTAAATTATTTCCTGCTTATGTACTTTTATTGGCCACCAAAAGTCTAATTTGCCTACGCTACATGTAGAGCAGCAAACTTGTTTAACCAAAAGCTGTATAATTAGAAAATGCCAGAATAATAGTTACAGCTTTCTGAAATGAAAGCTTTAATATGTAGGGAGATTCACAAGGTCTGCCAAGAACTTTCTAGAAAGTACAATTTTCTAATTGGAATAATTCCTCACCAATTAAAGTGGAATCTTATAATGCAAAATTACCAAACGTAGTATTGTGATCATGAGTGTTATAAATCACACTGATTGCTTGTATAATATTGTATTAACATAGGCCTTTGCATTTATGTGAAACTTGTCCAAAGCAGTCACTTGTGATGAATTCTATTATCGTTATTATATATATGTAATCTTTGTCTCCTCTATATTTTTTATTGATTTATCGTACATCTGTACAAAATGTCACAGGACCAAAACTAACTAAATAAATGAATAAAATTAATATAGTAACATTTTATTTTAGTCAAAATATACATTTTTGGGAAAGAAATTGGGACTACTATACTGCAATATTGGATTTTTGAAAGAATTAAATTTTAAGAGTGGAACATTTTAGAACATAAAAATTTTGATATGAGTAGCTTTCGAACTCTCAATTTTTCAGAGAAAGTAAAATGTCTCTTTGAAAGAGGAAAAAAGGAGCTTTCAAAGAAGCTATGTCAGTCTTAAAACAAACAATTCTGTAGCAGTATAGAATTTTTACTTGCACTTGGTTTACAGATATCATATTTCCTGTAATAATATGTTTCTATATGAACTATATATATTATTGTCAACAGCTATAAGTAAACTACATTGTCAATAGTAATGAAATGTTGCTTGGATGAGAATTTGACAATTTTGTATACACATGGCCTATGCATTGTTAATTAGAATAGATAATAAAGAAATAGCATTAGGAGTAGTATAAGAGCAAGTAGGATAATACAACTTTGCTCTGTAACAGGTCATGTTTCTACATTTCTCCAGAACCCACATTAAGGTTCTCTCATGGGTGCCTCTACTAGTTTTTCCATTCTTAAGTAAATAATTTTGTCAGTATTTTGCAATGATGACATATTAAACTGATTGTTTGGTACTGTTCACAACTGTAAGCACCTACATCTTTTGGAATTGTAATTGTTACAATCTTCTTTAAATCTGAGGGCATTTCTCCTGGCCCATATGATCTACCCACCAGGCAGAATAGTTTTGTCATAACTGGCTCTACAAAGGCTCTCAATAATTCTGAGGGAATATCTTTACTGAAGAGAGCTTCTTTTGAATGGCTTTTCAGTGTTCTATCAAATTCTTCCAGCTTCATATCTCACATCTCATCCTCACTTCTTCCTCTCCCCTTCATATAATATCGGCTTCAATTTCATTATCCTTGTATTGTCTGTCTATATATTCCTTTCAACTGACAGTTTTCCCTTCTTTGCTTAGTACTGGTTCAAGAACTATATCAGTAACAAAGGCTCACAACTCTGATAACATCATAATTTATGCACTTTGCTATCTTCCATAATCACTTACTCTCCCTGCCCTATAAATCACACTGACTGTGCAGATGGTGTTCTGATTGTATTAAATAGTCTCAGTAATTAGCTGAGCATGAAGCAGTTCCATATGTGATGAAAACATTTGATGAGTGTTGTTGAAACACAAAAATGAGCTTCCTGTTCATGTGATGTACCAAACACATCAACATAAGGGTATGGTATGAGATAGAATAATTTACTCAATTTTTTAAAACAAAGTTATTGTTTTCATTCAATCAATATTTAATGAAATAGGTGACTATCGTAAACTCCAATACATCTACACCTACACTGATCATCCACAACCCACATAATGGTGCATGATGGAGGGTACTCCATACCACTACAAGTCTTTTCCTTCCCTACTCCATTCACAAGTACAACGAGGGAAAAATGACAGTCTGTATGTCTAGGTATCCTTTAATCTGACGTGTTGCAGATCCCAAACACTCAAGCAGTACTCTTGAATTAGTTGCACTGGTGCCCATATGTATGGCCTTCTTTACAGATGAACCACATTTTCCTAGAATTCTCCCCATAAACTGAAGTCAAACATTCACCTTTCCTACCACAATCCTCACATGCCTATTCCATTTCACATCACTTTGCAACATTACCCAGATATTTCAATGTGATTGTGTCAAGCAAGATCCTACTAATGCTGTATTGTGGGTTTGTTTTTCCTACTGATATGCATTAACTTATGTTTCTCTACATTTAGAGCTAGCTGTCATTCATCACACCAACTAGATATTTTGTCTAAATCATATTGCATCCTCCTACAGTCACTCAACTTCAACACCTTATCACATGCCACAGCATCACCAGCAAACAACCACAGTCTTCTGCCCACCCCATCCACCAAATCAATTTATGTAACTAGAGAACAATAGCAGTCCTATCACACTTACCTGGGACACTCCTGACAATACCCTTATCTCTGATGAACACGCACCATTGAGGGAAAACTATTGGGTTCTATAACTTAAAAAGTCTTTGAGCCACTCATTTACCTATGAACATGCTCATACTTTCTTTAACAGCCTGCAATGTCACATGCTTTCCAAAGATCTAGAAATATGAAATCTGCCTGTTGTCCTTCATCCAGAGTTCTCAGCTGAGTTTTTCTAAAACCATGCTGATTCATGGACATAAGCTTCTCAGTCTCAAGAAAATTTATTACATTCAAACTGAGAATATGTTCAAGGATTCTGCAGCAAACTGATGTTATGTACATTGGCCTGTAATTTTGTGGGTCCATTCTATTGCCCTTCTTATACACATCTGTGCTTTTTCCACTCACTTGGAACTTTGCTCTTGGCACAAGATTTGTGACAAATGGAAGGGGCTAATGCTATAGAGTACTCTTTGAAAAACCAAATCAGGATTATATCTGGACCTGGTGACTTATCTGGTTTCAACTCCTTCACTTGTTTCTCTGTGCCAGAGATGCTTATTACTATGTTGTCCATACAAGAGTCCATTTGATGGATAAACTATGCCTATTACAAACATATTTTTTATGATTAGTGTTTAGATTTACATGCTCCACATGGAATCACAATCTGCATTAAGCTAATTCAGTGTTAGGTACACATGTAACTGGCAAGAAAACCTTAGTCATTGCTTTAGTAAAATGACTATGAGAGTGGCCTTTCTTTGGAATCTGCCCAATACTACCTCTTTTTTGGATGAACTCTTGCTATGAAAGGATTATTCAGTGAGAGTTGTCCATCAACAATTCTGTGAATTGAACACATATCAAGGGAAACTACTACATAAGGTTGGATCTTTTTTACCCAAAAACTATACATTACAAAGTCACATGCTTCTCATACATCTAGAAATATGGAGTCACATAACAGACCCATCACTTGTGAGGTAGCATGTACATTTTCAAGATACTATTTTTTGCTCAATATCATATTCAAGCATAATAGAATAGAAAGATGTTGGGAATATTACTCTATAATTATGTGAATCTCTTTCTATAGTCCAACTTACAAACAAGAGCGAACTTCACTAATTTCAGTTACCTGTTACTGTTAAAATTGAATGAATGATAAATGATGGTAGTACATTTAATATAAAGTTTAACAGCAATGGAAATTTTTGGATGGAGCAATATGTATAATAAAGGAAAGGCAACCACTCACCTATAACCGATTGATGTGTGGTGCACAGAAACACACCAGCTTTCTCAAGTAGCATTACACGCATTCATGCACACACCCACACAGACACCAAAACATGCAAGCCCATGGCCAAGCCAATATAAAGTTAATAACAAAAATGAAATATGTGAGTAAAAAATTCACTTCTACAATTATGTAAACATTAGATGGTAATGGATTAAAAACAATAGTATTAAAAATAATTGGCTCCTTAGTTCATACATATTTTATACACAACTTATCATCAGGCAATTGATGTAAAGCACTACAACTTACATTCAGTTTTTCCTGATACTCATATTCAATAGCCTCATTGTTTCTGATGGCCTTTTCTAAACATGCACGAGCTTTCTCTGGGGACATACATCGTTTATTAACACCAATGATTGCCTCCATTTCTGCACAATGCTCTTGTGTTTCTTTAAGCTTCTTACGGAGCATGTTGAGTTCTGTAAGTAATTCTTTGTTTTCCTATGCACAAAACAGAAGCAAATCTTTCTGATCAAGAAAATCTGGAATTGTGAACACAGCATCAGTTAATACTGTATTAAAAATAAGTTTACTAGTTTGCAGCACTTTATTTTTTAAGTTTACACAAATTGGAGATTTCCTTCACACTTATATTAAATGTCTACTAAAATTTTTCCTTAAATGAACATTCATTATGATTCTATAGGCGCATTGTGATATAGATATCACAAAACAACATGGATTAACAGTTGTGGAAGTATGGTCTTCTAAGTGCTGCCTTAAAAGAGAAAAACAAATCACTTGGAACTTGAGTGTCAAGTAACAATCACTCGTCAAGCATATCAGTCAGTTGGAATACTGATTTTTGACAAGATTTGCATATGTTTTGGTGAATTGCATTATAACCTTCTATTTCTGTGTAAAACAATTTTTGACAATGCACGAAAACATGTTATCTTTATGCTAAGTAGCAGAAAACCACTATCAAAAGACACTCACACTTAAGCTTTCATTCTGAGCCTTCATCAGAAAAAGAGAAATACATACAATTCATTCACAGAAGCAAGCATACCTTACAAACACATGACCGTCAACTCTGGCAGCTCAGGTCAGAATGCAACTATCATGTGGGACAGAAGCAGCAATCCGGAGAGGTCGGGGAAGGGGAAGGGTTAGCAATGTAGAGGTAGGAGAAGAGAGAAGTGCTGGCTGGCAGAGTCTGCAGGGACTAGATGCTAACAGGTACAGTGTCAGGAGATTGTGAGGCTGGGAGGTGGAGAAAATGGAGTGAAAAATGAGAGGAGAGGGAAAAGGTGCTCCAGAGCAAGGGATTCAGTTTCACCTGGAGGAGCACTCTGGATACCATCTCCATAAGTTAACCGACTTGCTGACATACTAGTGTTCCTCCTCGTCCTTGTCCATAGCATTTAAACCCTGCGTAGTGGATCTTTTCAACTTGCCACATCTCCCAAAACTCACTACCAACACGCCATCAAATCCAGAGTTGAAACATTCCTGTAGCACTGCTGTTAAACTTTCCACCAAAACCCTCAGCTTCACAGACATTTCAGGCCTTTCCAAACGCCTCATCCTTAACCCAGTGCTCAAATTCAACCATGCTAGACTCTCCTTCTCCTGATGCCTGTATGTGGAAACATTGCTTTGCTGCCAGTCCCTCAAACCAAAGCCAACCTAATTCCAACATTGAACTCTGCCTCTTCCAGTTCATACAATCATCCAACCATGATCTACCCCCTCCCCCTCCTCTGTCCATTTAACCACCTGCTGCTCACCTTCCAGGAATTCCTTACCCCCAACTTAGCCTCACCATACTCCCCAGCTCCCTTCCTCAGAATATCAATTTTTCAGCAGAAAAAAGAATATCCATACACAACCTCAAAAATAATTTTGATCTGTGGAGGATTCAGTCAGACTCTTGGTATATTTGGAGAGGGACTGCTTGTCACTACAGATGTGACAAGAGTGGGTGGCTAAGCTGTATGAAAGGAACTTTTTGGTATGGAGTGGGTGGCAGCTGTCAAAGTGGAGGTACTGCTGATAGTTGGTGAGTTGGATATGGATGGAAGTAGGGCCGTATCCATCCTTGTGGTGGAGCTCAACATTGAGTAAGGTGGCTTGCTATACTGAGAAGGAATATTTGAAGTGAATGTGGGAGAAGACGTTAAGGTTCTGGAGGAATGTGGATACGTCATCCTAATACTTGGTCCTGACCACAAAGATGTCATCAATGAATCTAAATCAGTTGATGGGTTTGCGATTCTGGATATTTTGGAAAGATTTCTCAAAATGAGTCATGAATAGGTTGGCATAGATGGTGCCATATGGATGCCCATTGCTGTGCCGTACATTTGTTTGCAGATGATGCCTTCAAAGGAGAAGTAATTGTGAGTGAGGATATAGTTGGTCACAGTGACCAGGAAGGAGGCTGTAGGTCTTGAATAATTTGGGCATTTGGGATGTTAGCATACAGGAAGATGACATCAATAGTGGTGAGTAGTGCATGACGTACATAAAGGAACAGAAACTGTGGAGAGTCATTGGAAGAAATGGTTGGTGTCCTTTATATTGGAGAGAAGGTTATGGGTAATAGCCTGAAGGTATTGAGCCATGAGACCATAGCTTCTCTCAATGGGGGCACAGTAACTGGCCACAATGGGGCAACCTGGGTGGTTGGGTTTATTGACTACAGAAAGCATGTAGAAGGTACAAGTGTGGGAAGTGGTAGGGCTGGGGGGGAGAGAGAGACTCATGGGAGAGGTTCCAGGGTGAGCCTACAGATCTGGCAAGGGACTGGAGGTCCTGTTGAATTTCTGGCATGGAGTCACTGTGTCAGAGTTTGTAGGTGAACGAATCTGGCAGCTGGCAGAATCCTTCCACCACATAATCACTGTGGATTGAAACAACATTGGTGGAGCCTTTATCAACAGGTAGGGTTATAAGGTCAGGCTCAGGTTTTAGTTGGAGTATTGCAGTTTTTTATGCTGATGTAAGAATAGTTTTCATGTTGAGGGATTTGGGGAATGATGGTGAGGAACTGAGTCAGGAGTGTTCAATATTGGTTTTGGGTTGAGTCTGATTGGTGGGATTGGCGGTAAAAAAGTATTTACACTATAGGGACTGGAAAAAAGAGACAAAGGCTTTAACAAGTCCAACATGATTGAATCTGGGAGTGGATTCTGGAAAGGACTCATATGTCTGTCTAGCTACCCTTGATTGTTGTACATGTAGTGATGATCATGTCCTCTCCATATATACCAGGGAATCATTAAGGATTTCACAGACTAAAATCATCCTCTCAACATTGTACAGAAACAGACCTCCCATGCCTCGTCTCTCTAGTCACCCACCACCTCCCATACACTAACCTTCTGGCCACAATGGAACACTCTCCACATGACTCAGTACTACCCAGGACTGGAGCAACTGAATCACATTCTCCACCAGAGTCTCAGTTAGCTCTCATCATGTCCTGAAATAAGGAATATCCAAGCCACTATCCTTCCAACCTCCACCACAATAGGATTTCACCACCAACCAAACATATGCAATGTCCTTGTCCATTGTTACTCTACTCATGCTCCCAACCCTTGCCTCATTGCTAATGTCCCTGCAATAGACCTCGATACAAGACCTTTCCCACATCCTCTCACCACCATCTATTCCCGTCTCATCACAGACATCCCCTATTACCAATGCCTCACAATATACCTTTTCAGTCATGACATTCATCTTTCACAATCCTTCTCAATGTGAAACACACATGTCATACCATCATCATTACAAAAGAAGGAAATCTGACATACACTGTGACCTGAAAAATTGGTCTCTAGTGTTAAAAGATGTAAAGTACACATTCAAATAAATCTTCAATGCAGTTCCAAATAATATCAAATATCTACAAGTTAATAATATCTTATTTAAAGGAATCTAATGGAGGGCTTGCTTGAAAAAAGATTCTGTTCTCTAAATGAATTCTTTACCGGAGACAGATAAGATTATTTCCTACTATCTACAGGGCAAACAACAGAAGATAGTTGCAGGTAGGACGGGTAGAGTCACAAAGGGGAACAGTAAATTATGGAGTTGCACGAGTTTCTGTCCTTGGCCCCTGTTACTTCTTATGTACAGGGTGATCAAGAAGTCAGTATAAATTTGAAAACTTAACAAACCATGGAATAATGTAGATAGAGAGGTAAAAATTGACACACATGCTTGGAATGACATGGGATCTTATTAGGGGAAAAAAAATTCACAAAATGTCCAACAGATGGCGCTGGACAGCAAAACTGCTACCTTGACGGGTGAGAGGTACGCCAATATGTTACAGAATGGCATCATCCCCAGCCTGGGTGATAAACACCTGCTGGAACATACAATGTTTATGCAGGATGGATTCACCCCATATTTCTGGACCCATGAAAGATCTCTTCTGCGTGTCATTTGGTGATGATCGTGTGCTCAGCCGCCACTTTCGTCATGCTTGGCCTCCCAGGTCCCCAGTTCTCAGTCCGTGCGAATATTGGCTTTGGGGTTACCTGAAGTCGCAAGTGTATCGTTATCAACCGACATCTCTAGGGATGCTGAAAGACAACATCCGAGCCAATGCCTCACCATAACTCCGGACATGCTTTACAGTGCTGTTCACAACATTATTTCTTGACTACTGCTATTGTTGAGGAATGATGGTGGACATATTGAGCATTTCCTTTAAAGAGCATCATCTTTGCTGTGTCTTAGTTTGTTATGCTAATTATTGCTATTCTGATCAGATGAAGCACCATCAGTTGGATATTATTTGAACGTTTGTAATTTTTTTTCTAATAAAACCCCATGTCATTCCAAGAATGTGTGAAAATTTGTACCTCTCCATCTACATTATTCCATGATTTATTCTGTTTTCAAATTTATACTGACTTTTTGATCACCCGGTATATTAACAACCTACCTCTGTCCTCATACAAAGCAAGCAAATTTACAATGATTGCAGATGATACATGTACTGTGATAGACAGTGAAACAGTCATGAACCTACAGTTAAATGCCAACCAATTACTTGCAGATGTTCTGAACTGATTCACAGTAAACTATCTAACAATAAGAATCAGTAAAGCCAATTACATTCATTTCCATTCTGATCATGAGATAAACATTGACATGAGAGCCAGCAGATACAAAAGGTACATTGTTCAAAATTCGTAGGAGCCTGTATAGATAGCAGGTTTAACTGGGAGCACCACATCCACCAAACCCTGAAAAGGCTTAGCTCAGCAAATATTTGTCATCTGGACAATCACAAAAACTGGAGACATCATTGTCTCAAAATCTGCCAACTTTGGTTGCCTCCATTCCCTTATGTGTTATGGAATCATCTCCTGGGGCAATTCACTGCTGTTGAAAAAAGTCATTGCAAGTTAGAAAAAGGTTGTCTGAATTTTGTGTGGAATGCCCTAAGAACCTAATGTAATAATAATAATAATAATAATCCTGGGGCAATTCACTGCTGTTGAAAAAAGTCATTGCAAGTTAGAAAAAGGTCGTCTGAATTTTGTGTGGAATGCCCTAAGAACCTAATGTAATAATAATAATAATAATAATAATAATAATAATAATAATAATATTTATTCAACATCGAACAATCAAATACAATCCCTAGAAATAATACGGTTTCAGGACATTATACAGATTATTCTTCTGAATATGTCAGTTTGTAAACTACAAACTAAAGATTTGTTTGTATTAATAAATTTTACATTTTGATGCATTTTACATTTGGTAGTATACAATCCCAATATTACACATATGTTGTAATCAACATTATATTAGTTGTAGGATACTTAAAACTCTGAACTTGACATACCTATGAAGTACTTCTCATACAGATATAATACTTGTCTAGGGAATAAAAAGGGTTTTCAATTAGAATTCTTTTTAGCTGATCTTTTAATTTGTTAGTAGGAAGGGTTGTGAGATTTTTTGGTAGTATCCAGCACGAAGTGCATTTTTTTTCAAATAAAGCTGTTCTGTGGCCAATTACATGGTATCTAAACTTTTGCCTTGTATCGTATTGGTGCAGGTCACAGTTGAAATTTGGATTTATTGTTTTCCCAAGCAATATAACTTTCAATATGTATACACCTATAAGGGTAAGCACATCTAATTTTGGGAACAGATTCCGACATGATTCTCGAGGTTTGGCACCACAAATAATTCTGATAACTTTTATATGCAGTATTAATAATGTGCTTAGGTTGGCTTGAGTTGTTGCACCCCATATTTCTACAGCATAGTTTAAATTTGATGAGAATTAGGCATGATAAGCAGTTTTTAGTACACACATGTCCTTACAATATTTGCTAATCATATTTATAGCAAACACATTCTTCAACAGCTTACGTGCTAAGGAATCGATATGCATGTCCCATTTGAGGCTGTCCTGGACTGTAATTCCCAAGGACTTTGTCCATTTTTCCTTTTTTACAATGTCATTTCCTATGGATAATTTCATGTCAATTTCTATTTGTTTCCTTGTGTTAAATTCCATCATTGCAGTCTTTGAAGCGCTTACATTTTGATGGCTTTCATTAGTTACACTGTTGCACAGCACCTCCAGACTCTCATAGCCTTTGTGTTTACACATTATTGATATGTCATCTGCATATTATAGTTTTGTACAATTAAGAGAACAATACTGTATATCATTAACATAAATCAAGAAAAGAAGGGGTCGCAAGACAGAACCTTGAGGCCCTTCATATTTGATATCAGTAATTTTAGATTTGTAAGACCCACTGTTTGTTTTAAGCAAGACAAATTGTTTTCTATTGCTCATATAAGATTTTATTAGCTCATAGCCAGTTCCTCTGATGCCCAGGTTCCACAGCTTGTCAAGTAATATGGTGATGTTGATACAATCAAAAGCTTTTTTTAGATCAAAGAATACTCCAGTTACATACTCCTTGTACTCTACGGCCGTTATTATTTTGTCTATTAATTGTGCTGCCACTACTGAAGTTGACTTGTTTTTCATAAAGCCATTCTGATTTTCAAATATTCAATAGTGTTGACTCAGGAATGTCATTAGTTTAGTATAAATAACTTTCTCAAATACCTTTGAAAATGCAGGTAAGATTGAGATGGGGCAGCAGTTTTCAGTTTTAGATTTAGAGCAAAAGTCATGGTCTTTTTAAGCAAATAGGAATACTAACCACTAACTCACAATATCTCTTTTCAATCATGACCTTCATCTTTCACAGTCCTTCTCAATATGAAACAAATAAGTCATACCATCATAATAACAAAACATGGAAATGTGGCATACACTTTGACCTGAAAAATTTGTCTCTAATGAGAAAAGATGTAATGTATACAAGCACAAAAATCTTCAATGCACTTACAAGTAATATTAAATGTCTATAAGGTAATACAGTAAAATACTATTCAAAAGTAGGCTACTGGAGTTCTTGCACAAAAAAAAGTTTCTGTTCTCTAGGTGAAATCTTTACCAGAGATAGATAAGATTATTTCCCACATATTTCTGTATATTCCTGCTTTAATGTGTCTTGCTGCTGTAACTACATTAATTTGTGTTCAGTAATTCAAGATAATGGTCTTTTTATTTTATAAATAACTGTTTCAATAATACCTGAAAAATGTACCTTAACCTCTGTTTGTGAGAGTGATTAGAACCTACTGATTGTATTTCTTATGATTATTTTCTAATGTGTAATAATAATAATAATAATAATAATAATAATAATAAAGAATTATGTATTAATTATAATAAATAATTAATAAAGAGTTATGTTTTGACTCATTCCACATCCACGCATTATCATGCAAAAGTGGATTTACAGAATATGTATCACAATAAATAAATACATTCAGAAGTCATGCTGCTTCTTTCAGACATTATTCAAAGTTCTTGATGAGAACTCTGATTTGGAGATGATTTGAGGGTATTCAGAAACTTTGGAAATTCTTTCTGATGTGATTCAAAAGTTGTACTGGAGATAATTTTGGGAGATTTTCATGCGTAATGGTAAATGTTTCGCATCTTGTTCTGCATACGGCATTCTGAATTTGAAGATCTTCAGCTTACTGGACAAAGGGATTGCAGATGCACTGTCTATGTGTGGTCAGACTGTGTGTGAGATACCTTTTAGTGTCAAAAGGATGTCAGCCATTAAAAGTGAAGGTGCTGTTGATGACCACATGAAGAAATAGACTGATTACTGAAACAAGGAATAGCAAACTTTTACACTATGACAACAAATAAATGAAGAGCCAACTTCTAGGAATGCTTATGAGACACTAATAAACTTTTATATCTTTATTTCTTATGTTTTATATGGAGAAGAAAAATCAACAATATTTTTTGGGACATTGAACAGAATCTGCAAGTACATAAAAGTTCTGTTAAAATTGTCATGCTGAACCAATAACTTCAAACAATGGAAACTCCAGCTTGAAATATTAATAATATCAAAAAATGGTAGATAGCCACTCATCCTAAAGATGACACACTGATTTGCAGACAGGCACAACGAAAAGACTATTACTCATTTAGCTTTCAGTCAAAGTGTTCTACAGAAAAGAAAACACACACACATTCACACAATCAAGTACAACTCAAGCACACACGATCCATCTTGAGCAGCATCGACCACAATATGGTACTGTTGCCACACAGAGCTTGCATTCAAAGTCAGATACTGTAGTGCTTCGAGAATCTCGGAGTAAATTCTAGAACCACTCGGCCTTCCACCATTTTGAACACCTGATATTTTAGAGGAGAGTGGGAGAAACTAATTTTCCCTACTGTGCATTGCCTATTTGTATGTGCAGGTCAAAAAACAGTTACGAGAAAAAGACGGACGCGGTGGCCAAACTGCGGCAGACAACTACCTCCTGTACGGTCCACAGAGTTTCTGTGTACGGGTAGAGAAGAACAAGAAAAGTTTTGTAGTATACTGTGCTCTTTAGTGTCTATGTTGATAGTAAAAAGTCTAATGAACAATTGAAATGGATTTCTATGTTCATTCATGTATTGAACTTGCTCGAGACTAGAGACTTTTGAATTACTTCATGTCTTGGCTGTGAACAAAGCAAGACATATGTATACTATTTGAATATATGTAAATGAGTCTAATGTTTAAGGAATAAGTTAGCTTGTAGAAGTTATTGTCTGTGAAAGTAGAAAATATAAAGTGATTAATGTGAAATGTATTCTATGAGTATCCAATTCCTTTAACCAGCAACAGTCTTTGGAGAAGAAGCTTTTGGGAGATTAGCTGATTACCCAGAGAAGAAGATCGGCTACACACAACGTGCAAGTTAACTGATTTGAGAGATGTGTGAGCCTTGCAACTCATTACCACACTGTCTCTTGTCGTCCGATAAACGTTAGAATACCTTACAGCAGAATATTATTTAAAAGTGCAAAATGAACTTTCATACCAAATAGACTTAATTTATGAGTTTATGCAAGGCTGATTTACGTCTGAAAATTTCACATTCTATTATTACCTGCATAATCCTTGAAGCATTCTTTTGCTTCTGCAAAGAATTCTTGTATACTTGATTCCTAAGAGACTGAACTGTTTCTTCAAGATGCTGTCTCTGACGCATTAACTCAGCATGCATGTCCATTTTCTTGGTATCTTCAGTTCCTTTTGTTTTAGATTCTCCATATTTATGGTACAGTTTCTGTAAGGTTGTATGTGTTAAGTTTACTTCATTGATGCTACTAGTAAATAAACTGTATATACTAAGAAATTACCAGATTTTAATCAAATTATGCAATAATGCTCTAGCAAATTCCCCTTAATAAAGATGTTTTGGAGTGGTGTATAAAAAATGGCATCAGTTTTCTTCTATCAGAACACTGAAAATATGAAAGGAGTGGTTAGAAGATTTAGCCATCAAGAAAATAAATTCTTTTCTTTTTGTTCCCTTTCACTTCCATAGTTGCAGGAGGGCTAAATAACCACACATATTGTGGAGGCCATGGGAAAAGAATTATTACACTAAAAAGACCTCCTGGCTGCTTTAGCTGTTGTGATCAATTGTCTCAAATGCTCAGAGATTATATGAAGGTAATATTTGTTAGTTCAACTATGCATTCTGCATTATTCTCTGAGAGACAAAAATTTACAATGAGATATCAGTGCAAAAGAAAGAAAGGAAAAAAGGAAAGTGTGTGTGTGTGTGTGTGTGTGTGTGTGTGTGTGAGAGAGAGAGAGAGAGAGAGAGAGAGAGAGAGAGAGAGAGAGAGAGAGAACCTTATGCAAAGTATGTCATAGATTTAAAAAAAGAACAGACAAACTGTTGAAATTAAGAATTGAGAAAATCCTGTCTCTTAGAACTCAGGGGAAGTCAAAAATTTTTAGACAAAGTATCAGGTTATACAGTCTGCAGAAATAAACACAACACAGTATCATTGACTAGACTTGTGTTGTCTTATCTCTGTTCTTTATAATTATAACTGAAGGTA